>NC_138318.1:26832500-27462500 GCF_965601325.2 Salmo salar | reverse complement strand
TATGGTCAATGTCGTGACAAACTTGGGACAAAGACCATAACAGTTTGCTGTACAGCACAAACCGGTTTTCGAAAAGGTTACTAAGGCTGCGTTTACACAGGCACCCCAATTCTGATATTTTTTCGACTAATTGGTCATTCGACCAATCAGATCAGCTCTTTTGGCCATAATTGTGTTCTGGCCACAAACACGAAGCCCTTGTTGTTCTGGATTTGCAGAAGCATCTGTTTGAGCACAGGTGCGCTCACAGAGAATAAATGGTCGAAGCGGATGAAGCGGTGTAGTCTGCGTCTTAGCTGCGGAATTGCTTGGCACCCAGAGTCTTGCGTGTGATACCGCTAATATCAGAATTAGGCTTTCTGTGTAAACACAGCCTAAAGGATAATTGCTGTAACACAATACAGCAGGATTTTAGACGGTCTTCGAGATGATGTCCTTGAAAAAAATATCCATATCATATTGACCCCAATTGGTAGGATTCAGTCTATCCAAACTACAGCGGCATGTTCTTAGGGCACGCAATGGAAAACATTCTAAAACTTTTTGCAATGGCAAACGAAAATGAGCCTTTCTCATTGGACAAGTCCAGGTAGTCCCTCCCTGTTTGAAACTTATTTTTTTTTTCATTTGGTGCTTAATGAACACAACCAGTACAGTAAAGTTAGCCAAAAACCCTTACCAGCCTTAGTGACTTCACAGCCTTTGTTCCTCAGAACATCATCCACGGATGTGTCGAACATGAAGCGAACATTCTGCAGTAAGCCCTGTGTGACAAGACAAGAGATTGATCAATGACTACTTGGACAGTTGTGTGTCACATTGGACTAGCAGCTAGGAACAACTTATTTGGTATTCGCTTACCTTGAGCTACTATGTCATGGTAAATTAATACCGAATGAGTTATTCTTAACAGTTAACATTAGACTCATCATCATGACTCAAGGGGATAGATCTGAAATGGAATCCTATTCCCTATATCTAGTGCACTACTTTTCTCGACAAAAAAATGGATTGCCGTTTTGGGTGCACTTCATGCCACATTTCCAGTAGGTCCTTGTTGAACCCTTGAACCCTCCTCGAAGGGAGGACCATTGGCTTTCTACATGGTCTGGAGTCGTGTAGCGTGAAGTGCACCTAGAAGTAAAAAATGACAGGCTCGGTAAAACCATAAAGGCCTGTGTAATCTGTCAATAAGAATATTCTCTCATAATTACATGGTTCACTTCTTTGTAATGCTATATGGTTTATTAACTTCTTAAACCTTTATTATGACTAATACTAAGAGTAGGTTAGGACTTTTGGACATGGTGTAGTAGGGTTTCTTATTTTTAACAAAGGCACACCCTGCGGAAGACCACACAAGTAATAAAGTGCAGAAGGAAAGTTGACATTTCTCCCTTATAAAAATACAGTCTAAAAGTACAGTCTACATTACATTTTTTTTTACTACTGGGATTGACTGGGAACCAAGCTTGAGTTGAATAGCATAATATAGTGGTCTATTCTACAGGACAAATTCTTACCCTGAAGTGGTTTTCGCGGATGGATCCCTTGGCGACGAACATTCGGCTATCCTCTGCCTGCAGGTGCTCGTAGAAAGGCTCATCCAAGATGAAGCTGTCGATGAGACTGCAGCCCACAAACAGATTTGCATTTTCGCCATGAACATGAAGTGTGATATTCTTCCACTGCGAGTCAGACAGGTCAACATCCTCGAAGGAGACAACATTTTGAGAGCCGTCCACCCAGTAGACAAGGTCCAGCGTGTTAGCACGACCGTTGGAGACAATTTCAAACTGCCGCTGGCCGTTGGCGCCTTCCAATGCGATGAGGGTTCCCCGCGAGCCGCGGTCCTGGCGCATGCTGGCCACGAACACGAAGCCCTCGTTGTTCTGGATTTGCAGAAGCATCTGTTTGAGCACGGGCGCACTCACAGAGGGCAAATGGTCGAAGCGGATGAAGCGGTAAGCGGGGTTGTCCGTGTCTTGGCCGCGGAATTGCTTGGCGCCCAGAGTCTTGCGTGTGATACCGCTAATATCAAACAGGTCAAACGTTGTGTCGTCATCCATTGTAACCTCACCATCTTCCATGAGTCATACAGGGGATAGGTAAGGAGAGGAGAATGTGTACAGCCAATTAGCTTGATGAAACAGCATGGCATTCTTTACGAAAATCTGATCAAATGATTTTAACTAGGTCTATAGCAGGGCTCTCCAACCCTGTTCCTGGAGAGCAACCCTGCGGTAGGTTTTCGCTCCAACCCCAGTTGTAACTTGATTTAGCTTATCAACCAGCAAATTATTCGAATCAGGTGCGCTAGGTTAGAGTTGTAACTAAAAAACCTACAGCACAGTACCACTCTAAGAACAGAACAGGGTTGGAGAGCCCTGGCTATTACCTAACTGGGTATGCTTTTATTGACAAGCGAAAGTGACAGCATCATATTCACTCATGCTTAATTTTTTTTTACATCTAGTTACACTGAAACCTACTGAATCTGCGCAAGCCACACAAACATCACACTTATTTATCAATACAAATGTAATTGAATAGTGGATAGAATAATGATGATGATAAGGCGAATAAACTTTATGCATAAGTAGATTTACCTTGAGGTAACGCTGAGGAGCAAAGTAATAAAATGGGCAGCAAGTTGAGACTTCTCCTGAGTATCATATCTCCTTCAAAACACAAGAGACACAAAAGCTGATTATCATCAAAGGTAACAGCATATTGTAAGTTGTTAACTTTATCACTATTGTAATGACAATGTAATAATAAGTAAAGTAAAGTTGATGAAACTTTACTTCTCATCAGTAAAGTTGACGAAACTTTACTTTACAATAAAGTTCCCTAGCCATTATAGGCTATCTATTTTTTATTTACTCTGCTCTGCTGTCACAAAGTGACACCAAGTTCATTGCAACTGTGAATACTGAAGTTCTCAGTCATGCCATGCCATTACAAGTGCATCTCCTAATGTATAATCCACAGATCTGCTTCAACAATAGCAACGCTGTAAAGCAGCCTAATAACTGTCTCCAAATCTAACACAGATTTATCTAGAAAGATACACCAATTAAGCACCTTACAACGTGCACATATAGTATTTGGGCTATTGGGAAAAGAGAATACACTACTTCTAAAACAATTTCTTCAAATGCATAATGTTAACCAAAACGAATGAATCTAATAACATATAGGTTTGCATATTAATCATTCTTTGACTAAATGATTTTGACTAGTAGTAAACTTGAATGCAACAACTTACCTGGTGAAAGTGCAAATCCCCCTTTGAAAAAAATATGTTAGATATCCAATGAAAAAGGAGGTAATAACAATATATATTATTCTAATAAGTGTGAATAGTGTAATGAAAACGGAAAAACTGCTATAAACCGGTGCATAAAATGTAGTGCGCTTAGTTTACTTCACTAGATCCACATTATGCAGGGAGGACTTGGGCGATAGTGGCTTAAGCAGTAGTCTCCCTCCCTCTTATATACTTACTTCTCACTACGACCCTGTCAGTCACGTTTAAGTATGAAATGTTAGGAACCGTTGCTGAGGCGGAACTACACAATTCCTTTCTGATAGCGTAATTTGCTCGTACCTGTTAGAGCGGCAGTTACCATCCACCCGTGACCCCCTCCCTCGCGCTCTCTCTGCCCCAATCCCACTTCTCTATCAAGCCCACTTCATTAGCAAAATCAGAACGAAATCCGGTTTCAGGGAGGAGTTATTGATAGAGAGAAAGTTATATCGAGGTGGGATGTTAGGCGCGCCCTTGCTTTTAGTTTTGGGAGAGCAAAGCGCTTGGTCGCGAGGACTGTACGAAGCACACACTACCCACGTATTTTCTGTGGATTCGCACAGGATGCTGAAAGACTTTGATGCTTTGTTACGCTTCCTATGTGGCTGTAAATGAAAATAAAATCCCCTCTCTAGTCTTTGCAGTCCAGCGTTTTCAAAACGTTCCCAAAACTTTTACGCACACGTTTTTCTTTTGGTTTAATTAATAGCTCGGAATTTTAACAATTGTCAAGGCAATCACATACAACATTTATAATGTATAGTCTGTTTACATATATTTTAGAGGCTATTTATAGGATACAGAAAATTGGTATTAACCCCTTATAAAGTGTAGGCTATTTATAATTATATGACAATATTTTTGGTTGACAATAATTCTATAACATAATTTCTGATATACCACATGCCTCACTTTTATTTATGCATGTGATATATCAGAAATTGTGTAAGTAAAATCAGTGTTCTAAATTCACCATGGTAGGTCTAATTTACTCCAATTTCAGAGCACTCTGATTTGACAGTGCCAAAGCACAGAATAATTAAATAATTTATGAAGGTCCCTAAACTCGGTTGTTATGACAGTTGTAAGTAGGCCTAAACATTGGCTAAAAAAAATGATAACATGATAACATGATAACATGAAAACACTCTAACCAGCTCTGCTAGGGCGAGTAAAATGTTCAGAGGGAAGTGTTCTCTCATTTGTGTCTGGAAGTAGCTAGCAAGCTAGCCAACTTTAGCCAGTTAGTTTGAGTGCTTGGTTGCCATTGTGAGGTCAGAACGGTCAGATCAACCCTACAACAACGCTCTGAATTTATAAATCCCCAGTGCGCACTCTGAGCGCACTCTGTTACGCCAGAGTGAGTTTACAAACACACCCATAATGTTAAAGCCAGACTCAGTAAGTCTCATTTACTTGATTTGTGTTTAAGAAATATCAAAATGTCGGGGTGACAAAACAAAACCAGGCAAGAAGCTCTATCTAAACTCCCATTTCCACTGGCACTTAAAATTAGGGCTAAGTTAGGGTCAAATTCGAGCTGGCTCGAATGGAATTCTCAAAAATCGAGCTGGATCGAGGGAAACCCAGGCCAGTACAGCCCAGTTCCACAACTGGTGCCAGCTCGATTAGAATTTGGGGTGGTGACGTTGTTGCTATCCAACCACCAGCTGATCACTGCTGGAGGCTGACACCACAGCTAGCTTGTCTGGACCTGTTGCTTTTAGATAGCACATGGACAAGCAATACTGCTGTAGTCAGATATGACACAAATTACCACCATAGTTGGATCCTTCATTTATTTTTGCACTACACAAACTTTTATGAGAACAGTCAGCCCCTGAATGCTAAGTAGCTACCCAAAGTTAGCTTGCAAATCAGAGTTGAAACAAGCTAGCTAGCTAGCTAACATGAGCTAGCAGGAATTTTAGCTGGCCAGGTCGCATTGAAAGCTAGCTAGCTACATCATATCAAACCTGTTGTTTGGTTTGCTTGATTAGCAAGGTAGGAATTTAGCTTGCTAGCTAGCCTGTTATGCTAGTAATTATGCTAACTAACAGTTTAGCAAATACATGGCTGACACTGGCGGGAGTATGGGGTAACGTTAGTTACAGCATGGTGAGGGTGAATTAAATTCTTCAACATCTTGCTAGCTAGCAACATTATCGAAGACAGCTGCACAGTCAGATATTGGCTACCTAGCAACATGACATCATTTATCATTTCTGGAGGTAGTGGAAATGCAATTCAAGCTAGCCCACCAAGGCTAGCCTAACCTGGGTTGACATCAAAGTGCCAATGGAAACGTGGCTTAAGAGTTCTCAAAGTGGCCGCTGGGCTGGCCACACATCGATCAGTATCAGTCCACTGGAATACCGGACACACTTTCTCTGGGGGCCCATGCGCCTGTCTGACATTGATGTCTATTTTTTATTTATTAAATTAAATAATTTTGACAGTACTTCCAAACAGTCATTCATAAACCTTTATAATTTCCATATAGGAAGCTAAGTATTTTTTTATTTGGCTTCAAGAATGTGACTGATCAAAGTGCCTATAATAATTGAACTGATTGAAAGTAAAGGGATATCGGTGAACAAATGCCGTGGTCAAGGCTACAACGGCTCCAGTGCAATGAGTGGAGGTTACTCAGATGTTCAAAGCGCAACCAGACCAAAAGCCTAATGCTTCTCATGTAGTTCTTTATGAATTTTAGTTTAGAGAACAATCTTTCTGCAGAAGCTGTCACCCCTGCTCCCACTCTCCCTCTGGCGCTCGAGGGCACCAGGCTGCCCTACATTACGCACACCTGTCACCATCATTATGCGTATCAGCGCTCATTGGATTCACCTGGACTCCTTCACCTTGTTGATTGCCCCGTCTATATCGGTCTGTTCCTCCGTTGGTTCCCTCGTGTCAGCATTCATTTCGTTATGTTTTCATGTCCAGATGCTGTCCTGTCCTGTTTCATGTCCGTTGTTAATTAAATGTTCACTCCCTGTACTTGCTTCTCGTCTACCAGTGTCGATCCTTACAGAAGCGACAGTTACAGGGAAACTGGGCAGAAAAGGGAGTGGTGATTCAAATACAGCAGTTAACATCTTTAATTGACCCTCTTGCATTCTCCTTAATTGCCGGCTTCAACATGTTACGGAAAGAGATTAACTGTATAGGAAGCTCTGGGACATGGCGTCTGGATACTGGACAGCCACAGATTATAATCTTGAGCGGACAACAGTTATTGAAGGCTAAAACAAAAAAAGCAGTTTACAATTTTGTTCATACTGGTGAACCAGTGTTTGAGTTGTGTGGTTGCAACATCAACAAGTGTGTGCAGCACAATGGACATATAATGCACAATGTCTCAGGAATGACTGTCTGGGTTGTCAATACTCAGAATAGAAAAACAGTAGGGCCTACAGGCCTTAATGAAAACATTTGCACACAAAAATGCAAGACGATGCAATCAGTCGCATACTGTAGCTACTATAGGCCTCTACATAGAAAAAAGAGAGATTGGCATTAATAGACTGGTTTTATGCCTAACTTTTTATGCATAACTTTCTAGCCCAAGGACAGCTCAGGTCATGCAGGTTTAGTAGGCTATGCAGGACAGTTGTATACAAAAAAAATCTATAAAAAAAATCAATTGATTGCTGATTAGTTGTATCAGACATTTATTTGACAATCTGCAATGTTTTAATTTCCAACTTTAATTAATGAGCAATTACATTATTGCTGCCACCCAGCAGTCTAAATGGATGCCCTGTGACACCATGTACAGTAAAGCTTTGTGAAATGTTAGGGTTAACATGAGAAAATGAAGACCAAATAAGCCTATACCAATACACATTTAGGCTATCCATTAGCTAAAGCAAAGCTACATGCTACATGCGCTGGCACCACAGAAAGCCTATCACCGTTTCGATAGGCAGCCGCATAGACATTTCAGCACCATGGACAGCGATGGTTAGTCTATATATAGTTTGTGAGTGACTGTCTGGAAAATGTAACAATGATATATTTTGATTAGATAAGTACAGCTGGGAGTCTTTCTGGGTAAGTCTCTAACAGGCTGACCACACCACTTGCATCACATTTTGAAATCTATGTTATTCAATTATCGCACCCACATTGCTCGCGCGTGCCAACAAGCGTCTGTGTTGCCAAGGGCTAAAATAGAAGTCAGTTCTATTTCTGTCGCAGATCGCGCTGCAAGTCTTGCCTCTCCCATCTCCTCATTGGTGTATAGAAGCAGGTACCCACGTGCCATCTCCTCATTGGTTATACCCACGTGGGTGACTGAAAGATGAACGAGGTCACCTAATTTATGAAAGTTGCCAATCGCAATATAAAGTCAAGAAAAGAAAAGGCCTGGAAGGAAGAGAGATGACTAGAAATGATTCGGTTGACCGTTTTATGT
Source organism: Salmo salar (assembly GCF_965601325.2). Lineage (NCBI taxonomy): Eukaryota > Metazoa > Chordata > Actinopteri > Salmoniformes > Salmonidae > Salmo > Salmo salar. The sequence goes on along the minus strand of NC_138318.1, from coordinate 27,454,764 downwards.
GTGGATTAATTGGCGGAGTAGAGGACCTTGTGCATTTCAGGTAAAATAACAACTCAATGTTTATATCCAAGGACAAATTAGCTAGCAATAGCAAGCTAGCTAAATAGGACAAATTAGCTAGCAAGTGCAAGCTAACTAGCTAAATTGCCATAAATGTTTAATGCTTTTCGACCTGTCCCCAAATTAATATAATTGGTTCAGAGTTTGTTTTGATATTTTAACCTGTGTGTCGTGATCGTGTTTGGTGTGGGGGGACAAAATAAATGTATGCACGATGGCGCATGCTCGCAGCCGGTTTGGGTTCCGTGTAAGAGCTTTGCAAACCTGGATGGTACAATATATATATATTTTTTTATTCTTCAAGCTCTGTCAAGTTGATTGTTGATCATTGCTAGACAGCAATTTTCATGTTTTGCCATAGATTGTCAAGCCGATTTAAGTCAACTGTAACTAGGCCAAACATTCAATATCCAGTGTATAATTGGCCTTGCGTTTTAGGTTATAGTTCTGCTGAAAGGTGGATTTGTCTCCCAGTGTCTGTTGGAAAGCAGACTGAACCAGGTTTTTCTCTAGGTCTTTGCCTGTGTTTAGCTCTATTCCTTTTCTTTGTATCCTAAAAAAACTCCCTAGTCCTTGCTGATGACAAGCATACCCATAACATGATGCAGCCACCAACCATGCTTGAAAATATGAAGAGTGGTACTAAGTGATGTGTTGTGTTGGATTTGCCCCAAACATACGTTGGATTCAGGACAAAAAGTACATTTCTTTGCCACATTTCTTCAGTATCACTTTAGTGCCTTATTGCAAACAGGATGCATGCTTTGGAATATTTTTATTCTGTACATGATTCTTTCTTTTCATTCTGTCATTTAGCATTTAGGTTAGTATTGTGTAGGAACTACAATGTTGTTTATCCTTCCTCAGTTTTCTCCAATCACAGCCATTTAAAAACTCTGTAACTGGTTTAAAATCACCATTGGCCTCAAGGTGAAATCGCTGAGCTGTTTCCTTGTTCTCTGTCAACTGAGTTAGGAAGGATGCCTGTGTCTTTGTAGTGACTGGGTGAATTGATATACAGTGCCTTGCGAAAGTATTCGGCCCCCTTGAACTTTTCGACCTTTTGCCACATTTCAGGCTTCAAACATAAAGATATAAAACTGTAATTTTTTGTGAAGAATCAACAACAAGTGGGACACAATCATGAAGTGGACTGAAATTTATTGGATATTTCAAACTTTTTTAACAAATAAAAAACTGAAAAATTGGGCGTGCAAAATTATTCAGCCCCTTTACTTTCAGTGCAGCAAACTCTCTCCAGAAGTTCAGTGAGGATCTCTGAATGATCCAATGTTGACCTAAATGACTAATGATGATAAATAGAATCCACCTGTGTGTAATCAAGTCTCCATATAAATGCACCTGCTCTGTGATAGTCTCAGAGGTCTGTTTAAAGTGCAGAGAGCATCATGAAGAACAAGGAACACACCAGGCAGGTCCGAGATACTGTTGTGGAGAAGTTTAAAGCCGGATTTGGATACAAAAAGATTTCCCAAGCTTTAAATATCCCAAGGAGTACTGTGCAAGCGATAATATTGAAATGGAAGGAGTATCAGACCACTGCAAATCTACGAAGACCCGGCCGTCCCTCTAAACTTTCAGCTCATACAAGGAGAAGACTGATCAGAGATGCAGCCAAGATGCCCATGATCACTCTGGATGAACTGCAGAGATCTACAGCTGAGGTGGGAGACTCTGTCCATAGGACAACAATCAGTCGTATACTGCACAAATCTGGCCTTTATGGAAGTGTGGCAAGAAGAAAGCCATTTCTTAAAGATATCCATAAAAAGTGTCGTTTAAAGTTTGCCACTAGCCACACCAAACATGTGGAAGAAGGTGCTCTGGTCAGATGAAACCAAAATCGAACTTTTTGGCAACAATGCAAAACGTTATGTTTGGCGTAAAAGCAACACAGCTCATCACCCTGAACATACCATCCCCACTGTCAAACATGGTGGTGGCAGCATCATGGTTTGGGCCTGCTTTTCTTCAGCAGGGGCAGGGAAGATGGTTAAAATTGATGGGAAGATGGATGGAGCCAAATACAGGACCATTCTGGAAGAAAACCTGATGGAGTCTGCAAAAGACCTGAGACTGGGACGGAGATTTGTCTTCCAACAAGACAATGATCCAAAACATAAAGCAAAATCTACAATGGAATGGTTCACAAATAAACATATCCAGGTGTTAGAATGGCCAAGTCAAAGTCCAGACCTGAATCCAATCGAGAATCTGTGGAAAGAACTGAAAACTGCTGTTCACAAACGCTCTCCATCCAACCTCACTGAGCTCGAGCTGTTTTGCAAGGAGGAATGGGCAAAAATTTCAGTCTCTCGATATGCAAAACTGATAGAGACATACCCCAAGCGACTTACAGCTGTAATCGCAGCAAAAGGTGGCGCTACAAAGTATTAACTTAAGGGGGCTAAATAATTTTGCACGGCCAATTTTTCTGTTTTTTATTTGTTAAAAAAGTTTGAAATATCCAATAAATTTCGTTCCACTTCATAATTGTGTCCCACTTGTTGTTGATTCTTCACAAGAAATTACAGTTTTATATCTTTATGTTTGAAGCCTGAAATGTGGCAAAAGGTCGAAAAGTTCAAGGGGGCCGAATACTTTCGCAAGGCACTGTACCATGTAAAGTGTAATTAACAGCTTCAGTGTCTGCTTATTTTAATTTTTACACATCTACTAGTAGGTGCCCTTCTTTGTGAGGCATTGGAAAACGGTGAATCTGTGCTTGAGATTCACTGCGCGACTGAGGGACCTTACAGATAATTATGTGTGTGGGGTACAGAGATGGGGTAGTCAAGATTATGTTAAACACCATTATTACACACAGAGTTAGTCCACCTTATTATCTGACTAGTTAAACACATTTTTGCTCCTGAAGTTATTAAGGCTTGGCAGGACAAAGGGGTTGAATACTTATTGACTCAGCTTTTTTTTATACTGAACAAAAATATAAACGCAACATGCAACAATTTCACATTTTTTACTGAGTTACAGTTCATATAAGTAAATCAGTCAATTGAAATAAATTAATTGGGCCTTAATCTATAGATTTCACATGAGTGGGCAGGGGCGCAGCATGGGTGGGCCTGGGATGGCATAGGCCCACCCACTTGGGAGCCAGGCTTAGCCAATCAGAATGAGTTTTTCCCCACAAAAGAGCTTTATTATAGAGAGAAATACTCCTCAGTTTCATCAGCTGTCCAGTCTGCTGGTCTCAGACAATACCACAGGTAATGAAGCGGATGTGGAGGTCCTGGGCTGGCGTGCTTACATGTGGTCTGCAGTTGTGAGGCCGGCTGGCAACAGCTCCGGTGGACATTCCTGCGGTCAGCATGCCAATTGCATGAGACATCTGTGACATTGTGTTGTGTGACAAAACTGAACATTTTAAAGTGACCTTTTCTTGTCCCCAACACAAGGTAGACCTGTATAATGATCATGCTGTTTAATTTGATTTAATTTGATTTGGCACTGTATCGCCCTAGTGATAGGGCCTGTCATAAACCCTCAAAAACCTAGACTTGAGCCATGCAATAAAATTAGATTAAGTCAAATTGTTGCCTTTTGTGTTCCCCGCAAATTGCCCCTTAATGCAGGCTACGCCAGCCATTGAGTCACACCAGTAAATTACATTTGACGAGGAAGGCTGGCGTTGTGAAACATATCCTTCAACAATTCTCTCCCAGATTGAAAGGTGGCATTTATTTGATGATTATACCCCAAAATGTTTCCTAGTAGATTATATTTTATTTGGATATTTATAGCACGTGGCATACTCAAAGCACATTGACATTTATTCTGGGGCAATGATGTATATTATTTTTGCAAGATCTGCTGTGCTTTGAAAAAATATCTTTATGCCATGGCTGACCTGACATTGTATACCAAGCAGTATATCATGTTGTTCAGAGCAGTGGTTCTCAACTTCCTTTGTTTACTGAACGGCCAATCACAAGTGCATCCTCATGTTCAACTGATCATTAGGGGTCTATGTTTTTATGAGTCTTCCCAGGTAGCCTACTCTCTGTGGATAGGCCAGCCAGGTATCCCAGGTTGAGAACACTGTTCTAGAGTATGTTACATTAAATCCTTCTGAAAGAACAGAATCACATTGAATACACGTTCAGAAGGTGAGCCCCCGATTAAGACATTTATTTGCCATTACTGTAGATCAACTACAGGGGACTATCCAAATGAAGTGTGACAACCATTAGTAGCATATACCTTGAAGGTATTACCTTCAGTTAGACATGGCCAAACAGCCTCCCAAGTGGCACAGAGGTCTAAGGCACTGCATCGCAGTGCTAGCTGTGCCACTAGAGAGTCTGGGTTTGAGTCCAGGCTCTGTCGAAGCTGGCCGCGACCGGGAGAACCATTGTGCGGCGCACAATTGTCCCAGCGTCATCTGGGTTAGGGGAGGGCTTGGCTGGCAGGGATGTCCTTGTCCCATTGTGCACTAATGACTCCTGTGGCGGGCCGGGCGCAGTGCACGCTGACACGGTCGCCCGGAGTATGGTGTTTCCTCCGACACATTGGTGCTGCTGGCTTCCGGGTTAAGTGGGCATTGTGTCAAGAAGCAGTGCGGCTTGGCTGGGTTGTGTTTTGGAGGACGCACGGCTCTCGACCTTCGCCTCTCCCGAGTCCGTACGGGAGTTGCCGCGATGAGACAAGACTGTAACTACCAATTGGATACCACGAAAAAGGGGTAAAACTTTTTTTTTCAGATATATCCAACTTCATGTGAATTTTTGCTGGATTTGCCTATATCTTAAATAAATTAGATTTCCTAGTTTGAGCAACATGGTCTGATATCACTGTAACATTCACACCTCTTTGTGGTAATGTTGTGTTATTTAGAAGGCAGTAACTTGCTGTAGGTCACTAGATATACAGCTCTCTTTATTAACTTGGAGAGCAGCGTCCCATGAGTTGTCAACACGGTGTTGTAAGAGGGGGTCGACAGGGGAGTCATGATCAGGACACTGCCCAAACCATAAAAGTTGTCCAGAACATGCCATTAAAATGCTCCACCATGGTAGTTACAATGCGTTTTGTTAGAAGTTCCCCATGCTAAAATAGTGACTTTTCAATTTCAGTGCATGACGTCATTGGGAGTTCATTGTTGTTCACAGGATGAACTAGCCTGGTCCCAGATCTGTTTGTGCTGACTTGCCAACTCCTATGGCCATTGTCATCACTTATTACACCACAATGACCAAAGGAGTTGGCAAGACAGCACTAACAGATCTGAGATCAGGATAGGGACGGACATATTGTTGGAAAGTTGTTTTTATTCAAGTGAGATGTTTTACTGTTCTTCCCATGGAAGGATTAAATATGACCTTAGAGAGGGAGATTTGTTGATATACAACCAAATATTTGACTGGATTTTAAAGAAATGTTGTGGGTGGATTATATTTCATAACAACAGAGTTGTTAACAGATGCGTCAATAAATCAAATCAAATCAAATGTTATGGGTCACATACACATGGTTAGCAGATGTTATTGGGAGTGTAGCGAAATGCTTGTGCTTCTAGTTCCGACAGTGCAGCAATATCTAACATGTAATCTAACAATTCCACAACAACTACCTAATACACACAAATCTAAGTAAAGGAATGGAAAAATAATATATACATAAATATATGGATGAGCAATGACAGTGGCATAGGCAAGATGCAATAGATGGTATAAAATACAGTATATACATATGAGATGAGGATTGCAAGATATGTAAACATTATTAAAGTGGTATTATTATTAAAGTGACTAGTGATCCATTTATTAAAGTGGCCAATGATTTCAAGTCTGTATGTAGGCAGCAGCCTCTCTGTTAGTGTTTAACAGTCTGATGGCCTTGAGATAGAAGCTGTTTTTCAATCTCTCGGGCCCAGCTTTGATGCACCTGTACTGACCTCGCCTTCTGGATGGTAGCTGGGTGAACAGGCAGTGGCTCGGGTGGTTGTTGTCCTTGATGATCTTTTTGGCTTTCCTGTGACATCGGGTGCTGTAGTTGTCCTGGAGGGCAGGTAGTTTGCCCCCGGTGATGCTTTGTGCAGACCCCACCACCCTCTGGAAAGCCCTGCGGTTGCAGCCCGGCAGGATGCTCTCAATTGTGCATCTGTAAATGTTTGTGAGGGTTTTTGGTGACAAGACAAATTTCTTCAGCCTCCTGAGGTTGAAGAGGCGTTGTTGCACCTTCACCACACTGTCTGTGTGGGTGGACCATTTCAGTTTGTCTGTGATGTGTACGCCGAGGAACTTAAAACGTTCCACCTTCTCCACTGCTGTCCTGTCCATGTGGATAGGGGGGTGCTCCCTCTGCTGTTTCCTGAAGTCCATGATCATCTCCTTTGTTTTGTTGACATTGAGTAAGAGGTTGTTTTGCTGACACCACACTCCGAGTGACCTCAACTCCTCCCTGTAGGCTGTCTCGTCGTTGTTGGTGATCAAGCCTACTACTGTTGTGTCGTCTGCAAACTTGATGATTGAGTTGGAGGTGTGCATGGCCACATAGTCATGGGTGAACAGGGAGTACAGGAGGGGGCTGACCACGCAACCTTGTGGGGCCCTAGTGTTGAGGATCAGCGAAGTGGAGATGTTGTTTCCTACTGTCACCACCTGGGGGCAGCCCTTCAGGAAGTCCAGGACCCAATTAAACAGGGCAGGGCTGAGACCCAGGGCCTCTAGCTTAATGATGAGCTTGGAGGGTACTATGGTGTTGAATGCTGAGCTATAGTCAATGAATAGCATTCTTCCATAGGTAATCCTCTTGTCCAGATGGGATAGGGCAATGTGCAGTGTTATGGTGATTGCATCGTCTGTGTACCTATTGGGGCGGTAAGCAAATTGAAGTGGGTCTAGGGTGACAGGTAAGGTGGAGGTGATATGATCCTTGACTAGCCTCTCAAAGCACTTCATGATGACAGAAGTGAATGCCATGGGGTGATAGTCAATTAGTTCAATGACCTTTGCCTTCTTGGGTATAGGAATAATGGTGGCCATCTTGAAGCATTTGGGGACAGCAGACTGGGATACCCCAGCTGGTCTGCGCATGCTCTGAGGACGCGGCTAGGGATGCCGTCTGGGCCGGCAGCCTTGCGAGGGTTTACACGTTTAAATGTCTTACTCAAGTTGGCCACGGAGAAGGAGAGCCCACAGTCCTTGGTAGCGGGCCGCGCCGGTGGCACTGTATTATCCTCAAAGCGGGCAAAGAAGGTGTTAAGTTTGTCTGGAAGCAAGACGTCGGTGTCCGTGACGTGGCTGGTTTTCTTTTTGTAGTCTGTGATTGTCTGTAGACCCTGCCACATACGTCACATTATACATGTGTAAGACATATCCACACTGAATCAGGTTGATGCAACATTCTGTGGTCATAGTACTACTCCAAATATGGACATAATTTAGTAAAGTAAATCATTTTGGGTACAAAGCAGCATCGCGATGAATGCAGTCTTCAGCTGTCTGAAGTACCCAGGTTTGATACCCATTAGTGATGGATAACATTAGCCCAGTATTAGCAGTGCCAAGCCATGATGTACAGTGGGGAAAAAAAGTATTTAGTCAGCCACCAATTGTGCAAGTTCTCCCACTTAAAAAGATGAGAGAGGCCTGTAATTTTCATCATAGGTACAGGTCAGCTATGACAGACAAAATGAGAAAAAAAATCCAGAAAATCACATTGTAGGATCTTTTATGAATTTATTTACAAATTATGGTGGAAAATAAGTATTTGGTCACCTACAAACAAGCAAGATTTCTGGCTCTCACAGACCTGTAACTTCTTCTTTAAGAGGCTCCTCTGTCCTCCACTCGTTACCTGTATTAATGGCACCTGTTTGAACTTGTTATCAGTATAAAAGACACCTGTCCACAACCTCAAACAGTCACACTCCAAACTCCACTATGGCCAAGACCAAAGAGCTGTCAAAGGACACCAGAAACAAAATTGTAGACCTGCACCAAGCTGGGAAGACTGAATCTGCAATAGGTAAGCAGCTTGGTTTGAAGAAATCAACTGTGGGAGCAATTATTAGGAAATGGAAGACATACAAGACCACTGATAATCTCCCTCGATCTGGGGCTCCACGCAAGATCTCACCCCGTGGGGTCAAAATTATCACAAGAACGGTGAGCAAAAATCCCAGAACCACACGGGGGGACCTAGTGAATGACCTGCAGAGAGCTGGGACCAAAGTAACAAAGCCTACCATCAGTAACACACTACGCCGCCAGGGACTCAAATCCTGCAGTGCCAGACGTGTCCCCCTGCTTAAGCCAGTACATGTCCAGGCCCGTCTGAAGTTTGCTAGAGAGCATTTTGATGATCCAGAAGAGGATTGGGAGAATGTCATATGGTCAGATGAAACCAAAATATAACTTTTTGTTAAAAACTCAACTCGTCGTGTTTGTAGGACAAAGAATGCTGAGTTGCATCCAAAGAACACCATACCTACTGTGAAGCATGGGGGTGGAAACATCATGCTTTGTGGCTGTTTTTCTGCAAAGGGACCAGGACGACTGATCCGTGTAAAGGAAAGAATGAATGGGGCCATGTATCGTGAGATTTTGAGTGAAAACCTCCTTCCATCAGCAAGGGCATTGAAGATGAAACGTGGCTGGGTCTTTCAGCATGACAATGATCCCAAACACACCGCCCGGGCAACAAAGGAGTGGCTTCGTAAGAAGCATTTCAAGGTCCTGGAGTAGCCTAGCCAGTCTCCAGATCTCAACCCCATAGAAAATCTTTGGAGGGAGTTGAAAGTCAGTGTTGCCCAGCGACAGCCCCAAAACATCACTGCTCTAGAGGAGACCTGCATGGCGGAATGGGCCAAAATACCAGCAACAGTGTGTGAAAACCTTGTGAAGACTTACAGAAAACGTTTGACCTGTGTCATTGCCAACAAAGGGTACATAACAAAGTATTGAGATAGACTTTTGTTATTGACCAAATACTTATTTTCCACCATAATTCGCAAATAAATTCATTAAAAATCCTACAATGTGATTTTCTGGATTTTTTTTCTCTCATTTTGTCTGTCATAGTTGAAGTGTACCTATGATGAAAACTACAGGCCTCTCTCATCTTTTTAAGTGGGAGAACTTGCACAATTGGTGGCTGACTAAATACTTTTTTTCCCCAGTGTAGAATTATGTTACATGTGAGGGGCGGATTCTGGGTGCCATCATGGCGATTATTATATTGATTTAATTGGGACATAACGGAGGAAGAGGGAGGAGTCTGGTATAATGGCTAATCTAGCCTTCAACGGAAAGTATCAACGTGCACTTTTTTCCATTGAGAAAAAGATACTTGTGCGTATGTGATACTGTGTGTGTGTGTGTGTATGTGATACTGTGTGTGTGTGTGTGTGTGTTTGTGTGCATCTGTGTTTTTGGTTTACTGATTCTCATGGGGACCAGATAGTAAAACAAGAAAAATTCATAGAAGTGGGAACATTTCGCCGGTCCCGACAAGGAAAAAGTCTATTTTAGGGTTAGTGATACAATTAGGGTTAGAAGTAGGGTTAGGGGTTAAGGTTAGGGTTAGGTTTAGGGTTAGTGAAAATAGGACTTCGAATGGGAATCAATTGTTTGGTCCCCACAAGGAGGGTAAAACAAACATATGTGTGTGTTTAAGTGTAACATGCGTTGTGTGCGCGAGCGTTGCAAAATAAATGTACACATACATGTTAATCAATGATTGCGACCACAGCACTCGCGAGTACCAACGAGCGTCTGCGTTGCCAAGAGCTGAAATAGAAGTCTGTTATATTTGTGATGCTGAACGCGGTGCAAGTCCTGCCTCTCCCATCTCCTCATTGGTTTATAGAAGCAGATACCCACGTACCATCTCCTCCTTGGATATACCCACGTGGGTGACTGAAAGATAAACTGAGGTCGGTCGGTTGTGGTAATACACCTTATTATGAAAGTTAGATACCAATCGTCATATAAAGTACAAAGAAGAAAAAGCCTGGATGGAGGAGAGATGACTAGAAACAATTTGATTGACCGTTTTATGTGTGGATTAATTAGAGGACCTTGAGCATTTCAGGTAAAATAACAACTCAAAGTTAATACCCCAGGACAAATTAGCTAGCAACAGCAAGCTAGCTGGCTAAATTGACAAATGTTTAATGCTTTTCAACCTGTCCCCAAATTAATATAATTGGTTCAGAGTTTGTTTTGATATTTCAACCTGTTTGTCGTGATCACGCTTGGTGTGGGGGGACAAAATCAATTTGTGCACGATGGCGCACGCTTGCGTCCGGTTTCGGTATGCTGTAAGTTGCATGCGTGTGTGTGTACTGAACACTCAGTTCAGTCTGTCTCCTTCCCTAGAAAGCATAAACCAGCCGGCTTAGTGCTGATAAGGAAAGATGGAGAAAGAAATGTAAGGCTTGATAGATGAATACCACAGGAAATACCACACAGATTTCAGCTTTACTTTACATTAACTGTCTTTTCTTGTCACTGTGGGGCTACACCACATGTTTGGTGCATCCTAACAGAACATTAACCACACGCACACACACACACACACACACACACACACACACACACACACACACACACACACACACACACACACACACACACACACACGCACACACACACACACACACACACACACACACACACACACACACACACACACACACACGCACACGCACACACACACACACACACACACACACACACACACACACACACACACACACACACACACACACACACACACACACACACACACACACACACACACACACACTGTCTGAGCCCCTGCATGCCTAGTGGAAGAGCTATGTTTGACGATGGGTATATGACTTCCATGGTTACGCAACAAAGCCAGGCTGCTTGTCAAAACTATGTAACCACACATTGGGCTCCTTTAGACTGTTTGAGTAAAGTGAATGTTCCGTTGTGATGAGGGAAGCATGCGCACACACACACACCCCACACAAGCAGCTCAATGGGAAGGAAGGATTGAGGAGAGGAAGGCTTCTTTCCCAGATGGTGATTCAGTTCTGATCCTTGGACTTGAACACGAGCAAAATGTCCAACCGCTGTAATCCTGTGTATGGGTTAGTGAAATAAACCAGGTGCGGATGAGGATGAAGGTATGGCGCTCTGAGCTGAGTGCTCTGGTTCATAATATGAATAATTAACTTTTGAAGTAGGAGAGGAAGACAGGCTGCTTCCAAATGGAGCTGATAGTTGGAACTGTATTGCAAGATTTCAGTGCAGCCTTTGATGTTATTGATCATAAATTGTTATTGAAGAAACTCACTTGCAATGCCTTTACATCACCTGCCATCACATGTTTGGAGAGTTACTTACCCAAGAGAACCCAGAGAGTGTTCTTCAATGGAAGCTTCTCTAACATCAGATATGTACAGTACGGTGTCCCTCAGGGCAGTTGCCTTGGACCATTACTCTTCTCTATTTTTAGAAATGATTTGCCACTGGTCTTACACAAAGCTAGAATGACTATGTATTCGGATGATTCCACACTCTACATGTCAGCACCCAAAGCCAGTGAGCTCACTGAAATTCTAAATAAGGAGTTACAGTCAGTATCAAATGGTCTTAAATTGGTCTTAAATACATCTAAAACTAAAAGCATTGTATTTGATTCAAAACATTCTCTAAGATCTAAACCTTAACTGGAGTTGTGCATAAAGGGTGTGACCATTGAGTAAGTTGAGGAAGCTAAACTCCTAGGTATACCACTGGATGGTCAATTATCATGGTCAAGTAATACTGACAAAGTTGTTGTGAAGATGGGGAGGGGTGTGTCTGTTATAAAAAGATTTCACACAAAGATCAACTGTACTAGTTCTTCAGGCTCTAGTCTGGTTCTATCTTGATTACTGTCCGGTAATATGGTCAACTGCAGCAAATAAAGACCTAGCAAAGCTGCAGCTGCCTCAAAACATGCCTTGCCCTAAACTGCACACACAGAACTAACATCAACAACATGCATGCCAGTCTTTCCTGGTTGGGGGTTGACGAGAGATTAACTGATCCTCTTCTAGTTTTCATGATAAGTATACTGTAATGAAAATGCCAGATGATCTGTATAATCAAATAACCTTCAGCTTAGACACCCGTACATACCCCACAAGACTTGCCACCAGGGGTCTCTTCACAGTCCCCAAGACCCCAAAAATTCACGGCAACGCACAGTATTACACAGAGCCATGATCACATAGAACTGCCTTCCATCACCAATTACTCAAGCAAACAGAAAAATTACTTACAAAAAAAAAAGATTAAACAACATTTTATGGAACGGCAGGGACTGTGAGGGGACACACATGCACACACATGTTTTTAGTTGTATTGTTTGTACTATTTTTGTTATTATATATTGCTTGTATATCGTTGTATTTTAAACTTGTGTGACTATCCTTGTCTATTAGTGTATCAGTATTTTGTTCATTATCATGTTGTGTTTTTTGTAGCTGTGCCATTATTAAGGCAATGATCTGAGACTAAATGAATGTTAATGGCTGGTGTTACATAATAGCGATCAGTGTCCCTTCCACTATCCATTCTCTCCCCTTCTCCCTACTGTTGTATTTTCATTATTGAAATGCAATCATCTGATAATGACTTCCAGACTCGCAGTTTCACAGTGGGCTTCTCAGTAGAGGAACTGAGTTGAGGAGCAACAGAATTACTCAGCTATTCAACACCAATATAGACCCTGGAGAGCTTGAGAATCTTTAATTGTTTCATGAATTATACTTCGCTTATTTTTGAGTCATTATTTCAATTGTTTTAATTAACCCACTGATTTTCCTTTAAAGAATGTCAATGCATGAAAATACATTAAATAAAGAAAATGTCTTTATGACTGAGTCTAATGTGGTAAGAAATGACCGTTAGATGAAATCACAAAATAACAAATCCTACAGGAATCACATACACATTCTAAAAATGTATGCACTCACTGTACAGTAAGTCACTTTGGATAAAAGCATTTTCTAAATAGCACATATTAACAGGAGAAAAAGAGGAGGGAAACCACTGAAGCAACCGCAATATGGCAGGGAAGCTACTCCCTTTATTTTATTATGGTGTGACTCATTCCAAAATGTCATGCCATTGTGATGACGACATGTGAAAGAGAAGGGAAAGGGAGCGTTTCGACATAATAAGAGAGACAGGGATTAGTGAGGAAAATCCACAGTGAAAAAGACTGCGATCTGCAGAGAGAGAAGATTAACAAAGGATTAGAATGAGTGTGTGTTAGAGAGAGAAAGAGTGTGATAGTGAAGAGACAGAGTGAGAGAGAATGTGACAGAAGACAAAAGAGAAAGAGAGAGATGAACAGATTGAGCAAAAGAGGGTAAAGAGAGAAAGAAACAGAAAAAGAGAGAGAGAAAGAGAAGAAAATAAACAGAAAGAGAGTGAGAAAGAGAAACAGCGGTGCATACATAGGCCTACTCAAAGCTGTCCAGAGTAGCTAAGAAGACAACAAGGAGGGGGAGGAGCTTTGGCCTTGGGTCCCTGGGCACAGAAGGTGCTGCATTGCTGCTGGTGCAACACTGATTTAAAGCTACTGCTGCTCTACAAATAGTTTTAAACTCTACCAGCTATACTTAATCCAAGGTTAAATTTACCCAAATATCACACAGCTGGGGCATGTCTAATTTTTGGCTAAAGTGCCATTACAGATTTTTTGGGGGGTAAAATACCAAATCTGTAATGGCACTATAGCCAAAAATTAGACATGCCCCAGCTGTGTGAAATTTGGTGGCTCTATATCACAAAGTCCCTGCAGTAGAGCAGCAGTAGAGCTTAAAATCAGTGTTGCAGCTGCAGTAGTTTAAGCCTGGGGTAAGTTTAACCTTGGATTAAGTATAGCTGGTAGAGTTTAAAACTATTTGTACAATATGGCCACCAACCAGCTGCATGGGGACATATTGGACTAGATTCACATGGCCAAATGTCCATAAATAATTGGTACAAATCTTTTATGATGAGACCTTTCAGCTTTTACACTAAGTAAGTCCAGGAGTGAAAGTAAGCCGGTCCGTTATGGCGTCACGGAAAAATAAATAGTGGGGTATGCCGTACCGGTAAAACATGAACCTATCACAATTAACACAAAATGCTGAAAAAAGCTAGGCTATTACACCACTATATAACATTACTGCATGTCAGCTGCATGAAACGTGTGAATTGACTTGAAACAGGGTGGTATACGCTCCAAATTGCACTGTGGTTTGATGAGAACACTTACATTCCGGCAGAGATGATTGGCTGAGGTGCGCACGGACAACAGTGGAGACATCAATTCAGGCTACAAGTGTAGGCCTAATGACAATCACAGAATGTCATTGCAATACACGGAGAAAACGTTTGAAAAGCAAATAGCTATTGTTGTAAAGAGATGACAATGAAAAGACTCCAATCTGTCTTTTAGTTATCAAAATCCTCAACTTAATTGAGCGAACAGCAGCAGAGAACATTAGCCATATCCCCAGTGAGTGTACATATTCACTGACTTTATCATTGGGTCAGTGCCACTTTTGTTTGATTTTGTGGACAATTATTTCCTCCTTCAGGTTAGATGAACGTCATATTTGTGTCTACCCTTTTTGTAAGCCGATTATATTGATCAGACAATGTTGTTTTTATTGATCTGTTTGTCACTGTCAGCAGAGTAGGCTACCCTGTCATTTTCATAGTATTTAAAACGATTCTGCTATTATCTCCATTCATATAAAATGTAGTAGAATTGCATGAAATGTGTTTAGAAAAGGCCAACAAGAAATGTATCTGATAGGCCTATAGCCTATAACTACTCCAATATGTGCTGCATTGAAACGTCTTTTTTGCAAACAGTGATGGAGATATATTATTAGCCTAAATTATGACTATCCAATCCAATCATCATATTAGAAATAGTAGGCTATCTTGCATACACTGAATGTACAAAACATTATGAACACCTGCTCTTTCCATGACATAGACTGACCAGATAAATCCAGGTGAAAGCTATGATCCCTTATTGATGTCACTTTTTAAATCCACTCAATCAGTGTAGATGCAGGGGAGGAGACAGTTTAAAGAAGGATTTTTGAGACATGGATTGTGTATGAGTGCCATTCAGTAGGTGAATGGGCAAGACAAAAGATTTACAGTGTATTCGGAAAGTATTCAGACACCTTGACTTTTTCCACATTTTGTTAAGTTACAGCATTGCTCTAAAATGTATTAAATATTTTTTTTCCTTCATCAATCTACACACAAAACCTGATAATGAAAAACCATAAACAGGTTTTTAGAAATGTTTTCACATTTCTAAACTACCTTATTTACATAATATTCAGACCCTTTGCTATGACTCGAAATTGAGCTCAGGCGCATCCTGTTTTTCATTGGTCATCCTTGAGATGTTTCCACAACTTCATTGAATTCCACCTGTGGTAAATTCAATTGATTGGACATGATTTGGAAAGGCACACACCTGTCTTTATAAGGTCCCACAGTTGACAGAGCATGTCCGAGCAAAAACCAAGCCGTGAGGTTGAAGGAATTGTCCGTAGAGCTCCGAGACAGGATTGTGTCGAAGCACAGTTCTGGGGAAGGGTACCAAAACATTTCTGCAGCATTGAAAGTCCCCAAGAACACAGTGGCCTCCATCATTCTTAAATGGAAGAAGTTTGGAACCACCAAGACTCTTCCTAGAGCTGGCCACCCAGCCAAACTGAGCAATTGGGGGAGAAGGGCCTTGGTCAAGGAGGTGATGATACATTTGCAAAAATGTATAAAAACATGTCATTATGGGGTATTGTGTCTAGATTGATGAGGGAAAAAAAATATTTAATCAATTTTAGAATAAGGCTGTAACGTAACAACATGTGGAAAAAGGTCTGAATACTTTCCGAATGCACTGTATATGGTACATTTTGACCCTTTTATTGTGTTTTCCAGACCCCTTCAAACATCTTAAGCCATCATTGGGCTGTATGTACCAATTATTTATGGAGATATGGCCATGTGAATCGTGTCCAATACTGCCCCATGCAGCTAGTTGGCGGCCGTACAAAAGCCCTCAGAGTGGAGCAGCATACTACTCAGATGAACTTCAACAACCAAGTTGATTTCACCTGTTGACCCTCTCTCATTGCCATACACTTGTCACTAATTGTCAGGACTGCCCTGGTCATTCACAACTTTAGATTGTATTTGAATCCTGTCAAGCCATTCCTCAGTTTCTTTCCAGTTGTTTGCATCCAAGTTAAGAATACGTTTCTTTCCTATTTCAATGTATATTTTAGTTAAGTCATAACATTATAATGTCATGTAAATTCCTTATTTCCTTATTTGAGATATATTGATTTAATAGCTTCATCTTTATCACTTATCATTTACATTTATGTTAAGCAACCTCTCACCTTTGTTGCAGAACCACCCGTAAATCCAACTTCACCATGTCCAACCACAAGTCCTCAGTAAATATGTGAACTTTGGCACTCTCTGTCACCTGCTTGGTCTCTGACCGGAGCAGAGCACCCCTGGTGACATCTATCCAAACAGTTACCTATCTTGGGTTTCTTAGCCTATTTGTCAGTGGCCATATTGGAAACGACCGCCACGGGGGTAATGGACAAAATCAGCGAAGGCACTATAGCCAAAAATAAGGTCTTAAGAGTACTTTATGGTCAGAATGAGTGTCTATATTATCTGTGGAGTTTACTTAGGGGGCAGATAACATTGCAAAGTAATTTTTATGTTTGGAATGATTTTACCCTATCTTCTTCTAGAATAAAAACATGAGCTGTCGCACACCCAGAAAAATTATTTTGTGTGGAGGTGCTGACTAACGGCGATTAGTGCAACCAATGACAATAGTGAGGGGTGTGTCATAATGATTAAGTTAATTAGAATTCATTAGTGAAACTGTTAAAAAACAATAGTTTATGGCATATTAAACATATTAGGCTATTGTTATCATATAGAAACAGAATTAAATATTAGTATTAACATACATTATTGTTTAATTCAATTTCACATATTTAATTGTTTCGTATTTAATTTCATATTTGTTACATGTATTCTTTTGGTTCAACCTTAATGCATAATAAGCATCATCAACAGGAAATCCGGATGGCAGCCATTTTATTAAAATGGCCACCCTGGTTGACTGACAGGCATCCCAGACCGCCTCCTTAAGGTATTTAGTATTAGTGTACCAAGTTTGATACTTGTATCATAAAATTGAACAATTATTTCACCTATCCACTGGACTATTAAATACGCACTAACTTAAGATGCTATTTATTTCTGTTGTGTTTACAATGACATTTAGTAAGATTAATTATTTTGTGAGAAGTAATTATTATGTGAGATTTTTATTGTTGATAATTTCATTGTTTTTAGGTGCTGTGAAATACCCCCTCAGTACATTGTGAAACAGTTCTCTAGTGAAACAATCAGTCCTTGGCTGGCTGGCTTACTCCTGTCATCACACACTTTAGTGATGACAGATCAGTTTGAAGATCAAGTCAGTCTATCTTCCTTTTGGGTATTTTTGTGCATTTCTGTCCTTTTTGCAAAAATAATATATATATGTATTTTTTTGTTGATTGATGACACATGCAAACTGACCCCATTCACGAGGACAAACTAGAACATCAGCTAATATTTCTGTGTGGAAGGCCAATAGACTGACTGGAAGCACAACAAGGATTCAGTCCAATAAAGTGATGGCCCATGTCTTATTTTAGAACTAGGGCTGGATTCAATCTGTATCACAGAAGTATTGCGGAAGATCCTCTTTATAGCTCCAGTGAAATTTAAAGGCAGTGTTCCCGCGTTTGTGGAGACTGCATTCACGGTAAACGCTACATATGTTGGCTCAATTGGAAATTACCTTTACATTTCAATACGGACCTTCCGTGATTCGGACCTTCCGTGATACGGATTGAATGCAGCCCCTAATTCAACCCATGGCCATGGTCGTTCGCAATCTAGGCTAACGGGGTAGGACGCCGTAGTGTTCCATTGTAGTCAATGAAGAATCCTGACAAAACTTTCTTCAAGTTTGACCTTTAAATTAAAAGATAATATAAAATCTGAGCACATATAGTTGTTATTTCACTGGCAGAGAGCATCATACTGTGCCTTCAGAAAGTATTCCCACCCCTTGACTTTTCCCACATTTTGTTGTGTTATAGCCTGACTTTTAAATTGATTAAATTGAGATTTTGTGTCACAGGCCTACACCCAATACCCCATAATGTCAAAGTGGAATTGTTTTTAGACATTTTTATGAATTAATTTCAAATGAAAAGCTGAAATGTCGATAGTCTAAGTATTCAACCCCTCTGTTATGGCAAGCCTAAATAAGTTTAGGAGTAAAAATGTGCTTAACAAGTCAAACAATAAGTTGCATGGACTCACTCCGTGTTTAACATGATTTGTGAATGACTACCTCATCTCTGTACCCTACATATACAATTATCTGTAAGGTCCCTCAATTGAGCAGTGAATTTCAAACACAGATTCAAACACAAAGACCAGGGAGGTTTTCCAATGCCTCGCAAAAAAGGGCACCTATTGGTAGATGTGTGTAAAAAAAAAGAGCAGACTTTCAATATTCCTTTGAGATTTTTTTTATTTCACCTTTATTTAACCAGATAGGCCAGTTGAGAACAAGTTCTCATTTGCAACTGCGACCTGGCCAAGATAAAGCATAGCAATTCGACACATACAACAACACAGAGTTACACACAGAATAAACAAAACATACAGTCAATACAGTAGAAAAAAAAGAAAACAAAAAGTCTATATACAGTGAGTGCAAATGAGGTAAGATAAGGGAGATAAGGCAATAAATAGGCCATGGTGGCAAAGTAATTACAATATAGCAATTAAACACTGGAATGGTAGTTGTGCAGAAGATGAATGTGCAAGTTTAGATACTGGGGTGCAAAGGAGCAAGATAAATAAATACAATATGGGGATGAGGTAGGTAGATAGATGGGCTGTTTACAGGTGCAGTGATCTGTGAGCTGCTCTGACAGCTGGTGCTTAAAGCTAGTGAGGGAGATATGAGTCTCCAGCTTCAGAGATTTTTGCAGTTCGTTCCAGTCATTGGCAGCAGAGAACTGGAACATGGTGAAGTTATTAATTACACTTTGGATGGTCTATCAATTCACCCAGTCACTACAAAGATATAGGTGTCGGGGAGGAAGGAAACCGCTCAGGGATTTCACCTTGAGGCCAATGGTGAATTTACATACAGATACAGAGTTTAATGGCTGTGATAGGAGAACTGAGGATGGATCAACATTGTAGTTACTCCACAATACTAACCTAAATTACAGAGTGAAAAGAAGGAAGCCTGTAAGGAATAAAAAATATTCCAAAACATGCATCCTGCTTGCAATAAGGCACTAAAGTAAAACTGAAAAACATATGCCAAAGAAATTCACTTTATGTCCTGAATACAAAGCGCTATATTTGGGGCAAATCGAACAGAACACATCACTGAGTACCAGTTCATACTTTCGAGCATGGTAGTGGCTGCATCATGTTTTGGGTATGCTTGTAGTCGTCAAGGACTAAGGAGTTTTTTGGGGATAAAAATACATGGAAGCACAGGCAAAGTCCTAGAGGAAAACCTGGTTCAGTCTGCTTTCCAACAGACAGTGGGAGATAAATTCACCTTTCAGCAGGAAAATAACCTAAAATACAAGGCCAAATATACACCGTAGTTGCTTACCAAGATGACATTGAATGTTCCTGAGTGGCCTAGTTACAGTTTTGACATAAACTGGCTCACAACTGTAACCGATGCCAAAGGTGAATCTAACATGTATTGACTATATATATAAAATGTTTTTTTTTTTTTTTTGGGGGGGGGGTAAATCAGTTTTAATATTGCAGATAGATTGTAGTTTCCAACAATATAATTGTCTGCATCACTTCCAATCCCCCATATATTTTTTTGTAAATAACGATATATTTATACACTACTGGTCAAAAGTTTTAGAACATACTCATTCAAGGGTTTTTGTTATTTTTACTATTTTCTACATTGTAGAATAATAGTGAAGACATAAAAACTATTAAATAACACATATGGAATCATGTAGTAAACAAAAAACTGTTAACCTCTATGGGCTAGGTGGGACGCTTCAACAGCCAGTGTAATCCCGTGGCGCGTTATTCAAAAACCAGCTTTTTACATTAGCATGTGACTAGCATGTGACTAGCATTCCCACCGAACACTGCCGGTGAATTTACTAAATTACTCACGATAAACGTTCACAAAAAGCATAACAATTATTTTAAGAATTATAGATACAGAACTCCTCTATGCACTCGATATGTCCGATTTTAAAATAGCTTTTCGGTGAAAGCACATTTTGCAATATTCTCAGTAGATAGCCCGGCATCACAGGGCTAGCTATTTAGACACCCAGCAAGTTTAGCACTCATCAAAGTCAGATTTACTATAAGAAAAATGTTATTACCTTTGCTGTCTTCGTCAGAATGCACTCCCAGGACTTCTACTTCAATAACAAATGTTGGTTTGGTTCAAAATAATCCATAGTTATATCCAAACAGCGGCGTTTTGTTCGTGCGTTCAAGACACTATCCGAAAGGGTAAATAAGGGTGACGAGCATGGCGCAATTCGTGACAAAAAAATTCTAAATATTCCTTTACCGTACTTCGAAGCATGTCAACCGCTGTTTAAAATCAATTTTTATGCAATTTTTCTCATAAAAAAGCCATAATATACCGACCGGGAATCTGCGTTTAGGTAAACAGACGAAAGAAAATAAAGCATTCGGTCGACTCGGGCACGCGCCTAAGCCCATAGTACTCTGATCGGCCACTTGCCAAAAGCGATAATGTGTTTCAGCCAGAGCCTGCCTCGATATCGTTCAGCTTTTTCCCGGGCTCTGAGAGCCTATGGGAGCCGTAGGAAGTGTCACGTTATTGCAAAGATCCTCAGTCTTCAATAAAAAGAGCCAAGATGAAACACAATTTGTCAGACAGGCCATTTCCTGCATGGAATCTTCTCAGGTTTTGGCCTGCCATATGAGTTCTGTTATACTCACAGACACCATTCAAACAGTTTTAGAAACTTTAGGGTGTTTTCTATCCAAAGCCAATAATTATATGCATATTCTAGTTACTGGGCAGGAGTAGTAACCAGATTAAATCAGGTACGTTTTTTATCCTGCTGTGTAAATACTGCCCCTATCCCCACCAGGTTAAACAGATTCTTCAAATAGCCACCCTTTGCCTTGATGACAGCTTTGCACACTCTTGGCATTCTCTCAACCAGCTTCACCTGGATTGCTTTTCCAACAGTCTTGAAGGAGTTCCCACATATGCTGAGCACTTGTTGGCTTCTTTTCCTTCACTCTGCAGTCCGACTCATCCCAAACCATTTCAATTTGGTTGAGGTTGGGGGATTGTGGAGGCCAGCTCTTCTGATGCAGCACTCCATCACTCTCCTTCTTGGTAAAATAGCCCTTACACAGCCTGAAGGTGTGTTAAGTCATTGTCCTGTTGAAAAAGAAATGACAGTCCCACTAAGGCCAAACCAGATGGGATAGCATATCACTGGAGAATGCTGTGGTTAAGTATGCCTTGAATTCTAAATAAATCAAAGACACTGTCACCAGCAAAGCACCCCCACACCATAACACCTCCTCCTCCATGCTTCACTGTGGGAAATACACATGCGGAGATCATCCGTTCACCCACACTGTGTCTCACAAAGACACGGTGGTTGGAACCAAAAATCTCAAATTTGGACTCAGTACAAATTTCCAACGGTCTAATGTCCAATCAATCAACCAAATGTATTTATAAAGCCCTTCTTACATCAGCTGATGTCACAAAGTGCTGTACAGAAACTCAGCCTAAAACCCCAAACAGCAAGCAATGCAGGTGTAGAAGCACGGTGGCTAGGAACATTTCCTTTCATTTCATTATTTTTTTCTGTGCTGGCCCCCCATGGGAATCGAACCCACTACCCTGGCATTGCAAACACCATGCTCTACCAACTGAGCTACAGGGAAGACATGTTTGCTGAAAGTATTATTATATTATATTATTATATCGATTGACTATGACTTTTCAGATAGCCCAGTAGTGCTATCTGCAAGGTTAGTTCCAGGTAAATACTGCAATTCTTCAGCCAGTCCTGGACCTGTGACCAAAACCAATACTTTCTGAATGCACATCAAAGTTAAAGGCTGTTTCCCAAACGGCATCTTATTCCCTATATAGTGTATTACTTCGGGCAAGAGCCCTATGGACCTTGGTCAAGAGTAGTGCACTATGCACTATATAGGGAATATGGTGCCATTTGGGATGCAAATAAAGTGTCAACAATCTCTCACACATAGGAGATTGATAATCCGTATCTTCAAATGCTCCAAAGTGGTAAAATATATTGCTGTTGGACACGTAAAGAGGAAGAAATAAAAAGAGAGTCGTCCCAGACACAGAAAAGATTATCACGAGTCACGCATGTTTCAAGGAAAAAATAAGAAGGGAAAACTATGGCTTCATCCCCAATGCCAACATATTCCCTATAGTGTACTGCTTTTGAGCAGAGCCAAATAGCACCCTATTCCCTATATAGTGTACCACTAGGTAATAGGGTGCCATTTGGGACACACACACATGTCCCACCACTCCGGTCTGCGCCCTCCTTGCAGGAATGATCTAGTAGGAGGGGATTAAGATTCCTGGGCTGAGTCCCAAATGGCACCCTATTCCCTACATAGCCAATACAGGGCTCTGGTCAAGAGTAGTGGAGTATATAGGGAATAGGTTGCCATTTGGAACTCTGACAGAGGCTGAAGATTCCTAGATTCCTGAGATCCCAGAATAGAATTTGCTGCTCATTATTGGGTCCAGGTTTCAGAGTTGGCACACTGAGTCTGTCTGTACGCTGCCTGACAATATAAGTCTGAGGTATGTTCCATCTGTATAGGCCATTCAGGGTAAAGGTCTCATTTAAGTTGCCATGTTAGCAAATTAGTGGAGCATTGGTTGTAGAAATGATATTGGAATATGCTGCCGTTTGTTATGGTCTCTCAATGTGTAATGCTAACAATGTGTTGAGTGTCTCAAAAGGATGCACCAAACATTTCTGAAGGGGTGCTCATCATCAAAATCATGGGTACCGGTGCAATTATATCACCATATGGTCTACCAAACTAAATACATGCCCGCAAAACCAGCTTCGTCATTATTCAATTCATTCTGCCCAGACATTTCAATTTGTTTAACTTCAGACAACAGCTGCCTTCCTCAAGTATTTAATAAAAGCAACGAAACAGCAATAACAAAACAACAACAGCCACAAATCAAGTAATTGAATTGCCAAAACTGAATGTTTTGTTATGAAACTAAAGGAAACCACTGGTGTATCTGATTTGACCAAAGCAAAGCATAGCAAGCTTATGTAACATTTCCAACTGCTATAATATTCATGGTGTGGTTTGTATTTTAATGACCATAATGAGTATCGTCAGAGAGTCTGATCCCTATTAGCTTAAAGGGATACTGCAAGATTTTGGCAGTTAATGAACTCATGGATATCATTATTTTTTTTGTATCTGCCTGCTGTATGAAGGAAGTTAGAGCTAGTTTCTCGAGCTAATGCTAACTAGCTTTAGCGCAATGACTGGAAGTGTACAGGTACGCTAGCGTATTCTTAACAGAATCTCACAGTATCCCTTTAATTCTAGCCATTACCCAGCATACCTGGATAAATGAACACACTAGCACTGCTTACTGTGGAATAGACACAAATGACTTATTCCAAATTTGTGACAGGTGATTTTCTTCATAATGCAGTCGTGTACATTACACAATTTTCTTACAAATTCCAAATTGTTGTTAGCTAGATTAGCTAGGTGGCTAACATTATCTAGGCTAGGGGTTAAGGTTAGGGGTTAGGGTTAAGTAGCATGCTAGCTAAGTAGTTAAAAAGTAGTGAGTAGTTGCTAATAAGCTAAAATGCTAAAGTTGACCATGATGTGATTAGAAACACGCAATGTTTGGGTTGCTAGATCTTTGCATTATTAGCAAGGGTTGGAACAGGGGACAGAACCGAAAACTGGAAAATAACCACATTTTTCGAGGAACAGAATCAGAATTGGGAACAAAAGTGATTTATACTGATCCGGAACAGAACCATTATTTTAAAAGCATGGGAACCGGTTAATAATGTTATTTTACATTCTGGGCATTTTTTTCAGTCCCACAAAAATGTAACAATGCAAAGCCCTCACTCTGTTACTCAGAAACTTATTCCAGTGTCTGCCTGCCAACTGAAAATCTTTGCCAGTGTGTGTGCGTGTTTAGGCAACCTAACCCCCTTAACTCCCAACTTGGAAGTTCAAAGACATTCAAAGTTCCTCCATAGAAGCTGCTCCTCTATGGGTATAATTCTGTGGGCCTAATTCAGATAACGCATGTCATAACATTTTGCACCCTACAATTGGCTGTCCATCGCGCATGTAAACAACCCTAGATTGCCCACCTGCACTGATTGGTGAAGTAATTTAATGTAGAGCTAATGTAAAAAAGAGTTTTAAAAAGGAACAGAAAGAAATGATATAACCCATACATTTTTGGGGGTTCAAACTGGTTTTGAAATGTATTTTGGTGGTCAGACATTGGAACGAAAGAAGAAAAAAAAAGATTCTGTTCAGAATGAAACGATTGTAAAATCATTTTGGTTCCAACCGCTGGCCCATCCATCCCCCCTGACCAACCTCCCTCCTACCGTTTCAATCTTAATTAGTCTACTGTCTTTATCTGTGAAATGCTCTGTATACAAAATTGTGTACTGTACACAAAAAATAGAATTTCCAATAAGTAATTTGTGTCTCTTTCACAATAACCTGTGATAGTGGGTTGAATAAATAGATACATGATACCACCATCTCCCTCAACCATTATTCTTTAGTCTTTATTCTTACATATGCACACCCCTTGACCTATTTAAGTGCTCTTTGCCTTGGGCTCAATCCCAATACCCCTCAGGCTGGGTGAAGGAGTTGGGGTCTGTCAATTCGGTCAAAGTATCCTGAAGTGGACTTGTGTTGATTTTTTTTGTGTGCCTGCTTCCCAGAGGGAAAGGAAACTACACGTTTCGCGACTTGAGACGAGAGCTGTGTCCTGCTTTGCTCTCTGGAGCAGAGCGCCGCTGAAAGGAGTTACAACTGGGGTGGTGTTGAGTATTGGTGGATTGGTGGATCGACTAAAGTTGAGGTTCCCCGGTGTCTGTGATTCAGGGAGATTCTGAGGTGTGAGAAGTGTGCAGGATGGCATGGAACAAAGGAGTGTATAGTTTCTGTGGAAAAAGTGTGAGCGTGTGTGTTTCAATTGTGGGGTTGGCTATGTTGCTGTGTATCAGAAATGACCTGGGCGAGTGAGACAGGTTGAAGTTTCCATGGTGAGAGCAGTGCAGAAAGTGTCATATGCTGAGGCACTGAGGAAAGTAGAGGATAGTGGACAAAGGGTGAGGGAGTCTATGAGTAGTAGGCCAGTACAGAGTGACCCAAACAGTTTGTGCTTTAGTAAGGTTGGCTTCTCAACATTTATTGCTATGGTCATTAATTGTACCGCACAGATGGGAAGGAAATCCCAGAAGATTGAATTGGTAGTAGAAGCAGCAGACACGTTTTTGGGTGTCAGAGATTTTAATGCAGAAGAACTACAGGGGGTTTTGAGAGAAAGGGTTCCAGCCTCCCTGTAGGATCTGTTATGGCCAAAGAAGTGGGAAGGGATGGTGGGGGTGTCGGGGATAGTGGTATATACAGTATACTGTATATAAGGTTAGATTGTGGTGCAATTTCCTTTTTTTGTGAACAAATGTGCAATGCACTTTCCGAAATACACAACAAATCATCTAGTCTGCCAGAAGACCACACAAAGAAGAAGATGCTCTACGACCCTTAAGGCTCTAAAGTTGCTTCAGGAAGATGGCTGACAAAAATACTAGGATGAAAGCAAATGTAAGTAATTATAATTTATAACAGTTAACAGGAATAAGTTAGTTAATGTAGATTAACGATTAGGCATATTTTTTGGTCATATAGAGTTAATATGCGAAATTTGCTATTTAACAAGCTAGCTGACTAGCTAACAGTAGCCAACGAGCTATACATTTAGCTTGCTATATGGGCGTTTGACATTTGCATGAATTGTAATTTGTGTTGTTTAATGTGTTACGGACTCCTGAGTAAACCAGCAAACCAGGCTGTCATCTTGTGAAACACAGTGGATGTAAAGAATCAAACAAAAAATATCCAATCTCTTCCAACTGGGCACAGATGTCAGTTCAACATCTGAGTTGTCAACTATCTTAAATTAAACGTGATATCAACAAAAAGATACCATTGGATTTAAAAAGCCAAAATTCTATTACGTTGATTACTTTTTGCAAACCAAATCAGTATTCCGCACTGATTTAACGTCGTCACACTACCGTTCAAAAATTTGGGGTCACTTAGAAATGTCTTTGTTTTTGAAAGAAAAGCACATTTTTTGTCCATTAAAATAACATCAAATTAATCAGAAATACAGTTATAAATGTTGTAAATGACTATTGTAGTGGGAAACGGCAGATTTTTTAAGGAATATCGACATAGGCTTACAGAGGCCCATTATCAGCAACCATCACTCCTGTGTTCCAATGGCAAGTTGTGTTAGCAAATCCAAGTTTATCATTTTAAAAGGCTAATTGATCATTAGAAAACCCTTTTGCAATTATGTTAGCACAGCTGAAAACTGTTGCCCTGATTAAAGAAGCAATAAAACGGGCCTTATTTAGACTAGTTGAGTATCTGGATCATCAGCATTTGTGGGTTCGATTAC
The DNA here is from genome assembly GCF_965601325.2 of Salmo salar. NCBI lineage: Eukaryota > Metazoa > Chordata > Actinopteri > Salmoniformes > Salmonidae > Salmo > Salmo salar. Next base: position 27,427,791 of record NC_138318.1, on the reverse strand, counting down.
AGGCTCAAAATGTCCAGAAACAAAGAACTTTCTTCGGAACCTCGTCAGTCTATTCTTGTTCTGAGAAATTAAGGCTATTCCATGAGAGAAATTGCCAAGAAACTGAAGATCTCGTACAACGCTGTGTACTACTCCCTTCACAGAACAGCGCAAACTGGCTCTAACCAGAATAGAAAGAGGAGTGGGAGGCCCCGGTGCACAACTGAGCAAGAGGACAAGTACATTAGAGTGTCTAGTTTGAGAAACAGACGCCTCACAAGTCCTCAACTGGCAGCTTCATTAAATAGTACCCGCAAAACACCAGTCTCAACTTCAACAGTGAAGAGGCCTTCTAGGAGCATGTGACAATTTTTTTTTATTTGATTTGATGTACACCATGTCAGATATAGAGTTGAAATGTATTAAATATTTTGTTTGCAACCCTAATATTACACTTTATATACATCACATAAGACTGAAATATAACAAAACTGTTTGACAAAACTGTTTAACCAGATTTTTCACATAATAAGTTGCATGGACTAATTCCATGTTCAATAATAGCGATGAACATGATTTTCGAATGACTAACCCATCTCTCTACCCCACACATACAATTATCTTTAAGGTCCCTCAATCGAGTAGTGAATTTCAAACACAGATTAAACCACAAAGACCAGAAATGTTTTCAATGCATTGCAAAGTAGGGCACTGATTGGTAGATGTGTTAAAAAAAAAATCTAACTGGGGAGAAAATACAAAAATAAATATATAGATTAAAAAAAACTGTTACAGAGTTTAATCGTTGTCATATGAGAAAACGAAGGATGGATCAACAACATTGTAGTTACTCCACAATACTAACCTAAATGACAGAGTAAAAAGAAGGAAGCATGCAACAAGGCATTTACGATTATTTCAGGCTGTGTGCCATCACTGGGCCGAGGCAGCGAAAGATTGAGCAGGCTACTGGCATTACATATCTGGCTAAAAGACTACAGAAGCTCTTTTAGCATAACTTTTATAGATAACTTCGACACCTTTTGGAAACAGAGGATTCTTTACAGAAGGCATTCCCAAACTGGGGGTACACGCAATGCCATCAGGTGTACGCCAAATAAAAATTTGATTTACATATTAAAATATATATATATATATATATATATATATATATATCATCACATTTTCAAACAGTACATTTATATTTTCCAACTGGGTGAGGTTTTTTCCTCGCCTGAGTAGCCTTGTTTCACTGCCAAAAATAAAATCAAACCATCTGGTGTTCAGCGAAATAACAACACAATGTCAAATTTTATTTTATTTTTTTTATTTCACCTTTATTTAACCAGGTAGGCAAGTTGAGAACAAGTTCTCATTTACAATTGCGACCTGGCCAAGATAAAGCAAAGCAGTTCGACAACATACAAAAACACAGAGTTACACATGGAGTAAAACAACATACAATCAATGATGCAGTAGAAAAAAAATAAAAAAAAAATAAAATAGATTATATACAATGTGAGCAAATGATGTGAGATAAGGGAGGTAAAGGCAAAAAAAATGCCATGGTGGCAAAGTAAATAAAGTATAGCAAGAAAAACACTGGAATGGTAGATTTGTAGTTTGAAGAAAGTTCAGAGATAAAATATAAATAATATGGTGCAAAGGAGCAAAATAAATAAAATAAATAAATACAGTAGGGGAAGAGGTAGTAGTTTGGGCTAAATTATAGATGGGCTATGTACAGATGCAGTGATCTGTGAGCTGCTCTGACAGCTGGTGCTTAAAGCTAGTGAGGGAGATAAGTGTTTCCAGTTTCAGAGATTTTTGTAGTTCGTTCCAGTCATTGGCAGCAGAGAACTGGAAGGAGAGACGACCAAAGGAGGAGTTGGCTTTAGGGGTGACCAGAGAGATATACCTGCTGGAGCGCGTGCTACAGGTGGGTGCTGCTATGGTGACCAGTGAGCGGAGATAAGGGGGGACTTTACCTAGCAGGGTCTTGTAGATGACCTGGAGCCAATGTGTTTGGCGACGATTATGAAGCGAAGGCCAGCCAACGAGAGCGTACAGGTCGCAGTGGTGGGTAGTATATGGGGCTTAAATACAGGTAGCCTAGTCAAATAATTAACATCAAATCACATTAACCGTTACTCTCTCGCGTGAAACCTTCATTCTTGCACAGACATTTAGAAACAAAACATGACAAGATTTTCGAGTAGTAAGACATGTATAAAAGCAACAGATACCAATAATAAGAAGGGGCTAGAAGCGTATTATATGGTGAGCTACCAAGTGGCTAGGACAGGAAAGTCCCATACTATTGTGGAGGACTTAATTCTTCCTGCTGCCGCAGATATGGCTGGGAAAATGCTTTGGGGAAAAGGCCCAAAAAAATATAGACAATTACTTCATCAAACAACACTGTTCACGACGCATCAGTCTTTTGAAACAATTACGCAGGAGATGTTTTGAAACAGTTACTGCTTCACATACAAGCCATACAAGCAAGTGTGTTCACGCTGGATGAGTCAACAGACTTGGAGGGCCTGGCACAGCTCCTGGTATATGTTTGTTACGTTTATGGGGGGGTCAATTAAGGAAGACATCCTCTTCTGCAAACCACTGGAAACCAGGACAACATGAGAGGATATTTTAAAGTACTGGACAGCTTTGTGACATCAAATAGACTTTGGTGGTCAAGATGTGTTGGTATCTGTACTGACGGCGCAAAAGCCATGACAGAGAGACATAGTGTAGTGGTAACGCCCATTCAAGCAGTTGCTCCTGACGCCACTTGGGTACACTGCAACATCCACCGAGAGCCTGTGGTGCCAAGGGAATGCCTGACAGCTTGAAAGACGTTTTGGACACTACAGTGAAAATGGTACATTTTGTTAACGGGATAGGGGGCAGTATTTTCACGGCCGGATGAAAAACGTACCCAAATTAAACTGCCTGCTTCTCGGGCCCAGAAACTAAGATATGCATATTATTAGTAGATTTGGATAGAAAACACTGAAGTTTCTAAAACTGTTTGAATGATGTCTGTGAGTATAACAGAACTCATATGGCAGGCAAAAACCTGAGAACAATCCAACCAGGAAGTGGGAAATCTGAGGATTGTAGTTTTTCAAACCATTGTCTATTGAATTTGTAGTCTTTACGGGGTCATGTTGCATTTCCACTAGATGTCAACAGTCCTTAGAACCTTGTTTGAGGATTCTATGTTGAATTTGAAGGGGATAACAGCCCAAGGAAGTAGGTGTCCCATTATAAGGCATGGGTTCAGTCACGCGCGTCGCCTTGGGAGCGAGCTGAGTTCATATTCACTCCTAAAGAGAACGGATTTGTCCAGTTGGAATTTTATTGAAGATATATGTTAAAAACAACATAAAGATTGATTCTATACATCGTTTGACATGTTTCTACAAACTGTAGTATAACTTTTTTGACTTTTCATCTGGACTAAGTAAGCACGTGTGTTGTGAATTTGGATAGTGAACCTAACGTGCGAACAAAATGGATGTATTTGGACATAAAGATAATCTTTATCGAACATTTATTGTGGAGCTGGGATTCCTGGGAGTGCATTCTGATGAAGATAATCAAAGGTAAGTGAATATTTATCATGTCATTTCTTAGTTTTATTGACTCCAAGATGGTGGGTTTCTGTTTGCTTGTTGTTGGTGTCTTCTGGGCTGTACTCAGATTATTGCAAATTGTGCTTTCGCCGTGAACCTTTTTTGAAATCTGACAAAGCGGTTGCATTTAGGAGAAGTGTATCTATAATTCTGTGCATAACACTTGTATATTGATCAAAGTTTATGATGAGTATTTCTGTAATATGTGTGCTCATTCACCGGCAGGTTTGGAGGGAAAACATTTCTGAACATTACGCACCAATGTAAAATGCTGTTTTTGGATATAAATATGAACTTGATTGAACAAAACATACATGTATTGTGTAACATGATGTCCTATGAGTGTCATCTGATGAAGATCGTCAAAGGTTAGTGCTTAATTTGAGCTGTATTTCGGGTTTTTGTGATGCCTCTCCTTGCTAGGAAAATGGCTGTGTGGCTTTTCTTGTTTAGGTGGTGTCCTAACATAATGTAATGTTTTGTTTTCGCCTTTTTGAAATCGGACAATGTGGTTGCATTAACGAGAAGTGTATCTTTAAAAATGGTGTAAAATAGTCGTATGTTTGAGAAATTGAAATTATTCGATTTTTGTTGTTTTGAATTTCACACCATGCTATTTTGTCAAATGATCCCGTTAACGGGATCCTGTCTCGAAGGGGTCACTAAGAGGTTAAAGCAAGGCCCCTGAACTCTTCTGTATTTTCTGCATTATGCAATGATATGGGCAGTGACCATGTAATGCTGGTTATCAAGGAGCAAGGTACTAACAAGTTTTTTGGAATTGAGAGACGAGCTTAAAGTTTTCTTTACTTACCATAATTTTCACTTGGTTGACTGCTTGCATGATGACAAGTTTCTCACACGACTGGCCTATCTGAGTGATGTTTTTTCTCGCCTGAATGATCTGAATCTAGGATTACAGGGACTCTCCGCAACTACATTCAATGTGCGGGAGAAAATTGAGGCTATGATTAAGAAGTTGGAGCTCTTTTCTGTCTGTATTAACAAGGACAACACACAGGTCTTTCCATCATTGTATGACTTTTTGTGTGCAAATGAACTCAAGCTTATGGACAATGTCAAATGTGATATAGCGAAGCACCTGAGTGAGTTGGGTGCGCAATTACGCAGGTACTTTCCTGAAATGGATGACACAAACAACTGGATTCGTTATCCCTTTCATGCCCTGCCGTTATCTGAACAAGAAAGCCTCATCGAAATTGCAACAAGCGGTTCTGTGAAAATTGAATTTAATCAGAAGCCACTACCAGATTTCTGGATAGGGCTGTGCTCAGAGTTTCTTGCTTTGGCAAATCGCGCTGTTAAGACACTGATGCCCTTTGCAACCACGTACCTATGTGAGAGTGGATTCTCGGCCCTCACTAGCATGAAAACTAAATACAGGCACCAACTGTGTGTGGAAAATGATTTAAGACTGAGACTCTCTCCAATACAACCCAACATTGCAGAGTTATGTGCATCCTTTCAAGCACACCCTTCTCATTAACCTGTGGTGAGTTATTCACAATTTTTGATTAACAAATTAGCTTTTATATGTAAGATGTCTAAATAAAGAGCTAAATTATTGATTATTATTATTATATTATTATTTGTGCCCTGGTCCTATAAAAGCTCTTTGTCACTTCCCACGAGCCAGGTTGTGACAGAAATTCACACTCATTCTTATGTTTAATAAATGTATCGTATAGTGTGTGTGTGGCTGACCCTCATGCCATAGGGGGTACGCAGCTGGAAGTTGAATGTTTGAAGGGGTACGGGACTGTAAGATGTTTGGGAACCACTGCTCTACAGGAATGATGGAGTCCATCCAAATTATTTTGGTGCCAGGACCCTGTCCTCACATTTCAAAGCTGCGTTGAGACAATTCATTATCAGTGACCCAAGCCCTGCTCAGATAATCTTTACCATTGTTTAGCTGAGCTGTTGTACTGCTGCTGAAGATGTACATTTTCCCAGAGGTGTTGGCAGTCATAATGTAAGTAACCTAATTTATGTTCCTCTATTTGCCTCTGTCAATCCGACAGCTACTGTCAGCAGTAATCATGTGCCTATGAACCTGAGGTATACTGTTAGCACTGAGATGTTTTGTCCTAAGAGGAAGCCCACTGTGAGAAGCCCATCAGGTCAAATATAAATATCATGTCATATTAACCTCTGATAAGCCTCCCAGTAAAGCAATAAAAACAATCATGAATCCCAGAAAAGCATTGGAAAAAGCCAACATTAGGGCCTCCCGAGTGATGCATAGGCGTCACTACAGATCTGGGTTCAATCCCGGTCTGTATCACAACCGGCCATGATTGGGAGTCCCATAGGGCAGTGCACAATTGGCCCAGCATCGTCCTGGGTTAGGGGAGGTTTTGGCCAGGGCGGTGGGGGCTTTACTTTGCTCATTCGCCCTCTAGTGACTCCTTGTGGCGGGTCGGGCACCTGCAGGCTGACCTCATCGTCGGTTAAACCGTGTTTCCTCCGACACATTGGTGCAGCTGGCTTCCTGGTTAAACGGGCGGGTGTTAAAAAGCGTGGTTTGGCGGGTTATGTTTCGTAAGACGCATGACTCAACCTTCGCCTCCCGAGCCCATTGGGGAGTTGCAGCAATAAGACAAGATGTTATTGATTAACATCCTCTGCCTTTATCATGGATTGACAGTGACCTATCCAATAAAACACAGAGGGTTTTCTTTAATGGAAGCCTCTCTAAAGCAAATTTGGTTGAGTGTGGTGTAATGCAGGGCAGCCGGCTTGGACCATTATTGTTTTCTGTGTTTACTAATGACCTTTCACTGACCTTGAATAAAGCCTACGTGTCCAGGTACACTGACGATTCAACAGTATATACTTAACATAGAGCTCCAGTCAGTTTTAGAATGGTAACTAGCAATAGGCTGGTGCTAAATATCTAAAAAACTAAAAGCACAATTTTTGGGACAAATCACTCACTCGACCCTAAACCTCATCTGGATCTATTATTGAATAATGTGGCAATTGAGCAAGTTGAAGAGACTAAACTACTGGGTGTCACCCTAGATAGCAAGCTATCATAGTCAAAACATATACTCAATGGCTACTAAAATGTGAAGAGTTCTGTTAATGATAAGGCTTTGCTCTGCTTTCTTGATATCTCAGTCAACCTGAGGCCCTAGTTTTGTCGCACCTGGACTACGTTCCAGTTTTGTGGTCAGGTGGGGCAAAGAAGGACATAGGCAAATTGCAGTTGGTCCATAACAGAGCAGCACAGACTGTACTTATATATTTTTTTTAATTTTTATTTCCCCTTTATTTAACCAGGTAGGCTAGTTGAGAACAAGTTCTCATTTGCAACTGCTACGTGGCCAAGATAAAGCAAAGCAGTTCGACACATCCAACAACACAGAGTTACACATGGAATAAACAAACATACAATCAATAATACAGTAGGAAAATCTATATACAGCATGTGCAAATGAGGTAAAAGAGGATAAGAGAGGTAAGGCAATAAATAGGCCATGGTGGCAAAGTAATTACAATATAGCCATTAAACACTGGAATGGTAGGATGTGCAGAGGATGAATGTGCAAGTTGAGATACCGGGGTGCAAAGGAGCAAGATAAATAAATAAATAAATACAGTATGGTGCTTAAAGCTAGTGAGGGAGGTAAGAGTCTCCAGCTTCAGAGATTTTTGCAGTTCGTTCCAGTCATTGGCAGCAGAGAACTGGAAGGAGAGGCGGCCAAAGGAAGAATTGGATTTGGGGGTGACCAGTGAGATATACCTGCTGGAGCGCGTGCTACAGGTAGGTGCTGCTATGGTGACCAGTGAGCTGAGATAAGGTGGGGCTTTACCTAGCAGAGACTTGTAGATGACCTGGAGCCAATGGGTTTGGCGACAAATATGAAGCGAGGGCCAGCCAACAAGAGCATACAGGTCACAGTGGTGGGTAGTATATGGGGCTTTGGTGAAAAAAAAAACGGATGGCACTGTGATAGACTGCATCCAATTGGTTGAGTCGAGTGTTGGAGGCTATTTTGTAAATGACATCGCTGAAGTCAAGGATCGGTAGGATGGTCAGTTTTACGAGGGTATGTTTGGCAGCATGAGTGAAGGATGCTTTGTTGAGAAATAGGAAGCCGATTCTAGATTTATTTTTGGATTGGAGATGTTTAATGTGAGTCTGGAAGGAGAGTATACAGTCTAACCAGACACCTAGGTATTTGTAGTTGTCCACATGTTCAGAACCGTCCAGAGTAGTGATGCTGGACGGGCGGGCAGGTGCGGGCAGCGATCGGTTTGAAGAGCATGCATTTAGTTTTACTTGCATTTAAGAGCAGTTGGAGACCATGGAAGGAGAGTTGTATGGCATTGAAGCTCATCTGGAGGTTAGTTAACACAGTGTCCAACGAAGGGCCAGAGGTATACAGAATGGTGTCGTCTGTGTAGAGGTGGATCAAACAATCGCCAGCAGCGAGAGCGACATCATTGATGTATACAGAAAAGAGAGTAGGCCCGAGAATTGAACCCTGTGGCACCCCCATAGAGACTGCCAGATGTCCGGACAACAGGCCCTCCGATTTGACATACTGAACTCTATCGCAGAAGTAGTTGGTGAACCAGGCAAGGCAATCATATGAGCAACCAAGGCTGTTGAGTCTGCCAGTAAGAATGTTGTAATTGACAGAGTCGAAAGCCTTGGCCAGGTCGATGAATATGGCTGCACAGTAATGTCTCTTATCGATGGTGGTTATGATATCGTTTAGGACCTTGAGCATGGCTGAGGTGCACCCATGACTAGCTCTGAAACCAGATTGCATAGCGTAGAAGGTACGGTGAGATTCGAAATGGTCGGTAATCGGTTTGTTAACTTGGCTTTCGAAGACCTTAGAAAGGCAGGGTAGAATAGATATAGGTCTGTAGCAGTTTGGGTCTAGAGTGTCTCTCCCTTTGAAGAGGGGGATGACCGCGGCAGCTTTCCAATCTATGGGAATCTCAGACGATACGAAAGAGAGGTTGAACAGGCTAGTAATAGGGGTTGCAACAATTTCGGCAGATCATTTTAGAAAGAGAGGGTCCAGATTGTCTAGCCTGGCTGATTTGTAGGGGTCCAGATTTTGCAGCTCTTTCAGACCATCAGCTATCTGGATTTGGGTGAAGGAGAAGTGGGGGAGGTTTGGGCGAGTTGCTGTGGGGAGTGCAGGGCTGTTGACCGGGGTAGGGGTAGCCAGGTGGAAAGCATGGCCAGCCGTAGAAAAATGCTTATTGAAATGTTCAATTATTGTGGATTTATCGGTAGTGACAGTGTTTCCTAGCCTCAGTGCAGTGGGCAGCTGGGAGGAGGTGCTCTTATTCTCCATGGACTTTACAGTGTCCCAGAACTTTTGGGAGTTTGTACTACATGATGCAAATTTCTGTTTGAAAAAGCTAGCCTTAGCTTTCCTAACTTTCCTGAAAAGTTGCATATCAAGGGGGGGTATTCGATGCTAATGGAGAACGCCACAGGATGTTTTTGTGCTGGTCAAGGGCAGACAGGTCTGGAGTGAACCAGATGTCAATAACATGCATTTCAATCTCTCCTGGCTCAAAGTGGAGGAGAGATTGACTGCATCACTATTGGTCTTTGCACAAGGTGTTGAAGGTACCGAACTGTCGGTTCAAGCAGTTGGCACACAGTTCGGACACTCATCGGTATCACACAAGAAATGCAACCAGATGTCTCTTCATAGTCCCCAGGTCCAGAACAGAGGCTGGGAAAGACATAGTATTAAATAGAGCCATGACTAAATGGAATTCTCTGCCAACCCAGGTAACTCAAGCTAGCAATAAAAACAGATTCAAAAAACAGATAAAAGAACACCTTATGGTTCCTTTAAGGAAATCAGTCAATTGAAATAAAGAAATTAGGCCCTGATCTATGGATTTCACATCACTGGGCAGGGGTGCAGCTATAGGTGGGCCTGGAAGGGCATAGGCCCACCCACTGGGGAGCCAGGCCCAGCCAATTTCAATTCGTTTTTCCCCACAAAAGGGCTTTATTACAGACAGAAATACTCCTCTCTAAAACAACAGCAGCTAATGGAGCAGAAATGAACATTAAATAATTTGACAACAGCTCTGGTGGACATTCCTGCAGTCAGCAATGCCAATTGCACGCTCCCTCAAAACTTGAGACATCTGTGGCATTGTGTTGTGAGACAAAACTGTACATTTTAAAGTGGCCTTTTACTGTCCCCAGCACAAGGTGCCCCTGTGTAATGATCATGCTGTTTAATCAGCTTCTTGATATTGTCATGACGTTGCCCTCTTTGGGTACAGTGAGCACCATCCCCCTCTCCCTCTCTATACCCCCTTCACCAGGCTCTGTAAGAGAGGTCGTTAATTCCTATGAGGAGACCCTCTCCTCATGGCCACAGTATAGAGAGAGAGTGAGTTTACATAGAGAAGACAAAATAATTTCTTCCACCTCACAGAACTGGAGAACCGAACGACATTTATGTTCTGGAGAAGGTATAAAAGATTGGTGAAGAATCCAGCTACGAACTGGTCCGTTTGGTACAATTTTGTGAAACTCATGAGAGACAATACCGCCACATTACCATAACCATGTTTATAGAAGAGTCTCAGGTATGAGACTTACATCTAATGGTTGTATAAAATGAATGAATACACAATTTCACAAACAGTTTCATCCTTAATGTGATTTTGGACTGTTTAATGAAGGAAACTCCAATTCCCTTTGGAGTTTAACTAAATCAGAGGACCGCCCATGAGCACAGTTATGGTCTGGCGTCATGGGACAGGCCCTTTTCTGCTCTTCCGAATAAAACCCCCACCTAGGTTTTCTATCACCAGACCAGCTTACCTCGATAACGAGAGGGCCAAGGTTTGAGACCATGCATTTCTCTTGATGAACTTTTAACCATACCACGTGGTTAAACTCTTAGACTATCGATACCGACAGAATAAGAACAAGTCTTTGATATTAATTACTAGTCTGTAGCTAGGAATTCGGTATCATTGAACGCGAAGACCGACAACCGCCGAAACCGCTATTCTATAATGACATGAATGAGTGTTACTCTGAACTATCCATTCTATCCATGACAGAGAGAGAGAGAGAGAGAGAGAGGGCGGACAGACTCTCCAACAGAAACAAACTTTTCAACAGAGATCCCGACGACACACTGAGCGTAAATATATATATATGTTGATTGCAATTGTTCCCGAATGAGTGAGCGTTCATGTGCAAAGGGTTAGCGTTTCAATTGTTATAATATTCAACTCTGTAGTGTCTCCTCAGATGACCCCCCCACTCCCCTTTTGTCTAAGAAGCCGCCATACCGGTTTAGCCCACTAGGGCACATTCTCCTATCATTTCCTTGTAAACCTATCTACTGTTTGTTATGCATTTCTGTGAATTACTTAGTTAGTAAATAAATTATTTTTTAAGACAATTGATGTATGGATGACTCATAGTGAAGACTGGGCTCGTGCAGATAACCAACTATTTACGACATTTGGAATGAGACTAACGTGAGGTAAATAATAATTCATTAATTCGAAGACTAATTGATCAGATATTAAAATATCTGAAAGTTATATTAGGAAAATTATAACTTTGTAATCTGAATATTTTCCTTGGTGCCCCGAATTCCTAGTTAATTACAGTTACATGATTAATCAGTTTAGTCCCGTAATGATAATTACAGAGAGTTATTTGATAAATAGGTCTTCAGTTTTAATGATGCCAAAGGCACGACAATATGCCACACCTGTCAGGTGGATGGATTATCTTGGCAAAGGAGAAATGCTCACTAACAGGAATATAAACACATTTGTGCACAACATTTGATAGAAATAAGCTTTTTGTGTGTATTGAACATTTCTGGGATTTTTTATTTCTGCTCATGAAACATGGGACCAACACTTTACATGTTGCGTTTATATATTTGTTCAGTATATATTTATGTATTTTATTTGTTGTGTTGTTTCCTGTTTGGACTCCAGGAAGAGAAGCCACTGCCTCGGCAGCAGCTAATAGGGGATCCTAATAAATACTAAAATACTAAGTAATATTGCAAAAAAAGAAATTATATTTTTGTCCTGAATTGAAAGCGTTATTTTTGGGACAAATTGGACATAACGCATCACTTAGTACCACTCATCATATTAACAAGAATGGTGGTGGCTGCATCATGTTATGGCTATGCTTGTCATCGACAAGGACTACGGAGTTTTTTCAGATAAAAATAAACAGAATACAGCTACAAGCAAAGGCAAAATCCTAGAGGAAAACCTGGTTGTCTTCTTTCCAACCGACACTGGGAGAAAAAGGTCAAATCTACACTGGAGTTGCTTACCAAGACAACATTGAATGTTCCTGAGTGGTCTAGTTACAGTTTTGACTTAAATCATCTTGAAAATCTATGGTAAGACTTGAAAATGTCTGTGTAGCAATGATCAACAATAAACTTGACAGAGCTTGAATAATTTAAAAAAGAATAATGGGCAAACATTTTACAATCCATGTGTGCAAAGCTCTCCTACTCTGAGACTGTGAATACGGGCCCAGACATGCAGCTCAGACAGTGGGCCCACATACTGGGGGGTTGATATCATTGGCTGGCTGGCTGTCCCCTTAAACTGTGAACAGGCTTAATCTGGGTCCAGCCTAGTGGGTGTCAGACATCGACTCCAACAGCTGAGAGTAGAAAGCAGGGCCAAGGCACATCTACATACTGTGGCTTTGATATCATTGTCTAGCTCTGCTGTCCCTAGTGTGAAAACTGGTGGCGGTGGCTCCTTCTGGATAATGTCTCTACTTTTGGACAACTCTTGGACATCTCAAGGATGATCAAAGAAAATTGGATGCACATGAGCTCAATTTGGAGTGTCATAGCCAAGGGGTGTGAATATTTATGTAAATGTGATATTTTTGTATAACATTTTCAATACATTTGCAAACATTTCTAAAAACAAGTTTTCACTTTGTCATTATTGTGTGTAGATGGCTGAGAAAAAAATTATATTTAATACATTTTCAATTCAGGCTGTAACACAACAAAATGTGGAATAAATCAAGGGGTGTGAATATTTTCTGAAGGCACTGTATTATAAGAATCTCTTTTGCAAGGGAGCTCCAACCACAACAATGAAAACATAAACGAAACTTCCATGTTTGGATGTGTGGATATCCCATGGCAATTCTTCACGCCTTGAACAAAGTCATTCCTAACTTGTCTTACATTAATTAAAGAAAAGCTGTTATGCCATCACAGTAAATTGGCAATAGGGATTAGTCACAAGTGGTGCCCTTTCAAGTGGAAGGTATGAACCATGCCAAAACAATTAGCATTTTCATTCATCAATAAAGATTGGGTTTTATATCGTATTTTATCATTGATGTGATGCCAGTTATAAGAGCAGTATCTTCCCTTCTCGTAACCCTTTCCACTGAGCGAAACATTTCTTTGTATTTGTAATGCTATTAAGATGAATTCCAAATGGTAATGAATTTCAATATGATGTTCTGCCCTTTACAGTCTTCAGTACATTAAATATGTGTCACTTGATTGTGGTAGTTTACAGAGAATTTGACAGATAGAAATACTGCAATTACATAGCCTTTAATAGTAAAGGATTTTTGATCGATTTTCATACAACACACCCAACATTCAAAAAGGAGACAAAATACAATGGCAATACACTAGCAGCAAAGACGGTTGTAGTCAAAAGGTCACATGACTGAACAAAACCCAGAAGTACTTATTTTTTATAGCAGCTTTCTTTCATGGAAAAGACCACTGGCCCATTGGCCTAAGGTTCCCATAAAATATATGAATAATAACATTAAATATGTTGAGGTAAGAGTTCAAATAAATACATCACATGCAGGTTGTTTTATGGGTAAGATGTGTTCCCATATCTGAATGCTACGTAGGTGTATTTCCCCAGTGCAGATGTATTCTGTTGAGCTGACTGGAAACATGTTGGATGCAACTGTTCTGTTCACCTATGTGTGTCTGTGTCTGTGTGCTTTAGCTCTGCCAGCTTGGTTCAACTGATAAGCATCAGTCTGGTACATACGCTTTTACAAAAAGATAGGGGTCAAGGTATTGAGAGAGGAGGGAGAAATAGAGAGATAGAAGAGAGCGGGAGGGAGAGAGAAACAGAGAGGGGTGAAAGAAGGGAGAAGAGAAGGTGGGGGGATAAAGAGTAGGTAGAGAGAGAGGCAGAGGGAGACAAAGAGAGGTAAAGAGGAGGGAAGGAGGGAGGGTGAAGAGAGAGTGGATTATAGAATAGAAAGAGAGATGGCTGTGATTGTATGAGTCTTTCAGCAATTTACCCATTGCAGCTTTATCACCAATGCAATGTATTGTCTTATGCATCATTCCTCATCATGCATATCTTTTTGCAAAAGCTTACCGTGTGCACATGTTCAACACACACACACACACACACACACACACACACACACACACACACACACACACACACACACACACACACACACCACACACACACACACACACACACACACACACACACACACTCCTTTTCTCTAACTCTCACTTACAGTGGCAACTCATACGATGTTATCCCTTGTGTGACGGTGTAAAATCAGATTTCCTTGTATTAAAGTCAAAGCAGTGAGGGAGGCCAAGTGCCAAAAGAAAGAATCCACACTTTTACCTCTTTGAGTTCCACTAAAAGACAACATAGCTAAAAATCTTCACAACTCTTTGAGACATGCACACAGACACACATGCACGCACACACAAACACACGTGCCACCTTTGGCTTGCCTCACACATTAGCCAAGAAGAGGGTTCTTGCCTCATTATCCTGGGCCCCCTCCAGGGTTCTCCACTTGGGGCTTCCTATCAGACCAGGGGGGTGGAGTACTGCTGGGAAAGCCTTAGAGAGAGCCCCTGTACTGGACGGGGGTCTGATAGAGGCAATGCTCCACAGTCAGACCACAGCCAAGTTGACTCTGAGCCAGGATGGGGGTCTTGGGAAACTCCAACTGAATACGTGGACTGTCAGGTTCTGCCTGTCAGGATACAGTTACCTGTCCAGTAACTTACAGGTGCAAGGTACAACAAGTAAAGTTATTACCAAAAGGGCACACAATGGTTGAATCAATGTTGTTTCCACGTCACTTCAATTAAACTACATTAAACCAACGTGGAATAGACGTTGAGTTTACGTCTGTGCCCAGTGGGGAACTCTGTGTCGAAACGTTACTCAGTAACACTGCAGGTGAATTCAGCAGTGTGTGGGTATGTACAGTACAGTATCAGTCAAAAGTTTGGACACACCTACTCATTCAAAGGTTTTACTTTTTTTTCTATTTTCTACAGTAGAATAATAGTGAAGACATCAAAACTATGAAATAACACATATGGAATCATGGAGTAACCCAAAAAGTGTTAAAAAAAATCTAAATATATTTTAGATTCTTCAAAGTAGCCACCCTTTGCCTTGATGACAGCTTTGCACACTCTTGGCTTTCTCTCAACCAGCTTCATGAGGAATGCTTTTCCAACAGTCTTGAAGGAGTTCCCACATATGCCGAGGACTAGTTGGCTGCTTTTCCTTCACTCTGCAGTCCAACTCATTCCAAACCATCTCAATTGGGTTGAGGTCGGATGATTGTGGAGGTCAGGTCATCTGAAGCAGCACAATCCCTCTCCTTCTTGGTCAAATCGCCCTTACACAGTCTGGAGATGTGTTTTGGGTCATTGTCCTGTTGAAAAACAAATGATAGCCCCACTAAGCACAAACCAGATGGGATGGCATATCGCTTCCAAATGCTGTGGTAGCCATGCTGGTTAAGTGTGCCTTGAATTCTAAATAAATCACAGACAGTGTCACCAGCAAAGCACCCCCACACCATCACACCTCCTCCTCCATGCTTTACGGTGGGAACCACACATGGAGATAATCCGTTCACCTACTCTGCGTCTCACAATGACACAGTGGTTGGAACCAAAAATCTCAAATTTGGACTCATCAGACCAAAGGACAGATTTCTACCAGTGTAATGTCCATTGCTCATGTTTCTTTGCTCAAGCAAGTCTCTTCCTTTTATTGGTGTCCTTCAGTAGTGGTTTCTTTGCAGCAATTCCACCATGAAGGCCTGAGTCACGCAGTCTCCTCTGAACAGTTGAAGTTGAGATGTGTCTGTTACTTGAACTCTGTGAAGCATTTATTTGGGCAGCAATCTGAGGCTGGTAACTCTAATGAACGTATCCTCTGCAGCAGAGGTAACTCTGGGTCTTCCTTTCCTGTGGTGGTCCTCATGAGAGCCAGTTTCATTATAGCGCTTGAGGGTTAATGAGACTGCACTTGAATAAACTTCAAAGTTCTTGACATTTTCCATATTGACTGACCTTCATGTCTTAAAGTAATGATGGACTGTCATTTCTCTTTGCTTATTTGAGCTGTTCTTGCCATAATATGGACTTGGGTCTTTTACCAAATAGGGCTATCTTCTGTATACCCCCCTACCTTGTCACAACACAACTGATTGGCTCAAATGCATTAAGAAGGAAAGAAATTCCACAAATTAACTTTTAACAAGGCACACCTGTTCATTGAAATGCATTCCAGGCGACTACCTCATGAAGCTGGTTGAGAGAATGCCAAGAGTGTGCCAAGCTAACATCAAGGCAAAAGGTGGCTACTTTAAAGAATCTAAAATATAAAATATATTTTGATTTGTTTTAACACTTTTTTGGTTTCTACATGATTCCATATGTGTTATTTCATAGTTTTGATGTATTCAATATTATTATACAATGTAGAAAATAGTAAAAATAAAGAAAAACCCTTGAATGAGTAGGTACTGTATATTTATTTTATGAATGCACAGGATTATGTCTTATGCTATGAAAGGCCTTTAAACTTCTCTCCCTACATTGCCACATAAAATTCCGCCCTTCTGTTGCAAATCAATGTAATTTGTTGTTTTACACAACACTTGCTAGTTAGATAAAATAACACTTCAAACAGGCCTTCCATTCTGTAAATCATGTGGGTTTGGTTGAGAGGTCTCTGTGTTTTCACACACAAGTAACAGAATCTATCAGAGTAGGGAAATGGGCCTCTCTGTCCAACAAGCAAGCAACAGCAGCAGCAATGAGAGAGAGAGAGAGAGAGAGAGAGAGAGAGAGAGAGAGAGAGAGAGAGAGAGAGAGAGAGAGAGAGAGAGAGAGAGAGAGAGAGAGAGAGAGAGAGAGAGAGAGAGAGAGAGAGAGAGAGAGAGAGAGAGAGAGAGAGAGAGAGAGAGAGAGAGAGAGATGCCATAGAAGACAACTGTGGAACCGCAGTAGAACAATCAATAGTCTCCCAACCCTTCCTTCCTGAATGGACAGACAGACGAGTATGTACAGCTTGGACATATCCTACTGTTTTTCCCAGTCAGAACATCATGAACCTGGACACCGGAGGAAGGGTCAACAGAAGTGCTCAAGCAGTAAAGAGCTCAACAATGATTCAAACCTGCTCCACAGCAGTTGGTCAACCATGCAATGGTTTAATGTGTGTGTGTGTATTCACCTCATTCCTCTTTGATGAGGTCAGTGTGGAAAGTGACACCAAAGAAGCAAAGCAAAAACACTTTTTTCGGACCATAAATATTAGACGTAGCAACTGGCACCACTTTTTCTCGTGTTTCCTTACAGAGAGCGTGTTGTGGTTCTATGTTGTTCTATGTTGTTCTTGTTGCTCCAACTGGATGGATTTGTTTGGAGAGTGGATGTGAGCAAGATAGCAATGATTCAATTTCACAATCCAAAAGCCTTCCTAGAGTGTTTTACTTTAACATTCTCCTCTGGGCTGTTTCTAATCAGTGTTCAGGTCGAAAGACCAGCTCAACTTATTCATAAAATGTTTATTTTGTTCGTACAGATAACTACAAAGAAATACATTTGGAGATAAATGAACAATACATTCTTCCTTTCGAGAACAACCCTGAAATAATGCTGTTTTGATAAATAAAGTTTATTCAATTCAATCACAAGAAATCGGAGAAAAAAGATGACTAGATAAACAAACTCAACACAGAGACAATTTATTTATTCCAGTTGAATGTCTCTAGGCTCAAGAACACTAAAGCTCACAATGACAACACAGACATCTCTATTGTCTATAGCGAAACGCTTGCGTGCACACACACACACACACACACACACACACACACACACACACACACACACACACACACACACACACACACACACACACACACACACACACACACACACACACACACACATACATACACACACACACTCTCCATCTCTCTCTCTCTCTCTCTCTCTCTGAGAAATATCCACACACACAATTTTTTTCATTTGATTAAAGAGTTCAATCTCCTCTTCTTTGCACTACATTCAGTTCCTGTGATCTTTGGCAGTAGCATGTATTTGTTGAAAAAACCCAGATGTGTTTGGGCTGACCTATGTGACAATGCTAGTGATAGCTAATGATGACCAGAGTCTGAGTCTGCGTCCCACCCTATAACCTACAGTACAGTAAGTTCCAAAATGACTGGCACCCTTGATAAAGATGAGCAAAAAAGTCTATTAAATAAATAATACAAATACTGAGCTATACTGCATGGTAATATTTTTGACAATTACATTATTTTATACTAATACATTTGCTCAGAGACAGAGATTTTGTTTAACAAGCAGTATATTTCTCTCTCAAAATGATACCTTTCAATACACCCACCTTCAAATCAAATAAAAATCGAATTGATTTGTCACATGCGCCGAATACAACAGGTGTAGACTTTACCGTGAAATGCTTACTTACGAGCCCTATCCCATCTATGCAGAGATAAAAAGTAAGACAAATTTGCCCTAATAAAATGAAAATAGTAACACAATAAAATAACAATAACGAGGCTATATACTGTACATGGAGCACCAGTACCAAATCAATGTGCAGGGGTACAAGGTGTTGAGGTAACATGTACATGTAGGTAGGGGTAAAAGCCACTAGTGTGTGAGTGTGTTGGAGTGTCAGTGTAGTATGTGTGAGTGTGTGGTTAGAGTCCAGTGAGTGTGCATAGAGCCAGTGCAGGAGAGTCCGTGCAAAAAAAGTGTGTCAATGCAAATAGTCCAGGTAGCCATTTGATGAACTGTTCAGCAGTCTAATGGCTTGAGGGTAGAAACTGTTCAGGAACCTTTTGGTCCCAGAGCTGGCGCTCTGGTACTGCTTGCCGTGCGGTAGCAGAGAGAACAGTCTATGACTTGGCTGGAGTCTTTGACAATTTTTAGGCCCTTCCTCTGATACCGCCTGGTATAGAGGTCCCGGGTGGCATCGAGCTCGGCCCCAGTAATGTACTGGGCCGTACGTCCTACCCTCTGAGGCACCTTGCGGTCTGATGCCAAACAGTTGCCATACCAAGAGGTGATACAGCCAGTCAAGATGCTCTCAATGGTGTAGCTGTATAATTCTTTGAGGATCTGAGAAGCCATGCCACATTTATTTCAGCCTCCTGACTGGGAAGAGGCGTTGTTGTCCTAGCACCACACTACCAGGTCTCTGACCTCCTCCCTGTAGGCTGTCTCATTGTCGTCTGTGATCAGGCCTACCACCGTCGTGTCATCGGCAAACTTAATGATGGTGTTGGAGTCGTGCATGGCCACGCAGTCATGGGTAACAGGGAGTACTGGAGGGTACTAAGCACGCATCCCTGAGGCCCCAGCTTGGAGGACACGTTGTTGCCTACCCTCGCCACCTGGGGGCGGCCCATCAGGAAGTGCAAGATCCAGTTGCAGAGGGAGATGTTTATTCCCAGGGTCCTTAGCTTAGTGATGAGCTTGGAAGAATGGTCTCAGATCCCTCCCAATGTGTTCTCCAATCCCATTAAACATTTTAGAAAAAGGCTCAGTAACGTTATGTTCACAAGGTAAGGTATTGAAAACAGGGGTGCAAATAATTTTGACCCCTAGAGAAAAATATGTTACCTGTTAAACCAAATATATTTATCTGAGCAATTGCATTAGTATACAATAATACAATTTCCACATTGTTTTGAGCCTACAATATACAATAGCTCAGTATTTGCATTATTTATTTTATTGTCTTTTTTGCTCATGTTTATCAAGGGTGCCAATAATTCTGGACCTGACAGTATATAGTGGGCCCTGGTCAAAAGTAGTGCACTAAAGGAAATAGGGTGTCATTTGGGATAAAGCCTTCACAGAGAATCACACTCTGAGTGTATCAATTAAACTAGGTATTCAAATCAGACATGAGAAGGGAACAGAGAACAATGGAGAAGGGTTGGATGAGAAGAGAAAAGAATGGAGAAGGGTTGGATGAGAAGAGAGAAGAACGGAGATGGGTTCGATGAGAAGAGAGAAGAATGGAGAAGGGTTGGATGAGAAGAGAGAAGAATGGAGAATGGTTGGATGAGGATCCAAAACGTTGCTCTCCTGCTAAAATAAGAAACCTGAAGGATCTTCCATTCATCTCACTCTGTGGGAGCTACTCAAAGTCAAGAATCGGCAGGATAGTCAGTTTTACAAGGGTATGTTTGGCAGCATGAGTGAAGGATGCTTTGTTGCGAAATAGGAAGCCGATTCTAGATTTAATTTTGGATTGGAGATGCTTAATGTAAGTCTGGAAGGAGAGTTTACAGTCTAACCAGACACCTAGGTATTTGTAGTTGTCCACATATTCTAAGTCAGAGCCGTCCAGAGTAGTGATGCTGGACAGGCGGGCAGCTGCGGGCAGCGATCCGTTGAAGAGCATGCATTTAGTTTTACTTGCATTTAAGAGCAGTTGGAGGCCACGGAAGGAGAGTTGTATGGCATTGAAGCTAGCATGGAGGTTAGTTAACACAGTGTCCAAAGGAGGGCCAGAAGTATACAGAATGGTGTCGTCTGCGTAGAGGTGGATCAGAGAATCACCAGCAGCAAGAGCGTCATCACTGATGTATAAAGAGAAAAGAGTCGGCCTGAGAATTTAACCCTGTGGCACCCCCATAGAGACTGCCAGAGGTCCAGACTACAGGCCCTCCGATTTGACACACTAACTTGGCTTTCGAAGACCTTAGAAAGGCAGGGTAGGATAGATATAGGTCTGTAGCAGTTTGTGTCTAGAGTGTCTCCCCCTTTGAAGAGGGGGATGACCGCGGCAGCTTTCCAATCTTTGGGGATCTCAGACGATACAAAAGAGAGGTTGAACAGGCTAGTAATAGGGGTTGCAACAATTTCAGCTGATAATTTTAGAAAGAAAGGGTCCAGATTGTCTAGCCCTGCTGATTTGTAGGGGTCCAGATTTTGCAGCTCTTTCAGAACATCAGCTATCTGGATTTGGGTGAAGGAGAAATGGGGAGGCTTGGGCAAGTTGCTGTGGGGGGTGCAGGGCTGTTGACCAGGGTAGGGGTGGCCATGTGGAAAGCATGGCCAGCCGTAGAAAAATGCTTATTGTAATCTTAATTAATCTTAATCTTATCTTAATTATTGTGGATTTATCGGTGGTGACAGTGTTCCCTAGCCTCAGTGCAGTGGGCAGCTGGGAGGAGGTGCTCTTATTCTCCATGGACTTTACAGTGTCCCAGAACGTTTTGGAGTTTGTGCTGCAGGATGCAAATTTCTGTTTGAAAAAGCTAGCCTTTGCTTTCCTAACTGCCTGTGTATATTGGTTCCTAACTTCCCTGAAAAGTTGCATATTACATTTTACATTTACGTCACTTAGCAGACGCTCTTATCCAGAGCAACTTACAAATTGGTGCATTCACCTTATGATATCGCGGAGGCTATTCGATGCTACACCACAGGATGTTTTTGTGCTGGTCAAGGGCAGTCAGGTCTGGAGTGAACCACGGGCTATATTTGTTCCTGTTTCTACATTTTTTGAATGGGGCATGCTTATTTAAGATTGTGAGGAAAGCACTTTTAAAGAATAAACAGGCATCTTCTACTGACAGAATGAGGTCAATGGTCGTTTGACCGCAGACCCATTACGGACGCAAGCAATGAGGCAGTGATCGCTGAGATCCTGGTTGAAGACAGCAGAGGTGTATTTGGAGGGCAGGTTGGTTAGGATGATATCTATGAGGGTGCCTGTGTTTACGGATTTGGGGTTGTACCTGGTAGGTTCATTGATAATTTGTGTGAGATTGAGGGCATCAAGCTTAGATTGTAGGATGGCCGGGGTGTTAAGCATGTCACAGTTTAGGTCACCTAACAGCATGAGCTCTGAAGATAGATGGAGGGCAATCAATTCATATATGGTGTCCAGGGCATAGCTGGGGGCAGAAGGTGGTCTATAGCAAGAGGCAACAGTGAGAGACTTGTTTCTGGAAAGCTGGATTTTTAAAAGTAGAAGCTCAAATTGTTTGGGGACAGACCTGGAGAGTAAGACAGAACTCTGCAGGCTATATCTGCAGTAGATTGCAACTCCGCCTCCTTTGGCGGTTCTATCTTGTCGGAAAATGTTTTAGTTAGGCATGGAAATTTCAGGGTTTTTGGTGGTCTTCCTAAGCCAGGATTCAGACACGGCTAGGACATCCCGGTTGGCAGAGTGTGCTAAAGCAGTGAATAGAACAAACTAAGGGAGGAGGCTTCTAATGTTAACATGCATGAAACCAAGGCTTTTTCGGTAACAGAAGTCAACAAATGAGAGTGCCTGGGGAATGGGAGTGGAGCTAGGCACTGCAGGGCCTGGATTCACGTCTACATCACCAGAGGAGGAGTAGGATAAGGGTACGGCTAAGGGCTATAAGAGCTGGTCGTCTAGTACTTTCGGAGCAGAGAGTAAAAGGAGCAGGTTTCTGGTGTCGTGTCTTTGGCTATGCCGGATTAAGTGCTATAACATGCTATTCTATAAAATAATTTCTCTGTAATTAATATTACCTGATTAAGCTAATCAGGTAAATGTAAATAACTAGAAAGTCGGGGCACCACGAAATAATGTTTATAGAGCTGTTATCTTCCGATTAAACTCTTAAAGACCTAGTAATCTTTTACATCAGTAGCAGCCAATATTTAATCCTCACCTTATTCAGTCTCATCTGAAAGTTGTAAATTCTTGGTTATCTTCACAAACCCTTGCTAACAAGTTGAATCAGCAATACAAAATTTGGTTTAATTATTTATTTACTAAATACCTAAATAATCACACAGAATTACATCTACACAGAATGGATCATACATTGATTATAAATTATGTCATAAAGGTAAACGTCCCTAGCGGACGCAACAGATATGACGGCTGATTACACAAAGAAAGGGGGTTGGGTTTTGAATGAAAGAGCGGGAAGACTGAGTAACAAAGGGAGAAGCTATGCTATCGTAAATACAGAATGTTATGCATTCTAAATAACCGCCCATTTGGAGAAAAAAAATGCAAGAAATATTTACTCTGAGCTGCGCTTCAATAGGTTGGTCGTAGATGGAAGGCCGGGTTGTCCAGCAGGGATCTCTTGTCCTCTGAAGAATGTCTCTGGTGGTAAACTGGACACGTTGTAGTATCGTTGTGTGTGTTAGACTGTATACGTCCTTTCCTAGCCCACATTTACAGCGGCTGCTGCTAACTCAACGACTAGGAGGTATCACTTCTGGAGTGAATAAGAGTTCAAAGTTCATACCAACTTGCCATACTTTTAAGCCCGTGCTATATTCTGGCTGGTATAGTCGAAATTCATCCTTTCGGCGTGTTGATCGTCACCTTCACATTGAACACGATGCTAATTTCGTTAGGTTATTATCTGAGCCCTTTTAATGTAGGACCATCGTCCTCACGTCCTCGGAACAGGAAGATACATTTTCGTAAAGGGGCTTATATAGGGTTGGGAGAGATGACCGTGTTTCATAGTTTACAACCAATGTCTGTGCACATGGGCGGGGCCACTGAGTTGAACCAATTCTCTCATTTAGAAGCTAAAATTACATTTAATCTTTTCACAAATAGTTTCATATTTAAACATTTATATTGCACAACAATTCCATGTGAATCTGATAACTAGAATGTGTAGACTTTCCAAGATACAGTTTATGTCGTCCTATCATCAGTAATAATGTCTCAGATGCCAACTGATCTGACATCATATTCATTAATTACCAACACATATTTTCAACTGGTTGGATTACCGAAATAGGGTTCCGTTTCCCACCTTTTGATGTCCCCAGAATCTCTATGTTAACAAAGGGATTTTCAATAGTCACATCGGTAGAGTAGAGAGGAAAAAGGGGAAAGGTATTTATGGGGGTCATAAACCTCCCCCAACAGGCCAATGTCATGACACTGGGCACGGTAGAATAGATTCAATGCATAATGTACAGACAAAGGTATGGTAAGATGTGAATACAGTGGAGGTAAACCTAGGCATTGAGTGATTATGAGAGAGGTATTGTCTCTAGAGACATCAATTAAACCAGTTGAGGTCACCGCATGTGTGGGAGGTGGGACAAGAGGGTGAGCTGAGGCATATTGAGCAGTGCTGGAGGCTCTACAGTGAAATAAGACAATAATCCCTAACCAAAACAGCAATGGACAAGGCATATTGACATTAGGGAGAGGCATGCGTAGCCGAGTGATCATAGGGTCCAATGAGTAGCTGGACAGGCTGGAGACACGGCGATTCAGACAGCTAGCGGACCGGGGAAAGCAGGCTAGCAGAAGGGCCTTAGAGGGACGTCGCGACGGAAGAAGTCTGTTGAGGAGAGACTGACTCCATCACTTCTTTTTATAAGAAACAATGTGTTGAAAATCCCCAATTGTTTGCAAAGTCAACTTACACACAGCTCTGACATGCACACTTATCCCACCAGACATGCCACCAGGGGTCTTTTCACAGTCCCCAAATCCAGAACAAATTCAAGAAAGCGCACAGTATTATACAGAGCCAATATTACATGGCACTCCGTTCCACCTCATATTGCTCAAGTGAACAGCGAACCTGGTTTAAAATAACAGATAACGCAACACCTCTTTGCACAACGCCTCTCCCCTATTTGACCTAGATAGTTTGTGTGTATGTATTGATATGTAGGCTATGTGAGCCTTTTGTAAAATTGTTTAATTTAATTTATGTCTATGAGCTCTTCTTGTGGATGAATGTTCTGTATTATGCTTCATGTTTTGTGTGGACCCCAGGAAGAGTAGCTGCTGCTTTTGCAACAGCTAATGGGGATCCTAATTAAATACCAAATGCCAAAACTCGTGGAAATTCTACTCTTGACCACTGCCGCACGCCTTTTTGACACAGTTTAAGGCCCTCTCCCATCCTTCTTTTGGAAAACCCAACCATGACTCCATCTCGCATCTTCCTGCCTACAAACAAAGATTCAAGAGGGAAGTTCCGTGATCAGGTCTGTCCTGCGTTGGTCCGACCAATCAGAATTCCTGCTCCAAGACTGTTTTGATCACGTGGACTGGAATATATTCCGGGTCACCTCTGGAGATAACGTCAATGAACATGCCGACTCAGTTACCGGATTCATAAAAAAATGCATAGATGATGTGATACCGATAGTATCTTTCAAAACGGACCTGAATCAAAAAACGTAGATTGATGGCAGCCTTGTAGGAAAACTGAAAGAGAGAGATTCTGATTTTAAACAGGGCAAGGTGACGGGGGACAATAATTTGGTTAAACAGTACAAATATGACTTGATCAAGATGGCGAAACACAAGTACCGAGACAAAGTCGAGGAGCCATTCAGCGGCCAGACACAAGGCGTACAGTATGTAGCAGGGGCTCCTAACAATCATGGATTACAAATAGAAAGCCAGCCACATCGCAGTCACCAACGCCACCCTACCAGACGAGCTAAACAACTTTTCTCAAGAGGACAATGACACAATGATTGTGAGCTGCCGAGGAGAGCCCCCGATGACAACATGGACTACAAACTCAGTCTCCACTGAGGACGTATGTAAGTCATTCAAACATGTTAACCCTCGCAGAGCTTCCGACCCAGATGGCATCTCTAGCCGTTCCCTCTGAGCATGTGCAGACCATTTTCAATCTCTCCCTAGCTCAGGCCTCTATACCCACCTGTTTCAAGATGTCCACTATCATCCCTGTGCCCAAGAAAGGGAAAGTAACTTAATTAAATGACTACCGACCAGTAGCACTCACTTCCGTCATCATGAAGTGCTTTGAGAGGCTAGTTAAAGACCATATCACCTCCTCTCTCCCCGAAACACTCAACCCTCTCCAATTCACCCACCACCCTGACAGATCCACGGACAACGCAATTGCCATTGCACTACTCTCTGCCCTTCCCCAACTGGACAAAATAAATGCATCTGTGAGGATGCTGTTCATTGACTACAGCTCTGCCTTCAATAACGTAATGCCCTATGAGCTCATTACAAAGCGCACGGCGATGGGTCTGAACTCCTCTCTACGTAAATGGGTCCTGGACTTCCTGACTGCCATCCCCAGGTGGTGAAGGTAGGCAACATCAACTCCTCGACACTGATCCTCAACACAGGGTCCCCACAAGCTTGCGTCCTCAGTCCCCTCCTGTTTTCTCTGTATACTCACGACAGCGTGGCCTCACACAGTTCCAACTCCATCATCAAGTTCGCTGACGACCCGACAGTAGTATGCCTGATCACCAACAACGTCGAGACAGACTACAGGGAGGAGGTAGGCACTCTGATGGCGTGTTGCCAGCTAAACAACCTCTCCCTCAATGTTAGAACAACAAAGGAGCTGATTATGGACTTCAGGAGGAACCAGGCTGGACACGCCCCCATCCTCATCAAGAGGGTCGCTGTGGAGATGGTCAATAACGTCAAATTCCTCAGCGTACATATCTCAGAGAAGCTGAAATGGTCTAACCACACGGACACCGTATTGAAGAAAGCACAACAATGACCCTTCAACCTCAGGATGCTGAAGAAAGTTGACCTGTCCCTGAGGGACCTTAAAGTGTTCTACAGGAGCAGCATAGAGAGCATACTGTCGGGCTGCATCACAGCCTGGTACGGCAACTCCGCCTCCGCGGACTGCAAAGCTCTTCAGAGGGTGATTGGGTGCACCATTGGGTGCACAGTGTCTGCCCTACAGGACACCTACAACACCAGGTGTTGCAGGAAATTCAAGAAGATCATAAGGGACCCCAGCCACCCAAGCCATGCCCTGTTCTCCCCACTTCAATCACTCAGATGCGGGCAGTACAGGAGCATCATGGCAAAAACTGAAAGACTGGCCAATAGCTTCTATCCTCAGACCATCAGGCTGCTGAATAGCCACCACTAGTCAGCTACCTGCTCCCCCCTCCCCCAAGCTACTTTTTCCTGCTGCTCCCCACCCCCTCATTATTGTATTTCACGAGTCCTGCACGTTGGCGCTCGAAGCCTAAGATTGTCACTGTACCCTGTCATTACACCTACAACCTGTATATGTGACTATTAAACAATCTGAACCTGAATTCTTCCAACAACTGTACATCCTGCTACACATCAGAGAATCTACTCCCACATACACAAATAACACCATGACCCTTATTCAGTCCCTGAGAGGAGTGAGTCATGTCAACTGACACCAGCTCCCTGACACAGCTAGAGGCAGGATACAGGAGACCCCCTGGTGGATATAGAGAAATAGGTTCATTACCAATGTAAATCAACAAGTGGCTTGAATGTAAGTCTCTGGAAAGGTTTACATTACTGTAGAGCCCTTGGTGAGGAGTTTAAAGTGAATGTCCATCTGTAGATGGGTAGTATAGGGAGTGTGTGTGGGTGTGTATTTTATATTTTAATATTTTAGTCATTTAGCAGACGCTCTTATCCAGATCGATTTACAGGAGCAAATAGGATTAAGTACCTTGCTCAAGGGCACATCGGCAGATTGTTCACCTATTCAACTGTGTGTGTGTGTGTGTGTGTGTGTGTGTGTGTGTGTGTGTGTGTGTGTGTGTGTGTGTGTGTGTGTGTGTGTGTGTGTGTGTGAGACCTGTACAAGCCAGCCAGGTGTATGAAACATGAAACAGTTAAGTCTAGAGAGTCAGAGAAGAGCTATTAATTCACAAGTTCTTATGCTATTAAGAAACTTGAAAAAAAATAGAAGGATGTTCTGGCAGCTGCAAGGTATTGTGCAAATGTTGAATTTGGGAAAAGGTATATGCACCAAGGCAAAGACAGCTTTTAGATAGCCTTTTTGAGAGTGACCTAAAGAAGATCCTTCTGTGTTTGCCAGTAAATGGCATGCTGTGTTAAATATTAGTTAGATCATTTTCCTCTCCAGATGCACACTCAAGTTTCTGCTGCTGTCCTTTTGCAGACATACTTCTTCCTTTTTTAGACTTATTTTGCCCCCCCCCCTTACTAAATTGCTGTGGAAAACCTTTTTCTTTTTTTATAAACCGATTCTCTACATCTCCTGTTCTTTTGGGATTTGTCAGCCAAACTTAGTATGACAATGACCATAGGAGTAGGCAAGACATCACAAACAGATCTGGCGCTAGGCTAGTAATATAGCAGGATTGTCACGACTTCCGCCAAAGTCGGGTCCTCTCCTTGTTCGGGCGGCGCTCGGCCTTCGGCGTCGCCGGTCTTCTAGCCATCGTCAATCCACTTTTCATTTTCCATTTGTTATGTCTTGTGTTTCTACACACCTGGTTCCTATTCCCTCATTTACTTGTTGTGTATTTAACCCTCTGTCCCCCCCATGTCTTTGTGTGGGATTGTTTATTGTAGTGCTTGTGCACGTTCCCCGTGAGCGTACGACGGGTTATTTTGTGCCCATATTTATCTTGTTGTTCTGGATGCCGTTGGTTTTGCTTAATAAATCTCTGGTTATTACCCAGTTTTGCTCTCCTGCGCCTGACTTCTCTGACGCCAATTTACGCACCCCGCTACAAGGATGGCAACAAAAATTAGATGACAGTAGCAGTATGAAACTCTCTGTGCCCAGAACCAAAAATTAAAAACTGCAATTTAGCTTCTTGAATGTCTCAATCTTGGTATAATTATCTGACATAGTGTAACTGCAGTTGAGGACAAACATGAGAGTAAAAAAAAAGAGTGTGCTAAACAGCCATGAACATAATGAAGGACAGGGGCTCATGGCAGCCAGACTTTGAGAGTTTCATTCCTCTGAGACACATACGTTTACGTCTGGTTTTCCATGTACTTAAAGGGTGAAAGAAAAATAAACTGTAAGAACCAAAAGTGATGTGTCATGTAATCCCTGTTAATTTTATAGGGCTATTATAAAATAACGTGCTACTGCATTCTAGATCAAAGCAGAAACAGCTGCAATTTACATTTACCACAAACATTTTCTTCCCAAAAAAGGTACAATAAAACAGAACATTAGCTACATACCACAGGAGGCTGCTGAGGGGAGGACGGCTCATAATAATGACGGGAATGGAGTGAATGGAAAGGGCTCAAACACATGGAAACCAGAATGGAATAGTATCAAACTACCCAATTAAGGTGCCAAAGGCTACCTGTGCTACAGTTGAAGTGGGAAGTTTACATACACTTAGGTTGGAGTCAATAAAACTAATTTTTCAACCACTCCACAAATTTCTTGTTAACAAACTATAGTTTTGGCAAGTCGGTTAGGACATCTACTTTGTGCATGACACAAGTAATTTTTCCAACAAATGTTTACAGACAGATTATTTCACTTACAATTCACTGTATCACAACTCTAGTGGGTCAGAAGTTTACATACACTAAGTTGACTGTGCCTTTAAACAGCTTGGAAAATTCCAGAAAATGATGTAATGGCTTTAGAAGCTTCTGAAAGGCTAATTGACATCATTTGAGTCAATTGGAGGTGTACCTGTGGATGTATTTCAAGGCCTACCTTCAAAATCAATGCCTCTTTGCTTGACATCATGGGAAAATCTAAAGAAATCAGCCAAGACCTCAGAAAAAACATTGTAGACCTCCACAAGTCTGGTTCATCCTTGGGAGAAATTTGCAAACGCCTGAAGTTACCACGTTTATCTGTAACAAACAATAGTACGCAAGTATAAACACCATGGGACCACGCAGCCATCATACCGCTCAGGAAGGAGACGCGTTCTGTCTCCTAGAGATGAAAAAGCGTGTGCGGGCACGGGGGCCTCCAAACCTGACTCAGTTACACCAGCTATGTCAGGAGGAATGGGCCAAAATTCACCAAACTTATTGTGGGAAGCTTGTGGAAGGCTACCTGAAACGTTTGACCCAAGTTAAACAATTTAAACGCAATGCTACCAAATATTAATTGAGTGTATGTAAACTTCTGACCCACTGGGAATGTGATGAAAGAAATACAAGCTGAAATAAATCATTCTCTGTACTATTATTCTGACATTTCACATTCTTAAAATAAAGCGGTGATCCTAACTGACCTTAGACAGGCAATTTTTTGCTAGGATTAAATGTCAGAAATTGTGAAAAACTGAGTTTAAATGTATTTGGCTAAGGTGTATGTAGACTTCTGACTTCAACTGTACATCCAGTATAATGTTGTTTACTGGCCATGTTCCATGCTTGAAAGTGATAGCAACATGATTAAGACACTACTTACTGAATTGTTTAAATATATTTCCAACGGCATACCGTAATCTATTTACAATAACAATATCCAAACCATCCCATTTACCGTTCCCCCGGAAATTCCCAGTAAATGTTGTATTTATAAAAAATAAATAAATAGATGTAGCCAAGATAGAGTGCGTATAACATGTTTAGGATGCTTGTGAACCTTACAGAACTTATAAACTGTTTTTACAAAAACATCCTTATAAAGATACTTCAGATGAATAAAGCACTGTGTTATCCCGGAGTGTCTTTGCATGGGGCATCAAGTAAAAGCATGAATATGATCACTCGTCATCCCATTATGGCATCTTCACTATGAACTACAGATGGCTATAAAGTCTGAAAACCTCAAAAGATGGGCACTGGTACGTTATTGTCTCACCATAAAACTGAAAACAAAGACTTTCAAGAGTAAACTCTGACTCATGCCAAGTAAAGGGGTTGAGTGCCATAGATAGTTCAGGTCTTGATTAGGAACAGTCAGTATGCATTGCATTGAGAACAGACTTGGGTTGAAATACAATTCGAAATCTTTCAAATACTTTATGCATTTGTGTTAGAATGCCTAGAGCGCCAGGTGGGCAGGGTTAGCACTTTCTAGACTTTTCTATCTGTTCTGTTAGGTTCTAAGTTCTGGTACAAATCCAGTCAGACACCAAAGGAAGCTTAGACTAGATTTATTCCACCCAGACTGAATGCATAACATAACATACAAGTCACACAGCATATATTTACACCCCTCGACAAGGCAGAGTTCCTCCCCTTGTATGTTAAGATAAACAATCAGTCAGTTTTTGTTGCTGGGCAGAAACTAGGTCTGTTCCTCTTCGTTGTGATTGTCATGGCCCAGCTTGAGTCCAGAACCTTTGTGTGTGGGTATGTGTGTGTGTGTGGGAGATAACGCTACAGCAAGTGCGTCGTTGAGGTGGGCCCCTCTGGCCCCCTTCCCAGATGTTTCCTTCCTCTTCAACTGTTATCCTCACATCGATGTTGAGTTCCACCACGACTTCTCCTTTCCCTACAAGTTACTGAAACTAACTTGGCTTGACAGGAACCGAGACCTGACTATTGATCTTTTGCCTAATCCTTAAAAAGTCTATAAAAAAACTGAGATGCCATATTGGTTCCCTCTTAATGGCCAAA
Organism: Salmo salar; assembly: GCF_965601325.2. Classification (NCBI taxonomy): domain Eukaryota; kingdom Metazoa; phylum Chordata; class Actinopteri; order Salmoniformes; family Salmonidae; genus Salmo; species Salmo salar. Next base: position 27,396,505 of record NC_138318.1, on the reverse strand, counting down.
AACACTAGCGGATGTCCTCTGGTCTACAGTACCCTGACTGTCTCCACCATACATATTGTTACATCCAGACAGTAGAGGACAGTACATTCCCCATACACTGAGTATACCAAACATTATGAACACCTTCCTTATATTGAGTTGCAAGTGACATCGATAAGGGATCATATCCTTCACCTGGATTCACCTGGTCAGTCTATGTCATGGAAAGACGTTCCTAACGTTTTATACACTAAGTGTATGTTCAAACCATCAGCAACAGGGAGAAATATGTTATCTGAGCAGTAGGCCTAATTTCCAGAACTATGGAAGAAATCATTGTACAGCTACTGCTAGTGTGGAACGGAGAAGGACAGTAAGAAGCACAAAAACAGTTAAGCATTCTGTATGCATTCAAATCAGTTTAATCTTGAATATTCAAATTTCACCTACTGTACTGTTAGGATATAGATGATATATGGTACTGTACTGAACATACCAGTCTTTTCTTTCTGTCTAGGTCTGTGTGTGTGTGTGTGTGTGTGTGTGTGTGTGTGTGTGTGTGTGTGTGTGTGTGTGTGTGTGTGTGTGTGTGTGTGTGTGTGTGTGTGTGTGTGTGTGTGTGTGTGTGTGTGTGTGTGTGTGTGTGTCCATTCTAATGTAAATACATCTGTGCATGTGGATGGGTGTGTTAGTATGTAGTAACGTCTGCGTGTCAGACTCGCAGGCTGCTGAGTGGTGCAGTCAGATGGTGATGTCACTGTGGCCCCTGGGTCTCAGTAATGCTGCTGTATTCTCCAGGCCCTGGCATCCATCCCTCTCTAAAGCCTCACTGTGAGATCACAGCCAATCGGATAAAAGGAAGCTCTCTAGCTAACGAGGCCCGTTGGTCCCCATTACAGTATGGTGTAAATAACACAAGCGTCATCGTCAGGTCCAGACCTGGGTTCATATAGCATTTGCTTTCTTTCAAATGTTTGAATGCGCTTGCCTGTCGTAATGGGAACCAGCCCCTGTTGTCATGACAGGGCGACGCTGATGGCGGCGTTGCCAGGGCGGAACAGACTCAGCCTCCCGTCCAGAGTCCCGGTCAGCAGCTGGGAAGGAGAGAGACAGAGAATAAGGATGACATCATCACGCTACCCTTTTACTGATCACATGAGGGTGATTATAAACGGAGACTGACTGTATTCCCTTTTCCTGACGACTTAAACTGAGATCTTCCGCTGCTCTACAGTATGTTCGCTACATACTTCAGTCTGAGACTGGCACCGTTGAAGTCGTTTTTGGGGACGTCAAAATGAGGGGTTCTGTACAAAACAAAGTCTTTAGCGATTGGATCATCTGTAACTAAACAGAGTAGCAAAGCCAACTACGAAATGTTCTAAATGCCGCTTTAACCACGTGTTCTGGCTCTGGCCCAATCCATCGGTTTCTGGGACAAATCAGAATGGTTAGAATGTGTTTGCGTTCTAGAAATCGTCAGGGAGGTACTCAGATCGAGACTCGTTGAGGAGTAGAAACTAACGTTGTGGGTGAGGCGTAGTGTTTGGCCGCAGCAAGGAGTTTGGGTAGCCAGGCAAGTAATCCATACCTATCACGCTAAACTCTTTAGGGTGCCTCTCTACATGATCCTATAGTCTGGTCCCAGATCTGTTTGTGCTGTCTTGCTAAGTCCTTTAAATATCAACTGGCATGAAAACGACTGTAGCAGTTGGCAGTTTTCTCATGACAACAACCATAGGAGCACAAAAGACAGTAGAGAAATATCTGGGACCAGGCTAGTAGGCTATTCCCTCTATCATACTGTTACATTTAACTCAGCATGATCCAAACTTCTAATTGGGGAAAGCCATGCAATATTGCATAACACCACTGATCTCTACAACAAAGCTAAACTAAGAACTTTGCAGCAGTTAAATCCCCAGGTTTATAATATCTCATAGCAATTCTCAGACTGTCCATACTGATTCCCAAATAGCACCCTATAACCTACATGCTCAGAAAAAAGGGTTATTCGGCTTTCTGCATAGAATAACCTTTTTTGGTTCCAGGTATAAGCCTTTTTTGATCCCGGTAGAACTTATTTGGGTTCCATGTAGAACCCTCTGTGGAAAGGGTTCTACATGGAACTCAAAAGGGTTATTTCTACCTGGAACCAAAAATTGTTATTTAAAGGGTTCTCCTTGCGGACAGCCGAATAACCCTTTTAGGTTCTACATAGTTCTACATAAGTTGCATGGACTCTGTATGCAAAAATGAACATGATTTTTTAATTACTACCTCATCTCTGGACCCCACACATACAATTATCTGCAAGGTCCCTCAGTGGAGCAGTGAATTTCAAATACAGATTCAAACACAATGACCTGGGAGGTTTTCCAATGCCTCGCAAAAAAGGGCACCTATTGGTAGATGAGTAAAAATGAAGAAAGCAGACATTGAATACCCCTTTTAGTATGGTGAATTTATTAATTACACTTTGGATGGTGTATCAATACAGCCAGTCACTACAAAGGTACAGGTGTCCTTACTAACACAGTTGCCAGAGAGGAAAGAAACTCAGGGATTTCACCATGACGCCAATGGTGACTTTAAAACACTTATAGAGTTTAATGGCTGTGATAGGAGAAAACTGAGGATGGATAAACAGCATTGTAGTTACTCCACAATACTACAAAAGTAGGAAGCCTTGTTGCAAACATGCATTCTGTTTGCAACAAGGCACTAAAGTAAAACTGCAAATAATGTGGCAAAGAAATGAACTTTATGTCCTGAATATAAAGCGTTATGTTTGGGGCAAATCCAACACAACACATCACTGAGTACCAAGCATGGTGGTGGCTGCATCATGTCATGGGTATGTTTGTCATTGGCAAGGACTAGGGAGTTTTTGGGGATAAAAAGAAACGGAATAGAGCTAAGCACAGGCAAAATGACATGGAATGTTCTTGGGTGGCCTAGTTACAATTTTGACTTAAATCAGCTTGAAAATCTATGTCAAGACTTGAAAATGGCTGTCTAGCAATTATCAACAATCAACTTGACAGAGCTTGAAGAATTTTGAAAATAATAATGTGCAAAAAATATTGTACAATCCAGGTGTGCAAAGCTGTAATAGCTACCAAAGGTGATTCTAACATGTATTGAGTAACGGGTGTGAAAAAAATATGTTTTCACTGGCATTATGGGGTATTGTGTGTAAAAAAGATATTAAGCCAAGCAGCCTGACCCACACACTCATGGACACAGACACACGCATTCACGGACGTAGACAATCACGCACACACACACACACACACACACACACACACACACACACACACACACACACACACACACACACACACACACACACACACACACACACACACACACACACACACACACACACACACACACACACACACACACACACACACACACACGTATGCATGTGCACACAGATCACACACAACTCTCCCCCACACACGTATCCCCTTGTCCTCAGCTGCATCTCTCTCTCAAAGAGGAGGGACCATGATCTCAGCTATCCCCTGTCGGCCAATCAGCCAGTGACCCAGGCCAGAGCAACATTACCTCACCACTACGGCAGCCAATCTACAGGCTCCAATGCAACCTGGGAAACCTTCCATTTAGAGTTCATAGTGAGATTCTGTCCTGTGAGAGAGTCTGTGTCCTCAACAACACTCCACTACCTATTAAGTGTACTACTTTTGACCAGGACCCATAGCGCTCTGGTCAAAAGTTGTGCGCTATAAAGAGAATACGGTGCCATTTGGGACGCATCCTGATAAACCTTCCATTTGGGGTTCATAGTACTCATGGTACTCATTCATAATGGATTATGAGAGCTGTGGAAATTGATGGCACTCCGAGACATTAGTCAACACTGTACTGTGCTAGTCTGTGACCACAGGTTAACATTCACCCAAAAAATAATCTGTATTTCATCACACAAAAGATCTGCACAGGTGCAAAAAATGACAGGGACTATTCCATTGGTTTCATTGTGCCAGGCAAGCTCAATGAAGCACAAGTATTTCAAATATACTAAATATGATTGGAGCCAGGTCTGATATCAACGAGAGACCAGGACATCAGCTAAACTTTCTAAGGATGGATGAGTGAAAAGGCCCATATGCAGTCAACACCGTGATATGATAGGAAAGAGTCAGAAGATCAGTCAAACAAAAATAGTCTGCTTAGCCCTAACCATGCACTTCAGCAACACTTTCTGAGGATTGATGAGTGAATACGCCCCTGTTGGGAAAGAGTCAGAAGAGTCTGAAGTGTTTGGATTGAAGATGAGTCAAACACTATGTCACGTCCTGACCAGTAAAGGGGTTATTTGTTATTGTAGTTTGGTCAGGACATGGCAGGGGGTGTTTGTTTTATGTGGTTCGGGGTTTGTTGAGCTATGTGCTTATGTAAGAGGGGTGTTTGTTTTATGTGTTCCGGGGTTTTTTGGTCTATGTTCTATGTAAGTGTATTTCTATGTTAGTTCTAGTCTTTCTATTTCTATGTTTAGTTAATGGGGTTGACCTTCAATTGGAAGCAGCTCCTCCTTGTTGCTTCTGATTGAAGGTCCTATGTATAGGGATGTTTTTGTAATGGGATTTGTGGGTAGTTGTTTCCTGTTTTGTGTCTGTGCACCTGACAGGACTGTTTAGTGTCGTTCGTTGTTTTGTATACGTGGTTTGTTTTTCCTTCTTTTGAGTTAATAAAGAAGATGAGTATACACGTTCCCGCTGCAAATTGGTCCAATCCTTACGACGCCCGTTACACACTAGTAGGGCTGACTAGGGTTTATTTATTTAATCAGACACACGCACGCACACACACACTGTCTAGCCCTATATCTATCAGGGTTTATTTATTTAATCTCTTCTGGTTCGGATGTTGATGCTGTAGCAGATCCTCCTTACTGGAGACACAGGGACAATATCCAGCTGTGTGTGGAACGCTAGGAGAGGAGAGTTCACTGACACACACACGCAGGGCTGGCTCTAACCTTTTGGGGGCCTTATGCAAGATTTGGTTGAGGGCCCCCCCACCTTGCCGCAAATCATTTTAATTTCACGCAGTTAATTTCACGCAATTCTACAATCTTTGCCATGGGGCGTTAAGAAAATGTAGCAATCATTCAATTCAAATTATTTTCACTTGATGCAGAGGGAATCTATTTTCTTCAATTTTACAGCTAATTTCCTGCAATTCTATCCATTTTATCATGTGGTGGAAAGACATTTTAGCAGTTTGAAAGCTAATTTCCTGCAATTCTACACATTTTTCCATGTACACATTTTTCCATGACTTATGCCATGTTAATATGATATCCGAGTGAGAAAGACTAACAAAATGGGCAAGTTTGGATAGCTGGCTAGATTAACTAACAATCTAAACATTGCTAGCTGACATGGCTAATTGAGAGACTCTCAGTTCCTCACATAACAAGAGAAAAACTGCTGGTCCTGCTTTATTTGGAGTGCATCTTCATACAAACTTCATAAGCACTACATAGATGCTTCACAAATCATATATAACCGTATGTCATGCGCTATAAAGATTCATAATGTGGCATAAGTGTGTGACATAACCATCAATGTATTTATTCACATTTATTAGAGCATGAAATACAGTTATAGATGATTTGTGACCCATTTATGTAGTGCTTATGAAGCCTATATGAATGCTTTATGGTGGCCCCCTAAAGGACGGGGCCCTAAGTGACCACTTATGCCTGGAGCAGGCCCTGCACACACGCTGACTGTCTGTCTGTGTCTCTCTCACACATGCTCTGCAGGAAGTCAGTCACCCCGCCCATACACATGTACACATAGACATGCACGCACGTACACACGTACACACACACACACACACACACACACACACACACACACACACACACACACACACACACACACACACACACACACACACACACACACACACACACACACACACACACCTTTGTTCTTATATAATTGTGGGGACCTAAAATGTATTTCCATTCAAAATCCTATTTTCCTTCAAATCCTATCTAACCCTAAACCTTATCCTAACCCTAAACCTAACCCCTAAACTTAAAATAGCCTTTGTCCTTATGAGGACGTGGGAAATGACCCCATGGAGGAGAATTTTCCTTGTTTTACTATCCTTCTGGTAGTAAAACATTAAATGGACAGCAAACTGTGTCCATTTAATGTTTTACTACCAGAAGGATAGTGTGAAAGTGAGAAAGGGAGGCTGAACCTAAAAATAGCCCTAACCCTCCTATTACCTCTAACCCTCTAGCTAACCTTCCCATTACCCCTAACCATCTAGCTAACCTTCCCATTACCCCTAACCATCTAGCTAACCCTCCCATTACCCCTAACCACCTAGCTAACCCTCCCATTAGCCCTAACCATCTAGCTAACCCTCCCATTACCCCTAACCATCTAGCTAACCCTCCCATTACCCCTAACCATCTAGCTAACCCTCCCATTACCCCTAACCATCTAGCTAACCCTCCTATTACCCCTAACCATCTAGCTAACCCTCCCATTACCCCTAACCATCTAGCTAACCCTCCCATTACCCCTAACCATCTAGCTAACCCTCCCATTACCCCTAACCATCTAGCTAACCCTCCCATTACCCCTAACCATCTAGCTAACCCTCCCATTACCCCTAACCATCTAGCTAACCCTCCCATTACCCCTAACCATCTAGCTAACCCTCCCATTACCCCTAACCATCTAGCTAACCCTCCTATTACCCCTAACCATCTAGCTAACCCTCCCATTACCCCTAACCATCTAGCTAACCCTCCCATTACCCCTAACCATCTAGCTAACCCTCCTATTACCCCTAACCATCTAGCTAACCCTCCCATTACCCCTAACCATCTAGCTAACCCTCCCATTACCCCTAACCATCTAGCTAACCCTCCTATTACTCCTATCTAGCTAACCTTCCCATTACCCCGAACCATCTAGCTAACCCTCCTATTAAATGGCCCTAACCATCTAGCTAACCCTCTCATTACCCCTAACCATCTAGCTAACCCTCCCATTACCCCTAACCATCTAGCTAACCCTCCCATTACCCCGAACCGTCTAGCTAACCCTCCCATTACCCCTAACCATCTAGCTAACCCTCCTATTACTCCTATCTATCTAACCCTCCCATTACCCCTAACCACCTAGCTAACCCTCCCATTACCCCTAACCACCTAGCTAACCTTCCCATTACCCCGAACCATCTAGCTAACCCTCCTATTACCTCTAACCATCTAGCTAACCTTCCCATTACCCCGAACCATCTAGCTAACCCTCCCATTACCCCTAACCATCTAGCTAACCCTCCCATTACCCCTAACCATCTAGCTAACCCTCCCATTACCCCTAACCATCTAGCTAACCCTCCCATTACCCCTAACCATCTAGCTAACCCTCCCATTACCCCTAACCACCTAGCTAACCCTCCCATTACCCCTAACCATCTAGCTAACCCTCCTATTACCCCTAACCATCTAGCTAACCCTCCCATTACCCCTAACCATCTAGCTAACCCTCCCATTACCCCTAACCATCTAGCTAACCCTCCCATTACCCCTAACCATCTAGCTAACCCTCCCATTACCCCTAACCATCTAGCTAACCCTCCTATTACCTCTAACCATCTAGCTAACCTTCCCATTACCCCGAACCATCTAGCTAACCCTCCCATTACCCCTAACCATCTAGCTAACCCTCTCATTACCCCTAACTATCTAGCTAACCCTCCCATTACCCCTAACCACCTAGCTAACCCTCCCATTACCCCTAACCATCTAGCTAACCCTCCCATTACCCCTAACCATCTAGCTAACCCTCCTATTAAATGACCCTAACCATCTAGCTAACCCTCCCATTACCCCTAACCATCTAGCTAACCCTTCCAATACCCCTAACCATCTAGCTAACCCTCCCATTACCCCTAACCATCTAGCTAACCCTCCCATTACCCCTAACCATCTAGCTAACCCTCCCATTACCCCTAACCATCTAGCTAACCCTCCTATTAAATGGCCCTAACCATATAGCTAACCCTCCCATTACCCCTGACTATGTAATGTAGCTAACCCTTTTATTTAATGGCCCTAACCATCTAGCTAACCCTCCTATTAAATAACCCTAACCATCTAGCTAACCCTCCTATTAAATAACCCTAACCATCTATCTAACCCTCCTATTAGCCCTAACCATCTAGCTAACCCTCCTATTAGCCCTAACCATCTAGCTAACCCTCCCATTACCCCTAACCATCTAGCTAACCCTCCCATTACCCCTAACCATCTAGCTAACCCTCCTATTAAATGGCCCTAACCATATAGCTAACCCTCCCATTACCCCTGACTATGTAATGTAGCTAACCCTTTTATTTAATGGCCCTAACCATCTAGCTAACCCTCCTATTAAATAACCCTAACCATCTAGCTAACCCTCCTATTAAATAACCCTAACCATCTATCTAACCCTCCTATTAGCCCTAACCATCTAGCTAACCCTCCTATTAAGTTCCAACTGGAACTCAAAATAATTATAACTTCAGCTGTGTGAGTTTAAATGAAGTCATGCAATACAATAAGTGTACACATTTTGTGAATCATAATAACTCAGATAATCATGCATGTATGTAAGACGTGTCTTGTAATTAGAAATATGATGTTGGCTTCCTAGGGGGTGTGTTTATGATTTGATGCCAGGATAATTATGACCTGACTGAAGGAAAAAAACAACACACTCATACATATTGGTTGGTAGGTAAAATTAGGGTAGCAAAGCAACCGGTAGTTTCCCAATGTCACAACTTCCGCCGAAGTCGGTCCCTCGCTTTGTTCGGGCGGTGTTCGGCGGTCGACGTCACCGACCTTCTAGCCATCGTTGATCCATTTTTCATTTTCCATTGGTTTTGTCTTGTCTTCCTTCACACCTGGTTCCAATCCCATCAATTACATGTTGTGTATTTAATCCTCTGTTTCCCCTCATGTCCTTGTCGGTGATTGTTTGATTGTATGATATGTGCAAGTTATGTTCTGGTGTGCAACGGGTTTTGTACCCACTTTTATTATTTTGTATATTTTTGTTTTTCTGAGTTTTGTGAGCACTTATTAAACGATTCATTTTTACTTGAATAACTTAAAAAAAAAAAAATTATTCATATATAGTATTAATTTTATATACAGTGCTGTGAAAAAGTATTTGCCCCTTTCTAATTTTCTCTACTTTTGAATAATAATATACCGAATTGGTAGTTATAGTCTTGTCCCATCGCTGCAACTCCCGTACAGACTCAGGAGAGGTGAAGGTCGAGAGCCATGCGTCCTCCGTAACACAACCCTACCAAGCCGCACTGCTCACTTAACCCGGAAGCCAGCCGCACCAATGTGTCGGAGGAAACGTTGTACAACTGGCGACCGAAGTCAGCGTGCATGCGCCCGACCCACCACAAGGAGCTGCTAGAGTGTGATGGGACAGGGACATCCCGGCTGGCCAAACTCTCCCCTAACCTGGACAATTGTGCCGCGCCTCAAGGGTCTCCCAGTTGCTGGATCAAATCAGGGTCTGTAGTGATGCCTCTAGCACTGCGATGCAGTGCCTTAGACTGCTGCGCCACTCAGGAGGCCCTACTTTTAAATATTTTCAATACAGAATGTTATCAGATCTTCAACCAAAACCTAACATTAGATAAAGGGAACCTGTGTCAACGAATAACACAACAATTACATACTCTGATTTATTTAATAAACAAAGATTTGCAACACCCAATGCCCCTGTGTGAAAAAGCAATTGCCCCTTACACTCAATAACGGGTTGTGCCACCTTCAGTTGCAATGACTCCAACCAAACACTTCCTATAGTTGTTGATCAGTTTCTCATGTCGCTGTAGAGGAATTTTGGCCCACTCTTCCATGCAGAACTGCTTTAACTCAGTGACATTTGTGGGTTTTCAAATATGAACTGTTCATTTCAAGTCTTGCTACATCATCCCAATTGAGATAAGGCCTGGACTTTGACTAGGCCATTCCAAAACTTCATTGACTGTGTGTTTCGGATGATTGTCTTGCTTCATGACCCAGCTGCGCTTCAGCTTCAGCTCACAGACAGATGGCCTGACATTCTCCTGTAGAATTCTCTGATACAGAGTAGAATTGGTTCCTTCTATTAAGGCAAGTCGTCCAGGTCCTGAGGAAGCAAGGCATCCCCAAACCATCACACTACCACCACCATGCTTGACCGTCGGTATAAGGTTCTTACTGTGGAATAAAGTGTTTGGTTTTCGCCAGGCATAATGGGACCCATGTCGTCCAAAAATATATACTTTTGACTCATCTGTCCATACAACATTGTTCCAAGATTCTTGATGATCATCCAGGTGCTTCCAGGTACTTTTTCTGCAAACTTCAGTCAACCTTTTGGACGAGATGGGTCCCATTTTGTCTGTCAAAAACCAAACACTGCATTCCACAATTTTTTGTTATTTGTAAATTCAGGTTCCCTTTATCTAATATCAGGTTTTGATTGAAGTTCAAATAACATTCAGTATCAAAAATATGCAAACATAGAGAAAATCAGAAAGAGGGCAAATACTTTTTCCCGGCACTGTATCTGTGCCCATATTGTCCATGAGTTTCTTGTAGAAATAATTGACAAATTAATGACAAAAGAATCTAACGAACAATGGCATTATTTTCAATTAACTGCAACTGCAACTCTTCCAACTCTTCCCTGTGGCTCAGTTGGTAGAGCATGGTGTGTGCAACGCCAGGGTTGTGGGTTCGATTCCCATGGGGGGCCCGTACAAAAAAATGCATGAAATGAAATGTATGAAATGTATGCATTCATTACTGTAAGTCGCTCTGGATAAGAGTGTCTGCTAAATGACTAAAATGTAAAAAAAATATTGATGTTTTTCACAAATAAATAAATACGTGTGTGTAAAAATATATCAAGGATATTTCATGCTGAAACCCTCATATTAAACACCAATGGTATTCACTAAATTGTTGGTTTATATTTAGGATAATGTTTTACAGCTTTGTCATTACATTTTTATTTTATAATCATAATTTCATATATTTCACATGGCCACACAGTCAGAGATCATTACAGACACCTGTAAAAATCTGAAGAGCCACTAGATGTCTTGTGATAGATTACATGAAATCCTTGAAAGATACCAAAATTCTGGTAAGAAAGTTTCCAGTAATATACTCTCCCTTTGCAACCGTAGGTATAATAGTACATAGTAATTGCATCAACTTGCTGATTGTTCCCCATCCGCTTAGTACAGGGCATTCCATGTCTTTATATCTGTCTGAGGTGGGCCTTTTAGTGGGCAATCTACAGTTTCTACATCCATTAGTGGGCTTATAAATTAATGATATACTCATCGATTCTTGAAGAATATAACTTATGTCTCATGAGCTTAGTTCAACTATCTAGCCCCATCAGAACCCACAAAATAAGCTTGTTTTGGTCCTTTGATTGATTGTAAACAATGTAATTCTAAACAAAGACTGTATTGCTTCAACATATGGTTAAAACAATAATTTTGATTTCATGGATGGTCAGACCTTTCATCCATAGTCTATGAATTTGAGAATGGTTACATTTCTCCAGCCCCATCCGTCAGCTTTTTACAGCTTCAAAACATGGTTAAAACTATCATTTTGATCACATGGATGGTCAGTCCTTGCATCCATAGCCCTGTCTATGAATTTGAGAGTGGTTATCTCTCTAGCCGCATCCCTCAGCTATTTAAACAAATCGGTGACCCATTTGATATTGTTTGAACTGCAAATTGCTGCTTTAACATTCCCAGGCATTCCCAGGCAGTACAGAAACAGCCAGACATATGGAACACTGACATATGGAAGACTGACAGGGTCAACATTGCTCTTCAGTCCAGATGGTCTAGCTTACCCCAGATGGTCTAGCTTACCCCAGGACAGGACCCCGACTGAGAAGGTTCCAACTACACACTGACACTGACTGTCTGTCTGTCTGTCTGACTGAAGGATGGATGGACAGACAGCGTACTCATGGTTGGCTGGTCTTATCATAGGGGTTAACTACATCCTTATTACTACATCCTAGCTATGGCCACTACATCCTTATTACTACATCCTGGCTATGGCCACTACATCCTGGCTATTAGCAAAACAGAGTAGAACTGATTGCCAAATCAAATGGTCAATTGAATAGTTTCGTTCAGTAGCTATGACATTACTCTTTCCATGAAATTTGATTCCTGAAAATATCTGACGCGAGACAATGGAAATACAGTACATAGGTATTTAGACAGAAATGAATGGGTTTGGGTCTCAATAGGAACCCAGGAACCCAGGTAATCTAGCGGTTATGAGCGTTGGGCCAGTACTTAACCCTAATTGCTCCTGTAAGTCGCTCTGGATAAGAGCATCTGCTAAATGACTAAAATGTTAAATGTAATCCAGGACCCTTTCTACTGTATTGTTACATTCAGAGTATTATGTCTCAATAAAGATCCCCTAGGATCACAAATTGCTTTCATTATTTATTTATTTATTTAACTAGGCAAGTCAGTTAAGAAACAAATTCTTATTTACAATGACGGCCTACCCCGGCCAAACTTTTGTCAAAAGTAGTGCACCGTGTAAGAAATAGGCCCATAGGGCTCTGGTCAAAAGTGGTGCACTATATAGGGAATAAGGTGCCATTTGGGATGCATACAGCCCAAGAATATCAATCACCCATAGCAACACAGAATACATTTCCACATCACCACCCCCTGGTTTGGGATCGGTTAATCCTCCCTGCAGACAACCCAGGTGTCTCAGTGTGTGTGTGTGTTTTGTGTGTGTGTGTATATGTCTTGTGTGTGTGTGTGTGTGTGTGTGTGTGTGTGTGTGTGTGTGTGTGTGTGTGTGTGTGTGTGTGTGTGTGTGTGTGTGTGTGTGTGTGTGTGTGTGTGTGTGTGTGTGTTTTTGGAACAGAGGCTGAGTGGTTGACTGCTTGACCTTAGTGTCTCTTCCATCCTCCCCTGTTCCCTCTCTTCAACTCCCCCATCTCATCGCCCTCCTACCTCATCTCATCTCTAGCACATATTACAGTATGGAACATCCCACAGTGATGGGTGTGTCATCTGGGATCCTAGCTCTACGGGAGGGAACAGCCTGCTCTGGTCTGTAACTCTGATAAATGTTGTGCTTAGGGAGGTTAAGATCCTTGTCTGGCTCAGACATTATTGTAAAAGAGAATGGTGGAATCTCCATAATCTACTTTTTAATTTTATTATTGAATATTTAAAACATACAATATACTTGCAGTGAAGACGCTCAACAACTACATCACATTAGTCATCTAACACAGTCACATCCAGAGCGACAGACAGAAGCAACCAGGGTCAATGCCCTGCTCAAGGGCACGTCGACAGATCTCCCACTGTCACTGTCGTCGTAATGATTGGACCAAGGCGCAGCGTGAGTAGCGTTCCACATCTTTATTATAATGTGAAACTTCAGCAAAATATAAAAACAATAAATTATCAAACGAAACATGAAGACAGTGAAGTGCAAACAGGCACCTACACAAAAACAAGATCCCACAAAACACAGTGGGGAAATGGCTGTCTAAATATGATCCCCAATCAGAGACAACGCTAAACAGCTGCCTCTGATTGGGAGCCATACCAAGCACACGAACATAGAAATAAACAACATAGAACACCCCCAGTCACGCCCTGATCTACTATACCATAGATAACCAAGGGCTCTCTATGGTCAGGTGTGACAGTACCCCCCCCCCCCCCCCCCCAAAGGTGCGGACTCCGGCCGCAAAACCTGAAACCAAATAGGGAGGGTAGAGGGGGTGATTAATGTCGGTGGCGGCTCTGGTGCGGGACGAAGTACCCGCTCATCCCGCGGATCCTCCAGCATCGGGGGCGGCTCTGGTGCGGGACGAGGTACCCGCTCATCCCGCCAGCATCGGGGGCGGCTCTGGTGCGGGATGAAGAACCCGCTCAGCTTGCAGATCCACCATCTTTGGTGGTGGCTCTGGTGCGGGCTGAAGAAACCGCTCATCCCGTGGATCCAGCCATGGACCCAGGCTGAACACTGTGCCTGGACTGGATCTCGATGCCGAGGAAGGCTCCTGCCATGGAGTGGGACTGGACACCGGCCCTAGCCTGGACATTGGTGCAGAGGAAGACTCCTGCCATGGAACGGGACTGAACGCCGTGTCTGGACTGGGCATCGGCGCCAAGGAGGGCTCCTGCCATGGAGCTGGACTGGACGCCGTGTTTGAACTGGACATCGGCGCAGAGGAAGGCTCCTGCCATGGAGCAGGACTGGATGCCGTGTCTGGGCTGGGCATCGGCGCAGAGGAGAGCTCCTGCCATGGAGCTGGACTGGAAGCCGTGTTTGGAAGCTCCGGACCTTTGACCCTCGCTGAAGGTTCCGGACCGTGGACCATCTCAGGAGGTTCCGGACTGTGGCCCGTCTCAGGAGGTTCCGGACTGTGGACCGTGTCAGGAGGTTCCGGACTGTGGACCGTGTCAGGAGGTTCCGGACTGTGGACCGTCTGTGGAGGTTCCGGACTGTGGACCGTCTGTGGAGGTTCCGGACTGTGGACCGTCGTCGGAAGCGCTGGACTGGTAACCGTTGCTGGAATCTCTGGATTGGTAACCATTGCCGGAAGCTCTGGACTGGGAACTGTAGCCATAAGCTCTGGACTGGGAACCGTTGCCGGAAGCTCTGGACTCTGAAGGCGCACTGGAGGCCTGATGCGTGGGGCCGGCACAGGACGTACCAGACTGGGGAGACGCACTGGAGGCCTGGTGCGTGGAGCTGGCACAGGACGTACTGGGCTGTGGAGATGTACTGGAGACCTAGTGCGTATAGCCAGCATAAACGGTACTGGTTCAATGACACACCTCGCACGGCAAGTGCGAGGAGCTGGCATAGGACGTACTGGGCTGTGGAGGCGCACTGGAGACCTGGTGCGTAGAACCGGCGCACATGGCACCGGACAAATGACACGCTCCTCAAGGCGAGTGTGGAGAGCTAGCACAGGACGTACAGGGCTGGGAAGGCGTACTGGAGACCTGGTGCGTGGAGCCGGCACAACTTTCACCAGACTGATAGCACGCTCCTCAGGACGAGTACGGAGAGCTGACTCAGGTGGCATTAAACCGATAACACGCTCCTTAGGGCAAATGTCGTGCATCCTCCACCAATTCAATAACTCTCTCATTTCTCTCTCCAAATTCTCCCTCAACCCACTGACGGTCTCTGATTCGCTCCGTTCACTCTCCTCCAGTTTCTCCCTCTTCTCCCAGACTGGCTCTGGTTCACTCCTCGGCTCCGCTGACCACCCCTTGTGCCCCCCCAAAATAATATTTTCGGGCTGTTAGTTGGGCTTTCTATGTGGCCGCGAACCCCAGCGTCGTCGCTGTCCTCCATCATAACCTTCCGTTTGCCGCTCCTGCCAAGGAAGGTGGACCTGACCGGACGGGATTTCCTCCCAAGTCCAGGATACACTCTCCTCCTGGGCATGCTGCTTGGTCCTGTTGTGGTGGGATCTTCTGTCACAGTCGTCGTAATGATTGGACCAAGGTGCAGCCTGAGTAGCGTTCCACATCTTTATTATAACGTGAAACTTCAGCAAAATACAAAAACAATAAATGATCAAATGAACCGTGAAGACAGTGAAGTGCAAACAGGCACCTACACAAAAACAAGATCCCATAAAACACAGTGGGGAAATGGCTGCCTAAATATGATCCCCAATCAGAGATTCTAAACAGCTGCCTCTGATTGGGAACCATACCAAGCACACCAACATAGAAATAAACAACATAGAACACCTTCAGTCACGCCCTGACCTACTATACCATAGATAACCAAGGGCTCTCTATGGTCAGGTCGTGACACCCACAAGGTCAAAACCGGGGACCTGAACCAGCGATCCGTCAGTCACCGGCCCAAGCTTCCAACCGCCAGGCCACCAGCCCTCCAAGATCCCCCCACAGTTCACCAAAAGCTGCCCCTCAACCATCCAAGACCCGCCCCACAGAAAAACAAATAAATAAATAAATAATAATAATATTTCCATTCCCCACCCCCAGGACCCCCCTCCCAATGCACCAACAACCAACAAAATAAACAAAAGAGAAAGACAAACGAAAACAGAAAACAACAATGCAAAAAACAAAAGACATCAAGGACAACAAAAATCATAACAGCAAGGCCAACTGAATATGTTTGAGTGCATGCATTGCACTATTTATGTGTGTGTGTTTGTGTATGTGCACATGTGTGCATTTGACTGAGTGTGTGTATATGCATGTGTACTAACACCTGCACGGCATCAGCCTCAGGCAAACCGGCATTAGCTGTAACAACATTGCCCCTCAGTGTCATTCAAATGTACTTTTTGTTATGTTTAATTTTATTTTACTTTTATCTTTGAAATCATTCTATCCCCCACCCAGCAACTCCACTCCCACTTGTCTCAAATTCCAGATCCCAACCCTCAGCCCATCCCACCTATCTCTGCTGGTCACCCTCTTCAGATTTCTATGCACCATATATCTTTTAACCATGCTGTGATGTTTAACATACAATTTCAATCTATCTAATCGAACAGAATCCACAGATTGTGAGTTGAAGATAAATGCTTTTACTAAGAGTATTAGTATATTAGTAATTGACTGACCCGGTCTCTCCAGATCTCCTAACAGTACTATTTCTAGGGTCAATTTTAGACCAATGTTATGCATTTTCAGCCCTTCTTGAACCTGAGACCAGAAACAGGCTACCTGAGGGCAATACCAAAATAAATGGTATATTAATTCTGTATCTGTAACGTCTGCTTCCAACTCACACCCTCAAACACCTAGATCCCCTGAACGCAGCTCACTCTCCAGATCCCAATCACCTGAATTCTAATCACCTGTTCACACTACGAATACCTGGTTAGGCTCTGCGGTCTCACCAATGCTCCCACAGTCTTCCAGTCCTTCATGAATGAAGTTTTCCAGGACAAGATCAACCAGTTCCTCATCGTGTAGATTGACGATATCTTGATCTACACTCACTCCTTTGCAGAACACGTACAACAGGTCCTCCAACGGCTACAGGACCACAATCTTTATGTCAAGGCTGAGAAGAGCGCCTTTCACGTTACTATGGTAACCTTCCTAGGGTTCGTACTGACACCAAAATAGACGAAGGCAAAGTCACGGCCGTGCTTAACTAGCCGAAACCTACCACTGTAAAGGAACTACAACGTTTCCAAGGATTCTCCAACTACTACCGCCGGTTCATCCGAAACTGCAGCAGCACAACCGCACCTCTCTCAGCCTTCACCAGTACCCTCCAATGGACCGACACCGCCCTTACTGCATTTGAGACCTTGAAACGCCTCTTCACCTCTGCACCCATCCATAGGCTGCCAGATCCTACCCTTCCTTTTGTTCTGGAGGTGGATGCATCCGAGGTCGGCGTGGGAGCGGTTCTCTCTCAGCGGGACAGGACACCTCCCAAATTACACCCATGTGGTTTAAATTAAAAAACAAGAACGTCTTGTCATCTGGTTTGCCTGATAAGGAATTTCTAAATTATTTATACTTTTACTTTAGATATTTAAGTATATTCTTAAAATTACATTTACTTTTAATACTTAAGTGTATATATAAAATCAAATATTTTTTTACTTTTACTCAAGTACCGTAATTTCC
Source organism: Salmo salar (assembly GCF_965601325.2). NCBI lineage: Eukaryota > Metazoa > Chordata > Actinopteri > Salmoniformes > Salmonidae > Salmo > Salmo salar. The sequence continues at coordinate 27,378,778 of NC_138318.1, read as the reverse complement.
GGACTATAAGCCGCTACTTTTTTCCCACGCTTTGAACCTCGCGGCTTAAACAATGATGCGGCTAATATATGGATTTTTCACGCTTTCAAAAAAATAAAATAAAAATAAAACATTCTGTGACGTGCTCAGTTTTTTGGCGGCATGAAGCTTTCATTAGACCAATGAAATTGCCGAACAGGTTAAGGTCAAACAACTTTTTGGTTTACTGTTTAGATTAAATCGAGCGCGCTCATCATTCTGATTACGGTAGTCATTTTGTCACCCTCATCATGGCAAAGACACGGCGAAATGCATATGATGCAGCTTTCAAGTTGAAGGCGATTGATCTGGCTGTTGGAAAAGGAAATAGAGCTGCTGCACGGGAGCTTGGTCTGGAGCAATGACTTTCTTGGTAGGCTACTGTTTACTGCTAATTTTTTATTTTTTTGTTACAAGCCGTGTTTCGTTAAAGCCTGTGTAAAGTTCATTTGTTTCAACGTACCGGTAGGCACCTGCGGCTTATAGACATGTGCGGCTTATTTATGTTCAAAATAATATATTTTTTAAATTCAGTGGGTGCGGCTTATATTCAGGTGCGCTTAATAGTCCGGAATTTACGGTAGTATTTTACTGAGTCATTTTCTGTCAAGGTATCTTTACTTTTACTCAAGTATGACAATTGGGTACCTTTTCCACCACTGGTCACAAGAAATAAAGTTACCATGATGAGATGATAGGTCTACATGCAGTGTGAACTGTGCTCCATACTGAGATGGGCTGTCTGTCCCCAACCTGAGCGTTGATTCATCGTGCAAGAGGCCATAGAGAAGCCAGATTTAGACATTGCATATAATTTAACAGTTCCATTTCACGCCATGCTGCTCATATAAATCATTTATTATAATTTACCGGTTTCTCGCAGTTATTTATCCTGGGAAATGGGAGTGGTTTTGGGTGGTAAATCCCGGTAATTCTCGGTAACTGGGTTCCTGCCATTCAACCCTACATTGAACTGTTGATTTGTGCCTCTTCCTTCCATCGCATTGAGCCAGCTAGCTTAGCCTAGCAATAACTCACATTACAAACACACACAATAACTCACATTACAAACACACACAATAACTCGCATTATGTAACTGAAGCTAAGAACAACACGTTTTTTTAGGTTGAGCTACAAGATCCATCAACCAGATACAGATAGCTAAAAGATGATAAAGAAGGATTAATAAAATACATCTAAACATATGGGAGGCCCTATATGAAATACTTCCATGTTGGTTCACATCATTTGTCTGAAGACTTGCAACACCAGGGTTGTGGGTTCGAATCAAATAAATACATGATCTATTTGAATAGTTGAAGGAAAGCCATAAGTGGTTAGTTGAAAGTTTTAAAGCGCCCCTGGCCTGCAGTGAGCGGTCAACACATTACTCCAGCTTTCTAAAGCTTTTCTCAGAACACCTCTACTGTGGAGGGGAACAGGACAACATAACTCAATACAGAGAGCAGGGGGAAAGAACTGGAATGCTGACGTGAACTTGAAGCCCAGCGTGTGAGTGTGCATGTGACCCTGAAGGTCATCCACACATTATAACCAATCATAACTAGTCAAGGTTGCATCGTGATTCTCCACCCTTCTCTCATTGATTTTAAAGCATAAGATTGGTGCATTGGGTCTGGAGGGAGTTTCCACCATAGTAGATCCATTACAGGAAGTGTTCAAGTGCACACTTCGGAAGAAGGGTGGATAATCTGTGCACAGCCTAAGATGTTTCTCATTGAAGGAATCATTTTGAGCAAAGCGGGACCATAGACATACATCATCGGACACAGAAATGATGTTATAGTAAAGAGTTATTTGGGAATACAAGGTGAAAGATCAGTTCATTGATCAGTGATTCTGCACAGTAGCCGATCCTTGGAGAGCTCTTTGGTCTTGGCCATGGTGGAGAGTTTGGAATCTGATTGATTGATTGCTTCTGTGGACAGGTGTCTTTTATACAGGTAACAAACTGAGATTAGGAGCACTCCCTTTAAGAGTGTGCTCCTAATCTCAACTCGTTACTTGTATAAAAGACACCTGGGAGCCAGAAATCTTTCTGATTGAGAGGGGGTCAAATACTTATTTCCCTCATTAAAATGCAAATCAATTTACACCATTTTTGACATGCGTTTTCTAGATTTTTTTGTTGTTATTCTGTCTCTCACTGTTCAAATAAACCTACCATTAAAATTATAGACTGATCATTTCTTTGTCAGTGGGCAAACGTACAAAATCAGTAGGGGATCAAATACATTTTTCCCTCACTGTACGTGCTCCATATAATGGGCTTGAACATTTACAAGCTTCCAGCTTGCAATGAAACCTAGAATATTGCTGTAAATAAGCCAAAACTAGGTGTAACTCTTCTTTGATTGAGCATCAACTGAAAATTAAGATCATAGAAGAAGTTTGAAGTTTGAAGATCATAGTAAAATGGGGGGGAAGAAACAAATCAAATGCTCTGCGTGAATGACTTGTGGTTCTGACTTCCATATCCTGGAAACCTGATATGTGACTTTTTCAAAGGACCCCATTATGACACACACCACCACTACCATGACACACCACCACCACAACCACTACCATGACACACCACCACCACAATCAATACCATGACACACCACCACCACAAACATGACACACCACCACTACCATGACACACACCCACCACCACTACCATGACACACCACCACTACCATGACACAACACCACCACCATGACACACCACCACCACCATGACACACCACCACTACCATGACACACCACTACCACAACCATAACACACCACTACCACAACCATAACACACCACCACTACCATGACATACCACCACCACAACCAATACCATGACACACCACCACCACTAACATGACACACCACCACCACCATGACACACCACCACCACAACACACCACCACCACCACCATGACACACCACCACCACCACACACCACCACCACCACCATGACACACCACCACCACCACGACACACCACCACTACTACATGACACACCACCACCACCATGACACACCACCACCACAACACACCACCACCACCACCATGACACACCACCACTACTACATGACACACCACCACTACCATGACACACCACCACGACTACCATGACACACCACCACTACTACATGACACACCACCACCACCACCATGACACACCACCACTACTACATGACACACCACCACCACCACCACCACCATGACACACCACCACCACAACCCACCACCACCACCACCATGACACACCACACCACCACCACAACCCACCACCACCACCACCACCACAACACACCACCACCACCACCATGACACACCACACCACCACCACCACCACCACCATGACACACCACCACCACAACACACCACAACACACCACCACCACCACCATGACACACCACCACTACTACATGACACACCACCACCACGACACACACCCACCACCACTACCATGACATACCACCACTACCATGACATACCACCACTACCATGACACAACACCACCACCATGACACACCACCACCATAACACACCACCACCACCATGACACACCACCACTACCATGACACACCACCACCACCACCATGACATACCACCACCACAACCAATACCATTACACACCACCACCACCACCACCACCCCAAACATGACACACCACCACCACAACCAATACCATGACACACCACCACCACTAACATGACACACCACCACCACCATGACACACCACCACCACCACCACCACGACACACCACCACCACCACCATGACACACCACCACCACCAACGACACACCACCACCACAACCAATACAATGACACACCACAACCACCACCATGACACACCACCACCACCACCATGACACACCACCACTACTACATGACACACCACCACTACCATGACACACCACCACCACCATGACACACCACCACCGCCACCATGACACACCACCACTACTACATGACACACCACCACTACCATGACACACCCCCACCACCATGACACACCACCACCACCACCATGACACACCACCACCACCACCACGACACACCACCACCACCATGACACACCACCATCACCACCATGACACACCACCACCACCACCACCATGACACACCACCACCACTAACATGACACACCACCACCACTAACATGACACACCACCACCAACATGACACACCACCACCACCAAGCAATGTAGATGTAGAAAAATTCCCTAGAAAGACAGTAACCTAGGAAGAAAGCTAGAGAGGAACCAGGCTATGAGGGGTGGTCCTCTTCTGGCTGTGCCAGGTGGAGATTATAAGAGTACATGGCCATTAAGGCCAGATTGTTCTTCAAGATGATGACCAGCAGGGCCAAATAATAATCACAGTGGTTGTAGAGGGTGCAACAAGTCAGTACCTCAGGAATAAATGTCAGTTGGCTTTTCATAGCTGAGCATTCAGAATACAAGCAGTTCACTACACCTGCGATAACATCCGCAAATCTGTGTAAGCGACCAATAAACTTGAAAACCTTTCAATACCGCACCTTGCAAGGTAAATGGCACTGAGGGTAATAATATAAAATGTTTTATGAGATTGGAGAACACATTGGGAGGGATCTTAGACCATTCCTCCATACAGAATCTTTCCAGATCTTTGACATCTTTTGTCTGCGCTTATGAACTTCCCTCTTCAATTCAAACCATAGGTTTTCAATGGGGTTCAAGTCCGGAGACAGAGAATACCATTGCAAAATATAGATTTTGTGGTCAATTCACAATTTCTTTGTGGATTTTAATATGTGCTTGAGGTTATTGTCTTGCTGGAGGATACACTTGCGGCCAAGTTTCATGGCAGAGGCAACCAGTTTTTTGGCAAAAATGTCCTGGTACTGGGTAAAGTTCATGATGCCGTTGACCTTAAAGGTGTACTTCAGGATTTTGGCAATGAGGTCTTTTATCTACTTTCCCATAGACTTCCAGTCATTGCACCAACACTATTTAGCATTGGCTCACCAAACTACCTCTAACTTCCTTCACACAGGAACATAAAAATGGTATCCACAAGTTCATCTGACTCTGGGGAAGTAGATACAGTACATGGCTCATTGACAAGGGCTCCAGGACCAGTGGAAGCAAAATAGCTCATAACATCAAAGATCCACCACCATATTTTACAGTAGGTATGGGGTTATTTCTGCTTATACATTCTTATTTCAACGCCAAACCCCACCTGTGGTGTGCGTGGCCAAAGAGCTCTATTTTCATGTCATCCAGCAAATGTAAATGCCTGGAGTTCGCTAAATGGCATTGACACTTGGATTGGAACCGGTGCTATGGTCAGATGACATGAAAATAGAGCTCTTTGGCCATGCACACCAGCGGGTGTTTGGCGTCGAAATAAGGATGCATAAGCAGAAAATAACCCCCTATACTGAGCTATATTGTATAGCTATTCATCACACAAGCACAAACTTGCATGGCATTGATGAACCAGCCTTCAATGCAACACCTGTATTGTTCAAACAAGGAGTTTTAATAAAGTAAAGTCATGGTATCCTCTTTTATAAACACGGCACATTTAGAAATAGTTACAACGAGGCATCATCCCTGGCTGTTACAAGTGTGAAAGTACTTAGACAAGCACTTGTGAGGTAAGGGGACTTTTATGGTAGCCGATTTAGATCCTACACAGGAGACCTATTAAAGGTTTACAGAGGTATGCCCCTATGAAAACCCACAGGAGTTTACAAGACGAAGAAGGCCAGGGGGAATAACAGTAGAGCTGAGAGCTGGGATCTGTCATTATTGTGTAAATACAGAATGGTTGGGTGGATAGCCTTACTCCTGGAGAGCAGATGGAGTTTAACATATATTAAGAGGGTGGTGGTTTTTGAAGTACGCAACTACAGTATGTGATGACTTCACTTAAAGCCGCACTCAAATATTTGTATAATTTCAGCCAGTAGTTTGGATAGTGGTGCTAATGAGCCAAAACAGGTCCCCGTTTTTTGTGTTCTATGTCATCCAAATGTGTACTACATCATCCAATTTGCGCAATATGTTACAAATGTCTTGTGCTTAAGGTCCCGGAGTGCATCTGTAAAGTTTGCATAAAGATGTTTCACACCCTGATGACGGCCTGCGAGCGGAAACATTGTTAAAGCGATAGTTCACGCAAATTACAAAATTACATGTTGGTTTCTTTACCCTGTGAGCAGTCTATGGACAAGGTATGACAGCAATCCTAGCTTTGGTTTTGTTTCCCTGGCACTGTTTTCAAATGCTAATGTTTTAGCATGTGTGGCACAAATCCATTGCAAGTTATGGTACCCATATTAGCATTTGTCAGCTAATATACTGTAGGTACCATGTGAAACTGTGAATACTGTAGGACTACAGTACATGGGTGTTGGAGGATTGACAGTATTGATTCACATTGATATGGAACTAGGATAGACTCAAGTGTCAGGGTTAATTCAACCACAAGCTTTGTCTTGCTCTCTCCTGAGTCAAACCCTTTCAACAGAAGGGGACCGTCTTTGTTTCTGCATCCAACTTAATCCTGTAATCTCTCTGTTATTTACACTTCTGGTTGTCGGCCCCATACAAGAGAGAAACAACAATGGAAATCCACCCACTCTGGCCAAACATTAGATCAACAGAAATTCTAAATTAATCAGAAGCAGAATCGGCCAAGGCACTCGGCACATCACGGCATTTTGGTGGATAGAATCAACACGAAGATGAGACAGAGATAGAGAGAAAGATGAGGAGAAACATTTAGAAGAAAACAGGAAAGGGATGAGAGAAGAAGAGAATAGAGAAGAAGAGAGGAGAAGAGAAGAGCGGAGATGAGAAGAGAGGAGAAGAGCGGAGATGAGAAGAGCAGAGAAGAGAAGAGCAGAGAATAGAGGAGAACAGAATAGAGGAGAACAGAATAGAGGAGAACAGAATAGAGGAGAAGAGAAGAGAGGAGAAGAAAATAAAAGAGAAGAGAAGAGAGGAGAAGACAAGAGAGGAGAGGAGAAGAGAGGAGAAGAGAAGAGAGGAGAAGAGAGGAGAAGAGAGTAGAAGACAAGAGGGGAGAAGACAAGAGAAGTAGAAAATAGAAGAGAGGAGAAAAGAGAAGACAAGAGGAAGCAGCTGTTTCTGGATACAGAACTGACTTAAACCCTCCAGGGTCCTGCTGAAAGACTCACAAATCCCCCAGGACAGGATGCCTTTCCCATCTGCCTGAACTAGGGCTTGAACTGTCAAAAAAAATGGAGCAGGCTAATGCTAGCAGTGATAGCCCACCGGTGTTTCTATCCACGGCTGGGTACAAATGCTTCTGGTGTGAGATTATTTCCACACAATCACAAGATGAAGATAAGGTGGAACTGGAAGATGGACAGGGATTTGTCTGGCCACCCATCTATTGGAGAAAATCTGATCCAGCTATCAAACAGCTTTGCCCAATTTGAGACGGATCTACCAGCCCCGGGAGTCAGCACGGATCCTGGGTGCATACCAACAGCCGGCGCCACCCAGTGGCACCCTCCTAAATTAAGACAAGACCGAGGTACTTATTGTTGGAGCCAAAGCACAGAGAGAGAATTTGGCCGCACATTTTAATTAATTGGCAATAATGATAAAACACCAGGTAAAAAAACCTAGATGTTATTTTAGATTCTGAAATTAATTTCGAATCACACATTAGGAATGTGACCAAAATAGCTTTTTACCACTTGAGGAATATTGCCAAGGTGCAGACGTCTCTCTCTCAGGCTGACACAAAGAGACTCATCCATGATTTTATTAAGCAGGCTTGACTAGTGTAATGCTCTCCTGTCTGGTCGACCCTAGAAAAAGCCATTGTTCAACTGCAAAACATACACACATTACACCGGTTTTAAGGTCTCTGGACTGGCTGCCTGTGAGTTTTAGAATTATTTTAAGATTATTCTATTGGTTTTTAAATCAATCCACGATTGTACACACCAATACATGCCAGACATGCTTTTAAGTTATGTACACAGTAGGTCCCTCAGGTCCTCTGGCACTGGCCTTTTTACTATGCCAAAGCCTAGGACCAAGAGACATGGAGAGGCAGCTTTTAGTTACTATCCCCCCAGCCTCTGGAATAGCCTGCCAGAGAACCTGAGAGGGGCTGAAACTGTGGACATTTTTAAAAGACATCTTAAAACACACCTTAGCTTTTGTGCTTTTTTTTTTGCTTTGCATTTCTTTAGGGTGCTTTTAAGTCATTTCGTTTTTGTTATTCTTTTGTTTGTAGTAAATATTTCAGTTTCTATTTTAATTGTTTTTATTTGTTTTTTTTTCCCCCTGTGAAGCACATTGCGTTGCATTCCATGTCTGAAATGTGCTGTATAAATAAAGCTTGATTTGATTTGAATTGTGTCACCACACCACACCAATGGTGAACGTCCAGAACAAGAAGGTTCTCTCTCTGCAGGGCTCAAAGTGTTATACCTTCAACCACAGGTGCATTAAACTTTAAAGCCATCAGCGGATTGTGGATACAGGAAACGAGGCTTGGCTTGGCCGAGTCGTTATAGCATCATAGCCAGCATAAGGCTGAGAGTGATGAATCAGAAGATTCACAGTCATCAATCTCTCATCTCACAAAATGACTGTGGAGTCCAAAGCCCCAGTTCACATTCAGGGACTTTCAGATGCAGGACACAAAAAAAGTATAGTCATAAAAAAGATACTGTACGCTCCTGTAGTTGAATTGAGTGCAACGTTTTGACCAGATGTTCTTTAACAGTCCTAGTTTGCCATGATCTAGTAACGTCTAGCATCATTTTCAACCGGTCTACACTAAAATTGCAACAGTTCTACGTTGTACCAACCACATACTCTGACTGGAGCCCAGGGGAGAAAACTTTAGAATGTCAACCTTTCCAAGACCAACTTTTCTCTGATCCATTGGCTCCGATTTAGATGCCAACACTATGCCATCTTTAGACCATATAGGCTAGTCTGCAATGTATGCTCCATTTGGTTTCTCTGTGTAATTTCATTTCATCCTGGCTATGATGTAAGGCTTGGCACTTTACTCCTTACCCACACACAGTCAAGCCTGAGCCACTGATTCAGATACACACTGAGATGATGACCTATTAACTAAGAGAATCATTAATCACATTCACTAAGCTCTCTGTGTCAGTGGCATCATTTTATTTAAATGATCTACTATTTTTATTACTACCAATCCCTTCCAAAACAGTCAACCCTGAACCATTGCCTCAGATACACATAATGGTGATGAGGGTGCCAGGTAGCCTAGCGGTTAAGAGAGTTGGGTCGGTAACCAAATGGTCGCTGGTTCGACGAGCCGACGAGGTTAAAAATCTGTCAATGTGCCCTTGAGCAAGACATTTAACACTAATTGCTCCTATAAGTCGCTTCGGAAAAGAGCCTCTGCAAAATGCAATGACCTCGCTGTTTCAGATACACATAATGGTGATGACCTCACTGTTTCAGATATAGTATATATCTTTTAAAAACACATGTTCCTTTATTATTTTCCCCTAACCCTACCACCCCTCCCTCAATTGGAGTAAACTAATGGACAACAACACTTAGGCTTATACATACCATATACATTTTACGGACACATGTTTTTAATCCCATCCTTTAGCTACCCTCAACCCCTCCCATCTATCGCTGAAGACCATTCAGTTTGATTTCTATTTGCCATACCCTACTGTTCAAAAGTTTGGGGTCACTTAGAAATGTCCTTGTTTTCCATGAAAACATACATGAAATGAGTTGCAAAATGAATAGGAAATATAGTCAAGACGTTGACAAGGTTATAAATAATGGGTTTTCATTGAAATAATAATTGTCTCTTCAAACTTTGCTTTTGTCAAAGAATCCTCCATTTGCAGCAATTACAGCCTTGCAGACCTTTGGCATTCCAGTTGTGAATTTGTTGAGGTAATCTGAAGAGATTTCACCCCATGCTTCCTGAAGCACCTCCCACAAGTTGGATTGGCTTGATGGGCACTTCTTACGTACCATACGGTCAAGCTGCTCCCACAACAGCTCAATAGGGTTGAGATCCGTTGACTGTGCTGGCCACTCCATTATAGACAGAATACCAGCTGACTGCTTCTTCCATAAATAGTTATTGCATAGTTTGGAGCTGTGCTTTGGGTCATTGTCCTGTTGTAGGATGTTGTAGGATGCTACCCTCCAGTCCCTCGACTTCTTGGCGCTGACGGAAACATGGATTACCACAGAAAACACTGCTACTCCTACTGCTCTCTCCTCATCTGACCACGTGTTCTCGCATACCCCGAGAGCATCTGGTCAGCAGGGTGGTGGCACTGGAATCCTCATCTCTCCCAAGTGGATATTCTCTCTTTCTCCCCTGACCCATCTGTCTATCTCCTCCTTTGAATTCCATGCTGTCACAGTCACTAGCCCATTCAAGCTTAACATCCTTATCATTTATCGCCCTCCAGGTTCCCTTGGAGAGTTCATCAATGAGCTTGACGCCTTGATAAGTTCCTTTCCTGAGGATGGCTCACCCCTCACAGTTCTGGGTGACTTTAACCTCCCTACGTCTACCTTTGACTAATTTCTCTCTGCCTCCTTCTTTCCACTCCTCTCCTCTTTTGACCTCACCCTCTCACTGTCACCCCCTACTCACAAGGCAGGCAATACGCTTGACCTCATCTTTACTAGATGCTGTTCTTCTACTAATCTCACTGCAACTCCCCTCCAAGTCTCCGACCACTACCTTGTATCCTTTTCCCTCTCGCTCTCCTCCAACAATACTCACTCTGCCCCTACTCAGATGGTATTGCGCCGTCGCAACCTTCGCTCTCTCTCTCCTGCTACTCTCTCCTCTTCCATCCTATCATCTCTTCCCTCTGCTCAATCCTTCTCCAACCAATCTCCTGATTCTGCTTCCTCAACCCTCCTCTCCTCCCTTTCTGCATCCTTTGACTCTCTATGTCGCCTATCCTCCCGGCCGGCTCGGTCCTCCCCTCCTGCTCCGTGGCTTGACGACTCATTGCGAGCTCACAGAACAGGGCTCCGGGCAGCCGAGCGGAAATGGAGGAAAACTAGCCTCCCTGCGGACCGGGCATCTTTTCACTCCCTCCTCTCTACATTTTCTTCCTCTGTTTCTGCTGCTAAAGCCACTTTCTACCACTCTAAATTCCAAGCATCTGCCTCTAACCCTAGGAAGCTCTTTGCCACCTTCTCCTCCCTCCTGAATCCTCCTCCCCCCCCCTCCTCCCTCTCTGCGGATGACTTCATCCTCCTCCCTCTCTGCGGATGACTTCGTCAACCATTTTGAAAAGAAGGTTGACGACATTCGATCCTCGTTTGTTAAGTCAAACGACACCGCTGGTCCTGCTCACATTGCCCTACCCTATGCTTTGACCTCTTTCTCCCCTCTCTCTCCAGATGAAATCTTGCGACTTGTGACGGCCGGCCACCCAACAACCTGCCCGCTTGACCCTATCCCCTCCTCTCTTCTCCAGACCATTTCCGGAGACCTTCTCCCCTACCTCACCTCGCTCATTAACTCATCCTTGACCGCTGGCTACGTCCCTTCCGTCTTCAAGAGAGTTGCACCCCTTCTCAAAAAACCTACACTCGATCCCTCCGATGTCAACAACTACAGACCAGTATCCCTTCTTTCTTTTCTCTCCAAAACTCTTGAGCGTGCCGTCCTTGGCCAGCTCTCTTGCTATCTCTCTCAGAATGACCTTCTTGATCCAAATCAGTCAGGTTTCAAGACTGGCCATTCAACTGAGTCCGCTCTTCTCTGTGTCACGGAGGCTCTCTGCACTGCTAAAGCTAACTCTCTCTCCTCTGCTCTCATCCTTCTAGACCTATCTGCTGCCTTTGATACTGTGAACCATCAGATCCTCCTCTCCACCCTCTCCGGGTTGGGCATCTCCGGCGCGGCTCACTCTTGAATTGCGTCCTACCTGACAGGTCGCTCCTACCAGGTGGCGTGGCGAGAATCCGTCTCCGCACCACGTGCTCTCACCACTGGTGTCCCCCAGGGCTCAGTTCTAGGCCCTCTCCTATTCTCGCTATACACCAAGTCACTTGGCTCTGTCATATCCTCACATGGTCTCTCCTATCATTGCTACGCAGATGACACACAATTAATCTTCTCCTTTCCCCCTTCTGATAACCAGGTGGCGAATCGCATCTCTGCATGTCTGGCAGACATATCAGTGTGGATGACGGATCACCACCTCAAGCTGAACCTCGGCAAGACGGAGCTGCTCTTCCTCCCGGGGAAGGACAGCCCGTTACATGATCTCGCCATCACGGTTGACAACTCCATTGTGTCCTCCTCCCAGAGTGTTAAGAGCCTTGGCGTGACCCTGGACAACACCCTGTCGTTCTCAGCTAACATCAAGGCGGTGACCCGATCCTGTAGGTTCATGCTCTACAACATTCGCAGAGTATGACCCTGCCTTACACAGGAAGCGGCGCAGGTCCTAATCCAGGCACTTGTCATCTCCCGTCTGGATTACTGCAACTCGCTGCTGGCGGGGCTCCCTGCCTGTTCCATTAAACCCTTACAACTCATCCAGAACGCCGCAGCCCGTCTGGTGCTCAACTTTCCCAAGTTCTCGCACGTCACCCCGCTCCTCCGCACACTCCACTGGCTTCCAGTTGAAGCTCACATCTACTACAAGACCATGGTGCTTGCCTACGGAGCTGTGAGGGGAACGGCACCTCCGTACCTTCAGGCTCTGATCAGTCCCTACACCCAAAGAAGGGCACTGCGTTCATCCACCTCTGGCCTGCTCGCCTCCCTACCTCTGCGGAAGCACAGTTCCCGCTCAGCCCAGTCAAAACTGTTCGCTGCTCTGGCACCCCAATGGTGGAACAAGCTCCCTCACGATGCCAGGACAGCGGAGTCAATCACCACCTTCCGGAGACACCTGAAACCCCACCTCTTTAAGGAATACCTGGGATAGGATAAAGTAATCCTTCTACCCCCCCCCCAAAAAAGATATAGATGTACTATTGTAAAGTGGTTGTTCCACTGGATATCATAAGGTGAATGCACCAATTTGTAAGTTGCCCTGGATAAGAGCGTCTGCTAAATGACGTAAATGTAAATGTAAATGTAGGAGGAAATTGGCTCCAATTAAGCGCCGTCCACAGGGTATGGCATGGCGATGCAAAATGGAGTGATAGCCTTCCTTCTTTAAGATCCTCTTTACCCTGTACAAATCTCCCACTTTACCACCACCAAAGCACCACCAGACCATCACATTGCCTCCACCGTCCTTGACACATGGTATGAAGCACTCCTCCAGCATCTTTTCATTTTTTCTGCGTCTCACGAATGTTCGTCTTTGTGATCCGAACACCTCAAACTTAGATTTATCTGTCCATAACATTTTTTCCCAATCTTCCTCTGTCCAGTGTCTGTGTTCTTTTGCCCATCTTAATATTTTATTTTTATTGGCCAGTCTGAGATATGGATTTTTCTTTGCAACTCTGCCTAGAAGGCCAGTATCCCGGAGTCGCCTCTTCACTGTTGACGTTGAGACTGATGTTTTGCGGGTACTATTTAATGAAGCTGCCAGTTGAGGACGTGTGAGGTGTCTGTTTCTCAAACTAGACACTCTAATGTACTTGTCCTCTTGTTCAGTTGTGCACCGGGGCCACCCACTCCTCTTTCTATTCTGGTTAGAGCCAGTTTGAGCTGTTCTGTGAAGGGAGTAGTACACAGCGTTGTACGAGATCAGCTTCTTGGCAATTTCTCGCATGGAATAGCCTTCATTTCTCAGAACAAGAATAGACTGATGAGGTTCAGAAGAAAGGTCTTTGTTTCTGGCATTTTTTAGCCTGATTCTCCAGATACTCAACTAGTCTAAAGAAGGCCCGTTTTATTGCTTCTTTAATCAGAACATCAGTTTTCAGCTGTGCAACATAATTGCAAAAGGGTTTTCTAATGGTCAATTCGCCTTTTAAAATTATAAACTTGGAATAGCTAACACAACGTGCCATTGGTTGCTGATAATGGGCCTCTGTACACCTATGTAGATAGTCCATAAAAAATCTGGGTTTTTTTTCCAGCTACAATAGTCATTTACAACATTAACAATGTCTACAGTGTATTTCTGATCAATTGAATGTTATTTTAATGGACAGAAAATGTGCTTTTATTTCAAAAACAAGGACATTTCTAAGTGACACCAAATTTTTGAACGGTAGTGTAGATTTTTAACTCTGCTGTTTTACAAAAGTTCTGAACCTATATACATTTTATGGACACGGCATATTTTACATTAGTTATTTTGTTTTTGATTCCACACTTCAGCACCACTCAACCCCTCCCATCTCTTAACACCATCCATTTTTTATTTCTATTTGAGTTCAGAACCTTCTGGACCTTTCTATTCTCATAGTTTCTACAGATTGTAAATTAAAGAAACATTTTTGCTAAAAGCAATATTATATTATTGATCGATTGACTATGGCTTTTCAAATCATCCAGCACTGCTATTTGCAGAGTTAGCTCCAGGTAAATGTTCCAATTCTTTGACCATCCCTGGACCTGCGACCAAAAACAAGCTACATACAAATCTGCAGAGCTGGGATGGTTGTATCCCCCATATATATAACATTCTATTGGTTGCAAGAATTTTGTATCATCATTTAAATTAAAAAATGTGAAGTTTTGAATCTAGTGTCGTGTTGCATATCAGTTCATAAACCATGTGCCATGGAATCGGTACATTGAAAATCTCTTCCTAACTATTTGGCAATCTATATGGCACAGCTGTTAATTTTTGGGTCCTTAAATGAAACTGGTATACGTTTTTATTTATCACAATTTTCTTTAATGAATTTTGGTCATTAATGCAGGGCTGACAGACAAAGTTCCTTACTTTGTCCCCCTTCCACTTGCCTCTTCCATTTTTGTGGTACTGCCGCAATTTATTTGTTGTAATTTTGGATAGAGCAGACATTTCCATATATTTTTGTTAGCTGCATGTGTGACATAACTTCACCAGTCCTATTTATGATGTACTTTACAAAGATTATACTTTTATTTTTTAATGTTTTTTTAATCAATTAATATATTTCAGCTTAACCATAATATTTGTTGTATTATTTGTTCTGTCTTTTCCGGTGGATTAAACAGCAATTGCAACCAACTTTCTATGGTTTGTTTTAAAAATAGCAATATTTTGGAGATTATTTCATTTTCAAATACCCGAAAGTGAGACGTCGTAACCTGAATAAAGGGGAAAAGACCATTCTTGAACATGGGGACAGATATTCTTACTAATCTGCTAGAGCACCAGTTTGGTTTTAAGTATAATTTTTGTATGACTGAAGCCTTTATTAAGAGGTCTAATGCTTTAATATTTAATCATTTCTGCCCTTCGAATTCATATTCATTATATAAATAGGCCCGTTTCCATTAAAATGTATTGTAATGAGATAATTTATTTTGGGATATGAATACCGAGTATGTCCACATCACCGTAAGAGCATCACTCTTGTTTTTTGTTGTTGCTCTTTTGATATTTGGGATATGAACTATAACTATATCTAAACGTACATTTCTTCTGTATGTTGTGTGGGGCTTGTGTATGTTGTGTGGGACTTGTGTATGTTGTGTGGAGCTTGTGTGATGAATGTGAATATTGAACTTAACCCTAACAATTGCATGTACTGTATGTTTCTCTCTCAAAATGCACTTCAACAACAACCACCATGTCTTCGTTCTTTAAATCCATTTTGCAACATGTTGTTTTGACATTTATTGTCCTGCAGGCATTCTGACACAATGACGAATTGTGTCAGAACGTTGATACTCAACAATGTTTGCCAGTACACACAGTTTGAGAGAGAGAATTAGAGATACAGACAGAGAAAGAAGACAAAGTCCTGTCAAAAACTAAACATAAGCACTTTTGCAGAGCACTCAGTTCACATCGTTATTGGTCACACCTGACCATCCTAAAGGCCAAAACAAGGAAACTACGAAGTGCATCTGAGGCCAAATACAGGTAGCTGGAAGCTGAGGAATTCCAAAAGGTTGTTCCATCTCCATCTACGCAAACCACAAGGCTGAGAACAGCAGCATCATCAAGTTCAAGACATTGTCACGCCCTAACCAACTGGGCTCTCTATGGTGTACAGGTCAGAGCGTGACTAGGGGGGTTTCTAGCGTTTGTATTTCTATGTTGGTGGTTTGTATGGTTCCCAATTAGAGGCAGCTGGTAAACGTTGCCTCTAATTGGGGATCATATTTAGGTAGCCCTTTTTCCCCCACCTGTGTTTGTGGGATATTGTTTTGTGTGAGTGCATTCAGCACCACGTAGTTCACGTTCATTGTATGTTTATTGTTTAAGTTTTCCCCGCAAATAAAGATGTGGATCGCAACACGCTGTGCCTTGGTCCGTCCATTATCACGACCGTGACAGACATATACAGTGGGGGAAAAAAGTATTTGATCCCCTGCTGATTTTGTATGTTTGCCCACTTACAAAGAAATGATCAGTCTATAATTTTAATAGTAGGTTTATTTGAACAGTGAGAGACAGAATAACAACAAAAATATCCAGAAAAATGCATGTCAAAAATTTTATAAATTGATTTGCATTTTAATGAGGGAAATAAGTATTTGACCCCCTCTCAATCAGAAAGATATCTGGCTCCCGGGTGTCTTTTATAGAGGTAACGAGCTGAGATTAGGAGCACACTCTTAAAGGGAGTGCTCCTAACCGCAGCTTGTTACCTGTAAAAAAGACACCTGTCCACAGAAGCAATCAATCAATCCGATTCCAAACTCTCCATCATGGCCAAGACCAAAGCGCTCTCCAAGGATGTCAGGGACAAGATTGTAGACCTACACAAGGCTGGAATGGGCTACAAGACCATCGCCAAACAGCTTGGTGAGAAGGTGACAACATTTGGTGCGATTATTCGCAAATGGAAGAAACACAAATGAACTGTCAATATCCCTCGGCCTGGGGCTCCATGCAAGATCTCACCTCGTGGAGTTGCAATGATCATGAGAACGGTGAGGAATCAGCCCAGAACTACACGGGAGGATCTTGTCAATGATCTAAAGGCAGCTGGGACCATAGTCACCAAGAAAACAATTGGTAACACTACGCCGTTAAGGACTGAATTCCTGCAGCGCCCGCAAGGTCCCCCTGCTCAAGAATACATATACATGCCCGTCTGAAGTTTGCCAATGAACATCTGAATGACTCAGAGGACAACTGGTGAAAGTGTTGTGGTCAGATGAGACCAAAATGGAGCTCTTTGACATCAACTCAACTCGCCGTGTTTGGAGGAGGAGGAATGCTGCCTATGACCCCAAGAACACCATCTCCACCGTCAAACATGGAGGTGGAAACATTATGCTTTGGGGGTGTTTTTCTGCTAAGGGGACAGGACAACTTCACCGCATCAAAGGGACGATGGACGGTGCCATGTACCGTCAAATCTTGGGTGAGAACCTCCTTTCCTCAGCCAGGGCATTGAAAATGGGTCGTGGATGGGTATTCCAGCATGACAATGACCCAAAACACACGGCCCAGGCAACAAAGGAGTGGCTCAAGAAGAAGCACATTAAGGTCCTGGAGTGGCCTAGCCAGTCTCCAGACCTTAATCCCATAGAAAATCTGTGGAGGGAGCTGAAGGTTCGAGTTGCCTCGAAACCTTAATGACTTGGAGAAGATCTGCAAAGAGGAGTGGGACAAAATCCCTCCTGAGATGTGTGCAAACCTGGTGGCCAACTACAAGAAACGTCTGACCTCTGTGATTACCAACAAGGGTTTTGCCACCAAGTACTAAGTCATGTTTTGCAGAGGGGTCAAATACTTATTTCCCTCATTAAAATGCAAATCATTTTATAACATTTTTGACATGCGTTTTTCAGGATTTTTTTGTTGTTATTCTGTCTCTCACTGTTCAAATAAACCTACTATTAAAATTATAGACAGATAATTTCTTTGTAAGTGGGCAAAGGTACAAAATCAGCAGGGGATCAAATACTTTTCCCCCCCAGTGTAGGTCCTAAGATCAAAATGGGATTTGCTGATTCTCCATACTTGCCTCAAAGGATGAACAAGCACACTCCCCATCATCACTTTAAAAGCTGAGATAACGGAGGGGTTGACCATGCGTTTAGGATGTGAATTTTTTTAAATATGGATGGGGCTAAGGCTTAAGAGGGTGTGAAAGATGCTGAATTGGTTTAAACAAAGAGGAGCTCACGAGCAAGTATAAAAAAATCTCAGCTAAATCTTTTAAATGGCATTTTTCTCCTCCTTGTCTCCTAAGTGGGAAAACAAGTTTATCAACTTTCAAAGCAGCATAATTTACCCATGTTTCCTCCAACTACGGTGTATGATATACCATTTTGAAGCTCTGAGTCTTGGAAAGTTTCTGGATTTCTGTATCTCTACACATTGTATATAAGTGACTGAGAACAACATAACATATTTCTCCTGCGTTGTCTTGGCTGTGTGCTTAGGGTTGTTGTCCTGTTGCAAGGACTCTGAGGTCCTGAGCGCTCTGGAGCAGGTTTTCATCAAGGATCTCTCTGTACTTTGCTCCGTTCATCTTTCCCTCGATCCTGACTAGTCTCCCAGTCCCTGCCACTGAAAAAACCCACAGCATGATGCTGCCACCACCATGCTTCACCGTAGGGATGGTGCCAGGTTTCCTCCAGACATGACGCTTGGTATTCAGGCAAAAGAGTTCAATCTCAACAGACCAGAGAATCTTGTTCCTCATGGTCAGAGTCCTTTAGGTGCCTTTTGGCTAACTACAAGCGGGCTGTCATGTGCCTTTTACTGAGGAGTGGCTTCCGTCTGGCCACTCTACCATAAAGGCCTGATTGGTGGAATGCTGCAGAGATGGTTGTCCTTCTGGAAGGTTCTCCCATCTCCACAGAGGAACTCTGAAGCTCTGTCAGAGTGACCATCGGGCTCTTGGTCAACTCTCTGACCAAGGCCCTTCTCCCCCGATTGCTCAGTTTGGCCGGGCGGCCAGCTCCAGGAAAAGTCTTGGTGGTTCCAAACTTCTTCCATTTAAGAATGATGGAGGCCACTGTGTTCTTGGGGACATTCAATGCTGCAGACATTTTTTGGTACCCTTCCCCAGATCTGTGCTTCGACACAATCCTGTCTCGGAGCTCTACGGACAATTCATGGCTTGGTTTTTGCTCTGAAATGCTCTGTCAACTGTGGGACCTTATATAGACAGGTGTGTGCCTTTCCAAATCATGTATAATCAATTGAATTTACCATAGGTGGATTCCAATCAAGTTCTAGAAACATCTCAAGGATGATCAATGGAAACAGGATGCACCTGAGCTCAATTTCGAGTCTCATAGCAATGGGTCTGAATAATTATGTAAATAAGGTATTTCTGTGTTTTTTGCTAAATTATCGGAAAAACATGTTTTTTTTTGTCATTATGTGGTATTGTGTGTAGATTGAGGGACATTATTTTTTTTAAATTCATTTTAGAATAAGGCTGTAATGTAACAAAATGTTTAAAAAGTCAAGGGGTCTGAATACTTTCCGAATGCACTTTGTGTGTGTGTGTGTGTGTGGTGTGTGTGTGTGTGTGTGTGTGTGTGTGTGTGTGTGTGTGTGTGTGTGTGTGAGCTGGATTGCCTGTCTTTGCAATTCGTTTATTGTTGTTTGCGCTCGTTAACATATTTAGCAAGCAGCCTCCATTTTTTTGGCACCCCCTTATGTACTAAGCCGGTAATACCGTAAATCCTGGAATGAGAGAAGGACGGTATGACAATATGAAAATCTGGATACCACCCAACCCTAGAGTGAAGCCCATGCTTTGACCACATGTATGTCCTATCTGTCCACTCCAGGCAGCAGACTGGGTTACAGAGGGGCTGAGTCTGAGAAAGTGAAGCACACTCTGACTGAGTGAGAGAAAGTTAGAGAGAAAAATAGAGAGCGAGAGACTGATGAAGTGTCTTTAAACTCCACAGTAATCAGGCCAGTAAACTATCCACGGTTCAATGTTTCCACTTTCAACAGAGAATCTCAACGTCTCAGTGTGAAGGGTAGAAGAGAAGAAGAGACAAGGGAATAGAACAACACAGAAGTAGGCCATGCATGCATCTTCAAAACACATGTCCAAATCAACTTTCCCATCCAAAGCAAGTAAAGGAAGAAGAGAAGAAGGTCCCATGATACAAGCAACAGAAGTGATCGATCAATGTTGAGGGCTTTGTAAAGGGGTTCTTCGCAGACTACCGATGGGACTCGCAGAACTCAGGGTCTTTAATCAGACGATGTTTCATTCTGCAAAAGTTTCTCTGAGGATGTAGTAGAGGCCTCCAGCCAGGCATGTGTTGGCCTAGTCATTGTCACGGCTCTGAGCACTAGTAGTAGCACTGTTGCTTTTCATTTTTACTTCCTCCATAATGATAATTCAAGAGACTCTAATCACGAGAATGAATGGCTGTCTGCCTAAATGTACAGGGCCGGCGTTAAATACAGTACCTCCTTGCCAGTCCAAATAAAATATTGAAATATTGATAACTTACTTGACTGAGACACAAGCTGACAGAAGATGCATCAATCTCAGTTAAAGCATTCAAGCGAGCGAAACAGCACCCCTCTGTCTCAGAATGTGTAAACCATGTATCTGATGCTGTCTGGACCAAAAGAGTATGACATGTCATACTATTTCTGGCCAGACAGCATCAAGTACATGGGCTGCATATAGAGGGGCGCTGTTTCAATTGCGTGGATGCTTTCTTCGGTGATATAGTTTCAACAGAGAGAAAGAGGCAGGTGCACAGTGCACTGTTAAGATGCTGGATTGCCCTGAAGTAAATTGATAATTATGTAATTACTCCTGTCTAAATAAAATCATTCAAAATACTTCACCAGGGAGCTTGACTTAGCCACAGAGGATCCTTAGCTTCTTTAAAAAAAAAATAGCTGTGGCTTGTTTCAAATCACAAGTGTGTAGGTCTATGCCTATTTGGGAAGCCCGCAATTTGGGGTAGTGCGCGTGTCAATAGGTCTAGCTGATTGAGTTGCGGTTGTCAGTGAAAAGCATCTAAAATGTGTGTGAAGACAATGTGTCTTGAGTATACTTGAAAATGTTGCATGAAGAAGGGGAGGGGTGTGTGGCGAAGATATGGTGCGTCTCTCCCTAGAAGAGAGAAAGTGCCCATTTGGCAATGTCTTATTTCGGATTGTCATAAATAACCACGTACACCATGTTTTTTTTTAACATCCATTGCGAATGTTTTGAAAAATCTTTCCAACACTCCCGGCCTCGATAATCACCAAGCCTCGGTGTGAAAGAGCAAAATATTATGATCTGATGATCCCATATAGCCAGTGGAAACGTAATAAAAAACAGCTGTCTGTCCCGAGCTTAACTTGGGCAGGAAACTCTTGAGGGCCCGGAATAGGGTAGTTGATACAATGTTGCAAGTTCGCTAGCAACAGCTTTAGCAGGACCCAGTGATAATTTGATACAATGTTGCACAAGTCAAGACAGATAGAAAGTGAGGCAGACAGGCGGAGTAGAGAGATACATGTGATTGAAAGACCCAGAATTTTCATCAGGATATTTTCTACTGTTTTATTTTGTTGACTTTAGGCCTACTGTATGTATTTTACTTAGTTGACGATGGAAGCCTACTGCTGCATTGGCCTACAGGCTATCTCTTCATGCAGATTGGTAGAAATAGTAGGATAAATTGTAAGACAAACTTGAAACTAACAAGCTACCTATGGTCTTTACTATTACACTCATAAAAAAAAATTGTGAACACACAAGCTTGTGCACACATAGGAGGTCCCGCAAAAAAATGTGCCCGTCTATGGAAATTGAAGGCCCGTTCAACTGATTCGTTCTGGCGCTGGCCCTGTTTGTACTCATCCATGTTCCCAGTCACCTTAAAATGCGTTGGTTCACGCTTTCAGTTTGGCGCAGATGTTTCCATCTATTCACGGTTTTTGGTTTGGATAAGTTCTAATCGTCTCTAGTTGATCAAAACAATCTTGAAGCTTAGATTCCGATTGGTTAGACCAACATTGAACAGTCCTTACCACGGGTATTTCCTGTTTAAGTTTCTGCCTATGGGCAGGGAGGTGCAGAATGGAGGAGTGATCTGATTTGCCAAAGGGAGGGCGGGGGAGGACCTTGAAGCCTTCCCAGAAGGGCGATTAGCAATCGTCAAGAATTCTTGATGAGCGAGTAGCGAAAACGATGTGTTGATAAAACTTCGGTAGCTTTTTCCTCAGATTTGTTTTATTAAAGTCCCCAGCTACAATACATGCAGCCTCAGGATATGCAGTTTCCAGTTTACATAAAGTCCAGTGTAGTTTCTTGAGAGCTGTCCCGGTGTTGGCTTGATGGGAAATATACATGGCCGTGAAGATGACCGAAGAGAATTCTCTCAGGATGTAATGCGGTCAGCATTTGATAGTGAAGTATTCAAGATCAGGAGAACAAAAGGACTTGAGTTCCTGTATGTTACCACAATCACACCATGAGTAGTTAATCATGAAACATACACCACCGCCTTTCTTTTTTCCCCCAGAGAGTTATTTTTTCCTGTCTGCGCGATATATAGAGAACCTTGCTGGCTGTCTGGATGGGGACAGTATATCCAGAGAGAGCCATGATTCTGTGAAAGAGTATGTTACAGTCCCTAAGATCTCTCTGTAAGTGATCCATTACACATTTGTTTGTCTACTTTATTGACCAAGGACTGAACATTAGCGAGTAATATACTCGGAAGCAGTGGATGGTACGCACGCCTCCTGAGTCGGACTAAAAGCCCACTCCGTATTCCTCCTCTCGGTTGCCGAATCATGAAGCAACCCTTGGGATGAGTGGAAATGCCTCGGGGGTACGAACAAATGATCCAAATCAGGAAAGTTACATTTGTAGTCGAAATGGTGGTGAGTGACCGGCGATCTAATATCCAAAAGTTATTTCTGGCTGTAGGTAATAATGCAAGAAACACACACAAAGCAAATAAAACACACAAAAAAAATACTGCAAAGTTAGCTGGGAGCTAGGAACAGGGCGACCATGTCTGTCGGCACCATCTTGTCTTCAGGTCTAGGGCATCTTCTTAGAGGCATATGTCACTCAGCAGCAATGTACTAAACATTTGATGTTGAACAAGAAGAGCCCTCAGAATGGAATAAGACTAGGGATGCTTCCACTTTGAGGTTTTGGCATGGGCCCTCCTTAAAAGGATTTGTTTTTAAGCAAAATAAGGCCTGGATTCAATCCAACGCAGATTAACAACCTGCACACAGCGATAGACTTTTAAAGGCAATTTCCACGATGTCCGCAGAGATAAAGTCCACAAATGGCCAACTGTGATTTTCATCAACAATCAACGAAGTCCATATTCTCTCCATCAAAAATTCCATGTTTTCACATTCATCTCAAACATACCCCACTAAATAATAGCATGGTGGAGTTACATATTAAGGCCTGCTTTCCTGGCATTATGTTGAGGAGACTTTATGAAATATAGTTGATCAATCTCTTCCTCCCCTATCTCCTGTGAGTCAGTCATCTTCCCCTTTGAGCCCAACCTCTTCCAGTTACCTGTCAGTGACTGACTACACTGCTGGGGACTAAACGTTATGGAACTCCCATAAAAACAAACTTTTAAATCACTAATAATAAATCCTCTGATACAACACATTGGAAACATTGAGATTTGAGCCAGAAACAAATATTTCTCTGTTTTTCATGTTTGTTGGTAACATATCACAAAGCGCTCCAGACTAATATAGTTTGCAGGCAGAACAGACGTTAATATCTCCAATCAACTGACCTGAAAACAAACATAAATCTATGAATACCTATGAAGAAAGACTTTGAACGTTTCATAAATATACTATTAAGGACAAGAACAAATTGTATTTTACTAGCCTCCCCAAAACTGCTAAAGTGAAGCAGCTTCAATTGTAAAACATGTCACTTATTGTCACGACTTCCGCCAAAGTCGGTCCATCTCCTTGTTCGGGCGGCGTTCGGCGGTCGACGTCACCAGCTTTCTAGCCACCGCCGATCCACTTTTCATTTTCCATTTGTTCTGTCTTATCACACCTGGCTTCACTCACCAATCACTTGTTTATTATTTAACCCTCTGTTCCCCATGTTGTATTTGTGAGTGATTGTTATTTGTTACGTGGATTATTGTCAGGCGTTGCACTTTTGTTTTAGACTGTTTTTGGCACTTATTTGTGTTATGTGCTGTCATTTGTTAAGCGGCATTAAAGTGTGCCTGTTTATTATACTCCGCTCTCCTGCACTTGACTTTGCCTCCCATATACACACATTACACTTATCAGCACTGTTCAGGATGTTTGGAAGCTAAGAAGAGGACTGACCTACTTATAAGCAAATGGACAGGGATACTTAGTGAGAAAAAGTTTTACTTACTATGACTGGTTGTCTACCTCTACCTGTCTACCTTAAGATCATTACTACCTCTGCATAAGAGTGTCTGCTAAATGGCTAAAATGTAAATGTACTGACGAGGGAGGGAGGAGGTATGAGGGGCTAGGGCAGTATTAGTATACAGTAATTAATCTATCACAATTCACAATGTAAACAACAGTTTCCATTCAAGACACATTACTCAAACAAACGACTAGGTAGTGTTGTAACCTCATCTAACTACTGAAAAGCAGTAACCATCATATCATCCAGAGTTTTATGGGCTTGACTGTTCTTTTTAAAGGGGGGGGGGGGGGGGGGGGGTTGGGGGCAGGGGGGGTTGTCATGATAAAGAATGCAGAGAGCAGAAAATCTTTTCAGCAGAGGTTTTTCAGCTAAACTTGTTTTGTTATACAGCTAAGGGATGGAGTTGTGATAAAGTAAGACAGTTGTGCTAAACTCATGATGATTTATAAGTTATATTCTTCAAGAATCAACAGTAACTCATCTATCTGCTGAAGAGATTGTCTGCTCTCCGCATTCTTTAGCAGGACAATAAAGCCCCCCCGACAGTGCCGTCACTTGTTTTGGTATACAGCTAAGGTGGAAGCAAATGGCTTTTTTGTCCTGATAAAGAATGCAGACAATCTCTTCAGCAGATAGATGAGTTACGGTGAAAAGGTCTTGGCACCCCAACCTGTCCTGGAATACAGCAGTAGTCTGTCGCTGAGCGTCCCATCTTTAAAGCTACAGTCTGGGATTTGTTTTTCAGCTAAACGACAGCCCCGCCACTTGTTTTGTTATACAGCTAAGGAATGGAGTTGTGATGAAGTAAGACAGTTGTGCTAAGCTCATGACAATACATTAGTTATATTCCACAAGAATCAAAGGGTAAATATCAAGAATGGAAATAACCCTTATACAGATTCCGAGGAGTGAGGCATGGCTTCTGCAGCTGCTCCGTGGGCCAGAGAGAGGAGTAGTGCTGACTGCTGACGCCATATGAAGTCAATAAGAAACATAGGCAGTGCATTCCAAATGGCACCCTATTCCCTATATAGTGCACTATATAGGGAATATGGTGCCATTTGGAACACAGACATAGCTTTCCTCTCAGAAAGGTGTTGAAGAGCCAAGCAGTGATAGGAAAGGTGAGTATTAAGACAAAGTGAAAGACTTACACAGAGTCAGCATGGAAAGAGGAGACTCGTTTCCAGAATAAGTTGAAATCTTTCTCTCCATTCTGTCCCAAAAAGGACTATGAACACATGACTGATATTCCCTTAGACACTGAGGCTCCCTATAGTTCTCCATCAAAAGTTGTTGAGTAGCCTAATTGGTACTGGCTGTTGACAAAGTCTATCAGTAGCCTATTCTATTCTAAAAGCAACCAATCCTGACATGAACACATAATAAAACCAAGCCAGGTCAACCTGGATACCATCATCTCTTCAACTTTTCAGCTTTCCCTCTGAGTACTGTTGAACACATGGAAGTGAGTTACACAACCTTTGTGATTTAAACACTGACTAAGTCTCCACTCCAGGATTTTGGACCAAGTCCTGATCTTTAATGATCCTAGAGGGCTTCCATATTCTCTCAACAAGAAAACTTGCAATATCAGGGGATCTCATAGGAACAAAGCATATCAAGGAACTTGATCAAGGAAATGTTCTGTATCTACCACTTCAGACAAGGTACAAAATATATATTGAGTATAAAAAACTTTAAGAATACCTGCTCTTTCCATGACATAGACTAACCAGGTGAATCCAAGTGAAAGCTATGATCCCTTATTGATGTCACTTGTTAAATCCACTTCAATCAGTGTAGATGAAAGGGAGGAGACAGGTTAAATAAGGATTTTTAAGCCTTGAGACAATTGAGACATGGATTGTGTATGTGTGCTATTCAGAGGGTGAATGGGCAAGACAAAACATGTAAGTGCCTTTGAACAGGGTATGGTAGTAGGTTCCAGGCAATTTTTCCATGCTCAACAGTTTACCGTGTGTATCAAGAATGGTCCACCACCCAAAGGACATTCAGCCAACTTGACACAACTGTGGGAAGCATTGGAGTCAACATGGGCCAGCATCCCTGTGGAACGCTTTCAACACCTTGTGGGGGGGTGAAAGTCAATATTAGGAAGGTTATAAAACAGCAAATTATTAGAGCAGTAAAGGAAACTGATATAAATACGAATGGAACACTCAGTGACACTTTAATCGATTTGATAGTTTATGATATCTGTGGCCCCAAATATAGTTTGAATCCCCAAGCCGACAACCTGAAAATGTGTCAATGTGCCTTTGAGTAAGGCACTAACCCCTAATTGTTCTGAGGGTGTCTCAAGTAGAGTTGGGCTGTGCAAAAAACACATTTCCAATTCACACAGGCGTATTAATAAACACTTGTACATGTGTGAAACAGAATAAATATAAGCACTCAAATTATTATTTGATTAAATATGTGTGGTGGTCATACAACATACATCGCTTTACCTCAGGTGCTGAGTGTACTCCATATTTATTTCATACCATATTATGGACAGCAATCCACATCCAAACTACATCAGACTGGGAGTTGATCTGTGCAGGCTCCTTCCTCCCACACAGACCCACCAATCATATTCCTGCATATTGCACATTTTAGAGCACTATCAATAATATCAAAGCCTTCGATGACAAAAGCCTTCTCACACATCTGCAAAGCATTAATCATTGTTTTTCCTTGGAACACTAAAAGAATGGAATACATTTTACTACACTGTAAATCTGACATAAATACATTTCTAAAGTTTAGATTGCCATCCATTAAGATAATCCTAAAGTAGTTTGTCCCTCTATGACATCAGTCTTTTACACAGTCTATCAATCAGTGTATCTGTATCCACTACAAGTATCCTAATCTCCGTAAAGTCTCTGAAACACCGGTAGCGCTTGCCGGCCGAGAGTCGCAATTTGCAAACCGAGTGCGGGCGAAAATGTTGGCAGTCAGACGTCCATCAGCCGGTGGTCCTTTAAAACCTGTTGGGGATAGGGGGCAGTATTTGCACGGCCGGATAAAAAACGTGTCACGGCTTTCGTCGTCGTCAGACGATATGGCGAAATCATCGTCGGAAAAGGAGGACCAATATGCAGCAGGATTGACAATGCTCATCTTGAAGTTTATTAACTCAGAAGTGAACACAAAATAATAAACAACGTACTCACGATCTACTAGACAGTCCTGTTAGGCTCACACACGCTAAACAAGAAACAATCTCCCACAAATGACAAACACAAATACACCCTAATATATGGGACTCTCAATCAAAGGCAAAGAGAAAACACCTGCCTTCAATTGAGAGTCCCAACCCCAATTAACCAACCATAGAAACACACTCACTAGACTACACATAGAAATACATAAACATAGACCATAAACCAAAAACCCGGAAATACTAAATCAAACGCCCTTCTACCAAAAACACCACCCCGAACCACATAAAACAAATACCCACTGCCACGTCCTGACCAAACTACAATAACAATTAACCCTTATACTGGCCAGGACGTGACAAAACGTACCCGATTTAAACTTTACTACTCTTGCCCAGAAACGAGAATATGCATATAATTAGTAGATTTGGATAGAAAACATTCTAAAGTTTCTAAAACTGTTTGAATGGTGTCTGTGAGTATAACAGAACTCATATGGCAGTCAAAACCCTGAGACAAATCCTAACAGGAAGTGGAAATCTGATGTGTGGAATCACTTCAAGCCTTTGCCATTGAAACACACAGTGAGTTAGGATTCATTTTTCACTTCCCAAGGCTTCCACTAGATGTCAACAGTCTTTACAAAGTGGTTTGAGTGTTCTCCTGTAAAAACTGACCGAACGAGAAGGCTGTAAACTCGGTCACAGGTGGATGGCCATGTCTACTATGACGCGCATGTGTGTGGGGACCCTTTCTTTCCGAAACGTTTTATAAGACAATGCAATCGTCTGCCTTGAATATTATTGAAGTTCTGATTGAAAAAGGCCCTAAAGACTTATGCTATACAACGTTTGACATGTTTGAACGAACGTAAATATATTTTTTTTGCTCTTTCGTGGCGACAAGTCCAGCGCGCTTCGGTACATTTTGAGTAGCCTACAGAACGCGCTAACAAGAAGGAGCTATTGGGATATAAATTATTAACTTTTTCGAACAAAACTACATTTGTTTTGGACCTGGGATTCCTGGAAGTGCCTTCTGAAGAAGATAATCAAAGGTAAGTGAATATTTACAATAGTATATTTGATTTTAGATGGTTCCAAGATGGCGCTAACCTGTATCGCCTAGCCTATTTTTCTGAGCATACCACCTCGTTTATTGCAAAGTGTGATTTCCCAGTAAAGTTATTTTGAAATCTGGCAATGCGGTTGCATTCACAAGATTTTAATCTACACTGCTCAAGAAAATAAAGGGAACACTTAAACAACACATCCTAGATCTGAATGAAAGAAATAATCTTATTAAATACTTTTTTCTTTACATAGTTGAATGTGCTGACAACAAAATCATACAAAAATAATCAATGGAAATCCAATTTATCAACCCACGGAGGTCTGGATTTGGAGTCACACTCAAAATTAAAGTGGAAAACCACACTACAGGCTGATCCAACTTTGATGTAATGTCCTTAAAACAAGTCAAAATGAGGCTCAGTAGTGTGTGTGGCCTCCACGTGCCTGTATGACCTCCCTACAACGCCTGGGCATGCTCCTGATGAGGTGGCGGATGGTCTCCTGTGGGATCTCCTCCCAGACCTGGACTAAAGCATCCGCCAACTCCTGGACAGTCTGTGGTGCAACGTAGCGTTGGTGGATGGAGCGAGACATGATGTCCCAGATGTGCTCAATTGGATTCAGGTCTGGGGAAGGGGCGGGCCAGTCCATAGTATCAATGCCTTCCTCTTGCAGGAACTGCTGACACACTCCAGCCACATGAGGTCTAGCATTGTCTTGCATTAGGAGGAACCCAGGGCCAACCGCACCAGCATATGGTCTCACAAGGGGTCTGAGGATCTCATCTCGGTACCTAATGGCAGTCAGGCTACCTCTGGCGAGCACATGGAGGGCTGTGCGGCCCCCCAAAGAAATGCCACCCCACACCATGACTGACCCACCGCCAAACCGGTCATGCTGGAGGATGTTGCAGGCAGCAGAACATTCTCCACGGCGTCTCCAGACTCTGTCACGTCTGTCACGTGCTCAGTGTGATCCTGCTTTCATCTGTGAAGAGCACAGGGCGCCAGTGGCAAATTTGCCAATCTTGGTGTTCTCTGGCAAATGCCAAACGTCCTGCACGGTGTTGGGCTGTAAACACAACCCCCACCTGTGGACGTCGGGCCCTCATGCCACCCTCATGGAGTCTGTTTCTGACCGTTTGAGCAGACACATGCACATTTGTGGCCTGCTGGAGGTCATTTTGCAGGGCTCTGGCAGTGCTCCTCCTGCTCCTCCTTGCACAAAGGCGGAGGTAGCGATCCTGCTGCTGGGTTGTTGCCCTCCTACGGCCTCCTCCACATCTCCTGATGTACTGGCCTGTCTCCTGGTAGCGCCTCCATGCTCTGGACACTACGCTGACAGACACAGCAAGCCTTCTTGCCACAGCTCGCATTGATGGGCCATCCTGGATGAGCTGCACTACCTGAGCCACTTGTGTGGGTTGTAGACTCCGTCTCATGCTACCACTAGAGTGAAAGCACCGCCAGCATTCAAAAGTGACCAAAACATCAGCCAGGAAGCATAGGAACTGAGAAGTGGTCTATGGTCACCACCTGCAGAACCACTCCTTTATTGGGGGTGTCTTGCTTATTGCCTATAATTTCCACCTGTTGTCTATTCCATTTGCACAACAGCATGTGAAATGTATTGTCAATCAGTGTTGCTTCCTAAGTGGACAGTTTGATTTCACAGAAGTGTGATTGACTTGGAGTTACATTGTGTTGTTTTTGTGTTCCCTTTATTTTTTCGCGCGTTGTATCTTGTCAAGCAATCCCGTTAACGGGATCCGAACGGGAAGGGATATCCCCAACAGGGGATTTGTAGAGTGAGTGGTGTGATGAATCACACTTGGTCCTCAATACTAACAAGATCAAAGAGATGTGCATAGACTTCAGGAAGCGAACAACACCCACCTCTGCAACATCTATCAAAGGTCAGAACATAGAGATTGTAGAGTGTGGCAAGATGGCGCCAACAGAGAGGGTTGCCTCGCTTCTAGTCCTTAGGAAACTATTCAGTATTTTTTTTTGTAATGTATTATTTCTTACATTGTTAGCCCAGAAAATCTTAAGTGTTATTACATACAGAACTATTGGATATGAGAGCAACGTCAAGTTACCAACATTACGACCAGGAATACGACTTTCCCGAAGCGGATCCTTTGTTCGCACCACCACCCAGGGCATTTGATCTGATTCTAGAGGCCGACCCAAAACAACGTCGCCGGCAGAAGAGGTAGACGGAGCGGCCTTCTGGTCAGACTTCGGAGGCGTGCACACCACCCACCGCTTCGGAGTATATTACTCGCCAATGTCCAGTCTCTGGATGACAAGGTTGACGAAATTAGGGCAAGGGTTGCTTTCTAGAGAGACATCAGGGATTGTAACATAGTCTGTTTCATGGAAACATGGCTCTCTCGGGATATGTTGTCGGAGTCAGTACAGCCACCGGGATGCTTTATGCGTCTCACCGACAGAAATAAACATCTCTCTGGGAAGAAGGGTATGCCTCATCATTAACGGCTCATGGTGTAATGGTAACAACATACAGGAACTCAAGTCCATTTGTTCACCTGACCTAGAATTCCTCACAATCAAATGCCGACCATATTATCTCCCAAGAGAATTCTCGTTGGTTATTGTCACAGCCGTGTATATTCCCTCTCAAGGGAACTTCACTGGACTCTATGCAAACTGGAGACCATATATCCTGAGGCAGCATTTATTGTAGCTGGAGATTTTAATAAAGCACATTTGAGAACAAGGCTACCTAAATTCTATCAGCATACTAATTGTCGCAATACAATGGATCACTCCTACTCTAACTCCACGATGCATACAAGGCCCTCCCCCGCCCTCCTTTTGGCCAATCTGACCATGACTCCATTTTGCTCCTCCCATCCTATAGGCAGAAACTCAAACTGGATGTACCTGTGACAAGAACTAGTCAATGCTGGTCTGACCAATCGGAATCCACGCTTCAAGATTGTTTTGATCACACGGGCTGGAATATGTTCCGGGTAGCCTCAGATAATAATATCGATTTATACGCTGATTCGGTGAGGGAGTTTATAAGGAAATGCATTGCAGAGCACCAGCTGTTCTAGATGACTGTGTGACAAAGCTCTTGGTAGCCGATGTGAGCAAGACCTTTAAACAGGTCAACATTCACAAAGCCGCGGGGCCAGACGGATTACCATGACGTGTACTCAAAGCATGCGCGGACCAACTGGCAAGTGTCTTCACTGACATTTTCAACCTCTCCCTGACCGAGTCTGTAATACCTACATGTTTCAAGCAGACCCCCATAGTCCCTGTCCCCAAGGAAGTGAAGGTAACCTGCCTAAATGATTACCGCCCCGTAGCACTCACGACGGTAGCCGTGAAGTGCTTTGAAAGGCTGGTCATGGCTCACATCAACAGCATCCTCCCGGATACCCTAGACCCACTCCAATTCACATACCGCCCCAACAGATCCACAGAGGATGCAATCTCAATCGCATTCCACAGTGCCCATTCCCACCTGAACAAAAGGAACACCTACAGTGGTTCCTCCTTTAACCTGTTAGGGCTAGGGGGCAGTATTGACACGGCCGGATAAAAAACGTACCCGATTTAATCTGGTTACTACTCCTGCCCAGTAACTAGAATATGCATATAATTATTGGCTTTGGATAGAAAATACCCTAAAGTTTCTAAAACTGTTTGAATGGTGTCTGTGAGTATAACAGAACTCAAATGGCAGGCCAAAACCTGAGAAGATTCCATGCAGGAAGTGGCCTGTCTGACAAGTTGTGTTTCATCTTGGCTCTTTTTATTGAAGACTGAGGATCTTTGCTCTAACGTGACACTTCCTACGGCTCCCATAGGCTCTCAGAGCCCGGTAAAAAGCTGAACGATATCCAGGCAGCCTCTGGCTGAAACACATTATCGCTTTTGGCAAGTGGCCGATCAGAGTACTATGGGCTTAGGCGCGTGCACGAGTCGACCCCGTGCTTTATTTTCTTTCGTCTGTTTACCTAAACACAGATTCCCGGTCGGAATATTATCGCTTTTTTATGAGAAAAATGGCATAAACATTTATTTTAAACAGCGGTTGACATGCTTCGAAGTACGGTAATGGAATATTTACAATTTTTTTGTCACGAATTGCGCCATGCTCGTCACCCTTATTTACCCTTTCGGATAGTGTCTTGAACGCACGAACAAAACACCGCTGTTTGGATATAACTATGGATTATTTTGAACCAAACCAACATTTGTTATTGAAGTAGAAGTCCTGGGAGTGCATTCTGACGAAGACAGCAAAGGTAATAACATTTTTCTTATAGTAAATCTGACTTTGGTGAGTGCTAAACTTGCTGGGTGTCTAAATAGCTAGCCCTGTGATGCCGTGCTATCTACTGAGAATATTGCAAAATGTGCTTTCACCGAAAAGCTATTTTAAAATCGGACATATCGAGTGCATAGAGGAGTTCTGTATCTATAATTCTTAAAATAATTGTTATGCTTTTTGTGAACGTTTATCGTGAGTAATTTAGTAAATTCACCGGCAGTGTTCGGTGGGAATGCTAGTCACATGCTAATGTAAAAAGCTGGTTTTTGATATAAATATGAACTTGATTGAACAAAACATGCATGTATTGTATAACATAATGTCCTAGGGTTGTCATCTGATGAAGATCATCAAAGGTTAGTGCTGCATTTAGCTGTAGTTTGGGTTTATGTGACATTATATGCTAGCTTGAAAAATGGGTGTCTGATTATTTCTGGCTGGGTACTCTGCTGACATAATCTAATGTTTTGCTTTCGTTGTAAAGCCTTTTTGAAATCGGACAGTGTGGTTAGATTAACGAGAGTCTTGTCTTTAAAATGGTGTAAAATAGTCATATGTTTGAAAAATTGACGTTTTTGCATTTTTGAGGTTTTTGAATAACGCGCCACAGGATTACACTGGCTGTTACGTAGGTGGGACGATTTCGTCCCACATACCCTAGAGAGGTTAAAAGTTGAAAGCTTACGCCGCGGGACTTAGGAGGTACCCAGCGTCACGGCTTCATTGCTCCAGACCACTGCAAGGGGGTGTTAGAGCACTAATTATGCATTTGGGACCCAAGGTTTTCATATGATCAATCATATCGAGTGGTTCCAATGATGAATTTGACACGAGCCACCCGTCCCTGGTGACTTTCTTCAGCAAAGATGGCTGACAAAACATTACGGTGGAAGCTAATTTAAGTAATTATAACGTAATAACGAGTCAAGAAAAAAAATGTACAATTCAGAGGAATACGTTAGTTAATGTAGAGACAAACGATTGTGCATATTTTTTGGTCATAAAGTTAATTTACAAAAATATTTAGCAAGTTTTTTTGCAGTCATATCCAATACCAGGTGTATCAAACTCCATTCTTTGAATGATGCTGTGTCTGCATGTATGCATTACAATTATACACTTCAACAGTGTTTACCATTCCTGCTCCTGGGACATCAATGTTTACATATTGTAACTATGCAGTAGACTAGAAACATGATTTAAGTAAAGGCTGATTTGTAATTCATATATACAGAATAAAAAAACAATACATCCTGCCAGTACGCCCACAAGCGATCCACTCAGGCGGAGAATGATGCATGGAAAGGAACGAAATGGGAGTAACAATCCAGGCTATTCGCTCTGAGACCGGCATAATAATGTAATGAAACAAGCAGGGAGCAGGTATCGAACCCTCAACATTCTAGCCTGAAGTCCAGCACGCTATCGACTGTGCCCAAATGTATTAATTGGGGTTGAGGCAGATTGTGGCTAAAAACACTTTATCAATTGGAATCTTGAACATGAGGAAAGGGGGAAAAGTATTATTAGTTTTTCACAAGCGTAACAGGATGGGCTATTAGCTGAACAATAGACTATTCAAGGTGTGCCACAAGGTGTGCCGCAGTATGACACAACTTTTAAAAAGAGGAACCACTGTATGTGAGAATGCTGTTCATTGACTACAGCTCAGTGTTCAACACCATAGTGCCCACTAAACACCTCCCTCTGCAACTGGATCCTGGACTTCCTGACGGGCCGCCCCCAGGTGGTAAGGTTAGGCAACAACACACCTGCCACGCTGATCCTTAGTCCCCTCCTTTACTCGCTGTTCACTCACGACTGCGTGGCCAAACACGACTCCAACACCATCATTAGGTTTGCTGACAACACAACAGTAGTAGGCCTGATCACCAACAACAATGAGACAGCCTATAGGGAGGTCAGAGACCTGGCAGTGTTGTGCCAGGACAACAACCTCTCCCTCAATGTGAGCAAGACAAAGGAGCTGATCGTGGACTACAGGAAAAGGCGGGCCGAACAGGCCTCCATTAACATCGACGGGGCTGTAGTGGAGCGGGTTGAAAGTTTGAAGTTCCTTGGTGTCCACATCACCAACAAACTATCATGGTCCAAACACACCAAGACAGTCGTGAAGAGGGCAAGACAAAACCTTTTCCCCCTCAGGAGACTGAAAAGATTTGGCATGGGTCCCCAGATCCTCAAAAAGTTCTACAGCTGCACCATCGAGAGCATCCTGGCCGGTTGCATCACCGCCTGGTATGGCAACTGCTCGGCATCTGACTGTAAAGCGCTACAGAGGGTAGTGCGTACGGCACAGTACATCACTGGGGCCAAGCTTCCTGCCATCCAGGACCAATATAATAGGTGGTGTCATAGGAAAGCCCATAAAATTGTCAGAGACTCCAGTCACCCAAATCATAGACTGTTTTCTCTGCTACCGCACGGCAAGCGGTACCGGAGCGCAAAGTCTAAGATCAAAAGGCCTTTACATTGGACCCCCCCCCACCCCTCCATTGGTTTTGTATACTGCTGCTACTCAATGTTTATTATCTATGCATAGTAACTTCACCCCTACCTACATGTACAAATTACATCAACTAACCTGTACCCCTGCACACTGACTCGGTACAGGTACCCCCTGTATATAGCCTCATTATTGTTATTTTATTGTGTTACTTTTTTATCATTTGAAATTTTGTCTTAACTCTTCTAGGGCTTGTAAGTAAGCATTTCACGATAAGGTCTACACTTGTTCTATTCGGAGTATGTGACAAATAAAGTTTGATTTGATATGTTGTATCCAATGTGACTATTAAAACCTACCCTAACCAGAAACCATGGATAGATGGCAGCATTCACACAAAACTGAAAGCGCAAACCACCGCATTTAAACATGGAAAGATGACTGGGAATATGGCTGAATACAAACAGTGTAGTTATTCCCTCCGAAGGGCAATCAAACAAGCAAAATGTCAGTATAGGGACAAAGTGGAGTCGCAATTCAACATCTCAGACACGAGACGTATGTGGCAGGACCTACAGGCAATCACGGACTACAAAAAGGAAACCAGCCAGGTCAAGGACACTGACGTCTTGCTTCCAGACAAACTAAACACCTAAACACCCACTTTGAGGATAATACAGTGCCACTGACGCGGCCCTCTACCAAGGACTGCGGGCTCTCCTTCTCCTTCTCCGTGGCCGACATGAGTAAGACATTTAAACGTGTTAACCCTCGCCAGGCTGCATCCCTAGCAGCATCCCCAGAGCATGTGAAGACCAGCTGGCTGGTGTGTTTATGGACATATTCAATCTCTCCCTATCCCAGTCTGCTGTCCCCACATGCTTTAAGATGGTCACAATTGTTCCTGTACCCAAGAAGGCAAAGTTAACTGAACTAAATGACTATTGCCCCGTAGTACTTACTCACTTCTGTCATCATCTAGTGCTTTGACTAGTCAAGGATCATATCACCTCCATCATAGCTGCCACCCTAGACCCACTTCAATTTGCATACCGCCCCAATAGGTCACAGACGATACAATCGCCATCACACGGCACATTGCCCTATCCCATCTGGACAAGCGGAATACCTATGTAAGAATGCTGTTCATTGACTACAGCTCAGCATTCAACACCATAGTACCCTCTAAGCTCATCATTAAGCTTGAGGCCCTGGGTCTCAACCCCGCCCTGTGCAATTGGGTCCTGGACTTCCTGATGGGCCGCCCCCAGGTGATGAAGGTAGGAAACAACCTCTCCACTTCGCTGATCCTCAACACTGGAGACAAGCAAAGAGGCGTACTCCCTGTTCACCCATGACTGCATGGCCATGCATGCCTCCAACTCAATCATCAAGAGTAGTAGGCTTGATCACCAACAACGACGAGGCAGGCTATTTGGAGGAGGTGAGGGCACTCGGAGTGTGGTGTCAGGAAAACAACCTCTCACTCAACATCAACAAAACAAAGGAGATGATCGTGGACTTCAGGAAACAGCAGAGGGAGCATCCCCCCTATCCACATTGACGGGACAGCAGTGGAGAAGGTGGAACGTTTTAAGTTCCTCGGCGTACACATCACGGACAAACTGAAATGGTCCACCCACACAGACTGTGGGGTGAACAGGGCGCGACAGCGCCTCTTCAACCTCAGGAGGCTGAAGAAATGTGTTTGTCACCTAAAACCCTCACAAACTTTACAGATGCACAATTGAGAGCATCCTGTTGGTACGCCACCTGGTACGGTAAAAGCACCGCCCACAACCGCAGGGCTCTCCAGAGGGTGGTGGGGTCTGCACAAAGCATCACCGGGGGCAAACTACCTGCCCTCCAATACAGATACAGCACCCGCTGTCACAGGAAGGCCAAAAAGATCATCAAGGACAACAACCACCCGAGCCACTGCCTGTTCACCCAGCTACCATCCAGAAGGCGAGGTCAGTACAGGTGCATCAAAGCTGGAAATGAGAGAATGAAAAATGGCTTCTATCTCAAGGCCATCAGACTGTTAAACAGCTGTTACTAACACAGAGAGGCTGCTGACTACATACAGACTTGAAATTATTGTCCACTTTAATAAATGGATCACTATTCACTTTAATGATGTTTACATTACTCATCCCATATGTACGCTACTGTTCAAAAGTTTGGGATCACTTAGAAATGTCCTCATTATTCATGAAAACATACATGAAATGAGTTGCAAAATGAATAGGAAATATAGTCAAGACGTTGACAAGGTTATAAATAATGATTTCTAATTGAAATAATAATTGTGTCTTCAAACTTTGCTTTCGTCAAAAAAATCCTCCATTTGCAGCAATTACAGCCTTGCAGACCTTTGGCATTCCAGTTGTCAATTTGTTGAGGTAATCTGAAGAGATTTCACCTCATTCTTCCTGAAGCACCTCCCACAAGTTGGATTGGCTTGATGGGCACTTCTTACGTACCATACGGTCAAGCTGCTCCCACAACAGCTCAATAGGGTTGAGATCCGTTGACTGTGCTGGCCACTCCATTATAGACAGAATACCAGCTGACTGCTTCTTCCCTAAATAGTTATTGCATAGTTTGGAGCTGTGCTTTGGGTCATTGTCCTGTTGTAGGAGGAAATTGGCTCTAATTAAGCGCCGTCCACAGGGTACGGCATGGCGATGCAAAACGGAGTGATAGCCTTCCTTCTACAAGATCCCTTTTACTCTGTACAAATCTCCCACTTTACCACCACCAAAGCACCCCCAGACTATGAAATTTCCTCCACCATGCTTGACAGACGGCATCAAGCACTCCTCCAGCATCTTTTCATTTTTTCTGTGTCTCACGAATGTTCTTCTTTGCGATCCGAACACCTCAAACGTAGATTCGTCTGTCCATAACACTTTTTTCCTCTGCCCAGTGTCTGTGTTCTTTTGCCCATCTTATTCTTTTCTTTTTATTGGCCAGTCTGAGATATGGATTTTTCTTTGCAACTCTACCTAAAAGGCCAGCATCCCGGAGTCGCTTCGTCACTGTTGATATTGAGACTGGTGTTTTGTGGGTACTATTTAATGAAGCTGCCAGTTGAGGACTTGTGAGGCATCTGTTTCTCAAACTAGACTGTCTAATGTACTTGTCTTCTTGCTCAGTTGTGCACCGGGGCCTCCCACTCCTCTTTCTATTCTGGTTAGAGCCAGTTTGCGCTGTTCTTTGAAGGGAGTAGTACACAGCGTTGTACGAGATCTTCAGTTTCTTGGCAATTTCTCGCATGGAATAGCCTTCATTTCTCAGAACAAGAATAGACTGATGAGTTTCAGAAGAAAGGTCTTTGTTTCTGGCCCTTTTGAGCCTGTAATCGCACCCACAAATTCTGATGATCCAGATACTCAACTAGTCTAAAGAAGGTCAGTTTTATTGCTTCTTTAGTCAGCACAAAAGTTTTCCGCTGTGCTAACATAATTGCAAAAAGGTTTCTAACCAATTAGCCTTTTAAAATGATAAACTTGGATTAGCTAACACAACATGCCACTGAAAATCAGGAGTGATGGTTGCTGACAATGGGCCTCTGTATGCCTATGTAGATATTCCATAAACAATCTGCCGTTTCCAGCTACAATAGTCATTTACAACATTAACAATGTCTACACTGTATTTCTGATCAATTTGATGTTATTTTAATGGACAAAAAAAAGTGCTTTTCTTTCAAAAACAAGGACATTTCTAAGAGACCCCAAACTTTTGAACGGTAATGTATATACGCGTCACTGGTACTTCCTGTTTCAGTTTTTTCTTGGAAGCAGGAGGATAGAGTTATGGTCTGATTTGCCAATGGGAGGGTGAGCGAGAGCCTTGTATGTGTTTCTGTGTGTGCAATAAAGGTGATCTAGAGTTTTGTTACTTCTAGTTGCACAGGTGACATGCTAGTAAAAATAAGGTAGAACAAATTTCAGTTTCCTTGCATTAAAAATTACTGGCCACGAAAAAAACATCCTCTTAATGTGCATTTTCTTGTCTGCTTATGGCCCTATACAGCTCGTTGAGTGTCGTCTTTGTCACGTTGGTATAAAGGATTTTGGGAGAGGGTTTATTATTTCTTACCCAAATTACGGCGTGCCATGTAAAGGCACGGCGACCAAACAAACACTATACAAAACAAAAGAGCGAGGAGTACCTCAAATAAACAACACAAGCACACAATGATAAACACACGGGACGAGACCCGTAATCATCTGCGCAATCCACAAGGGCACGAAAGTCAAAACACACAGCACAGGTACTCACACGCACCAACGGACATTGTAACAATAATTGACAACCCAATGGAAACCAAAGGGCACACTTATACAAGTACTAATCAGTGGGAATAGGGGACAGGTGTGCGTAATGAAAGTTCCGGAGGGATCCGTGACAGTCTTAGTGCCATCATCGGTTTGTGGTGGTAAATAGACAGCTCTGAAAAATATAGATAAAAACTATTTTGGTAAATAGTATGGCCTGCAGCTTATCATGAGGTATTCTAACTCAGGCGAGCAAAAACGATTGACTTCCTAAAAATGTTATATCACACACCAGCTGTTGTTAACAACGAGGCACACCCCTCCTCCCTGCTTCTTACCCTACTCTGCCTTCCATTCTTGACGATGCATAGAAAAAACACTGAGATGTGTATCCATGTCCTCATTCAGCTCCGATGCTATGGTTTTTACTAGATTACTTGTAGTTTTTCATGTTGTTTGTCTGTCATTTTTGTAATGACTTGGTGCTGCCTATCTTGGCCAGGACACTCTTGAAAAATATATTTTAAATCTCAATGAGCTCTTCCTGGTTAAATAAAGGTTAAATAAAAAAATAAATAGGATATTACAGTTTGTCAGGTCCCATTGATAGGATAGTCTTGAACAGAGCTCATCCAGTTGGTTCTCCAGTGATTGCACGTTGGCCAATAAAACAGAGGGCAATGACATCTATTTGCTCGCCGACGTAGTCTTGTCAGGGTGCCGGCTCGCCTGCATCTCTTTCGCCAGCGCTTCCTTTTTCGAGTTATCTATAAACACCATTGGTCAATATGTTAAAAATGGTCAACTTGACATATGCGCAGATGATACTATGATACAAGAATTTCTCTACACCCGCAATAACATCTGCGAAACATGTGTATGTGACAAATAAAATGTTATTTGTATGCTATAGCCCCGACTGTTGATCTGGCTGTGTCAAAATTACAGTCAGATTTTATAGCTATTCAGGAATCCCTTTTACTTAAAACCTGTGCTTAATACAGGCAAAACTAAATACATGTTGTTTTCAAACTCTCATAAGAATGTTTCAGATGAACTACATGTTCACTCATTAGATCGTTCTTCAATCGAACGTGTTCCGGCATATAAATACTTAGGCATTTGGATTGATATGGATTTGACGTATAAAAAAAACATATAGATGAGCTGGTTAAGAAGCTAAGATTTAAAGCTGGCTTTTTCTACCGAAACAGATTGTGCCTTTCTCTAAGCAGTAGGAAGCAGATTATTCAGTCAACCTTTTTATCTATTCTTGATTATGGTAATATTTGTATCAAAGTGCAGCTGCTACTACTCTTAAACCTTTGGATGCCATCTACCATAGTGCCCTTTGTTTTGTTACAGGTAACAGTTTGGATACTCATCACAGCATCCTGTATCAAAAGGTTGGCTGGACTTCGCTAAAGACCCGTAGATCTCTACATTACTCCCTTTTTGTTTACAAGGCCCTACTTCATAAATTTCCGTCTTATCTAACTTTGCTGTTGAAGTATAGAAACCTGAGTTGCTTAAGCTGTTCACTGGATTGGTTAACTTATGAGGTTCCTAGGGTCTCCACCGAGCTATGTAAATCTGCTTTTAGTTTAATGCACCGTATTGCTGGAACAAAATTCAAAATACATTGCATCTTGATGTTCTGGTGCCGTTCAGGAAATTGAAAGTATTGATTGGGGACTTATTTGTGGATGAATGTTTTTCTGGGTGATTTGTGATGTTTTATTTGTGCTTCCCATTACTGTATTTTTGTATTTTAAGCTGTATGTTTTTGGTATAAAGTGTATATTTATGTTGTATATACAGGGCACATTTGTTAAAATAAAGGTACAAATAAATAAATGAAAGGCCTTGTCTGGAGTAAGCGGAACGTCCAGAGCTGCTTACTTGTTGAATAGATTTTTTTCATCCAAACCAAGGTTAGGGATCGCTGTTCTGATGTCCACAAGCTGTTTTTGGTTATAGGAAATGATGGCAGAAACATTATTTGCCCAAAAAATAAGATCAGAGTAAAAAAATGGACAAAATAGCAGAATTGGTCAGGAGCCCGTAAGGC
This sequence comes from Salmo salar, assembly GCF_965601325.2. NCBI lineage: Eukaryota > Metazoa > Chordata > Actinopteri > Salmoniformes > Salmonidae > Salmo > Salmo salar. Next base: position 27,336,902 of record NC_138318.1, on the reverse strand, counting down.
TGCTGCTATCCAATGCAGCACCATCTTCCAAGAGTGTGTGCATGTGTGTGTTTTCATACGTGTGTGCGTGCGTGCATGCATGTGTGCTAAATACCCCACTGGGGATGTTTAATACCCCACTAAGCAGTGTGTCCAGAGAACACTCAGCGCCATAGCACAAGCCATTCTTACCTGTAAATCAACATGCTCTCCAACTACTCTGCTTCCCTCCAGCTCCACTTTCACTCCAGTCTCTGTTAAGTCCATCAGAGCTAGAGCTATTTATAATTTCTACCTCGGATTTCAGGGTTTCATGGTTCAGTTTAATCCTAGTGCTGGTATCAAAAAACACAATTCATCTTCAGGGTGTTTGAAGTGATGAAAGTTTGAGTTACAATACACTGAGCTGTGTTAGAACCTAAACAGTGACAGAATGACAGAACTAGGCTACTTTTAGTAATACTGGTAGCCAGTTTAATTATTTAGTTGTGTGGTGATTAACGTCACTGCTATTTTGAGGAAAGTAGCAGTGCCCTAGAGGCCCCTGTTAACCCAACTTGACTTGAGTGGATGTTAGGCCAAAGTGTTCCTTTCCATCACCATGTGAGGTGAGAGTTGTAAAATGGATTGAGTGCCTCTGTCATCCTGTCTTGATGACTCCAAATTCAGGAGGAGAGCTAAAGAACTATAAACCATACTGCAACTTTAAATCTGACACATTGAGTTCAGTATGTTGAAAAATATATACTGCTCAAAAAAATAAAGGGGACACTTAAACAACACATCCTAGATCTGAATGAAATAAATAATCTTATTAAATACTTTTTTCTTTACATAGTTGAATGTGCTGACAACAAAATCACACAAAAATAATCAATGGAAATCCAATTTATCAACCCATGGAGGTCTGGATTTGGAGTCACACTCAAAATTAAAGTGGAAAACCACACTACAGGCTGATCCAACTTTGATGTAATGTCCTTAAAACAAGTCAAAATGAGGCTCAGTAGTGTGTGTGGCCTCCACGTGCCTGTATGACCTCCCTACAACGCCTGGGCATGCTCCTGATGAGGTGGCGGATGGTCTCCTGAGGGATCTCCTCCCAGACCTGGACTAAAGCATCCGCCAACTCCTGGACAGTCTGTGGTGCAACGTGGCGTTGGTGGATGGAGCGAGACATGATGTCCCAGATGTGCTCAATTGGATTTAGGTCTGGGGAACGGGCGGGCCAGTCCATAGCATCAATGCCTTCCTCTTGCAGGAACTGCTGACACACTCCAGCCACATGAGGTCTAGCATTGTCTTGCATTAGGAGGAACCCAGGGCCAACCGCACCAGCATATGGTCTCACAAGGGGTCTGAGGATCTCATCTCGGTACCTAATGGCAGTCAAGCTACCTCTGGCGAGCACATGGAGGGCTGTGCGGCCCCCCAAAGAAATGCCACCCCACACCATGACTGACCCACCGCCAAACCTGTCATGATGGAGGATGTTGCAGGCAGCAGACGTTCTCCACGGCGTCTCCAGACTCTGTCACGTCTGTCACATGTGCTCAGTGTGAACCTGCTTTCATCTGTGACGAGCACAGGGCGCCAGTGGCGAATTTGCCAATCTTGGTGTTTTCTGGCAAATGCCAAACGTCCTGCACGGTGTTGGGCTGTAAGCACAACCCCCACCTGTGGACGTCGGGCCCTCATACCACCCTCATGGAGTCTGTTTCTGACCGTTTGAGCAGACACATGCACATTTGTGGCCTGCTAGAGGTCATTTTGCAGGGCTCTGGCAGTGCTCCTCCTGCTCCTCCTTGCACAAAGGTGGAGGTAGCGGTCCTGCTGCTGGGTTGTTGCCCTCCTACGGCCTCCTCCACGTGTCCTGATGTACTGGCCTGTCTCCTGGTAGCGCCTCCATGCTCTGGACACTACGCTGACAGACACAGCAAACCTTCTTGCCACAGCTCGCATTGATGTGCCATCCTGGATGAGCTGTACTCCCTGAGCCACTTGTGTGGGTTGTAGACTCCGTCTCATGCTACCACTAGAGTGAAAGCACCGCCAGCATTCAAAAGTGACCAAAACATCAGCCAGGAAGCATAGGAACTGAGAAGTGGTCTGTGGTCCCCACCTGCAGAACCAGTCCTTTATTGGGGGTGTATTGCTAATTGCCTATAATTTCCACCTGTTGTCTATTCCATTTGCACAACAGCATGTGAAATTTATTGTCAATCAGTGTTGCTTCCTAAGTGGACAGTTTGATTTCACAGAAGTGTGATTGACTTGGAGTTACATTGTGTTGTTTAAGTGTTCCCTTTAATTTTTTGAGCAGTGTATATTCATCCACAATGAGGTGAGACTGGGAGTTCATGGAGGGTGACTAAGGGCACTGAATATCGATATGTACTTTCGTCTGCAAATCGTCTGCTGTTCGTTCAGCGTGGTGTGTTTACTTTACATTACGGACTTTATTGTCCCCATGGGGAAATTTTGTTGCAGTATCATGAACACGTTTAAAGTGGCATTTAAATACAGTAGACAACACAAAATTCATAAAATTGATCAGAAATACAGTGTAGACACTTAATGTTGTAAACGACTACTGTAGCTGAAAATTGCTGATTTTGAATGGAATATCTACATAGACATACAGAGGGCCACTATCAGCAACCATCACTCCTGTGTTCCAATGGCACGTTGTGTTAGCTAATCCAAGTGTATCATTTTAAAAGGCTAAATGATCATTAGAAAACCCTTTTGCAATTATATTAGCACAGCTGAAAACTGTTGTCCTGATTAAAGAAGCAATAAAACTGTCCTTCTTTAGACTAGTTGAGTATCTGGAGCATCATTTGTGGGTTCGATTACAGGCTCAAAATTGCCAGAAACAAAGAACTTTCTTCTGAAACTCGTCAGTCTATTCTTGTTCTGAGAAATTAAGGCTATTCCATGAGAAAAATTGCCAAGAAACTGAAGATCTCGTACAACGCTGTGTACTACTCCCTTCACAGAACAGCGCAAACTGGCCCTAACCAGAATAGAAAGAGTGAGAGGCCCCGGTACACAACTGAGCAAGTGGACAAGTACATTAGAGTGTCTAGTTTGAGAAACAGACGCCTCACAAGTCCTCAACTGGCAGCTTCATTAAATAGTACCCACAAAACACCAGTCTCAATGTCAACAGTGAAGAGGCGACTCCGGGATGCTGGACTTCTAGGCAGAGTTGCAAAGAAAAATCCATATCTCAGACTGACCAATAAAAAGAAAAGATTAAGATGGGCAAAAGAACACAAACACTGGACAGAGGAACTATGCCTAGAAAGCCAGTATCCCGGAGTCGCCTCTTCACTGTTGACGTTGAGACTGGTGTTTTGCGGGTACTATTTAATGAACCTGGCAGACCTTTAGTACAAAGTGGGATTCAACTAATCTAATAATCCTGGGGGTTTTCCTTTCCATGGAATCCACACAGCAGACATTGCCAGATATGGGTTCAAATATTTTTCGAAATACTTTCAATTAATTTGATTGAGCTTGCCTGGCACAATATTACCAATGGTATAGTCCCAAAATTGCTAACCCCATCCATATGGCACCCCGGGCAGGCTCAAGCAAACACTCAAAGTAGTTGAAAAAACAAACACATACCATCATTTGAACCCAGGTCTGTAATCCCAGGGGTTCTCCATGGAATCCAACACAGCAGCAGAAATCACAGTGTGTTTTTGTATGCTGGGCCTCCCTCTAAAGCGGTGTCCAATATCCAATTGATAGGAGAGGAAGTCTAAGGGGAGCAGGACAACAAAATAAACCAGAAGCCTTATTCTATGTCTGGTTAATGAATTACCACCATGTTCAGACTGACTTGAGTCTGTACGGATATTTATTTCACAATAAGTTAACAAGAGAGGGAGCGAGGTGAATTGGAGGACGTATACTACATAACTAGTATACTACAACAGTATGTGGACACCTGCTTGACAAACATATCATTCCAAAATCATGGGCATTAATATTTTTTGTTTTATTCTTTTTTTTTCACCTTTATTTAACCAGGTAGGCAAGTTGAGAACAAGTTCTCATTTTCAATTGCGACCTGGCCAAGATAAAGCAAAGCAGTTCGAGACATAATACAATAACACAGAGTTACACATGGATGAAAACAAACATACAGTCAATAATACAGTAGAAAAATAAGTCTATATACAATGTGAGCAAATGAGGTGAGATAAGTGAGATAAAGGCAAAAAAGGCCATGGTGGCAAAGTAAATACAATATAGCAAGTAAAAAACTGGAATGGTATATTTGTAGTGGAAGAAAGTGCAAAGTAGAAATAGAAATAATGGGGTGCAAAGGAGCAAAATAAATAAATAAATACAGTAGGGGAAGAGGTAGTTGTTTGGGCTAAATTATAGATGGGCTATGTACAGGTGCAGTGATCTGTGAGCTGCTCTGACAGCTGGTGCTTAAAGATAGTGAGGGAGATAAGTGTTTCCAGTTTCAGAGATTTTTGTAGTTCGTTCCAGTCATTGGCAGCAGAGAACTGGAAGGAGAGACGACCAAAGGAGGAATTGGCTTTGGGGGTGACCAGAGAGATATACCTGCTGGAGCGCGTGCTACAGGTGGGTCCTGCTATGGTGACCAGTGAGCTGAGATAAGGGGGGACTTTACCTAGCAGGGTCTTGTAGATGACCTGGAGCCAGTGGGTTTGGCAACGAGTATGAAGCGAGCGCCAGCCAACGAGAGCGTACAGGTATGAGCGTATGGAGTTAGTCCCCCCTTTGAACTATAACAGCCTCCACTCTTCTGGCAAGGCTTTCTACTAGATGTTGGAACATTGCTGCGGGGACTTCCATTCAGCCACAAGAGTATTAGTGAGGTCGGGCACTGACGTTGGGCGATTAGGCCAGGCTCGCAGTCGGTGTTCCAATTCATGCCAATTCAGGCGAGTCAAGATCTTCCACACCAATCTCGACAAACCATTTCGGTATGGACCTCGCTTTGTGCAAGGGGGCATTGTCATGCTGAAACAGGAAAGGGCCTTCTCCAAACTGTTGCCACAAAGTTGGAAGCACAGAATTGTCTAGAATGTCAATGTATGCTGTAGCAGTAAGATTTCCCTTTACTGGAACTAAGGGGCCTAGTCTGAACCATGAAAAACAGCACCTGACCATTATTCCTCCTCCACCAAACTTTACAGTTGGCACTATGCATTGGGGCAGGTAGCGTTCTCCTGGCATCTGCCAAACCCAGATTCGTCCATCGGACTGCCAGACGGTAAAGCATGATTCATCACTCCAGAGAACGCGTTTCCACTGCTCCAAAGTCCAATAGCGGCGAGCTTTACACCACTCCAGCCGACGCTTGGCATTGCGATTTTATACACCTGTCAGCAACGGGGGTGAGTGAAATACTCAAATCCACTAATTTGAAGGGGAGTCCACATCATTTTTTATATACAGCGTATACAGTGCCTTCAGAAAGTATTCAGACCTGATTGATTTTTCCACAATTTGTTACGTTACAGCCTAATTCTAAAATTGATCAAATTGTTTTTTTTACCTCATCAATCTACACACAATACCTCATAATGACAAAGCAAAATCAGGTTGAGAAATGTCTGCTAATTTATTACAAATAATAAACTGAAATATCACATTCACATAAGTATTCAGACCCTATACTCAGTACTTTGTTGAAGCATCTTTGGCAGCAATTACAGCATCGAGTCTTCTGGGGTATGACGCTACAAGCTTGGCACACCTGTATTTGGCGAGCTTCTCCCTTTCTTCTCTGCAGATGCTCTCAAGCTGAAAAACATCCCCACAGCACGATGCTGCCACCACCATGCTTCACCGTAGGGATGGTGCCAGGTTTGCTCCAGACGTGACCCTTGGCATTCAGGCAAAATAGTTCAATCTTGGTTTCATCAGACCAGAGAATCTTGTTTCTTATGATCTGAGATTCTTTAAGTGCCTTTTGGCAAACTCCAAGCGGGCTGCCATGTGCCTTTTACTGAGGAGTGGTTTCCGTCTGGCCACCCTACCATAAAGGCCTGAGTGGTGGAGAGCTGCAGAGATGGTTGTCCTTCTGGAAGGCTCCAAAGAGCTCTGTCAGTGACCATTGGGTTCTTGGTTACCTCCCTGACCAAGGCCCTTCTCCCCCGATTGCTCAGTCTCCAGACCTTAATCCCATAGAAAATCTGTGGAGGGAGCTGAAGGTTCGAGTTGCCAAACATCAGCCTCGAAACCTTAATGACTTGCAGAAAATCTGCAAAAAGGAGTGGGCCAAAATCCCTCCTGAGATGTGTGCAAACCTGGTGGCCAACTACAAGAAACATCTGACCTCTGTGATTGCCAACAAGGGTTTTGCCAACAAGTACTAAGTCATGTTTGCAGAGGGGTCAAATACTTATTTCCCTCATTAAAATGCAAATCAATTTATAACATTTTTGACATGCGTTTTTCTGGATTTTTTTGTTGTTATTCTGTCTCTCACTGTTCAAATAAACCTACCATTAAAATTATAGACTGATCATTTCTTTGTCAGTGGGCAAACGTACAAAATCAGCAGGGGATCAAATACTTTTTTCCCTCACTGTATGTGAATATGGACAGGTAATAGAAAGACAGACCAGAGAAGAAAATAGAATGCGGAGGAGAGAGGGTGTGATTTTAAGAGGCAATTGGCCAGTCCTCACCTCAGGTGTAGCAGGGTTAAAGGTCACATTGAGGATGGTGTCTGAGTGTCTCTGGAGCTTGTGGAGGTAGCTGCTGCTGCGGATGTCATACACATAGGCCTGAAGAGAGGAGAAAATGGCTCAAGGAGGTACATCAAAACATTTTGTTGTATGACTTGGCTGCTGATGTCAAAACGTAAAGTATAAGGTAGTCAATCTGTAACTTCAAAGAAAGTCTGGATACTGCAGAAGAGGACCAACATAATACAGTCTGTAGGTATTCGATTATTTTGTACAATTTGGAAGTTTCTACTCCAATCTCTTCTCCACCAACAAACTGACATACAAAAGTAAAGAGACTTTTCACAGTGTGTAAAAAATAAGAAAGAACAGTGAGTGAAAGATAGTTGAGAGGAGGAGGAAGAGGAGGAGGAGTAGGAGGGAAAGGAGGGATGAGGACGGGGGACCATAAGCCATGAACACAGATAAAACCAGATGTGGGGATGTTTGTTACCAGACGACGACTCATCAGATTCCTGCAGCTGCTTTTTATTAGGCTTCCCCGAAAAAAGCATGGGGATAGTGCTCCCTAGAAGGGCCCATAGCATGGTAGAGATACAGAGCTACAGATACAGCCATAGAAATATAATTACTAGAATGTACATTCTTATTGATGCACTCTGATGGGGTTTGTAAGGCCAGAGCATCACATCAGGCAGTTGGAACAGGAAGGAATCCTCAATGAGGGGTCCAGTCCTGCTACCTCACCACAGAGGTCATCTGGCCCTGCAAGCCTTGCCTCATTCCAGCCTGAGGCCCCCTATAGATCTCCACAACAGCTGTAGAGTAAGAAAGGTAGGGGATAACGGAACACGCCTCTGAAGCCTAACATCAGGGCCCACAGTCTCATAACCTATGGCAATAATGACCAGGTCTCCCTTGGGACAGAGGTCTTCTGACATCAATGGGATTGGTTAAATAAAGATTAAATCAAAAAAGACGGACAACATGCCGTAGGGCGATTTATTTTAAACTCGACGCCAGACGGACAACATGGTCCAGGGCTCTACAGTGTGACCATTTACTAGCATACGCACCTAAATATTTTCTTGTGCGACCTGGAATTTTTATGTAGGAGCACCAGAGTGCCTAGAAAAATAAAGGATTCTAGCTTTAATATGTCCAATAGTTTTCATTGTACTCCTAAATTTCTTTGTGTGCGGCGATTTTTTTTTATCTTTGTGAATAAGGTCAGTGTAGAGTGATGAGGTCATGCATGGTTATGATGATGAGCCTAATGTGTGACAACACTATGAATCAGTAGGGTTTACTAGCCTTATATTCATAACTGTCTACTTACACTCAGTGCACAAAACATTAGGAACACCTTCCTAATATTGAGTTACACCCCCTTTAATCCTCAGAACAGCCTCAATTCATCGGGGCATGGAATCTACAAGGTGTCAAAAGTGTTCCACAGGGATGCTGGCCCATGTTGACTCCAATGTTTCCCACAGCTGTGCCAAGTTGGCTGGATGTCCTTTGGGTGGTGGACCATTCTTGATACACATGGGCAAATGTTGTGTGTAAAAAACACAGCAGCGCTGCAGTTCTTGACATACTCAAACTGGTGCACCTGGCACCTACTACCATACTCCGTTCAATGGCACCTCAATACTTTGTCTTGTCCATTCACCCTCTGAATGGCACACATACACAATCCATGTCTCAATTGTCTCAAGGCTTAAAAATCCTTCTTTAACCTGCCTCCTCCCTTTAATGTACAATGATTGAAGTGGATTTAACAGGTGACATCAATAAGGGATCATAGCTTTCACCTGGATTCACCTGGTCAGTCTGTGTCATGGAGTGTTTTGTACACTCAGTGTATATGTACAGTGCCTTCAGCAAGTATTATTCCTAATTTTGTTGTGTTACAGCCTGAATTCAAAATGTATTAAACAAACAAAAATATCACCCACCAACATACACTACCCCATAATGACAAATGAAAACCTGTTTTTTTAAATGTTTGCAAACACCCCTAAGTCAATACTTTGTCTGAGTCTGTATGTGTAAGTCTCTAAGAGCTTTCCATACCTGGAATGTTCAACATTTCACCATTATCCTTTTCAAAATTCTTCAAACTCTGACATATTGGTTGTTGATCATTGCTAGACAACAATTTTCAGGTCTTGCCATAGATTTTAAGTAGATTTAAGTCAAAACTGTAACTCTGCCACTCAGGAACATTCACTGTCATCTTGGTAAGCAACTCCAGTGTAGATTTGGCCTTGTGTTTTAGGTTATTGTCCTGACTGGGTGTATTGATACACCATCTAAAGTGTAATTAATACCTTCACCATGCTCAAAGGGATATTAAATGTCTGTTTAAAATTAAAAATCTACCAATAGGTGCCCTTCATTGCGAGGCATTGGAAAACCTCCCTGGTCTTTGTGGTCGAATCTGTGTTTGAAATTCACTACCCGACTGAGGGACTTAACAGATAATTGTATGCAGTTGAAGACGGAAGTTTACATACACCTTAGCCAAATACATTTAAACTCAGTTTTTCACAATTCCTGACATTTAATCATAGTAAAAATTCCCTGTCTTAGGTCAGTTAGGATCACCACTTTATTTTAAGAATGTGAAATGTCACAATAATAGAAGAGAGAATGATTTAATTCAGCTTTTATTTATTTCATCACATTCTCAGTGTTTCAGAAATGTACATACACTCAATTAGAATTTGGTAGGATTGCCTTTAAATTGTTTAACTTGGGTCAAACATTTCAAGTAGCCTTCCACAAGCTTCCCACAATAAGTTGGGTGAATTTTGGCCCATTCCTCCTGACTGTGACGACCCTCCCACTCTGTCTGCCGTATTCTCTCTCTTTGTTCTTGTTTCCTTATTAGGATGCCGGTGGGCGGAGTTGGAAGGGTCGTCAGCTACATGGGAAACACCTGGGCTCGGGTGTGTCCCAGGATAAAGGCACCTCTTCCATATTCATTGGAGAGACTCTCTCCATGCAGACACCTTGTTGTTTTTGGTTGTGGTAGCTAATAAATATTTTTGATACTCCTTGTCTGCACGTTGTCTCCCTTTTGTTGCGAACTCTGAGCCGGTTCGTAACATGACAGAGCTGGTGTAACTGAGTTAAGTTTGTAGGCCTCCTTGCTCGCACACGCCTTTTCAGTTCTGCTCACAAATGTTCTATGGGATTGAGGTCAGGGCTTTGTGATGGCCACTCCAACACCTTGACTTTGTTGTCCTTAAGACATTTTGCCACAACTTTGGAAGTACGCTTGGGGTCATTGTCCATTTGGAATAACAATTTGTCACCAAGCTTTAACTTCCTGACTGATGTCTTGAGATGTTGCTTCAATATATCCACATTGTCATTCCTCATGACGCCATCTATTTTGTGAATTGCACCAGTCCCTCCTGCAGCAAAGCACCCCCACATGATGCTGCCACCCGCGTGCTTCACGGTTGGGATTGTGTTCTTCGGCTTGCAACCCTCCCCCTTTTTCCTCCAAACATAACGATGGTCATTATGGCCAAATAGTTATATTTTTGTTTCATCAGACCAGAGGACATTTCTCCAAAGTACGATCTTTGTCCCAATGTGCAGTTGCAAACCGTAGTCTGGCTTTTTAATTGCGGTTTTGGAGCAGTGACTTCTTCCTTGCTAAGCGGCCTTTCAGGTTATGTCGATATAGGACTTGTTTTACTGTGGATAGACACTTTTGTACCTGTTTCCTCCAGCACCTTTGCTGCTCTGGGATTGATTTGCACTTTTCGCACCAAAGTACGTTCATCTCTAGGAGACAGAACGCGTCTCCTTCCTGAGCGGTATGACGGCTGCGTGGTCCCATGGTGTTTATACTTGCGTACTATTGTTTGTACAGATGAACGTGGTACCTTCAGGCATTTGGAAATTGCTCCCAAGGATGAACCAGACTTGTGGAGGTCTACAATTATTTTTCTGAGGTCTTGGCTGATTTCTTTAGATTTTCCCTTGATGTCAAGCAAAGAGGCACTGAGTGAAGATAGGCCTTGAAATACATCCACAGGTGCACCTCCAATTGACTCAAATGATGTCAATTAGCCTATCAGAAGCTTCTAAAGCCATGACATAATTTTCTGGAATTTTCCAAGCTGTTTAAAGGCACAGTCAACTTAGTGTATGTAAACTTCTGACCCACTGGAATTGTGATACAGTGAATTATAAGTGAAAATGTTTGTAAACAATTGTTGGAAGAATTACTTGTGTCATGCACAAAGTAGATGTCCTAACCGACTTGACAAACCTATAGTTTGTAAACAAGAAATTTGTGGAGTGGTTAAAAAACAAGTTTTAATTACTCCAACCAAAATGTGTATAAACTTCCGACTTCAACTGTATGTGGGGTACAGAGATGAGAGTTATTCCAAAATCATGTTAGACACTATTATTGCACACAGAACGAGTCCATACATCTTACTATGTGACTTGTTAAAGGAAAACTCCATCAAAAAACAATCTCTGGGTATTTGTTTCATTAGAAAGTTGTTGACAAAGTCCCAATATGTTTTGCTTGTCAGCAATCAAGTTTTCAAGATATTTAACTCACAAAATACAGAAATCATCCCTGTATGATGCATACGGTTTTGGGTGGAGTGTTCCTTTAAGCACATTTTTACTCCTGAACTTATTCAAGCTTGCCATAACAAAGGTGTTGAATACTTACTGATTTAAGACATTTCAGCTTTTAATTTTTAATTTCACTTTGACATTATGGGGTACTGAGGGTGTTGGGACAGTGACACATTGGTGGTGATGAGTTTACTATAAATGGGAGGACAAACTAAGCTCTAAAAGCAAATAAAATAATCAATGTTGTTTTTTTCGTCTGCAGGTTTAGAGATAGTTTTCCCTCAACACTGGGAGTTGTGTAAGCTGAAGATCCAACTTTACAGTTATAGTCCAGGCATACACACTGAATCCCGAAGCCTTCTGATAACAGCTTTGGTCTCGTGTACTTGCCTACATTCTGTTTTTGAGTGTGTGGAAACGGTGTCATATGATACACAATTTCAATTTTTAGGGAGTCTTTTTGGGGGGTGTTCAGTTCTTTTTTGAGAGTTCTTTTTCCATGATTGTCTTGTTAAATATGAAGACAAATACAAATGCCTCTGGCTCACGCCACTCTCAGGGCGGTCACAAATAAGGTATGGTGTAGCTCACTACCGTACACGCTTCACCAAGCCCCACCGGCTGCCAAGAAATGCCTGGAAGCGTCCACTCTCAAAGGAGATGCTCTCAAACTTCTGTTGCTTCATCGAGAGAAGACAAGTCCCTGCAATTAATAATCCGACAACCATCAGCATTCATATATTATTCCACTGCTTTCACCAAACACACAGAAGAAAAAAAGGAAGGTAAAGTCGGCTAGGGAGAAGAAGGGATTCTTCAGAAAAATCTTGGATGTCTTACAGACACAGTTTGATACTCACTAGTCTGGAAAAGTAATTAAAACAACTCTGCCTCAACAAAAATGTTGCATTGGAAAAAATACCATGAGAGGCGCTATAGGGACATAATATGTCATATCCTCCCTCAAAAACAAACGGGTTGAAGGAGGGAATGCATTTTTAAGTAGATTTAAGTAAAAACTGTAACTCAGCCACTCAGGAACATTCACTGTCTTCTTGGTAAGCAACTCCCGTGTAGATTTGGCCTTGTGTTTAAGGTTATTGTTCTGCTGAAAGGTGACTTCATCTCCCAATGTCTGGTGGAAAGCAGATTGAACCAGGTTTGGTACTCAGTAATGCGTTGTAATGGATTTTCTCCAGACATAACACTTTGCATTCAGGACAAAAAGTGAATTGCTTTGCCAAATATTTTGCAGTATTAATTTAGTGCCTGGTTGCAAACAGGACGCATGTTTTAGAATTTTTTTAATTCTGTACAGGCTTCCTTATTTCCACTCTGTCATTTAGGTTAGTATTGTGGATAACTACAATGTTGTTGATCCATCCTCAGTTTTCTCCTATCACAGCCATTAAACTCTGTAACTGTTTTAAAATCACCATTGTTCTCATGGTGAAATCCCTGAGCGGTTTCCTTCCTCTCCAGCAACTGAGTTAGGAAGGACGCCTGTATCTTTGTATGATCTGATTCTGATTCTCATCATTTGAAGTTTCACGATCTGAGACAGGTGGAGGTCACGGTTTCGTTGAATTGACATGGAATGACCCCCATGTTTTATACCTGAGACTCGTCAGGTCATCAGACCAAAAAACCCCTGACTCAACTGTGTAAGTGGCCTATCATCTTTCTACGAACATCTAAACGGTATAACCAGCCTTCACCTTTCTACAAACATCTAAACGGTATAACCAGCCTTCACCTTTCTACAAACATCTAAACGGTATAACCAGCCTTCACCTTTCTACAAACATCTAAACTGTATAACCAGCCTTCACCTTTCTACAAACATCTAAACGGTATAACCAGCCTTTCATCTTTCTATAAACATCTAAACGGTATAACCAGCCTTCACCTTTCTACAAACATCTAAACGGTATAACCAGCCTTTCATCTTTCTATAAACATCTAAACGGTATAACCAGCCTTTCATCTTTCTACAAACATCTAAATGGTATAACCAGCCTTCACCTTTCTACAAACATCTAAACGCTATAACCAGCCTTCACCTTTCTACAAACATCTAAACGGTATAACCAGCCTTCACCTTTCTACAAACATCTAAACGGTATAACCAGCCTTTCATCTTTCTATAAACATCTCTACATTTGTTGTTAGATGTACATCATGCACTGTAAATAACAAACAATCATGAGTTCATAAGTAAACGAACACCATTGGGATGAAGATACAAGACAAAACATCAATCGAGACAGTTGATCGAGTCATCTGGCACAAAGATTTGGCTGAAGAACATGTTCGGTTATATTACAGATATATATCACTGAGTGAAGGGAGGGAAAAACGTATTCGCTTTGACCTCCAAAACCAGGGCAAGATTTATACCTGGAGAAAGAAGCATTCAAACCACATAGTTTAAGGTCTGGGTTTCTTATTACCAAACCACCAGGGTGCTATTCACCGTCTTTGCTCAACAGCCATCTAAAATAAGCTTAATGACTGGACTGAGTGGTAGGCCTCTTAGGTTGTGATGGTTCCCAGGGCCTTGTACTTTCTCTGTAACTAACATTTGAGTTACAGAGCTCGAGTTGAGTGTGCTTGACCCTCTCACCTACTTGACTAATTATAATTGGTGGAAGCAATCCATCACATTTTAGTACATTGTCCTAACCAGCTAACGCGTTCATGTCTTTCACTAACAATTCCTTTATACAAATTAAATCTCTTACTGAATCTGGTCCACACATGGCAAGAAGCTATGTTGAGCCAACTCTTTAAAATACTAAAGTGAACAGTCATCTTCAAGGAATTGGACTCACCAGGCCACCAAAATAGCTACTACATGCATTCATATATTTTATCTGTACACCAAAACACGATAGCTGTGTTCAAATTCTTTGTAGAACAAGAAAGTGCTTGACTTAAAAGTTAAAAGTTATAGGCCTATACCCAAGGGTTCAATGTTCTATTCAGTGCTCTAGCTTTAAAGATAAATGTTTGAAGGTTAAACGTATCATTGGTTTGGTGATCTACTCTAGTGGTCTACTCTAGTGGTCTACTGAAGTGGTCTACTGAAGTGGTCTACTGAAGTGGTCTACTGAAGTGGTCTACTCTAGTGGTCTACTCTAGTGGTCTACTGAAGTGATCTACTCTAGTGGTCTACTGAAGTGGTCTACTGAAGTGGTCTACTCTAGTGGTCTACTGAAGTGATCTACTCTAGTGGTCTACTGAAGTGGTCTACTGAAGTGATCTACTCTAGTGATCTACTCTAGTGGTCTACTGAAGTGATCTACTCTAGTGGTCTACTGAAGTGGTCTACTGAAGTGTTCTACTCTAGTGGTCTACTCTAGTGGTCTACTGAAGTGATCTACTCTAGTGGTCTACTGAAGTGGTCTACTGAAGTGGTCTACTGAAGTGGTTTACTGAAGTGATCTACTCTAGTGGTTTACTGAAGTAATCTACTCTAGTGATCTACTCTAGTGATCTACTCTAGTGGTCTACTGAAGTGATCTACTCTAGTGGTTTACTGAAGTAATCTACTCTAGTGATCTACTCTAGTGATCTACTCTAGTGGTCTACTGAAGTGATCTACTCTAGGGGTCTACTGAAGTGGTCTAGTCTAGTGGTCTACTCTAGTGATCTACTGAAGTGATCTACTCTAGTGGTCTACTGAAGTGATCTACTCTAGTGGTCTACTGAAGTGATCTACTCTAGTGATCTACTCTAGTGGTTTATTCAGTTCAATGTTCAATCAACTGTGATGTTTTACTGTTTAGTGGCCCTGAAGCCAATTGAACAGAACTTCCCAGCAACTCTGTGTCGCAACACAACTGTGCTAGTGGACACCCATGGAATAGAAGTTCCACTGACTGTTGTCTTGGTTGGGAGGGATGAATTGTTGTGATGGATATACTCATCAGTTCTGGAGCAAGGCACTTAAACTCCCACACAAACTGCTCCAGGGGCACTGTAGTATGGCAGCCTCCTGCTCCAACCTGTATGTGTATGCATATGTGTGTCTTTCGTAAGCGTTGGGATAAAGTGGAAGTTACATTTTCATTGGACCTTGTGTACAATTGGATGGATAAACTGATCTTGATCTATTCAGTGTTCTAATGGACTGTTTAGTGGCCTAGTGAAGGTAAACAGAACTCTGTATCAACTGTATCAACACAATAACGACACTGGACAATTATGGACGAAGTTAAAAGTTCCACTGACTAATCTTCAGAAGAATGAATTCTTGTGACATCGGTAGTGTACTATTTCAAAATGATGTTCCAGTGTTCTGTTTCACTGTTCAGTGGCCTGTTTAGAAGGTTAACATAACTCCCCAGCTCAACACGATGACTTCATGTAAGAAGTTCCACTGACTGTTGTCTTGGTAGGGAGGGATGAATTGTTTAGACAGTTCTGGCGCTGGTTTGGCACCAGTCATGGAGTGGATCAACCCTGACAGAAAAACCACATAATTTCACGTTGAAAATCACATAATTTCACATGAAATTTCACATGTTAAATCATGTGAAAACATGTGTTTTAGGAACACTTTACACGTGATCAAGTTTTTACATGTTCCAGCCATTATTACACCACGAAGCAGCCTCCACTGGTGAGAACATGTAAAGCAAAATGTGATAACGTGAAAACATATGTTTTAGGTACACTTCTCTCGTGATCACATGTTTTTACATGTTATCACATTTTGCTTTACATGTTCTCACCAGTGGAGACTGCTGAGGGGAGGACGGCTCATAATAATGGCTGGAACGGAGAGATTGGAATGGCATCAAACACATGGAAACCATGGAAACCATGTGTTTGATACCATTCCGCCCATTCTGTTCCAGCCATTATCACAAGCCCGTCCCCCACAATTAAGATGCCACCAACCTCCTGTGGTTGTCACCTGTTAACACATTAACTTCACATAAGATCACATATGATCACGTGATCACATAAAAACATGTGTTTTTGGAACACTTCACATGTATTCACGTGAAATGCATGTGTTTTTTCCGTAAGGGAACACTAAACACAAAGCAGCTGCTCAATAAAAGACCAGAGATGAGATTTACTCAGAAGTCCAGAGGAAAGACAGACACGATTGGAAGAAAAAAAAACTGTGAAGAAAGAGGGTAGAGAGAGCAAATAAAATGTGACAATGAACGTGGATTTGTGACCTCTACACATCGTTCAGGAATGAGCCCCTTTCGCTTTGCCATGTGGTAAAAATCTGAGGTGAGTGTGTGTATTTTGGCCTTTGAAGATCCAATTCCATGACAGTCTTTGTTTCTCACATTCCCCGTCATGAATTGGAAAGCATTGGATTGGGGTAAGCACTGGCTTTGGGTTTCCACCATTTTTAAATCCATGACGGGGAGAAGGGTGGAGAATTGGTACACAGACAATGTTTTGTACAGCAAGAAGAGGGAAGACCTATTCTGTAGCAGGTTTAAAAGGTGTCAGTCATGGAAATAACAGAATAGTATGTCCTGTGTATGTGCCATGTTTACCATGTACCATGTTTTAATCATATATTGTACAACTACATACACCTAAACCACCAGCAGTACGTTTTGTTGTTTCATAGGCAGGCAACTAAGGCTACACCCCAACTGGCGGACCGTGATTTTAACTTGTTTCCTGAGCAAAAATAAAACAGGGTATTATTATTATTATATATTTCTTTGGACATAAAATACTGAAAAAAAAACACCAGCAAATCTGCTTCAAGGATTTTTAATTTTGGAAATCTGTTCCAAAGTAATCCCATGCATAATAGAGAGATATGTGATCGTATACAAATGTAAGCAAGGTTTGAAATGATTATGTTTTAGTCAAATATTATATCTGTAGTCAATAAATTATTGTAGTCAACAAATTATTAGTAATCATGCTCTGGCCCCCCGACCATCCGCTCAAGACAAAATATGCACTACAGTGCATCAACCTTTTCACCTGAGCGCTATTGTTACAGTAGTTGAGTGTGCCCCTGTCCATAATCTTATGCATTCTGCAGTTACTGCAGCCCAGATGGCGCACAAGGCTTGTCGATAAAGTAAAGTCGGAGCTTTAGAAGTTACCCATAATAGCGTTATAACTCAATTTGAGCCTATAACTCGAACTGGATGCCAGCGTATAAATTATACACCCAGAACAGAAAGCATTCTTCTGCAAATCCATCTCTATCAGGAGATAAAAGGAAAAGAAGGTATTGTACTGCAGTAAATCTGGACTGCTCTGTCTAGATGCCCTCTCACACACACATGCATGCACGCACAAACACGCGCAAACAAATTAACGACAAACACACATACACTGGAATGAACTGTCTGGAAATCACATGCAAGCACAAGCATACACACATGCAGGGCCGGTTCCAGGCATAAGCAACATAAGCGACCGCCTAGAGCCCCACAGCTGCTAGGGGGCCCCACCCATTCTTTGACAATAATATAAAATTGGGGAACTCTGGATCTCAACTGTAGTTGCCATATTGAGATTTGGATTTGCATCAGCACTTTTTCTCTTTTTATGCCAGTCACTGACAGAGACTCAAATAGCCTATGTCAGTGTTAATTTTGGCAGCTATTTTAGTTTTAGTCTTAAAATAACTTTTAGTCTTAGTAAAATGTTTGTAATTTCATCGATAGTTAGTTTTAATTATTATCAGTTGACTAAAACTAGACTATTTTAGTCAGAGTTGTGGGTTCAATTCCCACAGGTGACCAGTATTAAAATGTATGCACTTACTAACTGTAAATCGCTCTGGATTAGAGATTCTGCTGAGTCTGCTAATTGATTATAATCTCACAGTCATAACTGTCAAGGGAGTAAATAACAGTGGTTTCCTTGAAAAGGAGAGCATTTGAGTCTTACAAAAATGCCAGAAGTCTTACTGTACTCCTAGTATTCAACAAATAGCAACAACAAGCAACCACAACTCGCATTTGTGGACTACACTGCGAGTGCGTCAACACAGACTAATGAATAACAGCACACATGGGAAAATAGAGCTTCTGTCGTGATCAAAGAAAACATTGCCTACATGAAAGTAAGCGAGAGAGTAAACATTGTTTCTAGTTGAGGTTAGTTACAAGTCAAGTCACAACTGCCAATGAGAGGATTACCTGAAATATTCTGCATGTATGATGGCTTATGATTGGACAAAACAGATGAAAAGGAGCTTCATGTCAAATTAAATGCCCATTAGTCTCACATGGAATTCTTGTCTCGTCCCATTTTTATCAACTAAAATGAAAAGTAATTTGTAATAGTTTGCGTATTTTCCCAGGGCATCTCTTCTAGCTATCGTCATAGTTTTATTCAGGAATAAGTCGTTGATGAGTACTTTTCCTCATAGTTATTGTTGATGAAATTAGCACTGCCATTCCATGTCAGCTAAATGTTCTTAGATTGGTAAATGAGTCTAGTCAGCTGTCTAAACTTGTAGTAATCATGGTTGAATTACCAACTGGGCACACAGAGCACGCAGGGATTTTGTTAGTCACTCTCACTCAGATGTCATAATAACATGGTATAAGTCATGGCAAAATGTGTAGAATTGCAGGAAATGAACTGTAAAACTGCAAATGTTTCTCTTTGCCCCATGACAAAATTTGTAAAATTACTGCAAACTTGCTTTAAAACTGCAACATTTTCTCTAAGTCCCGTGGCAAAATGTGTAGAATTGCAGGAAATTGACTCTACAATTATATTTTTTCTTTCTGCCGTCAAGAGGGGGGCCACTAAAATGTTTTGCCCATGAGGTCGGGGGGCCCCTAACAAAATTTAGCTATGGACCCCAAAAGGCTAGAGTCGGCCCTGCACACATGCACACACGCATGCATTAATTTACTAGTGATGCGCTTGCCATGACAAGCATTCCTCTTGCTTCCTATTCTCTGTGGGACTGTCTTGGAAAAAGCATTTCCATGAACTTTCTGATGAGTCATGTCATTCCATTGTCAGATTAACATCAAACAACTCTAGGTGAATGTACTAAAGACATAAAACAGGTCATTGGCCGTATTTAAAGTGATTCTCCGGTACTTTTGTATACGTTATAGCCAGTAGTGAAAGTAGTGCTCATGAGCTGGAAATTGCGTACTACGTCACCTATGTGCAGATATTTGCACCACGTCATTGCTCTCTCTCGCTCTGCTGATGTGTGTACATCTTGTTACTTGTCACTCAAATGGTGAGGGGCTGAAGATCATTGGCTAGAACTCAAATTGCTAGGGGGCTGGCCCACATGGGAGGAAATGTAGGGAAAATGGCACAGCACAGCTTCCAGAAAAACAGTTGCTTTCAAACTAGGGATTTCGTGGCTAATTGAGGTAAAACAGTAATTCTGCTCATAGATTATGCATGTATGAACTACACATTGACACATCCAGCCCAAAGCGGGAAGTTTCAAAAGTTCCGGAGCATGTCTTTAATGTTGTGTAAAATGGTAGTGGTTCCTATTCTCTGTGGGACACGGGAAAATTATTTACATAAAATAAATGACTATGTATCATGTGTCACTGTAACATAAAACAAATGCACCTACTGTACACTGTAATATGAAATACAGAATTGTACTTGCCACCTTGCTCCCTTTAAGTTACTGTCAAATTCATGGCAAACCCTTTACAGTGCATGACTTACTACAGCTATTACAACGTACGGTGATGGCCTGTGACACCATACAGTACAGACTCCAGTTAAAGGTATTTAAGATGTATTACAGCGTATTAGAGCGCTTTATGCAGACCAGGGCTGGTGGCCATTGACACCACATCATAGATGCTTTCCATGACATTTCCTGATGTGTCGTGTGTCACTTTAACATTAAACAACTCTAGGTGAAGATATTTCAGACTTATTATAGCTATTGAAGGTATTTTAGATGGCGTCAAAAACGATTAGTGCAGGGGAGAGGACGAAGCCTGTGAAATCCAGTAACATGAACTTCTGACTCTCCACCTGTATTTCATCCCCTACCTTTTAACTTCCATACCAGGTCACGTTTTTCCATAGTAAGGAGGAAGATGAGGAAGGGGGGGGGGAGTGGAGGAAGAAGAGAGAAGAGGAGGAGGAGGAGGAGAATAGGGAGGAGGACAAGTAGGAAGGAACCACCACTCACACAGTTGTCTTCAGAGCCAGAAGCAATGAATCGTCCACAGGGTGAAAAGGCTGCGGTGCAGGGATGACAGCGATTCAAGTGGTTCTCATACCGCCGCACACACCTATGGAGAGAAAACAGAGTGGGAGATTTAAAGAATGCCAATGAAAACTACTATTGCTGCTCTATTTGAAAGGGCAAATCAGTAGTGACATTTCATGATTCTGCTTAGGCGTGTTGTATTTCAGTTATTATGGATCCCCATTAATCTTCCTGGGCTCCAGCAAAAATTAAGGCAGTAACATATAATACAATTTTGAAACATTAAAATACATTTTACAACAGATTTCACAATACATTTGCAAATGATGGCCTCAGTACTGGTATCCACAGTCATTCATATTGGGTGGTTGTGTTTGTGTGTGTGTGTGTGTGGTCACCCAGGATGCCAAATATTTCTACTAGTTGCAAAAATGCCTAGTTCAGAACACACACACACACAAACATACTGATTTACGAGAATGTAAAATGTCAAACATCTCACCATTGAGATCTCATAGAGAAGCAGTATCAAATATCAAATTTATTCTGCTACCCTTAGGGACTAGGAACTAGCCTAGTGTAGCAGCAAAGTGCCACTGCACCCCAGAGCAAGCTCATTTCAGCACAAAACAAAACAGGGTTCCCAGGTGTCAACATGGGAGTGGTGCCCAATGAGTTACAGTACCAAATAAAATCCAAGTTTATTGGTCGTGTACACAGATTTATAGATGTTATCGCTGGTGCAGTGAAATTATTGTGTTTCTAGCTCCATCAGTGCAGTAATACCTAGCAATAAAAATTGAATAAAAAACTATACACACATAATCCAGAAATGTTTTGAAATATCAGAACGAGCGATGTCAGAGACTGTAAAATATAAACATACACTGAGTACACCAAACATTAGGAACACATTGCCCTCAGAACACCCTCAATTCATTGGGGCATCGACTCCACAAGGTGTCGAAAGGGTTCCAGAGAGATGATGGCCCATGTTGACTACAGTATGTATAATACTGTATTATAGTCAAGGGACATCCTATATACAGTGCATTTGGAAATGATTCAGGCCCCTTCCCTTTTTGCACATTTAGTTACGTTAGAGCCTTTTTCTAATATGGATTCCATAAAAAATTATCATCATCAATCTAGACACAATAACCCATAATGACAATGCGAAAACAAGTTTTAAGATATGTTTGCAAAGAAAACCAGAAAAAACGTATTTACGTAAGTATTAAGATAGAGACTCGAAATTGAGATCAGGTGCATCCTCTTTCCATTGATCATCATTGAGATGTTTCTACAACATGATTGGAGTCCACCTGTACTAAATGTAATTGATTGGACATGATTTGGAAAGGCACACACCTGTCTATATCAGGTCCCACAGTTGACAGTGAATGTCAGAGCAAAAATCAAGCCATGAGGTCGAAGGAGTTGTCCGTAGAGCTCTGAGACAGGATTGTGTCGAAGCACAGATCTGGGGAAGGGTCCCAAAAACATTCTGTAGCATTGAAGAACACAGTGGCCTCCATCATTCTTAAATGGAAGAAGTCTGGACCCACCAAGACTCTTCTTAGAGCTGGCCACCCGGTCAAACTGAGCAATCAGGGGAGAAGGGCCTTGGTCAGGGAGGTGACCAAGAACCTGATGGTCAATCTGACAGAGCTCTAGAGTTCCTCTGTGGAGATGGGAGAACCTTTCAGAAGGACAACCATCTCTGCAGCACTCCACCAATCAGGCCTGTATGGTAGAATGGCCTGAAGGAAGCCACTCCTCAGTAAAAGGCACATGATAGCCCACTTGGAGTTTGCCAAAAGGCACCTAAAAGGCATCTCAGACCATGAGAAACAAGATTCTCTGGTCTGATGAAACCAAGATTGAACTCTTTGGCCTGAATGCCAAGCGTCACGTCTGGAGGAAACCTGGCACCATCCCTATGGTGAAGCATGGTGGTGGCAGCATCATGCTGTGGGGAAGTTTTTGAGAGTTTGAGAGGATCTGCAGAGAAGAATGGGAGAAACTACCCAAATACAGGTGTGTCAAGCTTGTAGCGTCATACCCAAGAAGACTTGATGCTGTAATCGCTGCTTCAACAAAGTACTGAGTAAAGGGTCTGAATACTTATGTAAATGTAATATGTTTTTATTTTTAATATATTTGCAAAACTCTCTAAAAACCTGTTTTTGCTTTGTCATTATGGGGTATTGTGTGTAGATTGATGAGAAAAAAACAAAAAATTTTACAAGGCTGTAATGGAGCAAAAAGTGGAAAAAGTTAAGAGGCCTGAATGCTTTCCGAATGTACTGTAACTACTGCCTTACACACCTTCCTACACATATACACTGAGTATACAAAACATTAGGAACGCCTAACTAATATTATGTTGCACCGCGCCCCCTTTTGTCCTCAGAACAGCCTTTATTCATCGGGGCATGGAATCTACAAGGTGTGGAAAGTGTTCCACATGGATGCTGGCCCATGTTGACTCCAATGCTTCCTACAGCTGTGCCAAGTTGGCTGGATGTCCATTGGGTGGTGGACCATTCTTGATACACATGGTAAATTGTTGAGCGTGAAAAACCCAGCAGCGTTGCAGTTCTTGACACACTCACTACCATACCCCGTTCAATGGCACTTCAATATTTTCCCTCTGAATGGCACACATACACAATCTATGTGTCAGTTGTCTCAAGGCTTAAAAATCCTTCTTTAACCTGCCTCCTCCCCTTAATTTTCAATGATTGAAGTGGATTTAACAGGTGACATCAATAAGGGATCATAGCTTTCACCTGGATTCACCAGGTCTGCCGTCCAAACATTTAAAAGACACACCCTCGTCCACTTACACTCACCTTATGCCCTTGGGGGAATCCCCATCGCCATCTTGGAGGGCAGGCCAAATGATTAGCCAAGCAAGAGAAGTTTGCAACGTAAGCCCCTCAGCCCTCGTTTTTAAATCGGCTTTGTGAGTGTACAATTATGTTCACTCCGGGGGCCTGAAACTCCCCATAATTCAATTTGTGACGATTGTACATCCACTAAGAAAAGTCAGTGAAAACTTAAAAACAACATCAATGGACAAGTCAACATACAAGTGTAAGTAAAAACGAATGCAAATAAGTTAGAAATGGGGCTACTATTGCACATGACGGCACCACAAACACGTCTCGTAAAAAGTAAATATGTTTTTGTTTGGTTGTCTTTTGGAAATTGCAGAAATAAAAGCATTTCCTTCTTCAGAAGTTCCAGCTAGGCAGGCTAACGTTAGTTAGCTAAATAATTTGCTAGCTATCATAAAGTAGGTGCATATTAATAATGAGATACTTTATATAAGTAGACATGTATAATTGACTGTAGCGCATATAAAGCACCCACAAGCTACCGGTGGCTGAAAACACAATAATCGCGGGATGAATTCGATGAATTTCCGGTGTTGGATGTTGTGTGTGTGTGTCCTGGACTTGTGTGTGTGTGTGTGTCCTGGACTTTCACATTATAATCTCATCAGACCAAAAACTAGGTAAAACCTAATGACTGGTGTCCTCATAGGGGCCCATAACAGATGTGGGTGAACACCTTATTTTACATTGTGTAAACCACTAATAGGTGAATGTCAATGTTAACGGGAATGTTAATATACAGATAGACAGACATACAGAGACAGGTAGACAAATGAACAGACAGTGAGCCAGACAGACAGGCTGACAGACACTAGCAACCTCTGCCGCCGTAGTGAAACTTTGTTGCCAAAACAAAATAAGATGGCATTACAAAGGTCATGAACCCCCCAGCTTTCAATTCCAGCCAAACAAGTGGCAGAATGGTAGATTTTTCCACGTTGCCGGCTCGGAGATTCAAACCATTGGGCTATACTCGGCCTTGTCTCAGGGTAGTAAGTTGGTGGTCTGTTGATATCCATCTGGTGGTGTGGGGCTGTGCTTTGGCAAAGTGGGTAGGGTTATATCCTTCCTGGTTGGCCCTGTCCGGGGGTATTGTCGGGCAGGGCTACAGCGTCCCCCTGACCCGTCTCAGTCTCCAGTATCTATTCTGCAATAGTCTATGTGCCAGGGGGCTAGGGTCAGTCTGTCCTATCTGGTGTAATTCTCCTGTCTAATCTGGTGTCCTGTGTGATCTTAAGTATGCTCCCTCTAATTCTCCAATCTCTCTCTCGCTTTCTCTCTCTCCCCTTCTCAGAGGACCTGAGCAATTGGACCATGCCTCAGGACTACCTGGCCTGATGAACTTTAGCTGTCCCCATCCCCAGTCCACCTGGTCGTGCTGCTGATCCAGTTTCTGCTGTTCTGCCTGCAGCTATGGAACCCTGACCTGTTCACCAGACATGCTACCTTGTCATGCTGCTTCTCCAGTTTCAACTGTTCAGCCTGCGGCTATGGAACCCTGACCTGTTTACTGGATGTGCTACCTTATCCCAGACCTGCTGTTTTGAGTCTCTCTCGCGCTCTCTCTCGCTGAATGCACGGCAATGAAAAGCCAACTGACATTTACTCCTGAGGTGCTGACCTGTTGCACCCTCTATAACCACTGTGTTTATTATTTGGCCCTGCTGGGGCGGTAGGGTAGCCTAGTGGTTAGAGTGTTGGGCTAATAACCGAAAGGTTGCAAGTTCAAATCCCCGGGCTGACAAGGTAAGAATCTGTCGTTCTGCCCCTGAACAAGGCAGTTAACCTACTGTTCCTAGGCCGTCATTGTTCTTAACTGACTTGCCTCGTTAAATAAAGGTGAAAAATAAAAATCTATGAATGTTTGAACATCTTAAAGAACAATCTGGTCTTAATGGCCATGTACTCTTATAATCTCTACCACGAACAGCCAGAAGAGGACTGGCCACCCCTCAGAGCTTGGTTCCTCTCTAGGTTTCTTCCTAGGTTCCTGCCTTTCTAGGGAGTTTTTCCCAGCCACAGTGCTTCTACATCTGCATTGCTTGCTGTTTTAGGCTGGGTTTCTGTATAAGCACTTTGTGACATCTGCTGATGTAAAAAGTGCCTTATAATTACATTTGATTGATAACAGACAGACTACCTAATTCTTTTTTGCCACACTGTGACTGAGCAGTAAGAGGAGGAGGAGGGAAAGGAGAAGGAAGGAGGAGGGGAGAGAGAAAGGAGAAGGAAGAAGAGGAGGAGGAGGAGGGAAAGGAGAAGGAAGGAGGAGGGGAGAGAGAAAGGAGAAGGAAGAAGAGGAGGAGGAGGGGAGAGAGAAAGGAGAAGGAAGAAGAGGAGGGAAAGGAGAAGGAAGGAGGAGGGGCGAGAGAAAGGAGAAGGAAGAAGAGGAGGAGGGAAAGGAGAAGGAAGGAGGAGGAGGAGGGAAAGGAGTAGGGAGGAGAAAGAAGGAGGAGGAGGGAAAGGAGGAGGAGGAGGGAAAGGAGAAGGAAGGAGGAGGAGGGAAAGGAGAAGGAAGGAGGGAAAGGGGAAGGAGGAGGGGGGAAAGGAGAAGGAAGGAGGAGGGAAAGGAGAAGGAAGGAGGGAAAGGAGAAGGAGGCAGAGGGAAAGGAGAAGGGAGGAGGGAGGAGGGAGGCGGAGGGAAGGAGAAGGAGGCAGAGGGAAAGGAGAAGGAGGCAGAGGGAAAGGAGAAGGAAGGAGGAGGAGGGAAAGGAGAAGGAAGAGTGTGTGCGGATAATATTTTGACTGAGCAGTGACAGCACAGAGAGGAGGAGGTAGAGGAGGAGGAAGAGGAGGAAACTGAGTTTGGTCCAACACACTTTCCCATCCCAGCGTTCTCTGAGTGATGACAATGCATCGAGTGAGTGAGTGAGTGAGTGAGTGAGTGAGTGAGTGAGTACAATAACCCAGACAGGGATAGGAAGGTCTGTTCCCCTTGGATCCGAGCCGACAACGTTACTAAATCCACCTTGGTCCTCTGAGTCGCTCGTCAATGTAATCAACAAGCTAATCATAGAAATCATCTGGCTACTAAATGGCTAATGCTAGATTCCACTTCAATCACTGTCTCCTCAAAGACTAGGTGAATAATAGCATAGTCATTTTCCCATAAGAGGTTTTTGTAGCCACCATAATTGAATTCGCAGACCACTGTAAAGATAAAATATGTAAAAAGTAAGTACATTTTTTGCTTTATTTTATTATTACTTTCCTTTCTTGAAACTAGATGATGTCATCCCTGTAAGAGACAGTCAAGTAATGCAACCACCTTTTAACAAGGAAGTAGTTGGGGCAAAATTTGTTTTATTCTCTATTCATCCTTTTTTTTTATTTATTTACAGCGTATAATGCTAGATTACAGTATGGATTTAACAGTGGGGGTTTCCAGCAGGTTTGGAGTTGAAGATATTTCTGAACTAAGCAGAAACAGACTGCTAGATATTCACTTTCATCTCAGAAACAGGGAGCATGCTGATGTGATGTTCAGGGCATGTATTCCCAAAGCATCTCAGAATAGGAGTGCTAATCTAGGATCAGTTTAGTATTTCAATCAAAATGCATAATAAGGCAGACCCACCTGATCCTAGATCAGCACTGCTACTCTGAGAGGCTTTTGACTACAGGCACAGAATCTTAGAACACTGGTTACCCAGCACATATTGATGGGGAATGGGGTATTTGCTGCGTCTGGGCTGTTGTCTCATTGTTTGGAAATGCGCTGGAGGCCACAACTGCACACACTATGACGTGTGTAGGGATAACAGATTGCTGAGTAATAATAAACGCTGGTCAGTCCAGTGGTTTACATGGCTTATAAAGCCAGTTTCTCCCAACTGAGGCAACTATTCACATAGGAGAAGCCACAATACAGAAACGTTGAAGTTTCAGTGGTAGTTGCGGTGCCAGTGGGAGAAAGAGTGTGTGTGTGTGTTTCCTGGTAGATCTACACAAGTTAAATTTAAACAACATGCAGGGAATATTACCCTTGGTGCTTAACCTAGCCTGAAAAGCTTAATCAGAGTCCCAAATGGCACCCTATTCACTATCTAGGGCACTACTCTGGTCAGAAGTGCCATTTGGGACGCAGAGGCATCTATTAACGTAAAGGTCACAATAAAAAGGAACGGTAATTAAAATGCTCTCATCCTGTGTGTGAGAACCAAACACCTTGGGTGTGTGTGTTCGTGTGTCTGTCAGTCTGTGTGGGTTTGTGTGTGTTTGCGCGCGTGCATATATTTGTGCATGCATGTGTTTATCCTTCCCAAACCGACCGCCTGCTTCTTTACTGCCTGCCTTCTTTTTATTAGTATTTTTTTTTTTTATTCCCCTTAATGTTCCTACTTCTTCTGCCAGGCAACATTACTAAGAACTTAGTACTTAGGATACTTGGATTCAGCAAAGCTCACTTTCAGACCTGGGCTCAAATACTATTTGAAATCTCTTAAAATAAGTTCAGCATTCAGCTTCAACCTTCCTGGAGTACAGTACAACAGTGGGCAGGGTTTGCACTTTTGGAAAAAATATATACTGGTTCCATTGAAACACACAAGCTCAATCAAGCCCAGCTGAAGTATTTGAAATGATTTCAAATAGTATTTGAACCCAGCAATGTTAATATTGTGCCTTTTGTTCATTTTCTCTTCACAATCCAGGTTGGGCCTGCCTGGTTCTTGTTAGAATTAAAGATTACGACAACTAAGATAAACAACTATATTTTAAAAATCCCTCCTATTTCAATCAGTGGACCAGAACCAAACAACAGATTGCCTGGTGCAACAGACTGCCTGGTGGGTGGGTGGGTGCGTGTGTGCCTGGCCGCCCTGCAGTGCATTCTGGACCCTGTGTCATCAACCCTGGGAGCGCTAGGAAGATGTTTGCAAACATTTCATTTTTGGTAAAAACAATATAACATATTTAGAGAAGAGCAGAACCAACTAAATGAATAACAGAGTTGTGTAACAATAGGAGCTGATTTCCTGGACACAGATTAAGCCTAGTCCTGGAATGAAACTATGCTCAATGGAGAATCTCCATTGAACTAGGTTTTTGAGTCCAGACTAGACTTAATCTGTGTCCAAGAAACTGTCTCTAGCTGGACTCCTACCAGTGGAGCCTAGCTCTCCTATGACTCCTGTTCATACTATATTAGAAGAATAACAGTGGGATGCTGGCTAATGGGTGACGGAGTTTGCTGAAGTTGGCTAGCAAGTGACAAGAGCATTATCCATCATGCATAGCAACCATTTTGTTTAGAATGGATGACCAGTCATTTTCCATAGACGGTAGCAGTTAATTGCGTTGGGCCAGTAACTGAAAGGTCACTGTTTCCAATCCCAGAGCCGGCTAGGTGAAAAATCTGTCAATGAGCCCTTGAGCAAGGCACTTAACCGTAATTGTGCCTGTAAATCGCTTGTGGTAAAAGCATCTGCTAAATGACTAAAATGTAAATGTATGTGTTGACGTCATTGACCCATTGAGTCAGTCCCCCCGCAAAGCCCGAGGTTGATGTCTGCGTCCACGTGGAAATCTATTTAGCATAATACAAAAATCCCCATAAAAATCAAGGTATCTGTTTTTTTTTGTTGCATCACAATCCACCGCATCTGCCTATGTCGTGACAGAGCTAGAGCGGTGTTTGTCAGACCATAAGGCATCCCGAAAATCGGTCTTCTCACAAAATCGTCTGTAGCATCCAAACAGTTTGGGATGCACACTAATATGAACCTCTGTGGAAAGGTGAGACTCTCACGAACATGTCGTTTTTGCTCTAGGACGCCCACAGGCCTCAGAAGACTTGTCTGAAGGTCCCCCGGTACCAATTGAACAAATGTATGGAGATATATATGGAGACTATTTAATGCCAAAAATAAGGTGTTGAATATATGTATACCTTTTTTTTTTTACAAATGTTTCCTGATCTTTCTTATATCTCTCAGACATAGGACTAACACTTGAGAACAAACTTCCTTTTGAATTATTAGGGTACTATCTGTTGTTCTATGTTGTGAATCTGTTATTCAATATGTTGTATGGGCTAATAATTTTCAGCAAATATTTTTGATATATATTTATTTTGTACTTCAAAAAAATTCAAAATCAAAGTAGCACAATTATCCTTGGTATAACCTTCTTAAAACAATTCCATATAGCTTAGTAGAACCCCCCCCCCAGGGCTTAAGACTCTTCTGGGTCATAAAGCAAACAGTATCCCCTTAGGTCTTCAACAGCAAATACGTAAAATGTTTAAGCATATGTTGCAGCGATGAAAATATTTTTTTTCTGAATATTGACAAAAAAATATGATCTTAAGGGGGTTAGCAATCAGCGACGGAGTTGACATGTCACTGACGGAGCTGACAACAGATACTCAAAACAGACATCATTTTGTGATACAAAATACAAGTTCAATTCAAACATGTATAAAATATGATTCATGAGTCATTTGAAAATCCCTCATAAAAAACAACCATTCAATCAGCTCTTTCAGCATCTGACGGAATTGAGTTGATGTTTGACCCCAAAAATATTTTTCGTCTTCATTCAAGTGGTATGCAGTAGCAATTTAGCTTTTCCTCAGTTGCTTTATGACACTAAAACCTAATTAAATGTAACATATTTGAACCAAAATTCCTATTCTATCAGGCAGATGGAGTTGACAGTTTGTTTGTGACCATGGTGATTCCAATTATTTGTTTAAATCTATCAAAAGTAGAGAACTTTATAGACCATGAGTGGTCTTGTTGCACTACATGTAATGAGGACATGAAGAAGGGGTACTTCTGGAATAGCTGACCATGCTCATTCCCGATTCATTTAGGATTTTAGACCAATCTGACAGAGTACACGTAATGTCCAGACACATCTTTTAGAACTCACAGTTTTGAGAGAAATATTCTTTAAAGTCAAAGAGGGCTATTGCAAAAAAATACACTGAAAACAAATATAAGCGCAACATGTAAAGTGTTGGTCCCATGTTTCATGAGCTGAAATAAAAGTCCACAGAAACATTCCATACACACAAAAAGCTTATTTCTCCAAAAATGTGCGTACAATTTGTTTTGCATCCCTGTTAAGTGAGCATTTCTCCATCCACCTGACAGGTGTGGCATATCAAGAAACTGATTGAACAGCATGATCATTACACAGTTGCACCTTGTGCTGGGGACAATAAAAGGCCACTTTAAAATGTGTAGTTTTGTCACACAACACAATGCCACAGATATCTCAAGTTTTGAGGGAGCATGCAATTGGAATGCTGAATGTAGGAATGTCCACCAGAGCTGTTGTCAGGTAATGTAATGTTCATTTCTCTACAATAAGCCACCTCCAACGTGGTTTTAGAGAATTTGTCCAACCGGTCTCACAACTGCAGACCATGTGCATGGCGTAGTTTGGGCGAATGGTTTGCTGATGTCAACATTGTGAACAGTCCCCCATGGTGGCGGTGGGGTTATAGTATAGGCAGACATAAGCTACGGACAACAAACAGAATTGCATTTTATCGATGGCAATTTGAATGCACAGAGATACCGTGATGAGATCCTGAGGCCCATTATCGTGTCATTCATCCGCCACCATCACTTCATGTTTCTGCATGATAATGCACGGCCCCATTTCGCAAGGATCTGTACACAATTCCTGGAAGCTGGAAAATATCCCAGTTCTTCCATGTCCTGCATACTCACCAGGCATGTCACCTATTGAGCATGTTTGGGATGCTCTGGATCGACGTGTATGACAGCGTTTTCCAGTTCCCGCCATTATCCAGCAACTTCGCACAGCCATTGAAGAGGAGTGGGACAGCATTCCACAGGCCACAATCAACAGCCTGATCAACTCTGTGCGAAGGAGATATGTAGTGCTGATGTGTACTGACTGGTTTTCATTAGTACACAGCATTGAACGAGATCTTCAGTTTCTTGACAATTTCTAGCACGGAATAGCCTTTATTTCTCAGAACAAGAATAGACTGACGAGTTTCAGAAGAAAGTCCTTTGTTTCTGGCCATTTTGAGCCTGTAATCGAACCCACAAATGCTGATGCTCCAGATACTGAACTAGTCTAAAGAAGGTCAGTTTTATTGCTTCTTTAATTAACACAACAGTTTTCAGCTGTGCTAACATAATTGCAAAAGGATTTTCTAATGATCAATTAGCCTTTTAAAATGATAAACTTGGATTAGCTAACACAATGTGCCATTGGAACATAGGAGTGATGGTTGCTGATAATGGGCTTCTGTACGCCTATCTAGATATTCCATTAAAAAACAGCCGTTTCCAGCTACAATAGTCATTTACAACATTAACAATGTCTACACTGTATTTCTGATCAATTTGATGTTATTTTAATGGACAACATGTGCTTTTC
Organism: Salmo salar; assembly: GCF_965601325.2. Classification (NCBI taxonomy): domain Eukaryota; kingdom Metazoa; phylum Chordata; class Actinopteri; order Salmoniformes; family Salmonidae; genus Salmo; species Salmo salar. The sequence continues at coordinate 27,305,166 of NC_138318.1, read as the reverse complement.
TTTCAAAAACAAGGACATTTCTAAGTGACCCCAAACTTTTGAACGGTAGTGTACATATTTTCCCCTTGTGAAATACCTGTAAATGTAAATGTTAAGCTCAAATAATGCTACGCCTGTGACACACACACACACACACACACACACACACACACACACACCACACACACACACACACACACACACACACACACACACACACACACACACACCCTCCTCTACTGAGCCACAATACTCACTTCTGGTTTGTGACCCATTAGGGAGCAGTTTAAAGAGTTGGATGAGGTTGGGACATTACAGGTCACTTGTAACGAGGCCAATGTCTATATAGAACAAATCCTTAGCAAATAGACCAAGGCTTCGTCCCAAATGGCACCCTTTCCCCTATTCACCCTTATGGAAAAACTACATGAATTTCATATGTGAACACAAAACACATTTTCATATAATCACACCATTTTATGTGAAGTTAATGTGGTAACAGTTGACATGTAAAGCAACACTTGATTACATGAAACTACATGTAGTGTTCCAACTCATGTGAGTTGTGAAATTAGGTGATTTTTCTGAAAGGGCAGTACACTACTGTTGACCAGGGCCCATATGGATCTGGCCAAAAGTAGTGCACTATATAGGAGATAGGATGCCATTTGGGACATATCCATTGCCTTGCTATGGCCATGTGTTGACATCACGTACCTGAAAGGATTTGGTACCAAAACCCAAAGAGCTCGGAAAAGCTTACATTTTTTTCTCAAGCTTCATTAAAAATAAAGTGACATCATCTCAGTGAAAAGAAAGAGAAAAGTGAAAATAAAATATTTTGGCCATCAGACAGATGGAAGTATATTTGCTTGCGTTTTGTCCCAAATGGTGCAAAGGTGCCTATAGTGCATTACTTCTGACCAGATCCTTATTGCTCCCTTTGGCCCTGGTCAAAAGTAGTGCACTATATAGGGAGTAGGGTGTTATTTGGGACACAATCCCTGAGACAATGGAAAATAACTCAGTTTGGTTATAAATATAATATTAGAGTGCTCAGGGAAATATCCACTAATAACTAATGAACTGACACAGGCCAATGTTATGACCAGCTGCCTGTCACATGTGTGCACCTGCATTATTAAATAGGCTGACATCATCAATATGAGATATTCCTTGGAGGCTTCTACATTGACCTTTAATCCTAGGGTTAGGGGCAGAGGTAAATAAAATATCCTGACCTGTTTCAATAAACCATCTGTCAGGTGATAGGTTGTGAGTACAGGAAGACATCTTGACAGGAACCAGACTTTTGAAGAACAAACGCAAACCTGATACGTATCTTCAGGAAGAAGAAGAAGAAGACAAGTGAAATGGAGTGGAGGAGGGAGACAAAGATATGTCTGTGTCGCTGAACAATGATCATGATGAGTAGGGTGCAAGGGTGTGTAGCCTCTATAATATAGTATCAAGGCCACACCACATAAGAAAAAGGTCAAGTTATCCTTAACTTGTCCAACCACTTCTACCAAGTAAATGTAAACTATGTTTGGCTTTGCTGAGACGCAGTGTTCCGCCAGCATATTGTTATATTGAGCAATGAGCAATAATATCTTCAAGGAGGATTGAGACCGAAGGAAATGATAAGAGAGATGAATGAAGCCCTCACATATATTTCAATATCACATCCACCTTGTGGTTTCCTCTAAGAGACAATCACACACACACACAGAGAGAGAGAGAGAGAGAGACAGGATTGGGCCACTATATGACAGGCCGTAGAACAAGACCCTGACCAGAACATGACCTGAGCTTACCTGGTGCAATGGAACCAATAGAATAGTCCCAAAAGTGCAAACCCCACCCACCTGGCACTCCAGGCAGACAAAACCAAACGGTAAGGGTATTAAAAAATATTTCAAATAGTGTTTGAACCCAGGGCTGGATGGAACACATGCAATGGAAGCAGTCTCACTCAGCTCAGACACAAAATAATGACACACAGAATGTGTTCAAATTCCAAAGCAAAGTGGAGTTCGACATCAATTGGCATTGATAGCCACATAGGATAAGCTTGCTCAGAGCCAATGCCTCTAGTCTAGACCTAACCCTCAATAACCTGCATACATGGAAAACAAAATGTACAAAAACGTAGTTGAAATTCATTTGTCAAGGAGATACCATACTATAATCAACTTTGGAATTATACATTTTTGAAAGTATTTTGTATGTTTATTAGTTAGAGAGAGACAGAGGAGAAAGGAAGGCGAGAGAGTGCTGAAAAAGCTGTGGGTCAAATTTGAACCCATGCTGGCAGCGGTACATCGTACATGTGCTCCAGAAGAAGCGGCTTAAACAGCTAGACCACGACAGGCCACAACTTCTTTGGAATGTTTACATTTGAAATATTAGACATTTAATTAAATTATAATGAATGTGTATTTGAATAGACAGAAATGGGACCTATATCCCAAACATGGGGTGTTCTACAAATGTTATTGTGAACATTCAAATCCTGCTGAGAAGGATTTAGTGTTGAAGAACGAAAGTCCTTTCATAAGAGAGAATGGAATCCTTATTGAGAGAAGCAATTTATCAATCACAAAGTGCTTTATACTAACCCGGCCAAGATCCCAAAGAGCAAGCAGGGGCAAAGTGGCAAGGAACAACTCCCTAGAAGGAAGAAACCTTGAAAGGAACCAGAATCATAGGGGAGGCCTATCCTCCTCTGGCTGTACTGGGTAGAATTACTTTTCAATACATTTCAAAACAACTATAAACATAACATTTATTTGAAAAAACAAGTAGTTGAATATTGGAATGTATTTGGAAATACACTTGGAAAGTATTTCAAAATACTCAAAAACACTGACGCAAATACACTCCCATGTACTGAACCCAGTTATTCCAAAATAGTATTTTAAATAATACAATTTGGTCAACTATTTGCTTTTTACAAATTACCATTCAAATACTCAAAGACAGTGCATTCAGAAAGTGCTCACACCCCTTGACTTTTTCCACATTCTGTTACGTTACAGTCTAATTCTAAAATTGATTAAACAGGTTTTTTCCCCTCATCAATCCACACACAATACCCCATAATGACAAAGCAAAAACAGACGTACATTTTTTTACCCCCAAAATTAAAAAACGAACTAAATTATCACATTTACGTAATTAAACAGACCCTTTACTCAGTACTTTGTTGAAGTACATTTGGCAGCGATTACAGCATCGAGTCTTCTTGGGTATGACGCTACAAGCTTGGCACACCTGTATATGGGGAGTTTCTCCCTTTCTTATCTGCAGATCCTCTCAAGCTCTGTCAGGTTGGATGGGGAGCGTCGCTGCACAGCTATTTTCAGGTCTCTCCAGAGATGCTCGATCAGGTACAAGTCCGGGCTCTGGCTGGGCCACTCAAGGACATTGATAGGGATAAGTCTAAGTCACTCTGTCACGTCCTGACCATAGTAAGAGGTTATTTTCTATGGTAGAGACGGTCAGGGCGTGACAAAATTTGGGGCGGGGGGGCACACGGGGAGATTGGCAGGTCAGGTTGGAGACCTGAGCCAACTCCCCGTGCTTACTGTGGGGGGCGAGTGATCGAGCAAGCACCATGTTATGCTGAGATACGCACTGTGTCGCCAGTGCACAGCTACAGCCTGGTGCGCTCGGTGCAGCCCGGAGCCTCCAGGGGCGGCCTGCAGCCCGGAGCCTCCAGGGGCGGCCTGCAGCCCGGAGCCTCCAGGGGCGGCCTGCAGCCCGGAACCTCCAGTGGCGGCCTGCAGCCCGGAACCTCCAGCGATGATCTACAGTCCGGTTCTTTCGACGACGATCCACGGTCAGGTGGTAATAAAGCAGAAGGATCAGTGGGTGGAGCGGGGATTATGCCCCGAACCGGAGCCGCCTCCTCTGCTGGAGGTTAAGGTTATGGGGACTGCATTTGAGCCGTCATAGATAGGAGTTACCCACTCAACCCTCCCTTTTGTTTTTGTTTATGTTTTGTTTGGTAGCATTCGGAGTCTGCACCTTTGGGGGGGGTACTGTCACGTCCTGACCATAGTAAGAAGTTATTTTCTATGGTAGAGATGGTCAGGGCGTGACAGGGGGTGTTTTTCTATGTTTTGTATTTCTATGTTTAAGTTCTAGTTTTTCTATTTCTATGTTGTTGTTTTTTGGGTTGATCTCCAATTGGAGGCAACTGGTCCTCGTTGTCTCTAATTGGAGATCATATTTAAATAGGGGTTTTTCTTCCTGGGTTTTTGTGGGTTATTATATTTTGAGTAGTGTTTGTTTCTCTCTGTGTCACGGTTTGTTGTTTGGTCATTTTCAGTTATTTGTGTATTGCAAAGTTTCACGGATTTAATAAAATGTGGAACTACAACCACGCTGCACTTTGGTCCCCTCTCTACGACAGCCGTGACACACTCCTGCGTTTTCTTGGCTGTGTGCTTAGGGTCGTTGTCCTGTTGGAAGGTGTACCTTTGCCCCAGTCTGAGGTCCTGAGCACTCTGGAGCAGGTTTTCATCAAGGATCTCTCTGTACTTTGCTCCGTTCATCTTTCCCTCGACCCTGACTAGTCCTCCAGTAACTACAGCTGAAAAAATTCCCATGATGTTGCCACCACCATGCTTCACCATAGGGATGGTGCCAGGTTTCCTCCAGATGTGACGCTTGGCATTCAGGCCAAAGAGTTCAATCTTGGTTTCATCAGACCAGAGAATCTTGTTTCTCATGGTCTGAGAGTCTTTAGGTTCCTTTTGGCAAACTCCAAGCAGGCTGTCATGTGCCTTATACTGAAGAGTGGCTTCCGTCTGGCCACTCTACCATAAAGGCCTGATTGGTGGAGTGCTGCAGAGATGGTTGTCCTTCTGGAAGGTTCTCCCATCTCCACAGAGGAACCTTGAAGCTCTGTCAGAGTGACCATCAGGTTCTTGGTCACCTTCCTGAATAAGGCCCTTCTCCCCCGACTGCTCAGTTTGGCTGGGAGGCCAGCTCTAGGAAGAGTCTTGGTGGTTCCAAACTTCTTCCATTTAAGAATGATGGAGGCCATTGTGTTTATTTTTTGGTACCCTTCCCCAGATCTGTGCCTCGAGTCAATCGTGTCTCGGAGCTCTACGGACAATTCCTTCGACCTCATGGACTGAATTTTGCGCTGACATGCTCTGTCAACTGTGGGACCTTATAGAGACAGGTGTGTGCCTTTCCAAATCATGTCCAATCAATTGAATTTACCACAGGTGGACTCCAATCAAGTTGTAGAAACATCTCTATGATGATCAATGGAAACAGGATGCACCTGATCTCTATGTTGAGTCTCAGAGCAAAGGGTCTGAATATTTTTGTAAATAATGTATTACTATTTTTATTTATTTGCAAACATTTCTAAAAACCTGTTTTCGCTTTGTCATTATGGGTATTGTGTGTAGATTGATGAGGAACATTTTGTATTTAATACATTTTTGAATAAGGCTGTAACGTATCAAAATGTGGAAAAAGTCAAGGGGTCTGAATACTATCCGAATGAAAATACTCAAATGCACAAAAAAAGTATTTACAGTGCCTTCAGAAAGTATTCACACCCCTTTACTTTTTCCAAATTGTTCTGATCAAATATAGATTTTTTTGTCATTGGCCTACATGTCAAAGTAGAATTAAGTTTTTTGACATAATTACAAATTAATTAAAAATGAAAAGCAGAAATGTCGAGTAAATAAATTCAACCCCTTTGTTATGGCAAGCCTAAATAAGTTCAGGAGTAAAAATGTGCTTAACAAGTCACATAATAAGTTGCAAGGACCCACTCGGTGTGAAATAGTGTTTAATGTGATTTTTTAATGAGTACCTCATCTCTGTACTCCACACTTAGAATGATCTGTAAGGTCCCTCAGTCGAGCAATGAAATTCAAACACAGATTCAACCACAAAGACCAGAGAGGTTTTCTAATGCCTCGCAAAGAATGGTACCTATTGGTCGATGGGGAAAAAAATTTAAGCAGATATTGAATATCCCTTTGAGCATAGAGTAGTTATTAATTACACTTTGGATGGTGTATCAATTCACCTAGTCCCTACAAAGACACAGGTGTCCTTCCTAACTCAGTTGCCGGAGAGGAAGGAAACCGCTCAGGGATATCACCATGATGCCAATGGTGACTTTAAAACAGTTACAGAGTTTAATGGCTGTGATAGGAGAAAACATTGTAGTTACTCCACTGGCTTCCGTCTGACCACTCTACCATAAAGGCCGTAATGGTGGAGTGTTGCAGAGATGGTTAACAGAGTGAAAAGGAACCCTGTACAGAATAAAAATATTCCAAAACATGCTACAAGGAACTAAAGTAATACTGCAAAAAATGTGGCAAGGCAATCCATTTTTTTGTCCTGAATACAAAGTGTTATGTCTGGGTGAAATCCAATGCAACCCATTACTGAGTATCACTCTCCATATTTTCAAGCATAGCGCTGCCTGCATCATGTTATGAGTATGCTTGTAATCGTTAACAGGGCCTAAAATTAACACCCGCCACCTGCCAAACGCGGATCGATTTTGGCATTGGCGGGAAAGAATGTCTAATTCACCAGCCACGTTGGCGCGTGGTAACACTCCGGGCTCTAAGGTGTGAGCATTTAATAAAGGTAGTCAAGTATGGGAGCAAGTGCGAGTTGTGATTTATAGCTAAATAAATACTCCAGTAGCTGTTTTCAAAGTATTTCTGCCATTGTGGTTCTTATCTGGTAATGCACAAAGAAATCTGAATCCTAATGTTATAGCTATCCCACCTCGCGCAGCAACACCGCCTGTTTGGGGGGCTATGAGTCCTGAAATATTTGTTTTTATAAGCAATGGCCACAGGGATAAAAGTTTGACTAATTAAATCAAGAGTCTACTAAAGTGAGACTTTGTTCTTGTGTTTCTTAGCTGTTTACATTATTTTGTTCACAAGCTATGTTGCTTTTCGTTGTTTGAGTTTGCTCCCACTGCTAGCAAAAAGAGACATCGTTGGCCTCTACTAGTGACATTCTCACAGGCACACTGATGATGAGTGGCCTGTTACCAAGGTAACCTTAAAGGGGCAGCTAAACATTTTTGTCTGATATTTTTGTTAAAATACTCGTCATAGAATATTTAATGAAATCGAGAAATACTTTGAATATGTGAGGGTAAGCAAGAGGAGTACACCTGCTCTAAAGTACATTACTAACACCTAGGCCAGCTGGCACTCAGCTAAAAGCTTTGTCATGATTTACATTGAATTCGTGCTAATACTTTAAGGCTCATCCTTAACAATGCATAAGCCAAACTATTTGGGATACTGATTGTTTTCAGATGTCCTGTAGTTCAAATATAGACCGGTCCCAGATCTGTTTGTACTGTCTTGTTGACACTGACCATAGGAGTTGGCAAGACAGCTAAAACAAACCCGGACCAGCTTGGTTACATTATGGGGCAAAGACAATGGAGTGCTGGTAAGCACTGTACCATCAGTGGAGAAGAGCTCAGATTTTACAGTTACTCAGACCTGGGTTAAGCAACTACACAGCACTTATCTCAGACCTGGGTTTAGCAACTACACAGCACTTATCTCAGACCTGGGTTTAGCAACTACACAGCACTTATCTCAGACCTGGGTTTAGCAACTACACAGCACTTATCTCAGACCTGGGTTTAGCAACTACACAGCACTTATCTCAGACCTGGGTTTAGCAACTACACAGCACTTATCTCAGACCTGGGTTTAGCAACTACACAGCACTTAGTTCAGAATTGAGTTTAGCAACTATATAGTACTTTTCTCCACAGCACTTATCTCAGACCTCGGTTTAGCAACTACACAGCACTTATCTCAGACCTGGGTTTAGCAACTACACAGCACTTATCTCAGACCTGGGTTTAGCAACTACACAGCACTTATCTCAGACCTCGGTTTAGCAACTACACAGCACTTATCTCAGACCTGGGTTTAGCAACTACACAGCACTTAGTTCAGAATTGAGTTTAGCAACTATATAGTACTTTTCTCCAAATAGACTTAAAGTACATATTGTACATTTTTTGTATGTGATGCCTGCAGGAATTGAACCCACAATCTTGGCATTGATAGTGCCACGCTCTTATCAATTTAGCCAAAAGCAAGCAATAAGCAACTTGTGCCTTTGCAGCAATCCCCCATAGCTTCTTCCACCACACTGAAACTGCATGAGGTGGCAAAATGTTTTTTTTTTTTTTTTGCAAGAGCAGGGAGGGAAAAAAACTGCCAAATCTCTCTCTCTCTCTCTCTCTCTCTCTCTCTCTCTCTCTCTCTCTCTCTCTCTCTCTCTCTGAAAGTGTGAAAAGTCTCACCAGCTCTCAGTGGAGGACATGTTTCAGATTCCCTGTAGCAAGAGGAAATGGAAAGAAATAAAATGCTTTTAAACCACATGTGGAGTCAATTCCTGCTTTAGCTATCAAATATTTAAAAGTACTTATTTTATATAGCCCGCAGATTTTGAATGGTTCCGGATGGCAGTTGGTTTGAAGTTCTTGGTCTGTCAATGTGCAGTTAATCAGTAATCAAAGTCTCAAAAATGTGAAAAATCAAGTGTGTGTGAGTGAAAAGGATTAGCGATTCCAACTGCATGAGAAATAGGGCAATCATGGTGCGGAGTGCCAGAGTGAGCGTCAGTTGCAGTTTAGAGTCAGTTGAGGGTGAGTCAGTTGAGGATGAGAGTCAGCAGTGGTAGAGAGTGAATGCTGCCACAGTGAGACTCAGTAGAGGAGAATAGGGTAACAGTGGTTATGAACAGAGTGCCGGAGTAAGAACCAGTAGAGTTTGACCAACCAACCTGAGTGTCCTCAGGTCCCACAGCTTAACTCCGTCAGTCACTGCGCTGGTCAGGAAGAGGTTGTAGGAGTCTGGAGTCTGACTACTGAACATAGAGCCCTAGAGGATAAACAAATAAGATATTAAGGCTGGAATCCTTAATGGTGACACGTCTGTTAAAGAACAACAAAGAAGCTTCTGCAAACAACAAACACTGTTTTTCCCCCTTGGACAACATTGCACACACGACAGAAGAGCACAATATAGATTGCACTTTTTTTTTACATGCTGCGCGACGCTTCCCTGCTCGGCAACAAAAACAATAACAGTGGTGATGGGGCAGCCAGTGCTGCTGTTTCCCCCTACTGCGGATTTAATCTTTAATGTTAAATTGAATGTGATTAATATAAAATAATTCTGTCAAGTTAAGAAGAAAGAACACGTTTAAACAGGGTGAAACAGCGAGGTACTACCCAAACCTGTCCGAAGACCAGAAAATGCAAAATGTTTTCCTACGGTGTGTCCTTCTGAAAAAACTGTTCTATAACACATATATTATTCATAATTCATATACATAAGACTGCACAGAATTATCGCTGGGTAATTTACCACCCCTGAATGTGAGAGAGTCAGAGAGAGGCAGAGTAGAGATAATCCCTGAATGTGAGAGTCAGAGAGAGACAGAGTAGAGATAACCCCTGAATGTGAGAGAGTCAGAGAAAGTAGAGAGAACCCCTGAATGTGAGAGAGTCAGAGAGGCAGAGTAGACATAACCCCTGAATGTGAGAGAGTCAGAGAAAGACAGTAGAGATAATCCCTGAATGTGAGAGAGTCAGCGAGAGACAGTAGAGATAACCCCTGAATGTGAGAGAGTCAGAGAGAGGCAGTAGAGATAATCCCTGAATGTGAGAGAGTCAGAGAGAGACAGTAGAGATAATCCCTGAATGTGAGAGAGTCAGAGAGAGGCAGTAGAGATAACCCCTGAATGTGAGAGAGTCAGCGAGAGACAGTAGAGATAACCCCTGAATGTGAGAGAGTCAGAGAGAGGCAGTAGAGATAATCCCTGAATGTGAGAGAGTCAGAGAGAGGCAGTAGAGATAATCCCTGAATGTGAGAGAGTCAGAGAGAGACAGTAGAGATAACCCCTGAATGTGAGAGAGTCAGCGAGAGACAGTAGAGATAACCCCTGAATGTGAGAGAGTCAGAGAGAGGCAGTAGATATAACCCCTGAATGTGAGAGAGTCAGAGAGAGACAGTAGAGATAATCCCTGAATGTGAGAGAGTCAGAGAGAGGCAGTAGAGATAACCCCTGAATGTGAGAGAGTCAGAGAGAGGCAGTAGAGATAATCCCTGAATGTGAGAGAGTCAGAGAGAAACAGTAGAGATAACCCCTGAATGTGAGAGAGTCAGAGAGAGACAGTAGAGATAACCCCTGAATGTGAGAGAGTCAGAGAGAGACAGTAGAGATAACCCCTGAATGTGAGAGAGACAGTAGAGATAACCCCTGACTGTGAGAGAGACAGTAGAGGTAACCCCTGAATGTGAGAGAGTCAGAGAGAGGCAGTAGAGATAACCCCTGAATGTGAGAGAGACAGTAGAGATAACCCGTGACTGTGAGAGAGACAGTAGAGATAACCCCTGACTGTGAGAGTCAGAGAGAGGCAGTAGAGATAACCCCTGAATGTGAGAGAGACAGTAGAGATAACCCCTGAATGTGAGAGAGACAGTAGAGATAACCCCTGACTGTGAGAGAGACAGTAGAGATAACCCCTGACTGTGAGAGAGACAGTAGAGGTAACCCCTGAATGTGAGAGAGACAGTAGAGATAACCCCTGACTGTGAGAGAGGCAGTAGAGATAACCCCTGAATGTGAGAGAGACAGTAGAGATAACCCCTGACTGTGAGAGAGACAGTAGAGATAACCCCTGACTGTGAGAGAGACAGTAGAGGTAACCCCTGAATGTGAGAGAGTCAGAGAGAGGCAGTAGAGATAATCCCTGAATGTGAGAGAGACAGTAGAGATAACCCCTGACTGTGAGAGAGACAGTAGAGATAACCCCTGACTGTGAGAGAGACAGTAGAGATAACCCCTGAATGTGAGAGAGACAGTAGAGATAACCCCTGAATGTGAGAGAGACAGAAGAGATAACCCCTGACTGTGAGAGAGACAGTAGAGATAACCCCTGAATGAAAGAGAGACAGTAGAGATAACCCCTGACTGTGAGAGAGACAGTAGAGGTAACCCCTGAATGTGAGAGAGACAGTAGAGATAACCCCTGACTGTGAGAGAGACAGTAGAGATAACCCCTGACTGTGAGAGAGACAGTAGAGATAACCCCTGAATGTGAGAGAGACAGTAGAGATAACCCCTGACTGTGAGAGAGACAGTAGAGGTAACCCCTGAATGTGAGAGAGTCAGAGAGAGGCAGTAGAGATAATCCCTGAATGTGAGAGAGACAGTAGAGATAACCCCTGACTGTGAGAGAGACAGTAGAGATAACCCCTGACTGTGAGAGAGACAGTAGAGGTAACCCCTGAATGTGAGAGAGTCAGAGAGAGGCAGTAGAGATAATCCCTGAATGTGAGAGAGACAGTAGAGATAACCCCTGACTGTGAGAGAGACAGTAGAGATAACCCCTGACTGTGAGAGAGACAGTAGAGATAACCCCTGAATGTGAGAGAGACAGTAGAGATAACCCCTGACTGTGAGAGAGACAGTAGAGGTAACCCCTGAATGTGAGAGAGACAGTAGAGATAACCCCTGACTGTGAGAGAGACAGTAGAGATAACCCCTGACTGTGAGAGAGACAGTAGAGATAACCCCTGACTGTGAGAGAGACAGTAGAGATAACCCCTGAATGTGAGAGAGACAGTAGAGATAACCCCTGACTGTGAGAGAGTAGGGGTGTTAACCCGGTGTCCTGGCTAAATTCCCAATCTGGCCCTCATACCATCATGGCCACCTAACCATCCGAAGCCTACAATTGGCTCATTCATCTACCTTCCTCTTCCCTGTAACTATTCCCGAGGTCATTGCTGTGAATGAGAATGTGTTCTCAGTCAATTTACTTGGTAAAATAAGGGTAAGAAAATTGAGAAAAAAGAAAGAGAGAGAGTAGAGGTAACCCCTGAATGTGAGAGAGCCAGAGAGAGACAGAGTAGAGTCAGAGAGAGACATATTGGAGGTAGACCCCTGAAGGTTAACAGAGTCAGAGCAGTAGACAGAGTAGAGGTAGACTCCTGAATGTTGAGAGAGTCAGAGAGAGACAGAGGTAGAGTCAGAGAGAGACAGAGTAGAGGTAAACCGCGCTTAGAGTCGTGTAGACAGAGGCAGAGCAGAGGGCAGAGCGAGAGTCAGAGAGAGACAGATGTAGAGTCAGACGGAGACACAGAGTAGAGTCAGATGGAGGCAGAGTAGAGGTAACCCCTGAAAGATAGAGTCAGAGAGAGAGAGTAGAGTCAGAGACACAGAGTAGAGGTAAACCCCTGAATGTTAAATAGTCAGAGAGAGACAGAATAGAGTCAGATGGAGAGAGTAGAGGTAGAGCCCGCTGGAGACAGAGAGTAGAGTCAGAGGGAGACAGAGAGTAGAGTCAGATGGAGACAGAGAGTAGAGTCAGATGGAGACAGAGAGTAGAGTCAGGTGAGAGACAGAGAGTAGAGTCAGATGGAGACAGAGAGTAGAGTCAGATGGGGACAGAGAGTAGAGTCAGATGGGGACAGAGAGTAGAGTCAGATGGGGACAGAGAGTAGAGTCAGATGGAGACAGAGAGTAGAGTCAGATGGAGACAGAGAGTAGAGTCAGATGGGGACAGAGAGTAGAGTCAGGTGGAGACAGAGAGTAGAGTCAGGTGGGGACAGAGAGTAGAGTCAGGTGGAGACAGAGAGTAGAGTCAGATGGAGACAGAGAGTAGAGTCAGATAGAGACAGAGAGTAGAGTCAGATGGAGACAGAGAGTAGAGTCAGATGGGGACAGAGAGTAGAGTCAGATGGGGACAGAGAGTAGAGTCAGGTGGAGACAGAGAGTAGAGTCAGATGGGGACAGAGAGTAGAGTCAGGTGGAGACAGAGAGTAGAGTCAGATGGGGACAGAGAGTCGAGTCAGATGGGGACAGAGAGTCGAGTCAGATGGAGACAGAGAGTAGAGTCAGATGGAGACAGAGAGTAGAGTCAGATGGAGACAGAGAGTAGAGTCAGATGGGGACAGAGAGTAGAGTCAGATGGGGACAGAGAGTCGAGTCAGATGGAGACAGAGAGTAGAGTCAGATGGAGACAGAGAGTAGAGTCAGATGGGGACAGAGAGTCGAGTCAGATGGAGACAGAGAGTAGAGTCAGATGGAGACAGAGAGTAGAGTCAGATGGAGACAGAGAGTAGAGTCAGGTGAGGACAGAGAGTAGAGTCAGGTGGAGACAGAGAGTAGAGTCAGGTGGAGACAGAGAGTAGAGTCAGGTGGAGACAGAGAGTAGAGTCAGATGGGGACAGAGAGTAGAGTCAGATGGAGACAGAGAGTAGAGTCAGATGGAGACAGAGAGTAGAGTCAGATGGGGACAGAGAGTAGAGTCAGGTGGGGACAGAGAGTAGAGTCAGGTGGGGACAGAGAGTAGAGTCGGATGGAGACAGAGAGTAGAGTCAGGTGAGGACAGAGAGTAGAGTCAGATGGAGACAGAGAGTAGAGTCAGGTGGGGACAGAGTAGAGGTAACACCTGAACAGGGTTCTGAGAGCCTGTAGCTGCATGACTATGCTGAATGCTGGAATGGAAACAAATGTGTCATTCTTTTCATCTTCCCCCACCACCACAACCCACCAAGATGGGATAAGAGACTTGGTCTGTCCCCCAAATGGCACTCTATTCCCTATATAGTGCACTACTTTTGACCGGAGCTGATCAAGAGTAGTGTACTATATAGGGGATATGGTGTCATTTTGGACACACCCTTGGACTGAGAATGTTTCTTCACTCACTAAAACAAACAGACTTTTTATCATCTTGCCCTTTAGGGATATTCATGGGGTCAATTTATGACTTTTACACCAGATTCTTTGATGATGCACATGATGAAGGAGAGAAGGTTTGTTTTGTTTAGGTTAGGTTTCCAGTAAGAGTGTGGAAAAGTGAGTCTGAGAGGGCATTTCAAGTTGTAGTTTCCGAGAAGTGCCTCGACACTGATGATTTCCAGGTGATCTTTGCAGAGGGAAAGGAAAAGATGGAAAGTTGAAGCAGTGCTGGAGAAGCCGTTTCAGTTCACAATGTCTGAGCCACATGTCTGGTCAATATAGAGAGATATGGTGCACACACAAATCCCTCTACGTTGAACTCTTCAATACTTTTTGGGGGGTAAGCAACATCTTATAAAACAGCTTTATTTACATTGATTTACCTTCATTAAAAAAAGGTTGCTTGGTGCAAGACCTGAAGCCATCCCAGGGATAAGGTCGGAGAAAGTGAGGGGAGGAGATTAGGTGAGGAGAGGGGGATGTTATCTATGTTATGTATGCTTTGTGTGTGTGTCAGCTTTTTGTTCATCCGCACCCGCCCGCAATTACCAATAACCCATCCACAACCGCCCGACTATAAGTGAAATTCTGAGGCCCTCACCTGACCCTAACTCGCTAATATAGAAAAGAGCAGGAAGATTTTTTTACGGGGGGTACAGGATTGTTTTGCCTGATTTCGATTTGTTTCTGCTTATAATTTACAACATTTTGTTGGCTATTTGTTAGTCAACTTGTCTATAATTAGATACATGCAGCTTCTCTTCTGTCATTATGTTGCCCTAGAAGATTAAATAAACCCTTCCTCACCAGAATGTCATAAATCCACAGAAATAATGATTCAACCTAGTTCACATCGGTAATGTTCTCTCTGTCATCTCTGCCTCTTTTGCTGAACAAAGACATTTAGGAACCGGGAAGAAAATGCAATAACCAAAATAAAAACAGGAACGATTGTTTGTGCAAAATGTCCAAATGACATCAGTTTGACCGGTTGTAAGGAAATAGAAAGCTGTGAAAACGACCCAACATGATTTCAGTTCAGCTTGGGTGCATATTTTGTGGTTGAAATACTATCCGCTTTTATGATGCTGATAAAGACAGCACCTCTACAGACGGTATCTAACTTTTCATTTGCATTTTCTCAAGATGCTGAAAGAAATAAATCATATTTCTCCACTCCTGTTCCTGAGTAAAAAATTTGCCAACATTCGGTGTATCATTTTACTGCTTTGTGAGAGGTTATAGACCGACAGTCAGTGTCCAGACTTCAGTTCCCATGTAACCCATCTGAACAGCAGGCTACAGTTCCCTTGACGTGCTATAGGCCTATTTGAAGTCCCCGTCTTGTGACTGTCGAATTTGTACAGCCCCTCATAATCATCACAACCGGCACTGCTATCATGCTCTTTAACACTTGACCAAATCTTTCCCAAACATTACTTTTCTGGACCTCCCTTCACTTTTTTTTCAACTGTCCCATTTCACAGCTTTTCTCTTACTGAATTAAACTCTGACATTGTCCTTTTTTCCTCCGTGGATCGCCGTTAACATTTTCTGCCTGTTCTCAAAAGTATTTGGTGATTGGAGTGTAGGCTATTTGGCCCACGTACAGTTAGGCCCTAAAGCGTAGGCTCACACACTAATGCAATACAGCATTAAAATAATGAAAGAAAAACCTCAATGTAGCCTATAGATATAAATTGCACAAGAATGATACATTGATGGATTTTTTAAGGTATTGTTTTCTCTTTATTCAACCCACACACCCACCCGCCAACCACTCACCCTTCATCCATACAATATTTAATGCCCCTAAACCCAACCCTGCAGATATAACGGCTGGGACTGTGCGTTATGAGTCAATCCGCGCATCACTAGTGTGTGTGTGTGTATTTGTGTGTTCTGGTGTGTGTGTGTGCTATGTTATGTACACAGTCATTCCAGGCATAGAAAGACATTCCCCATGATGATCCTGAGGCATTAACCCTCCGGACCCTATGCATTAACCCTCCGGCCCCAAGGCAGCGCCCAGGTGGCCCCACAGCCCTAAGGCACCCAGAAAGAGGGATGACCCCACATTGACGCAGCGCGCCGCCTGAGTCAACACAGGTCAGCATGCCATGGCCGGTACAACCGGCCCACAATGCACTGCACACAATGGGGTGGTGTGACTGGGAAAATACAAGGTGAAAAGAGACTCGACACACTGTGTTTGCATCAAAAATGGCACCCTATTCCCTATATAGTGCACTACTTTACCGACTCTCACTCTACTATTTCGCCATCTAGCCTCAAAAGTAGTGAACTATATAGGGGATAGGCTGCCATTTGGGATGCAGCCTACATTCTATGCTATCGACGTCTTTGGGCCAAGGGAGACAGGTGGTGGGAGAGCAGGCGGTGGGAGAGAGCAGGTGGTGTGGGAGAGCAAGCGGTGGGAGCTAGCAGGTGGTGTGGGAGAGCAGGCAGCGGGAGAGAGCAGACGGTGGGAGAGAGCAGACGGTGGGAGAGAGCAAGCGGTGTGGGAGAGAGCAGGCGGTGTGGGAGAGAGCAGGCGGTGTGGGAGAGAGCAGGCGGTGTGGGAGAAAGCAGGCGGTGTGGGAGAAAGCAGGCGGTGTGGGAGAAAGCAGGCGGTGTGGGAGAAACCAGGCGGTGGGAGAAAGCAGGCGGTGTGGGAGAGCAGGCGGTGTGAGAGAGCAGGCGGTGGGAGAGAGCAGGCGGTGGGAGAGAGCAGGTGGTGTGGGAGAGAGCAGGCGGTGGGAGAGAGCAGGCGGTGGGAGAGAGCAGGCGGTGTGGGAGAGCAGGCGGTGTGGGGGAGAGCAGGCGGTGGGAGAGAGCAGGCGGTGGGAGAGAGCAGGCGGTGTGGGAAAGAGCAGGCGGTGTGGGAGAGAGCAGGCGGTGGGAGAGAGCAGGCGGTGTGGCAGAGCAGGCGGTGTGGGAGAGAGCAGGCGGTGGGAGAGAGCAGGCGGTGGGAGAGAGCAGGCGGTGGGAGAGTGGTTCCCAGCTGAAGGAAGGATCGGGATGAGTTAATGCAAGTTAAGCCAGGCCACTAGGTGCAGTTCACCCAGTTAATCCAGGCTACTGCCTCTGTGACTGTGTGTGTGTTGTCTGAGTGATGACAATGCAGCGTGTGTGTGTGTGTGTGTGTGTGTGTGTGTGTGTGTGTGTGTGTGTGTGTGTGTGTGTGTGTGTGTGTGTGTGTGTGCAAAGGCCTGTGTTCGGCGGGTCAGGTCAACACGGGAGCAGATCCGTGCCCCCTCTTCACAGTAAACATAGTCGGGTCAATGGGTGCAACCATGCAGTCCCCCTGTTGTTCCAGTTTTACCCAGTTCAACCCCATGATCATTGTCTGTTTGTTTGCTTGTCTGTCCTCTGTCTTTCTGCCTGTCTTCTGCCTGTCAATTTGTCGGTCCATTTGTCGGTCCATGTCTTTCTGTCTATCAATTTGTCTGTGCATGTCTGTTCATTTGTCTGTCCCCCTATCTACTGTCTGTCTGTCTGTCTGTGAGCGATTAAATATTCCAGACATATCTCAGAGACATAAAATATGGCTACTTATAGATATTCCTATTGTTACAAAACTGGCTTGGTTTCATATTTATAACTTGGTCTTGTATGAGACATAATATATACTATTTTAAATAGAAACAGCTCTGAAACATGTTGAATTAATTTGACAGTTATGTCAAAGACTGGAATGATATGCACACCCCTCCTATACACTTGTATAATTTATTGAACATGCATGCATTTACTGCACACAGGATATTTGCATATATTTCCATGCACTGCTTGAGGCTGAGACCACTCTTAGGCTCCGGTCCAAATGTAAACCTATTCCCCATATAGTGCACTACTTTTAACCAATGTGTGTGTGTGCATGTGTGTGTGTGTGAGAGAGTGTGGCTTTACTCCTAAGATAGATTAATTATACCGATGATGGCTCGATGAGTCCTTCACTCTTGGAAACACTGACTACGTCTTAAATGGCATCCTATTCCCTTTATAGTGCACTACTTTTAACAAGGGCCTATAGGGTGCCATTTAGGATATATCCTATCTTATATAATACAACACCCATGTCTGGTCTGCCAAGGAATACATCCTCTGACAGTCCAGTATGATGGAAGATGGGTGTTGCTGATGTACCACTGCATGCCCGCCCAAGACGAGCTAGCTCACTTTCATTATGTCCTCCAGAAAAGTACTGTGTCGTGGGAGGACTGTGAAAGAGTTAAAGGCTGAGTCCTAAAAGGCACCCTATTCCTACACAGTTTGACCAGATCCCTATGAGCTTTAAGGTAAACTAATACTGCTCCTTAAATAATATAATACCCATGTCTGGTCTGCCAAGGACTACATCGTCTGACTGCAGTATGGGTGTTGCGGACGTACCAAGACAAGACGACTGTGCACTTTTCCACTCCAATCTGTCCTCCGGTAAACTTGCTTTTAGTGATGCATTACTTTTAGGATACACACTTGCAATAAATTTGCTAGCCAAACACACCAAATTCCAATCTACAGTAAAACATGGTGGCATATTACTAGGAAAGGGTTTGCTTTAATGGATTTTCAGAGTGACTTTATTGACCTATAAAGCTGTATCTTTCGAGGAACCCAGTGTGCTTTCCAGAGATGGAGGAGTGTGCCATCACAGCCCCACTGAGGGAAGGAAGTGACCTCAGACCATGAGCTTTCAGCCTTTATAGACTCCACCATGATGTGGTATTTTAAATCACTAACTCCATCCTCTCTGACCTTTCCTGAACGGAAAACCCTAGTGACATCACCTCAATCACTTCAACAGCCGACAATGTCATCTGAACTGTTCCATGTACTTCCTAGAAAAGTCATAATTCAAATACATTTTACAACATATAGGGCTGGTTCCTTGAACCCAGATTAGGCCTCCTCCTGGTAAATGTTTATGCTAGCCTATGTAGTGGTTTTCAATGTATTGTGACTGTTGTGTGCTCAGGGTTCTCTTCTTACCTTGTTCTGTGTGATGTGATGGACAGCTCTGCTGTGGGCATCAGGGAGCTGTGAGGCCACTGTCCCTGTGTTCATATCCAGCACCTGGATGGAGCGGTCAGCACCACTCACCAGCACTATGTCTGACACATACAGCTGCTAAGGAAAGTCCATTACAGTACTCAATGGGCAGTTAAGTTTCACTTTGAAACTCACATTGATCATTCTTAAAGGTGCAATCAGGAGTAGAAACAATAGCAAAGCATCCTCCCTGAGGGATGGGGCAGGAACAATGTAACCACTCTCAAAGAGCTATGGATACCATCCATGACATCAAAATTACAGTTTTAACCATGTTTTGAAGCTATGGGGTACAACAATTGAACTATGCGCATGAGGCATTTCTAAGTTATATTTTTAAAGACTCAATGGGTACATATCATCAATTTATACGTTAAAAAAATTGATGTAGCAACTGCCGATTGCCCCTTTAAGTGAAACTCCAGTAAGTTATACCACTCAGCGAGAATAAACCATTCATTTCAATATGTTTTACGAAACCATTCTGGTAACACAACCATGTCCTATCCAGCACAGCCCCAGGTCCTGCTGCTCTAGCCTATTCTGCTCAGGAAGGGCTTCAAACCTCACGTGTAGCCTCCGCTCTGCCACAGTTGATCTTGGCACTAAATCAACACGATGTCTGCATCCCAAATAGAAACATATTCCATATTTAGTGCACTACTTTTGATCAGGAGCCAGAGGGAATAGGGCGCTGTAAAGAGAATAGGGTGCCATTTGGGACACTGACAATTACTTGAATGTTTCAGGAATGTCTCCATCCTGAATGTCTCCTTGTTAAAGAGTTTTACAATATATTTATTTTCTAATAAATCCTCTGAACCCTAAAGTCCATTTATAGCAATGTTTGGAGGACTGAGTGTCGTTTTTACTGAGGTATTAAGCTGCGTTGTGCTTGGCAACGGACAAAGTAGAAAGGAAAGTAGACATCAGATGATTCTGTAAGATTTTCCACTCTCTGTGTGTTACTGTTTTATTTGTGAGTTTGCTTAGAAATGGAGACTGCTCTCTGAAGAGATTCCTTGCTGTCAGTCAGTGAATGATATGGGTTATTGTTGATCAGCACTAGTGATAAAGACTCTACAGATTATGATCCATAACCAAAAGCTTTGTAGAATTGTGTTAACAACTGTAGATTAATACTATCAAATAGTGTCACTAATATTAAGAATAAACTACTATGGTAAGTAGATATAAGGGTAGATGAATGCTTTTGGTAACGATGATCTAAGACATGAATGAACTGCTACCTCGGTTTGAGGAGAGAGTGGATAGCTGATCCTATATTTCTCAGTTACAGTGATCACTGGATTGTGTGATGAAGGATACAAGAGTAGAAGTCGTTGATGACTGACACAGCAGTGATGTCTGTTCCTGACTTTGTCTCTAAACATCTTGTCAGTTTGATGGCACTCCTCTGCTGGTACCTGAACAAGAATAAAGATAGATTTGTGCTTGGAGTTAAATCGTGGAAATTAGATATATACTGTAAGCTTCAGGTCTGGGTACTTAGTAATTAAAGTCAGATGCGGGCCCATACTCAAAAAGTGTCTCAAAATCATTGGGCATTGTGATCTAAAAAACAAAAATGATCCTGACTCAGCACTCCTACTCTGAGACTTTGAATGAATACGGGACCTGGCCTAAAAATACTGCCCTACACCCCCAATAACTGGTGTTGAACTGATGACGGCTAGCCATTATATGATACTGCAGGCAGCATGATCTGTAGAGAGAGACTCAGTCTGGAATAAATGATCATGTAGGCAGCATGCTCTGCAGAGAGAGACTCAGTCTGGAGGAAATTATAATGTAGGCAGCATGCTCTGTAGAGAGAGACTCAGTCTGGAGGAAATTATAATGTAGGCAGCATGCTCTGTAGAGAGAGACTCAGTCTGGAGGAAATTATAATGTGAGCAGCATGGTCTGTAGAGAGACTCAGTCTGGAGGAAATTATAATGTGAGCAGCATGGTCTGTAGAGAGACTCAGTCTGGAGGAAATTATAATGTAGGCAGGATGCTCTGTAGAGAGACTCAGTCTGGAGGAAATTATAATGTGAGCAGCATGCTCTGTAGAGAGAGACTCAGTCTGGAGGAAATTATAATGTGAGCAGCATGCTCTGTAGAGAGACTCAGTCTGGAGGAAATTATAATGTAGGCAGCATGCTCTGTAGAGAGACTCAGTCTGGAGGAAATTATAATGTGAGCGGCATGCTCTGTAGAGAGACTCAGTCTGGAGGAAATTATAATGTGAGCAGCATGCTCTGTAGAAAGAGACTCAGTCTGGAGGAAATTATAATGTAGGCAGCATGCTCTGCAGAGAGAGACGCAGTCTGGAGGAAATTATAATGTAGGCAGCATGCTCTGCAGAGAGAGACTCAGTCTGGAGGAAATTATAATGTAGGCAGCATGCTCTGCAGAGAGAGACTCAGTCTGGAGGAAATTATAATGTAGGCAGCATGCTCTGCAGAAAGAGACTCAGTCTGGAGGAAATTATAATGTGAGCAGCATGCTCTGTAGAGAGACTCAGTCTGGAGGAAATTATAATGTAGGCAGCATGCTCTGTAGAAAGAGACTCAGTCTGGAGGAAATTATAATGTAGGCAGCATGCTCTGTAGAGAGACTCAGTCTGGAGGAAATTATAATGTAGGCAGCATGCTCTGTAGAGAGAGACTCAGTCTGGAGGAAATTATAATGTGAGCAGCATGCTCTGTAGAGAGATTCAGTCTGGAGGAAATTATAATGTAGGCAGCATGCTTTGTGACTCAGGTGTGTGTGTGTGTGTGTGTGTGTGTGTGTGTGTGTGTGTGTGTGTGTGTGTGTGTGTGTGTGTGTGTGTGCTTCTATTACTATCCTTGTGGGTACCGGAAATCCCCAAAAGTCCCCACAAAATTATTCCTTGTGGGGACATTTCCCAGGTCCCTACAAGGACAAAGGCTATATTAGGTTTAGGGGTTAGGTTTAGGGTTAGGGTTACAATAAAGAGTTAGGTGTTAGGGTTAGGGGTTAAGGTTAGGGTTAAGCTTAGGGAAAATAGGATTTTGAATGGAAATCAATTTTAGGTCCCCAAAAGGATAGTAAAACATATGCTGTGTGTGTGTGTGTGTGTGTGTGTGTGTTTTAGTTTTTCTATCCTTGTGTGGACCAAACGTTCTCACAAGGATAGAAAAACAAGGAAAATTCAGATAAGTGGGGTCATTTCGCCAGTCCCCACAAGGAAAAAGTCTATTTTAGGCTTAGGGTTTAGGATTAGAATTAGGGTTAGAATTAGGGTTAGGAGTTAAGGTTAGGGAAAATAGGATTTTGAATGGGAATCAATAATTGTTGTTTTGTCCCCACAAGGATCAATGTCCCCTTGCTTAGTGTCTCTCGGCTAAAGTGCTGGGCATGGCTATCTCCTCGTTGGTGATCTTCTCACATGCATTCCATACCCCAGTCAGGACATGTTAACATGATAGTGTAGAATATAAACTTGTTGGTTTGATCATAAACAGGAAGTGAAGAGAGCCAACTCTTGTCCTTTGCCCTATGCATCTCTCTCTCTCTCCGAAGAATGTGTTCTCAGAAGTGATTTTCAGGAATGCAGGTAAGTATATTATTTTTCAAGATGGCATAGCAGTCAGACGTCCTTTGTCCTCCTCTTGTCGTGTCCCGTGTATATATATATATATTTTCTTCGCATATCTTTTTATATATATTTTTCTAAAAACTCAACCTCAAAATACTCTCCTGCAACCCTCCTCACCAATTAAAAAAAAAAGTATTACATCTGAAATCTACAACAGAAGCTAGCCAGAGGTTAGCCAGAAGTTGACCAGTTCACTGGCTAACGTTGGGAGTTCAGCTAGCCACAGTTGGCGGTCATCAGCTATCCCTTAGCTCGAAAAGCGATCGGCAGTTTTGTACAGCGCGACTCAGACCAGAGCATACCGGACCTATTTTCTCTCCATATCCCCGGATTTCTACCGCAGGCTCTGGACATTTACACCTGGATCTTGCAGCTAGCTAGCTGCTATCCGAGTGACTATTGGCTAACGTCGGTCCCGGAGCTAACATAAATTATTCCGGAGCTAGCCAGCTGAAGAGTTCCATCAGCCACTCCTGGGCTACAATCACCTATCCGGACCCGTTTTACTGCCGATGCGGAGCCCCATCGGGCCTTCACGACTGGACTACCGACGTTATCTGCCCGAGGGAGTTATCCAACTGGCCCCTCCGTTGCGACGTAACCTGAACGCCCATCTGCGGCCAGCTAATCGTTAGCTGTCTTATCGGCTGCTATCTGAATAGGTCTATCGGACAATTTTCTTGGGCCACTATAACTATAACTATTTTGCCAATTGGACTGGTCCCCCCTACCACACGGAACCCCACTGGTCTACAGACGGAAACGCACTAGGTGGCTAAAAACAGACCTACCCCATCTTCTGCCAGCTTGCTACCTATGGCCCGGCTAGCTGTCTGAATCTCACGGGACCCTTATGATCACTCGGCTAAGCATGCCTCTCCTTAATGTCAATATGCCTTGTCCATTGCTGTTCTGGTTAATGTTTATTGGCTTATTTCACTGTAGAGCCTCTAGCCCTGCTCATTATACCTTATCCAACCTTTCAGTTCCACCACCCACACATGCTATGACATCTTCTGGTTTCAATTATGTTTCTAGAGACAATATCTCTCTCATCATCACTCAATGCCTAGGTTTACCTCCACTGTATTCACATCCTCCCATACCTTTATCTGTACATTATACCTTGAAGCTATTTTATCGCCCCCAGAAACCTGCTACTTTTACTCTCTATTCTGGACGTCATAGATGACCAATTCTCATAGCTTTTAGCCGTAACCTTTCCTACCCCACCTCTGTTCCTCTGGTGATGTAGAGGTGAATTCAGGCCCTGCAGTGCCTAGCTCCACTCCTATTCCCCAGGCGCTCTCTTTTGATGACTTCTGTAATCGTAATAGCCTTGGTTTCATGCATGTTAACATTAGAGGCCTCCTCCCTAAGTTTGTTTTATTCACTGCTTTAGCACACTCTGCCAACCCGGATGTCCTAGCCGTGTCTGAATCCTGGCTTAGGAAGTCCACCAAAAACTCTGAAATCTTCATCCCTAACTACAACATTTTCAGACAGATAGAACGGCCAAAGGGGGCGGTGTTGCAATCTACTGCAGAGATAGCCTGCAGAGTTCTGTCCTACTATCCAGGTCTGTACCCAAACAATTTGAACTTCTACTTTTAAAAATCCATCTCTCTAAAAACAAGTCTCTCACCGTTGCCGCCTGCTATAGACCACCCTCTGCCCCCAGCTGTGTTCTGGACACCATATGTGAACTGACTGCCCCCCATCTATCTTCAGAGCTCATGCTGCTAGGTGACCTAAACTGGAACATGCTTAATACCCAGCCATCCTACAATCTAAGCTTGATGCCCTCAATCTCACACAAATGATCAATGAACAAACCAGGTACCACCCCAAAGCCGTTAACATGGGCACCCTCATAGATATCATCCTAACCAACTTGCCCTCTAAATACACCTCTGCTGTTTTCAACCAAGATCTCAGCGATCACTGCCTCATTGCCTGCATCCGTAACGGGCCAGCGGTCAAACGACCTCCACTCATCACTGTCAAACGCTCCCTGAAACATTTCAGCGAGCAAGCCTTTCTAATCGACCTGGCCCGGGTATCCTGGAAGGATATTGACCTCATCCCGTCAGTAGAGGATGCCTGGTTATTTTTTTAAATGCCTTCCTTACCATCTTAAATAAGCATGCCCCATTCAAGAAATTTAGAACCAGGAACAGATATAGCCCTTGGTTCTCTCCAGACCTGACTGCCCTTAACCAATACAAAAACATCCTGTGGCGTTCTGCATTAGCATCGAACAGCCCCCGTGATATGCAACTTTTCAGGGAAGTTAGAAACCAATATACACAGGCAGTTAGAAAAGCTAAGGCTAGCTTTTTCAAGCAGAAATTTGCTTCCTGCAACACAAACTCAAAAAAGTTCTGGGACACTGTAAAGTCCATGGAGAATAAGAACACCTCCTCCCAGCTGCCCACTGCACTGAGGATAGGAAACTCTGTCACCTCCAATATAATCCACTATAATTGAGAATTTCAATAAGGATTTTTCTACGGCTGGCCATGCTTTCCACCTGGCTAACCCTATTGCGGTCAACAGCACTGCACCCCCCACAGCTACTCGCCCAAGCCTTCCCCATTTCTCCTTCTCCCAAATCCAGTCAGCTGATGTTCTGAAAGAGCTGCAAAATCTGGACCCCTACAAATCAGCCGGGCTAGAAAATCTGGACCCTTTCTTTCTAAAATTATCTGCCGAAATTGTTGCAACCCCTATTACTAGCCTCTCTTTCATGTCGTCTGAGATTCCCAAAGATTGGAAAGCAGCTGCTGTCATCCCCCTCTTCAAAGGAGGGGATACTCTTGACCCAAACTGCTACAGACCTATATCTATCCTACCCTGCCTTTCTAAGGTTTTCGAAAGCCAAGTGAACAAACAGATTACCGACCATTTCGAATCCCACCGCACCTTCTCTGCTATGCAATCTGGTTTCAGAGCTGGTCATGGGTGCACCTCAGCCACGCTCAAGGTCCTCAACGATATCGTAACCGCCATCGATAAGAAACAATACTGTGCTGCTGTATTTATTGACCTGGCCAAGGCTTTCGACTCTGTCAATCACCACATCCTCATCGGCAGACTCAATAGCCTTGGTTTCTCAAATGATTGCCTCGCCTGGTTCACCAACTACTTCTCTGATAGAGTTCAATGTGTCAAATCGGATGGCCTGTTGTCCGGGCCTCTGGTAGTCTCTATGGGGGTGCCACAGGGTTCAATTCTTGGATCAACTCTTTTCTCTGTATACATCAATGATGTCGCTCTTGCTGCTGGTGAGTCTCTGATCCACCTCTACGCAGACGACACCATTCTGTATACTTCTGGCCCTTCTTTGGACACTGTGTTAACAACCCTCCAGACGAGCTTCAATGCCATACAACTCTCCATCCGTGGCCTCCAACTGCTGTTAAATACAAGTAAAACTAAACGCATGCTCTTCAACCGATCGCTGCCTGCACCTGCCCGCCCGTCCAGCATCACTACTCTGGACGGTTCTGACTTAGAATATGTGGACAACTACAACTACCTAGGTGTCTGGTTAGACTGTAAGCTCTCCTTCCAGACTCACATCAAACATCTCCAATCCAAAGTTAAACCTAGAATTGGCTTCCTATTTCGCAACAAAGCATCCTTCACTCATGCTGCCAAACATACCCTTGTAAGTCGCTCTGGATAAGAGCGTCTGCTAAATGACGTAAATGTAAATGTAAAACTGACCATCCTACTGATCCTCGACTTCGGCGATGTCATTTACAAAATAGCCTCCAATACCCTACTCAATAAACTGGATGCAGTCTATCACAGTGCCATCCATTTCGTCACCAAAGCCCCATATACTACCCACCACTGCGACCTGTACGCTCTCGTTGGCTGGCCCTCGCTTCAAATACTTCGCCAAACCCACTGGGTCCAGGTCATCTACAAGACCCTGCTAGGTAGTCCCCCCTTATCTCAGCTCACTGGTCACCATAGCAGCACCCACCTGTAGCACGCGCTCAAGCAGGTATATCTCTCTGGTCACCCCCAAAGCCAATTCCTCCTTTGGCCGTCTCTCCTTCCAGTTCTCTGCTGCCAATGACTGGAACGAACTACAAAAATCTCTGAAACTGGAAACACATCTCCCTCACTAGCTTTAAGCACCAGCTGTCAGAGCAGCTCACAGATCACTGCACTTGTACATAGCCCATCTATAATTTAGCCCAAACAACTACCTCTTCCCTACTGTATTTATTTATTTATTTTGCTCCGTTGCACCCCATTATTTCTATTTCTACTTTGCACTTTCTTCCACCACAAATCTACCATTCCAGTGTTTTACTTGCTATATTGTATTTACTTTGCCACCATAGCCTTTTTTGCCTTTACCTCCCTTATCTCACCTCATTTGCTCACATTGTATATAGACTTATTTTTCTACTGTATTATTGACTGTATGTTTGTTTTACTCCATGTGTAACTCTGTGTTGTTGTATGTGTCGAACTGCTTTGCTTTATCTTAGCCAGGTCGCAATTGCAAATGAGAACTTGTTCTCAACTTGCCTAACTGGTTAAATAAAGGTGAAATAAAAAAATAAATGTGACTGTGATGTGACTGTAAACTAACAATACTGGGAAAAAAAATATAAAGCAACATGCAACAATTTCAATGATTTTACTGAGTTACAGTTCATTTAAGGAAATCAGTCAATTGAAAAAAACTAAATTAGGCCCTAATCTATGGATTTCACATGACTGGGCAGGGGAGCAGCCATAGGTGAGCCTGGGAGGGCATAGGCCCACCCACATAGGTTCCTGCCTTTCTAGGGAGTTTTTCCTAGCCACCGTGCTTTCTGTTTGGGGTTTTAGGCTGGGTTTCTGTATAGCACTTTGTGACATCGGCTGATGTAAAAAGGGCTTTATAAATACATTTGATTGATTGATTGACTTGGGAGCCAGGCCCACCCACTGGGGAGCCAGGCCCAGCCAATCAGAATGAGTTTTCCCCCACAAAAGGGCTTTATTACAGACAGAAACACTCCTCAGTTTCATCAGCTGTCTGGGTGGCTGGTCTCAGACAATCCCACAGGTGAAGAAGCCAGATGTTGAGGTCCTGGACTGGCGTGGTTACATGTGGTCTGTGGTTGTGAGGCCAGTTGGCCATACTGCCAAATCCTCTAAAATGATGTTGGAGGCGGCTTATGGCAGAGAAATTAAGATTCAATTCTCTGCCAACAGCTCTGGTGGACATTCCTGCAGTCAGCATGCCAATTGCACGCTCCCTCAAAACTTCAGACATCTGTGTCATTGTGTTGTGTGACAAAACTGCACATTTTAGAGTGGCCTTTAATTGTCCCCAGCACAAGGTGCACCTGTGTAATGATCATGCTGTTTAATCTTCTTGATATCCCAGACCTGTCAGGTGGATTAACTTTCTTGGCAAAGAATAAATGCTCACTATCAGGGATTTAAACAAATTTGTGCACAAAGCTAGCTAGCTAGCTAAGCTTTTTCTGCTTATGGAACATTTCTGGAACACCTTACATGTTGCATTTATATTTTATTCACTATGAATTGTTGGGATGACGCATAAAATAAATATCTGTTGATATCCATGGTCCAAAAAACATGTACCAATAGCCTCCTCCCAGATGCAATCAAAGATTAGTGCTTCCTAGCTGAGCTATTATACATGTTACATGTTTGGTTGAAATGTACGATAGAACGATGGAGACTGAGCTCCAACACCATCTGCAGAACTGGGGCACAGTGGAGAAGATGACCAAGGACAGCCAGAAGTTGGGAACCTTTTGTTGCCCTATCCACCAGCCAGCCCAATGACAGATGAGTATGTGTTGTTCATATAATTAAAATGTGATTCCTATCATTTAA
Source organism: Salmo salar (assembly GCF_965601325.2). Classification (NCBI taxonomy): domain Eukaryota; kingdom Metazoa; phylum Chordata; class Actinopteri; order Salmoniformes; family Salmonidae; genus Salmo; species Salmo salar. Next base: position 27,276,818 of record NC_138318.1, on the reverse strand, counting down.
ATATTGTTCCTATCATTACCTTTTAATGTCATCCTGTGTGATATCCAGCCAGGTTACAGAGGTACCGGCAACTTCTATCTATCGATCTATATACTTTTCTATCTTTCATATCCTTACCTTTTAATGTCGTCCTGTGTGTTGTCCAGGTGATACAGGTAGAGGTGTAGGGAGGGACCAGATGCCAGTAACAGGAACTTATCCAGGTAGTAGAACTGAGCCCCCCGGATGGTTTTGGAGAACTTCTCATCACCCCCCTGAAGGAAGAATAATTATAAAAGCTTACAAATTGCTTATAACAAGTTATGAAACATATCTGCAGAATGTTACCAAAAGTTTGTTTGGTTAAGTATTACCAAACCAATCACTACCTGATGAATAACTTGAGTTATCTTGCATCCGTCTCAGCTGAGGGCCAACCATTTGATGACTGTTTAATAAGGGTTATTATGATAAGGTATTTAACTTCTTATGGATCAGTGGGACGCTAGCGTCCCATCTCGACAACTTCTGGTGAAATTGCAACGCGCCAAATTCAAATTAAATTACTATAAATATTAAATTTCCATGAAATCACAAGTGCAATACATCAAAATAAAGCTTAACTTGTTGTTAATCCAGCCGCCGTGTCAGATTTCAAAAAGGCTTTACGGCGAAAGCAAACCATACGATTATCTGAGGACAGCGCTCAGCACACAAAACATTACAAACAGTTAGCAGCCAAGTAGATTAGTCACGAAAGTCAGAAATAGCAATAAAATTAATCACTTACCTTTGATGATCTTCGTATGGTTGCACTCACAAGACTCCCAGTTACACAATAAATGTTCATTTTGTTCGATAAAGTCCCTCTTTATATCCAAAAACCTGAAATTTGTTGCCGCGTTTTGTTCAGTAATCCAATGGCTCAAATGCGGTCACAAAAGGCAGACGAAAATTCCAAATAGTATCCGTAAAGTTCGTAGAAACATGTCAAACGATGTTTAGAATTAATCCTCAGGTTGTTTTTAGCCTAAATAATCGATAATATTTCAACCGGACAATAGTGTCGTCAATATAAAAGAAAAACAAGAAAGGTGCGCTCTCGGTCGCACGCAGAAAAGAGCTCCCAGGGTCCACTCACTCAATGTGGTCATTCTCCCTCATTTTTCAGAATAAAGGCCTGAAACAATGTTTAAAGACTGTTCACAATTAGTGGAAGCCATAGGGAACGGAATCTGGGTCCTATCCCTTTAAATGGTGGATAGGCTTTCATTGGAAAAACAGCCATTTCAAAATAATGGTACTTCCTGGATGGATTTCCCTCAGGTTTTTGCCTGCCATATCAGTTCTGTTATACTCACAGACATTATTGTAACAGTTTTGGAAACTTTAGAGTGTTATCCAAATCTACCAATTATATGCATATCCTAGCTTCTGGGCCTAAGTAGCAGGCAGTTTACTTTGGGCACGCTTTTCATACAAAATTCCGAATGCTGCCCCCTATCCTAAAAATTAATATAGCCTCAAATAACATTGAAACAAATATTGGAATATAATTATTGCTCTATGAGCCTCTACTTTCATGGCCTGATACCACATGTGCATTAAATAGATTTACCCTTTAATAGATGGGTTTAATAGATGGGTTTCATTCATAATAGGAGGGTTGGTTGCATTCATAAATCCCCCTCTCTCTTTCCCCCTCTCTCTTTCTCCCTTTAAAATGCTTTGTGAGGAGTTTTCCCTGGCCTCAAAGTCACTAAGACACAGGAATTTATATTTTCCATGTGGAAAAAGAGACTCATGAAAGAATATAATTTGGATTGAAGCAGAGGGAGAGGGGCTGTGTCCTTGTCAGCATGCTATGCTCTCGTTGTGGAGCAGTTATGTGGTCCTCTTTTTTTGAAGCCACACTTTTCATATCTTTGATGCTTTTATTTTGGCAGTATAGAAGTAAAGAGGTTTATAGATAGAGGAGACAGTGGGAAAGACAGACGCAGGTGGTCTTCTTGGTCGCCATATGTTAGGAGCCGGGTGTGGTTCCACTGGAACAGGCTCTGCATAATGTGGTACTCTTTAACAGAGAGAGAGGGGAAGAGAGAAGAAGAGAGGGAAAGAAAGGAGAAGAAAAGGACAGAGAAGAAAAGAGTGGGAAAGAAAGGAGAAGAAAAGGACAGAGAAGAGAAGAGTGGGGAAGAAAAGAGAAGAGAAGGAAAGAGAGGAGAATAGAGGTGAAGAGAGGGGAAGGGTGAAGTGTTTTTCAGTGCCAAAAGACAAACCAAGAGATTATAGGCCGTCATGCCTCATCAGGCGCTTAGCCCCAGGGCTTGTAGGAGCTGCAACGTTATATAGCCTATCTAATGTAACAGAAATTCCTGAAAAACCTGGGAAAGATTCTGGAATTTTGCAACCCTAATCAGAAAACCACCAACTGTGATGTGGAATGTATGACAGTTTGTTCCAACCTGAAAATAAAGTGCTGAACCAGTTCGAACCCAAGTTTGGGTTCATATAGTCCTTTTTCGTATTTTTTTAAACATGTGAAATCAACATAGATTTTTACAAAATAGCTAATGAATTTACTCAACCCATTAGCACAGATAGAGAACGCTTAAGCTATGGAACACTTAAGCTAGTTATTTACATATTTGATTGGTCAGATAAGGGGCAAATGAAAGGCGCAAATGAAATTTCACCAGTGGGGAAAGAGCAAGAGAGGGGTGGCCATGGAGGGGGCTTGGCTTGAAGCGCTGAACATCATGACATGATGTGAACTGGAATGTGTTTAGGCTTTTACTAGCATTATAACTTTACAGAATTATATACTAAACATTAGGAACAATTTTGGAACAAAAAGTTACATTTTTAACCGGTTCTCAAGATTTGAAAATAACAGTTCTGTTCCGGAACACCAGAGATCACCGTCTTTCCCAGTTCTATTCCCTGAACCAATTTCAATGCCTGATAGATAGTGGATCTTCATTACACAGACATCTTATCAACTTCATTGTGCAAAGCCATGTGCAATAATTCTTCCCCCTGCATAGTTTCCCTCCCCGAATTACATGTCTATGTTGTTGCCAAGATGCTTACTTAAACTGCTTCAGTTCACGACAAATAGATAAACTGCTAGAGTTCCTGCCAAGTCTAGGATCTCCTCATTTAGAGGAGAGATGCTGGGATGGTTAGCAGCAGCTGAGGGGAGAAAACTGCTTTGAAAAATAATCAGAATATGCTGCCAAAATGAAACGTCACAATGCGCTCTAAACCGCTCTGGAGACAAACAAACTTTGTTGCCCTGTCTCCAATTGTCAGAAGCTTCTGTCAAAACTATTAAAGCAGTCTTCGGGAAAATTGGAATTGAATTGAGACGGAATTGAAATGGAACTGATCCCCACCCTGGAAAGCATGGGGATATAAAGGAAAGACATATACAGTATTTTAAGCATTTCACACAGCCAATAAACTTTGATTTGAGTAAAATGTTCTGGGACTTCTAGGAGAGTGTGATGTCCAGTTAGGGAGTGAAGACGATCTGCACATGCTCACAGCCAACAGACAAACAGATAGACAGACGAGCAGAGTTCTGTGCAGATGTTCCCTCTAACAACATCACACAACGCCGGGCCAAGAGACACAGTATGTCATCAACCTCATTAACTAGGCTTTTACTATTCCATAAGGCTTGTCACATCATGGACACTGGAGAAACCTGAGATGGAAAGTTACTAAGCCATGATGATAGAACTATTTTGTCACATTATATACACTGAGTGTACAACACTTTTGCCCTCAGAACAGCCTTAATTTGTCAGGGCATGGACTCTACAAAGGGTCGAAAGCGTTCCACAGGGATGCTGGCCCATGTTGACTCAAATGTTTCCCGCAGTTCTGTCAAGTGGGCTGGATGTCCTTTGGGTGGTGAACCCTTCTTGATACACACGGGAAACTGTTGAGCATGAAAAAACTAGCAGCGTTGCAGTTCTTGACACATACCGGTGTGCCTGGCACCAACTACCATACCCCGTTCAAAGACACTTTAAATGTTTTGTCTTGCCCATTCACCCTATGAATGGCACACATACTCTGCCTACATGTCCACACTACCTCAACTAACCGGTGCCCCGCACATTGACTCTGTATCGGTACCCCCAGTCTATAGTCTCACTATTGTTATTTCACTGCTGCTCTTTAATTACTTCTTACTTTTATCTCTTATTCTTATCCATATTTTTTTTAAACTGCATTGTTGGTTAGGGGCTCGTAAGTAAGCATTTCACTGTAAGGTCGTATTCGGCGCATGTGACTAATAAAATTTGATATGTCTCAAGGCTTAAAAATCCTTATTTAACCTGTCTCCTCCCCTTCATCTACACTGATTGAAGAGAATTTAACAAGTGACATCAATAAGGGGTCATAGCTTTCACCTGGATTCACCTTGTCAGTATATGTCATGGAAAGAGCAGGGGTTCCTAATGTTTTGTACATTATGTATACAACTCATTTTGGGATTAATTGTGCCTTCTGTATGTATGCTGAGTGTTTACCATGGTAACGGCAGGCTCAGGACTTCCAGTGGGCCAGATGCGGAGGGTCCTGTCTTCTGAGGCACTCAACCACCACTGTCTGCTGTGACTCCAGGCCACACTACTCACTGCCTTGTCATGACCTGCAAACACATCCAGAGTTGTGCTGAGTCAGCCTGGAGTTGATGGACAAGTACAAGGAGTTGATGAAACAGCAGTAGTGAGTGAACCTGGTACCCTTTTAAGATGAAGATCACTTTATTTGTCAAATGTACACAAAGTCCAACCGAAATTTGACTTCATCTTTAACCCTACCCCTCTGAAAGACACACATACATTTTCATTGTGCTAACCCATGCTGTAATGCCATGTACTGGCTCTGATAGGTTCTCAAATGGCACCCTATTCCCTAGTCCCCTACCCTTGGCCAGAGCTTCATAACGAAACAAACAAAAGTAGTACCCTACATAAGGAATAGGGTGCCATTTTGGACGTAGCTATTGTCTTTTCCAGCAAAGTGCCAGAAACTATATTATGGCCGGCTTGGCTTAGTATTATGAAAAGAGTATTAATTAAAACCACAGTAGTGAATCTGAAACCAGAGTACTGGACAGCTAAACAGAGTGAGGGTTACAACAACATCCCCACAGACACTGACATATACTTTTATACATCCACTGCTCTTGGAACAATGTCATGCCTTTGGTCTCAGGCACAGGAGAGAACTATTATAATGACCCTCTGCCCTCTAGTGGAGCCAGTCTAACAGCACCTAACAAAGCCCTGGCCTACAGAACTGTCCTCTAGTAGAGACGGTCTAACAGCACCTAACCAAGCCCTGGCCTAGAGAACTGTCCTCTAGTGGAGCCAGTCTAACAGCACCTAATCAAGCCCTGGCCTAGAGAACTGTCCTCTAGTGGAGCCAGTCTAACAGCACCTAACAAAGCCCTGGCCTACAGAACTGTCCTCTAGTAGAGATGGTCTAACAGCACCTAACCAAGTCCTGGCCTAGAGAACTGTCCTCTAGTAGAGCCAGTCTAACAGCACCTAATCAAGCCCTGGCCAGAGAACTGTCCTCTAGTGGAGCCGGTCTAACAGCACCTAACCAAGCCCTGGCCTAGAGAACTGTCCTCTAGTGCAGCCAGTCTAACAGCACCTAACAAAGCCCTGGCCTAGAGAACTGTCCTCTAGTGCAGCCAGTCTAACAGCACCTAACAAAGCCCTGGCCTACAGAACTGTCCTCTAGTAGAGATGGTCTAACAGCACCTAATCAAGCCCTGGCCTAGAGAACTGTCCTCTAGTGGAGCCAGTCTAACAGCACCTAACCAAGCCCTGGCCTAGAGAACTGTCCTCTAGTAGAGATGGTCTAACAGCACCTAACCAAGCCCTGGCCTAGAGAACTGTCCTCTAGTAGAGATGGTCTAACAGCACCTAACCAAGCCCTGGCCTAGAGAACTGTCCTCTAGTAGAGATGGTCTAACAGCACCTAACCAAGCCCTGGCCAACAGAAACAAACATCTCTCTGGTACGAAGAACGGCGGGGGTGTATGCCTTATGATTACCGAGTCGTGGTGTGATCATAACAACATACAGGAACTCAAGTCCTTTTGTTCACCTGACCTAGAATTCCTTACAATCAAATGCCGACCGCATTATCTACCAAGAAAATTCTCTTCGATTATAATCAGTCGTGTATATCCCCCCCAAGCAGACACCTCGACGGCCCTGACAGAACTTCATTGGACTCTATGTAAACTGGAAACCACATATCCTGAGGCTGCATTTATTGTAGCTGGGGATTTTAACAAGGCTAATCTGAAAACAAGGCTCCCTAAATTTTATCAGCATATTTTATCATGTGCGACCCAGGCTGGCAAAATTCTGGATCATTGTTACTCTAACTTCGGCGACGCATACAAAGCCCTCCCTCGCCCTCCTTTCCGCAAATCTGACCACGACTCCATTTTGTTGCTCCCAGCCTATAGACAGAAACTAAAACAGGAAACACCCGTGCTCAGGTCTGTTCAACGCTGGTCCGACCAATCTGACTCCACGCATCAAGATTGCTTCGATCACGTGGACTGGGATATGTTCCGGATAGCGTCGAACAACAACATTGATGTATACGCTGACTCGGTGAGCGAGTTTATTAGCAAGTGCATCGGTGATGTTGTACCCATGGCGACTACTAAAACCTTCCCCAACCAGAAACAGTGGATTGATGGCAGCATTCGCGCAAAACTGAAAGCGCGAACCACTGCTTTTAATCGGGGCAAGGCGACCGGAAACATGACCGAATACAAACAGTGTATCTATTCCCTCCGCAAGGCAATCAAACAAGCTAAGTGTCAGTATAGAGACAAATTAGAGTCGCAATTCAACGGCTCAGACACGAGAGGTATGTGGCAGGGTCTACAGTCAATCACGGACTACAAAAAGAGTAGTCCGTGATTTTTGTTTCCAGACAAACTAAACAACTTCCTTGCTCGCTTTGAGCACAATACAGTGCCACCGACACGGCACGCTACCAAAACCTGCGGGCTCTCCTTCACTGCAGCCAACGTGAGTAAAACATTTAAACGTGTTACTGGCCCAGACGGCATCCCTAGCCGCGTCCTCAGAGCATGCGCAGACCAGCTGGCTGGTGTGCTTATGGACATATTCAATCAATCCCTATCCCAGTCTGCTGTTCCCACATGCTTCAAGAGGGCCACCATTGTTCCTGTTCCCAAGAAAGCTAAGGTAACTGAGCTAAACGACTATCGCCCCATAGCACTCACTTCCGTCATCATGTAGTGCTTTGAGAGACTAGTCAAGGATCATATCACCTCCACCCTACCTGACACCCTAGAGCCACTCCAGTTTGCTTACCGCCCCAACAGGTCCACAGACGACGCAATCACACTGCACACTGCCCTAACCCATCTGGACAAGAGTAATACCTATGTAAGAATGCTGTTCATCGACTACAGCTCAGCATTTAACACCATAGTACCCTCCAAACTCGTCATTAAGCTCGAGACCCTGGGTCTCGACCCCGCCCTGTGCAACTGGGTCCTGGACTTCCTGATGGGACGCCCCCAGGTGGTGAGGGTAGGAAACAACATCTCCACCCCGCTGATCCTAAACACCAGGGCCCCGCAAGGGTGCATTCTCAGTCCTCTCCTGTACTCCCTGTTCACCCATGACTGCGTGGCCATGCACGCCTCCAACTTAATCATCAAGTTTGCAGACAACACTACAGTGGTAGGCTTGATTACCAACAACGACGAGACGGCCTACAGGGAGGAGGTGAGGGCCCTCGGAGCGTGGTGTCAGGAAAATAACCTCACACTCAATGTCAACAAAACAAAGGAGATGATCATTGACTTCAGGAAACAGCAGAGGGAGCACACCCCTATCCACATCGACGGGACAGTAGTGGAGAAGGTGGAAAGTTTCAAGTTCCTCGGCGTACACATCACGGACAAACTGAAATGGTCCACCCACACAGACAGCGTGGTGAAGAACTTTCCACCTTCTCCACTACTGTCCCGTCGATGTGGATAGGGGGTGCTCCCTCTGCTGTTTCCTGAAGTCCATGATCATCTCCTTTGTTTTGTTGACATTGAGTGTGTAATGTAAAAGACAATGTTAACCAAACACCTTACTCACGCTCATGCCGTGGCAGAGAACCAGATAATGCTTCACCATCACCAGGATATATATTTTTTTTATCTAGATGTTAGAGGATATGGGTGGATGTTTGGATCTTCTCCTGAAGCCTTTTATCTTGAGCCTCTGGACCTGTTTCCAGTATCGTTTACGATCCCAGATGAAATAAGTAAATCATCATAGGCTAAGGCTACCCTGTATCAACAGTAAAGAAAATATCAGATAATAGTTGAGTTTAAACAGCATTCTGAAGAGTATTCACTTCATTCACACTTTATATGAAAACAGTAATGAAGCATTAAGACAAAGGCCAGCAACACTCACTCCATCAAGTTCCTAGCATACAGGCTTTAAAGGCTAAAAAATCCTGTAAGATTTCAAAGTGAATGTGACTCTGGTGCAGGTTACTATTTCCATCACGGTTAGGGAACACTGGGTCTTGGATAGCTTGGGCTGAGAACAGTGTGAAAATAAGCTAGGTAGTGATTTAGTCTGTATTCCACTAGGCTTATAAAAACAGGGTTATAAGCTCAGTTCCTCTCTTTATTTTTCAGCCATATAGTAACTAAGTTTCCCCCTAAGTAATAAAGTGGGAGAAAAAGAAAAACAATCCTCTCCATAGCGGCAGAAAAAAACATTACCAGTCAGTTGCCTGCATTCACTTCAGAGCTAGAACATCATTCTCAACATGATTGACAGGTGAGATAAACAAAAATGTGGTTCAATAAATAATAAAACAAATAGTCATCAAAAACCACACTCCGTCCTGTTCTTTGGGTTTTAAGGTTTTGACTGCTTTGCTTTTTCACTGAGACTTATTTTAAAGGAGAGTGAAAAGGAGGGAACAGGGAGGAAAAGGGAACCGTGGACCAAAACAGTCTTGAGGTAAAATAAACAGAATTTGAGAGGTCTGTCTGTCTGTCTGTCTGTCTGTCTGTCTGTCTGTCTGTCTGTCTGTCTGTCTGTCTGTCTGTCTGTCTGTCTGTCTGTCTGTCTGTCTGTCTGTCTTTTCTTGCCCCACTACCTGTGTAAACAGCTGGAGTGCCAGTGAGGGAGGACTTGTACAACAATACAGATCTGTCTCCCAGACCACACAGAATCTGCTTTCCATCTCCTGGGCAGAGAAGACAAAAAAAAATATATATATATATATATATATTAGCTTGTATGATTCTAATGATTCTTGGTAAAGCAAAAAAGGAACAAATGAAAGTATGATAAAAAGAGACAGAGACAGAGAGAGAGAGAGAGAGAGTTACCTGAGTATTGGGCACAGCAAACTGGTGTAGGGGTTTTGACTGTGCTGAGGTTAGTGTGTGGGACACTGGGTGCTGCAGTGTCTCCTGGGTAATCACTAACGAGACATCCTCTAAAATAATGCATAATTATGTTGATATTCATGTGGAAAAAATATCAAGAATTTTGTACAAAACAAAGGGCCGGATTCCCAGACTAGGACTAATCCTACTAATGGTCTAAAATGCATGTTCATTGAAGATTTTCGATTAAACTAGCTTTTAGTCCAGATCTAGACTTTGTACTGTATCTGTCTGAGAAACCGGCCCTGAATATATCTGGACATGGTGGTCTGCTTACATCTTCCTTTTGGTCTTTGTAGGTCCTGGGGTCTTCTTCTGAACATTGGTCTTGGGTGAGAACATTGTCATTCTGAAAAGCAAACATATTTATGTAAAATTGCATTTTCTTCATTTTATCAACAGCATAATATAATTGTAACCTCAACCCTGAACCCTAACACATTGGCCTTAATATTGATGCAAGAACAGGGGCGGACTGGCCATCTGGCATTTCGGGCAAATGCCAGATGGGTTGGTGAATTTTTAGCCCAGTGGGCCTGTCTAACTTAGTTTTTTTTACGCAAACTGATCATTATTTGGCTAATAATGGGGGTGGGGCCTCAAAGAAAAAAAGTTACTGGTGTATTACAAATGCAAGGGCCGATTTCTGGTCCCAGTCTGCCCCTGTGCAAGAAAACATGAAAGAGAGGGAAGAGCATTTTTTTTTTTTACTTTCCACATAAAATATGACCAAATAATAAATGAGTGCAAGACTTGGACTGGAAACTAGAACAGTGAACAGAAACTACACACCCCAGGACCAAACAAATAATCTGCATATACTTAACATTTAGAAAAATAACACCGTCTTAGTTAACACCTATGTAAAAAGACAGAAAGAAATGTAACAAAAAACATAATCTATCTAATATGAAGGCTGTTTTAATATTGTAAGGTTTTGTGTGTATTTTCTCTGTGACTTATTTCCTTGTCTCATTCTAGCTCTCTGATGTGTAACGTGCTATTCCAATGGGTTGAAAAGGACAGAAAGTCTTGCTGGTAGAACAACTCCTCAACCGTTGGACTCCCCACACACACATGCACAACCTACCGGGGGGATTGTGTGTATCCTGATGACTTGACCTGTGTGTGGAAAACTAGAGGCTGCTCCTTCACACCACGTTTCCCTGAGCCAGAGAGGGAGAGAGATAAGACATGTAGTCATTGATAGGATATGCAGAGATTTATATAAACCCTTCATTCACCAACAGTATGAAGTAGTTATATTCTACCTCATATGATCATCATTAGGATCCTACAGATGTCTCTGTCTCTGTCCTCGTGGAGTAAGGGAGGGAATGATGGTGTGTATGTGTGTGTTTGTGTGTGTGTCTGTGGGACGAAGCCCATTGCTCCTCTCCTCGCTGTCAGAACCTTCACTTCTCTGGAGTGGAGAGTGAGCTCACTTTTTCCACAGCCATTAAAACGTGTGTGGTTTTCCAAAAAAAACGTATCCTGTCGTCCACAGGCAAAATAAGGAAAAGTCAAATAGCCTCGTAAATAAGAAAAGCTATAATAACGTTACACGTTACATTTGAAAAAGGAGAGACGGTTATTTTGTGTTTTCTGGAGCATACTTTCATTGTTTTACTGTTTTAACAAAGTCCTTTGTTCTTAACTAAAACTAGAAGGCAGTTTTATGAATGTTAAAACAGTCTTTGTAAAAACTGACATACTTCCATAAAAAAGAGCTGAACTGCACCGCACTGCTTTTGGTTGCAAAGCTAGCCAAATTAATGGGAAAAACATCTAATCAACAATGGCATTATTTTCAATTAAATATGCAACTCTTCCAACTATTGTCTTTTTTCACAACTGCCACCAGTTTGACAACAAAACATTTACAACGAATACATAAAATAATAAAAGTGTGTAAAAAAAGAAATAAAGGATATTTCATGCTGAACCCCTCATATTAAACACCAACGGTATTCACCAAGTTGACGGTTTATATTTAGGATCATGTCTTACAGCTTTGTCATTCAATTTTTTTGAAAAAAATCATACTTGATTTTATAAATATATTTTACATATGATAAGGCCACACAGAGGGCCAGAGACAATTAGACACCTGCGATTATCTGAAATACCCAAAAAGGCCACAATATATTCCTTGTAAGTTACCAGAATTCTGGTAGTTTATTGGTAAACTTAGAAAGTGTCCAACCCTACTCTGGACAAGAAAAAGCATTGAGTACAATTCAAGCCTCCAAGTATTGTAAAAATGGTAGGTAGCAGTGCAGTGTGTCTATTCCGTAACATAAGCCTGCCTCTGTGTGACTGTATGGCTGCATTGAGACTGGAGGCTGGAGCGAGTCCACAATATAAGGGGATACTGTATTCCGATCCGGTGATCTAAGAAATCATATCAAATTGTATTGGTTGCGTACACATATTGTTCCGACGTTATCGCAGGTGCAGCAAATGCTTATGTTGCTAGCTCCAACAGTGCAGTAATACCTAACAATACACACAAACCCCAAAAATAAAAATAAAGAAATTAAGAAATATCGGAACGAGCAATGTCAATTTCCGGAATATAAATATATATGCATATGATGGTGTGTATACACTGTATGGACAGTATATGAAAAAAAAGGTGTGTACACAGTTATATAGGATGAGCCTTGACTAGAATACAGTATATACAGTACATATGAAGTTGGTAAAACAGTATGTAAACATTATTGACCAGTGTTCAATGACTATGTACATAGGGCAGCAGTCTATAAGGTGTAGGGTAGAGTACCAGATGGTTGCTGGCTAGTAACAGTGACTAAGTTCAGGGCAGGGTACTGGGCGGAGGCCGGCTAGTGGTGACTATTTAACAGTCTGATGGCCTAGAGATAGAAGCTGTTTTTCGGTCTCAGCTTTGATGCACCGGTCTCCACCTTCTAGATTGTAGCAGTGAACAGGCCGTGGCTTGGGTGGCTGATCTTCTTTGCTTCCTGTGACACCGGGTGCTGCAGTGTGCCCCTGGTGACATGGTGGGCTGACTGCACCACCATCTGGAGAGCCCTGCGGTTGCAGATGGTGCAATTGCCATACCAGGCGGGGATACAGCCTGACAGGATACTCTCAATTGTGCATCTGTAGAATTTCGTGAGAGTCTTAGGGCCCAAGCCAAATTTCTTCAGCCTCCTGAGGTTGAAGAGACTTTGTGTGGATTGACCATTTCAGGTTGTAAGTGATGTGCACGCAGAGGAACTTGCATCTTTTCACCCTCTCCCCGTTGATGTGGATGTCTCCTGAAGTCCACGATCAGCTCCTTCATTTTGTTGACGTTGAGGGAGAGGTGATCGTGAAGTCCACGATCACCTCCTCCCTGTAGGCTGTCTCGTCGTTGGTGGTAATCAGGCCTAACACTGTTGTGTCGTCTGCAAACTTGATGATTAAGTTGGAGATGTGTGTACCCACGCAGTCATGGATGAAGAAGGAGTACAGGAGGGGGCCGAGCACGCACCCTTGTGGGGCTCCTGTGTTGAGGATCAGCATACGGGAGGTGTCGTTACCTACCTTCGCCACCTGGGGTCGGCCCGTCAGAAATCTAGGACCAAGTTGCACAGGGCGGGGTTCAGACCCTGGGCACCGAGCTTAGTGATGAGCTTGGAGGGCACTATGGTGTTGAAGTCTGATCTGTAGTTGATGAACAGCATTCTTACATACAGTTGAAGTCGGAAGTTTACATACACCTTAGCCAAATACATATAAATTCAGTTTTTCACAATTCCTGACAATTAATCAGAGTAAAAATTCCCTGTTTAAGGTCAGTTAGGAACACCACTTTATTTTAATAACGTGAAAAAGTAAGAATAATAGTAGAGAGAGCGATTTATTTCAGCTTTAATTTCTTTCATCACATTCCCAGTGGGTCAGAAGTTTACATACACTCAATTAGTATTCGGTAGCATTGCATTTAAATTGTTTAACTTGGGTCCAACGTTTCGGGTAGCCTTCCACAAGCTTCCCACTATAAATTGGATGAATTTTGGCCCATTCCTCCTGACAGAGTTGGTGTAACCGAGTCAGGTTTGTAGGCCTCCTTGCTTGCACACGCTTTTTCAGTTCTGCTCACAAATGTTCTATGGGATTGAGGTCCGGGTGTTGTGACGGCCACTCCAATACCTTGACTTTGTTGTCCTTAAGTCATTTTGCAACAACTTTGGAAGTATGCTTGGGGTCATTGTCCATTTGGAAGACCCATTTGCGACCAAGCTTTAACTTCCTGACTGATGTCTTGAGATGTTGCTTCAATATATCCACCTAATTTTCCATCCTCATGATGCTGTCTATTTTGTGAAGTGCACCAGTCCCTCCTGCAGAAAAGCACCCCCACAACATGATGCTGCCACCCCCGTACTTCACGGTTGGGATGTTGTTCTTTGGCTTGCAAGCCTCCCCCTTTTTCCTCCAAACATAACGATGGTCATTATGGCCAAACAGTTATATTTTTGCTTCATCAGACCAGAGGACATTTCTAAAAAAAAAATACAATCTTTGTCGCCATATGCAGGCGTTTTTATGGCGTTTTTGGAGCAGTGGCTTCTTCCTTGCTGAGCGGCCTTTCAGGTTATGTCCATATAGGACTCGTTTTACTGTGGATATAGATACTTTTGTACCCGTTTCCTCCAGCATCTTCACAAGGTCCTTTGCTGTTGTTCTAAGATTGATTTGCACTTTTCGCACCAAAGTACATTAATCTCTAGGAGACAGAGCGCGTCTCCTTCCTGAGCTGTATGACGGCTGCGTGGTCCCATGGTGTTTATATTTGCGTACTATTGTTTGTACAGATGAACGTGGTACCTTCAGGCGTTTGGAAATTGCTCCCAAGGATGAACCAGACTTGTGGATGTCTACAATTTATTTTCTGAGGTCTTGGCTGATTTCTTTTGATTTTCCCATCATGTCAAGCAAAGAGGTACTGAGTTTGAAGGTAGGTCTTGAAATCCATCCACAGGTACACCTCTAATTGACTCAAATTATGTCAATTAGCCTATCAGAAGCTTCTAAAGCCATGACATAATTTTCTGGAATTTTCCAAGCTGTTTAAAGGCACAGTCAAGTAAGTGTATGTAAACTTCTGACCCACTGGAATTGTGATACAGTTGATTATAAGTGAAATAATCCATCTGTAAACAATTGTTGGAAAAATTACTTGTGTCATGCACAAAGTAGATGTCCTAACACACTTGCCAAACCTATAGTTTGTTAACAAGAAATTTGTGGAGTGGTTGAAAAATGAATTTTAATGACTCCAACCTAAGTGTATATGAACTTCCGACTTCAACTGTAGATATTCCTCTTGTCCAGATGGGGGAGGGCAATGTGCAGTGCTATGGCACATTGCCATGGATCTGTTGAAGCGGTATTCAAATTGTAGTGGGTCTAGGGTGTCAGGTAGGGTGGAGGTGATATGAAAACTAGCGTCTCAAAGCACTTCATGACTACAGAAGTGAGTGCTATGCGGCGACAGTCTTTAAGTTCAGTTACCTTTACTTTCTTGGGTACAGGAACAATGGTAGACATCTTGAAGCAAGCGGGGCAACAGACTGGGACAGGGAGGGATTGAATATGTCCGTAAACACTCCAGACATCTGGTCTGCGCATGCTCTGAGGACGCGGCTAGGGATGCCATCTGGACCGGCAGCCTTGGGAGGGTTAAAACGCTTAAATGTCCTACTCACATCAACCACGGAGAACGAGAGCTCACAGTCCCCGTGAGCGGCAGTGGCCCGCGTTAGCGGGGCTGTGTTTTCCTCAAGGTGAGCGAAGAAGGTGTTTAGCTTGTCCAGGAGCAAGGCGTCACTGTCCGCAACGTGGCTGGCTTTCCCTTTATTATAATCTGTGATTGTTTGGAGTCTCTGCCACATAGGTCTCATGTCTGAGTTATTGAATTGACTCCACTTTGTCCCTCTACTGTACTGACGTTGTGCCTGTTTTACGGTTCTCTCCTAGTATAAAGAACACAAGCTGAACGTGAAAGACAAGTGCCTGCCTGCCCGTCTGCCTGAATGCCCGCCTACCTGTCTGAATGTCTGTCTGCCTGAATAGCTGCCTGCCTGCCTGTCTGCCTTTCTGTCTGTCAGTCTTCCCATCCGTCCATGTGTCTGTCTGTCTGCCCATCTATCTGTCTGCCTGCCTTCAGGCAGTCTACCTGCCTTTCTGTATGTACATTGGTCTGTCTGTCCTTCTTTATGTGTGTCTGCCCGTCTGTCCATTCGTCCTTTGGTCTCTCTGACTGCAACACAGTACACGGACTGATTGACTGACTGAAACCGACGACAGTACACAGCTCGCCAGCTGAGGGGCAGAATAACACATTCCTCTGCTGCTGTCCTGCCTGTCTACTGATGCCCCAGTCAGACAGACAGCACATTGGTACACTTCCTCCTGTCTACACACACACACACCAGGAAGGGCCTGGAGAGAGGCCTCAGCACCACTCATTCACTCTCATAACCCCTCGCTCTTTTTCCTCTCTCCTCTCCTTTCTCCCATGTATGTCCCCCTCTATCACTTTCCTCTCTCCGGTCTACTCTTCCATATCTCTCAGTGTGGTAACTCTGAACAGTGTCCCCTTGGACTGTGTCCCTAAGCAGTGAGCCCAGGTCCTGGTGCAACATTACTCCATAAGCTACAGCCTACCCGCAAAGTACTGTATGGAATCTATAGGAAGGCAGTGGAGAATAAATCTTGCCACAACAACAAACACCTCCTCTGACCTCATTGGCAGGAGAGGAACCATGAGTGGAAGATGTTGTCACACAGGACAGGATACAAATTAGAAACTGTATAGTGGTTTCAAAGAATCCTCAAAACATTTGTAACTATTCTATAACAATAACATACGTGTCAGGGAAAGTCATTGATTTGTGGCCTCGTTTTGCAAAACAACTTAAGGATCATTTAAATCAAGAAGGTGCAGTCATGTTGTCCATCTATTTTGATAAACTCTCTCTCTCTCTCTCTCTTTGGAGAACAGGAAAATATATTTTTAGTTGTTTTTAATCCCGTCTGGGCCGAACATGTGGAGGGTTCTCACTGACACGCCAAAGATGGAGTGAAACAGTGTTCCACACGTCCTCCCCATTAACCGTAACGGTACGTGTGTGTGTGTGTGTGTGTGTGGCGTGAAACAGTGTTCTACATGTCTTCCCCATTAGACGGGGAATCCAGAGGAAAATGGCAGCATCATAGCCTACGTGCCTGCCTGCCTGCGTGCCTGTCTACCGAAGTGCCTGCCTGCCTGCGTGCCTGCCTGCCTTCATGCGAGCATGCGTGCCTGCCTGCATGTCTGCCTGCGTGTATTCACCGCAAACTCCTTGTGTTTGTATTCTCCATGGTATATATAGTATGTGTATAATCAAAACAGCAAATGGCCATGAATTACGGGAATCCTAGGAAAGTTTTCTACTAGAGTTGAGCACGGTGTAGGCCGAGCCACACACACACACACACTCTGGGGAGCCATGTTCTTTAACAGTAAATTTCTGTTAGCACTAACTGTGTGTAATGGCAGTGTGTAAATCACAGTCTCTCTCTGTGTGTGTGTGTGTGTGTAGAACTAAATGTCTGTAATGGCAGTGTGTAAATCACAGTCTGTGCTACAGTCTCCAACAGAGTAGAGTCAGAGCTTCCAGGGTCTAATTATACCCCACAGATCTGTCACTTTATCTACTGAACAAGACACGGCCTCACTTTATCTACTGAACAAGTCCTACTGAACAAGACAAGGCCTCACTTTATCTACTGAACAAGTCCTACTGAACAAGACATGGCCTCACTTTATCTACTGAACAAGACACAGCCTCACTGTATCTACTGAACAAGACACGGCCTCACTGTATTTACTGAACAAGACACTGCCTCACTGTATCTACTGAACAAGACACGGCCTCACTGTATCTACTGAACAAGACACAGCCTCACTGTATCTACTGAACAAGACACAGCCTCACTGTATCTACTGAACAAGACATGACCTCACTGTATCTACTGAACAAGACATGACCTCACTGTATCTACTGAACAAGACATGGCCTCACTGTATCTACTGAACAAGACATGGCCTCACTATATCTACTGAACAAGTCCTACTGAACAAGGCACGGCCTCACTTTATCTACTGAACCAGACATGACCTCACCACCTATTGATTACATTGTGGGAGGTAACCCCCGTCTGTTTAGAGCATGGGTGTCAGGGGTGTCAAAGTCATTCCATGGAGGACCTAGTGTCTGCAGGTTTTGGTTTTTCCTTTCAGTTAAGACCTAGACAACCAGGTGAAGGGAGAGCTATACTAATTAGTGACCATAATTCATCAATCAAGTACAAAGGAGGGGCGATAAACTGCAGAGACTCTGCCCTCCGTGGAATGAATTTGACACATCAGGTCTAGAGAGTCTAGTACCTATCCATCTACAGTACGATAAGCTTTTAATATAATAATATCAAATGCCATTTAGCAGACACTTTTATTCAAAGCAACTTACAGACAAATGCGTACATTTTTTGTCACGTATACTCCCTCTCCGGCCTCTAGGTCATCAGGCTGCTGATTATCCCGCACACCTGTCACCATCGTCCCACGCACCTTCACCTCATGACACTCACCTGGACTCCATCACCTCCTTGATTATCGTCCCTATATCTGTCACTCCCCTTGGTTCTTTCCTCAGGTGTTATTGGCTCTGTTTTCATGTCGGTGCGTTGTTTGTGTTATGTGTTTATTGTTTTATGAAATTATTAAAACACTCACTCCCTGAACTTGCTTCTCGACTGTCAGCGCACTCGTTACATATGGGTGTGTAATGAATACTCAGGGAGAAAAAGGTGTAGATTCACGCGCAGAGCGCGGCAGATGTTTATTAAGGCAATGGTCAAACACAGGTAGGCAGTCAAAAACAAACAATACCTCACAACCATACAAACAGAAAGGACTGAACTAAATAGGGAGCTGATGAGACCAGGTGAGAAACGAACACAGGTAAAATCAATGAACAAAAATGAAAGACAGGGCTATGTTCCAGAACACAAAAAAAACAGGGCTATGTTCCAGAACACAAAGAACAAGGCTACGTTCCAGAACGCAAAGAAACAGGGCTACGTTCAAGAACACAAAGAAAAAGAACACAAGGTTGACTAAGAAAAGAAAAGCAGAACCTTACACCACCACCAGGCAGGCTCCTGACGACCCAACGGCACCGGAGGGTGGAGCGGGCGGGCGGGGGAGCAGAGGTGGACGCCTACCTCGGGAGCGAGGTCCGGCAGGCTGGTTCGACGAGGTCGTGGACTGACGCGACGTTCTGCGTCAAGGCTGATGTCCAGTGGGTCTGTTTGGGGGTCGACCCTGAGGTCGGGGAGCGGGACGATCTGGACGGTAATGGTGAAATGCCTGAATCATCTCTGGGTCAAGGATGTTTTGGTCGGGGGCCCAGGACCGGTCTTCAGGCCCATAACCTTCCCAGTCCACTAGGTAATGGATGCGACCTCTCAGGCGTTTGGAATCACGAATGGCCCTTATGGCGTAGGCAGGTTCCCCGCCGACGTCCAACATTGGGGGTGCACTGCGCGTTGAGACTGGAGGATGAAGAGGACTGTAGGTGACTGGTTTTAACAGAGACACATGGAAGGACGAGGAGATTTTATACTGACGGGGTAACAGGAGGCGGTACATGACAGGGTTGATGCAATGGGTTATCTTGAAGGGACCAATGAAGCGAGGACAGAACTTTTTGCAGGAGAGGGGGAGCCGGATGTCTCTGGTAGAGAGCCACACACACTGTCGTGTGGAGAGGCAGAACATTGTTGGTGGAGGTACTTCCCTATTTCTTGGTTCAGGCGTTCCGTCTGCCTGTTGGCCTGGGGGTGGTACCTGGAGGAGAGGCTGAGGGCGACCCCCAGTCGGTCACAGAAGGCTTGCCACACCCGGGAGACAAACTGGGGCCAGCGGCCAGAGACGATGTACTCCGGAATCCCATACAGACGGAACACCGGCTGGAACATACACTCCGCCAATTCCATGGCGTTAGGTAGATGAGGTGGAGGAACCAGACGACACATTTTTGAAAAACAGTCTACTATGACAAGGATGGTGGTGTTACCAGAGGATTCAGGAAGGTCTGTGATGAAGTCTACAGCTATGTGGGACAAAGGTCTGTGAGGGATTGGCAAAGGTTGAAGCTTCCCGGAAGGGAGATGGCGAGGGCTTTTGTTTTGGGCGCAGACTGGACAGGCGTATGTAATCCCTTACGTCGGATGCCATTGAGAACCACCAGAACTTCCGGGCTAGAAGTTTGGTGGTTTGTGTAATGCCCGGATGTCCTGACCCCAAGGACGTGTGACACCATTGCATCAGTTGGGGTCTAACAGCTGCTGGTACGTAACTCTTCCCAGCTGGTGTCTCAGGAGTAGCCGGGTCTGAGGTTAGGGCTTCTTGTATGTCAGAGTGAACCTCCTACTGTACCGGTCCCATAATGCAAGAGGAAGGAAGAATGGGTGTAGGGTCTGAGTTACTGGTCGGAAGGTCAAACTGTCGGGAGAGAGCATCAGCTTTTACGTTTTTCTTTCCAGGGATGTAATTTTTTTACCCATTTTTTCTCCCCAATTTGGTGGTATCCAATAGGTAGTTGTTACAGGCTTGTCTCATCGCTGCAACTCCCGTACGGACTCGGGAGAGGCGAAGGTTGAGAGCCATCCACATCCAACCCGGAAGCCAGCCACACCAATGTGTTGGAGGAAAACCGTAGGCCAGCTTGATGGTGAGGAGTTCTCTGTTCCCCACATCGTAATTCCTCTCAGCGGGGGATAACTTCCTGGAGAAGAAGGCACAGGGATGTGATTTGGGAGGTGTTCCCACCCGCTGAGAGGGTATGGCTCCTACTCCTACTTCGGAGGCATCCACCTCCAGGGTGAAAGGAAGGGTTGAATCAGGTTGGCGAAGGACAGGAGCTGAGGTGAAGAGGCGTTTCAAGTTGTTGAACGCAGTCAGGGCGGTATCAAAAATGTAAGACAGGGCTGTGTTCCAGACCACAAAGAAAATAAACACAACGTTGACTAAGAAAAGAAAAGCAGAACCTTACAGGGTGACCCTGGGAATCGAACCCACAACCCTGGAAGTGGAAGTGCCATGGTCTACCAACTGAGTCGTACAAAGTTAAAAGCTCATCTATAATAAGTGATAATGGTATCAATGAAGTCAACTCTGTGTGTGCAATCTGAGGAACTGAGAGGAAAGTTTTTCTAAAATAATGCATCTACATCACTGGTAGAATAATTTCAGTCAACACACAACATATATTCCTTTTTGTACAATTCTGTATTAGCCTGACTACCCATCCACATTGCACCTGCCAAACACCACGTCCACTAACGTTTCTTCTGTGGAGCAACCAATAGAGCAGTGGAATTAAATTCAGGGTGAGTCGTCAGGCAAACTGTGTATGTGCAATACACAGGAACTGAGAGGAATCTAATAATGTATGCTTCATGGGTATCCACTGTTATGCAGAGGTAGAAAACGTCTGTCCAGAAGTTTGACCATCCCATCTGTTATGTAGAGGTAGATAATGTAATAATTCCATCCTGCCCTCTATATTTTCAGATAATGATGATCAGTAGCTCTAGTCTATGCGGCTGCAATTAGCCAGGAGAAGAAGTTACAGTATATTTAGTAATAATAGATGTAGAATCCCACTATGGAACATGATATAGTTTAAGGGAGGTGACCTGTAGCCAAACTAAGCAGTGGACACATGCCAATCAAAAAAGAAAACCATACAACGGACCGATAAATCCTTTTAATAATATATATGCCTACAGTAATACTGTTATATGCCATTTAGTAGACACTTTTATCCAAGTGAGTGCATATTTTACACATGTATTTTAGTATATGTGACCCCAATGGAAACCAAACCCACAAACCCTGCTGTTGCTAGCACTACACTCTTACCAACTGACCCACAAACTCAAATTCATTCAACAGTGGTTCTTGGGTAACACTGTGTGGGCTATAACATGTGGTTGTGTGCATTAGTGTGTTTATGTGTGAAGGGGCAAGCCCAGTGTGTGTGTGTGTGTGTGTGTGTGTGTGTGTGTGTGTGTGTGTGTGTGTGTGTGTGTGTGTGTGTGTGTGTGTGTGTGTGTGTGTGTTAAGCCGGGAGGGTTGATACTTGCTGCTGACCTGTTTTTGTGGGAGGTTTAGGACCCTTCTTTTTCAACTCAGCGTTGAGAGGAGATTCAGGAATCAGAGGGGCACTAAAAGGAGGCAGAGGGAAAAAAACAAAAATTGTTCCTTAGCTACTGGATATAAAAAAGCTGTGTGTGTGTGTTGCATTTTCCAATGGATGGTTATGGATGAATAACCCCCGCCACCCACTTTCTCAGCAGTATGATACTGTTGAATCATCACAAAACTACACAGTATAAAAGGTTCAGACTAGGTCTTTAACATGGTAATAGCAGAGAGCAGGAGGGGATGAATGTTGAGGGTAGGGGGGCACACAGTCAGCTGTAAAGTAAAGTACCGGAACACACACACAGGCTGGGTGGTGCCAGTCGGGTGCCCTGGCATGCGTCTGCATGAGAGGAACACACACACACGATGGCAATGGAGAGACCCTGTAAAGTAAAGTACACCTACCCATGTACTCACACAATATGTGCCAGTCGGGTGCCCTGGCATGCATCTGCGTGAGAGGGAGAACGAGCCTCAGTGCTGTTTCTCTATCCTGCTACTATTTTATGAGTCAACATGTCCAATTACACTGAGCTAATGGTGCCAACACACCTCAAGCAGCAACCAGTTTAGTGAATGGGGTTTGAACCACCATAGATACACATGGTTTGAACCAATGTGTGTACAGGGCCCAACTGTATAACTTTCTGTTTAACCCTGCAAAACCATCCATACATGCCATGGTTACATAATTGTGAAATGTACATCTTATTTTTCACAGTGCTGTAAGGTCAAGCTGAAGACAGTTTGCTGTCAAAACTTTGGTTGTTAATTGTATGGCATCAGTGCAAGTGTCCAACTACGTATTTTTCTTTGTAAAGTCTTGGCCCAACATGAGCGCAGACATTCTTTACATTTCACACTTTATTCATTACAGATTACACGGTCTTTGATGCACAGAGACTCTCATTTGTTAGAGATGTTCACAGGGTTCGTTCACAGTGGCAAGTCAAATTCAAGGACTTCCAAGTACTTTTTCAAGCACTAATATTTATTTTCAAGGACCATCAATTTGTAATAGTTCCTATTATGCCATTGTTTCTAGTCGCCACCGGGTGGCAGTATATCGCACAACATCATGAAAAAAAAAAAAAAAAACTATTCATCACTACCTTACAAGTTCTACTCACTAATACGTGTTTCACTACTTATTTACTACATACATGAGCGGTACGTCAGTACTGATGATGTTGACTGATTTCCTTATATGAACTGTAACTCAGTCAAATCTTTGAAATTGTTGCATGTTGCATTTATATTTTTGTTCAGTGCACATTATAATAATATTACATTGTCTTTATATTTAAATTGTCTTTATATTTTACTAAATTGTTGGTCCCACAGGCTATCCCAACACATAATGACACAAAAGTGAATTCTGACATTAAAAGGCACTTAGTTGACTCTAAAATGTTGTATTCTATACCCATATGAAGAGAAACAAGTTATTCATGTATTTGATAATATTAAAGATTCTCTCATGAGACACTACTTAAATTTTAGGGGAACCCACATGGGTCCCGGAACCCAACTTTGGGAACCACTGTACTACTAACATCTCTCCCTGCTTGCTTTAATGCTTCCTCTCTCTGTGTATCTCCTTTGCCTCCTTCATTGCAGCCTGACTCACCACTGTCTGTCTCACTACTCTCTATAAAGTAAAGGTATTTTGTTATGAGAACTGATAGTAGCCCATCTTTGGATTATA
Organism: Salmo salar; assembly: GCF_965601325.2. Lineage (NCBI taxonomy): Eukaryota > Metazoa > Chordata > Actinopteri > Salmoniformes > Salmonidae > Salmo > Salmo salar. Next base: position 27,253,355 of record NC_138318.1, on the reverse strand, counting down.
GCTAACTTAATTTCAGTCAACTTCAGCTGCTAAGGTCAGGCTCCGTTCAAAGTTAGCTTCTAACTTCATCCTTCTAGCCAGCTAGTTAAAGCTAGCTACCTGGATAATAGCTAGAGACCTTGAGCTACCTAGCTAGCTAGACATCTGACTGAAATATCAGCAACTATTTACCAGTTGTACACTCATTCTCCGAGAGTCAGGGTTTTTTTGTTTGGGGGATGCTATTGATGTGACGTTTGGCGACTAATCAGTCAGTTCTGTAAAACTCGGTAGTCTGCCTGGAAACTAATTAGCAAGACCAATACATTTTTGTAATATTTTTGATCACTTTCTGTTCTCCTCTCATTTTAATTCAAGTACTTTTTAAGTACCAGCTTGAGTACATTTCTGATTTTCAAGGTATCCAGTACTTGAATTTCAGAGTGACAAATTCAAGTACTTTAATCACCTCACGCACCTAGTGCGAACCCTGTGTCCACTATACAGATATACCCTCCACCCCAAACAGGGTCTTCCCCAGAAGTTAACAGAAGTACACACACATACACACACACACCTGGGCATGACGGAGAGCCCCTCCAGGTGCTGACAGAGGTTGTCCACAGACCCTGACCCCAGCAGTCTCACCTCCAATACAGACACCAGGGCCTCAAATAGAGAGGTCACCACAAAGATCATCTGGAGGAGGGAGAGAGAGAGAGAGAGAGAAAATGAAATTATGTGAGTACTGTACTGTGACTGAACCCTTTTACTCTGTGAGGAGCATAGGTCATTGACAAATGTACTGTATGAGAAGTACTATATATTAGTGGTGTGAACGTTTCAACACTTAAATGAAATTGGGATCCTTAACGTTAACAGGCTGACTACACCGCTCGCGTTGCAAAATACATTTAGAAATCCATATTATTAAATTATCGCACCCACACTGCTCGCACGCGCCAACGAGCGTCTGCGTTGCCAAGGGCTAAAATAGAAGTCAGTTCTATTTGTGACGCAGTGCGCACTGCAAGTCCTGCCTTTCCCATCTCCTCATTGGTTTATAGAAGCAGGTACCCACGTGCCATCTCCTCATTGGTTATACCCACGTGGGTGACTGAAAGACGACCGAGATCAGTGGCGGTAATGCACCTAATTTATGAAAGTTGCCAATCGCAATATAAAGTCAAGAGAAGAAAAAGCCTAGGAGGAGAGATGACTAGAAACAATTCAGTTGACCGTTTTATGTGTGGATTAATTTTCAGACTAGAGGACCTTGTGCATTTCAGGTAAAATAACAACTCAATGTTTATATCCCAGGAAAAATTAGCTAGCAACAGCAAGCTAGCTAAATAGCTAAATTGCCATAAATGTTTAATGCTTTTCGACCTGTCCCCAAATGAATGTAATTGGTTCAGAGTTTGTTTTGATATTTTAACCTGCGTGTCGTGATCGCGTTTGGTGTGGGGGGACAAAATAAATGAATGTACAACGGCGCACGCGGCAGGCGGTTTGGGTTCTGTGTTAACGTTAAGAAAAATGCTTTATGTAGATGCAGAAAGTATACAGCATAGTAGGTCAATTTCCACAACAACTAAGAGCTTTGAAGCACGAAGCTCAACTTCTCCGCTGTTTTGGTTCCCTGTCGACCACGCTGTGAACAGCGCGAAGCGAGCCCCGTGCACATGCGCAGATAAAAATAAAATGTTATTTGTCACATGCGCCAAATACAACAGGAATTACAGTGAAATGCTTACTTACAAGCAAGCCCTTAAACAACAATGCAGATTTAAGAAAAAAATCTAAATTGATAAAACAAATAATTAAGGAGCAACAATAAAATAACAGCAGCAAGGCTATATACATTGGGTTCTGGTACAGAGTCAACGTGCGGGGGCACCGGTTAGTCGAGGTAATTTAGGTTATATGTACATGTATGTAAAGTGACTATGCGTGGACAATAAACAGAGAGTAGCTGCAGTGTAAAAATGGGGGGGGGGGGGGGGGGTGGAGACAATGCAAATAGTCCGGGTAGCCATTTGATTAACTGTTCAAGAGTCTTATGGTTTAGGGGTAGAAGCTGTTAAGAAGCCTTTTTGACATAGACTTGGCGCTCCGGTATCACTTGCTGTGCGGTAGCAGAGAGAACAGTCGATGACTAGGCTGGCTGGAGCCCTTCGCAATTTTTTGGGCCTTCCTCTGACACCGCCTGCTATAGAGGTCCTGGATGGCAGGAAGCTTGGCCCCAGTGATGTACTGGGCCGTACGTACTACCCTTTGTAGTGCCTTGCGATCGGAGGCCGAGCAGTTGCCATACCAGGTGGTGATGTAACCAGTCAGGATGCTCTTGATGGTGCAGCTGTGGAACTTTTTGAGGATCTGAGGACCCATGCCAAATCTTTTCAGTCTCCTGAGGGGGAATGGGCATTGTCGTGCCCTCTTCACAACTGTCTTGGTGTGTTTGGACCATGATGGCTTATTGGTGATGTGGACACCAAGGAACTTGAAGCTCTCAACCTGCTCCACTACAGCCTCGATGAGAATGAGGGCGTACTTGGCACTCCTTCTTCTGTAGTCCACAATCATCTCCTTTGTCTTGATCACATTGAGGGAGAGGTGGTTATCCTGGCAACACACTGCCAGGTCTCTGACCTCCCTATCGGCTGTCTCATTGCTGTCTGTGATCAGGCTGTTGTGTCGTCTGCAAACTTAATGATGGTGTTGGAGTCATGCTTGGCCATGCAATCATGGGTGAACAGGGAATGCAGGAGGGGACTGAGCACACACCCCTGAGGGGCCCCTGTGTTGAAGAGTGGCAGATGTGTTGTTACCTACCCTTACCACCTGGGGGCGGCCCATCAGGAAGTCCAGGATCCAGTTGCAGACGGAGGTATTTAGTCCCAGGGTCCTTAGCTTAGTGATGAGCTTTGAGGGCACTATGGTGTTGAACGCTGAGCTGTAGTCAATGAATAGCATTAAGCATCTCCAATCCAAAATATATATCTATAATCGGCTTCCTATTTCGCAACAAAGCATCCTTCACTCATGCTGCCAAACAGACCCTTGTAAAACTGACAATCCTACCGATCCTTGACTTCGGCGATGTCATTTACAAAATAGCCTCCAACACTCCACTCAGCAAATTGGATGCAGTCTATCACAGTGCCATCCATTTTGTCACCAAAGCACCATATACTACCCACCACTGCGACCTGTATGCTCTCGTTGGCTGGCCCTCGCTTCATATCTGTCGCCAAACCCACTGGCTCCAGGTCATCTATAAGTCCTTGCTAGGTAAAGCCCTGCCTTATCTCAGCTCACTGGTCACCATAGCAGCACCCACCCGCAGCACGCGCTCCAGCAGGTATATTTCACTGGTCACCCCCAAAGCCAATTCCTCCTTCGGCCGCCTTTCCTTACAGTTCTCTACTGCCAATGACTGGAACGAACTGCAAAAATCACTGAAGCTGGAGACTCATATCTCCCTCACTAGCTTTAAGCACCAGCTGTCAGAGCAGCTCACAGATCACTGCACCTGTACATAGCCAATCTGTAAATAGCCCATCCAAATATCTCATCACCATACTGTTATTTATTTTGCTCCTTTGCACCCCAGGATCGCGACTTGCACACTCATCTTCTGCACATCTATCACCCCAGTGTTTAATATGCCATACTGTAATAATTTCGCCATTATGGTCTATTTATTGCCTCACCACTTATCCTACCTCATTTGCACACACTGTAAATAGACTTTCTCTATTGTATTATTGACTGTATGCTTGTTTATTCCATGTGTAACGCTGTATTGTTGTTTCTGTCGCACTGCTTTACTTTATCTTGGCCAGGTCGCAGTTGTAAACGAGAACTTGTTCTCAACTAGCCTACCGGGTTAAATAAAGGTGATATATACTGCTCAAAAAAATTAAGGGAACACTAAAATAACACATCCTAGATCTGAATGAATGAAATAATCTTATTAAATACTTTTTTCTTTACATAGTTGAATGTGCTGACAACAAAATCACACAAAAATAATCAATGGAAATCCAATTTATCAACCCATGGAGGTCTGGATTTGGAGTCACACTCAAAATTAAAGTGGAAAACCACACTACAGGCTGATCCAACTTTGATGTAATGTCCTTAAAACAAGTCAAAATGAGGCTCAGTAGTGTGTGTGGCCTCCACGTGCCTGTATGACCTCCCTACAACGCCTGGGCATGCTCCTGATGAGTTGGCGGATGGTCTCCTGAGGGATCTCCTCCCAGACCTGGACTAAAGCATCCGCCAACTCCTGGACAGTCTGTGGTGCAACGTGGCGTTGGTGGATGGCGCGAGACATGATGTCCCAGATGTGCTCAATTGGATTCAGGTCTGGGGAACGGGCAGGCCAGTCCATAGCATCAATGCCTTCCTCTTGCAGGAACTGCTGACACACTCCAGCCACATGAGGTCTAGCATTGTCTTGCATTAGGAGGAACCCAGGGCCAACCGCACCAGCATATGGTCTCACAAGGGGTCTGAGGATCTCATCTCGGTACCTAATGGCAGTCAGGCTACCTCTGGTGAGCACATGGAGGGCTGTGCGGCCCCCCAAAGAAATGCCACCCCACACCATGACTGACCCACCGCCAAACCGGTCATGCTGGAGGATGTTGCAGGCAGCAGAACGTTCTCCATGGCGTCTCCAGACTCTGTCACGTCTGTCACGTGCTCAGTGTGAACCTGCTTCATCTGTGAAGAGCACAGGGCGCCAGTGGCGAATTTGCCAATCTTGGTGTTCTCTGGCAAATGCCAAACGTCCTGCACGGTGTTGGGCTGTAAGCACAACCCCCACCTGTGGACGTCGGGTCCTCATACCACCCTCATGGAGTCTGTTTCTGACCGTTTGAGCAGACACATGCACATTTGTGGCCTGCTGGAGGTCATTTTGCAGGGCTCTGGCAGTGCTCCTCCTGCTCCTCCTTGCACAAAGGCAGAGGTAGCGGTCCTGCTGCTGGGTTGTTGCCCTCCTACGGCCTCCTCCACGTCTCCTGATGTACTGGCCTGTCTCCTGGTAGCGCCTCCATGCTCTGGACACTACGCTGACAGACACAGCAAACCTTCTTGCCACAGCTCGCATTGATGTGCCATCCTGGATGAGCTGCACTACCTGAGCCACTTGTGTGGGTTGTAGACTCCGTCTCATGCTACCACTAGAGTGAAAGAACCGCCAGCATTCAAAAGTGACCAAAACATCAGCCAGGAAGCATAAGAACTGAGAAGTGGTCTGTGGTCACCACCTGCCGAACCACTCCTTTATTGGGGTTGTCTTGCTAATTGCCTATAATTTCCACCTGTTGTCTATTCCATTTGCACAACAGCATGTGAAATGTATTGTCAATCAGTGTTGCTTCCTAAGTGGACAGTTTGATTTCACAGAAGTGTGATTGACTTGGAGTTACATTGTGTTGTTTAAGTGTTCCCTTTATTTTTTGGAGCAGTGTATATATATATTTTTTTAAATAGTATTCTCACATAGGTGATCCTTTTGTCCAGGTGGGAAAGGGCAACAGATCATCTGTGGATCTGTTGTGGCGGTATGCAAATTGGAGTGGGTCTAGGGTTTCTGGGATAATGGTGTTGATGTGAGCCATGACCAGCCTTTCAAAGCACTTCATGGCTACAGACGTGAGTGCTACGGGTCGGTAGTCATTTAGGCAGGTTACCTTGGTGTTCTTGGGCACATGGACTATGGTAGTCTGCTTGAAACATGTTGATATTACAGACTCGGTCAGGGACAGGTTGAAAATGTCAGTGAAGACACTTGCCAATTTGTCAGCGCATGTTCGGAGTAAACATCCTGGTAATCTGTCTGGCCCCGCGGCCTTGTGAATATTGACCTGTTTAAAGGTCTTACTCATATCGGCTATGGAGAGCGTGATCACACAGTCGTCCGGAACAGCTGATGCTCTCATGCACGCTTCAGTGTTGCTTGCTTCGAAGCAAGCATAAAAGTTATTTAGCTCATCTGGTAAGCTCGTGTCACTGGACAGCTCGCAGCTGTGCTTCCCTTTGTAGTCCATAATAGTTTGTAAGCTACTGTGTGTGATGACTGCATGAGAGCGAAGTGTTGCATCGTGCTCATCTCAGTATCCTAGCTTATTCATTGATGATAGGTCCTGCTTTACTGAAGTTGTGAGACATTGCATGGCAAGAAATTGTGAGATACAGCATTTGATTGCAGATAGAATGGCCTAGTGCACAGTTCTGACTGTCTGCCAGGTGACTGACCTGCCTATACTGTGCCTCTCCCCTCTTTTTCCATCCCTCGCTAGCTCTCAAAGAAAGATGTGAGTGTTTGTGTTCTCGGATGTGCGGCAACTGATCAGTATCCTCCGTTCTAAAACTACTGAATCTTAAGAGAATATTGACACTCAGAAATGCGTGTCAATATTCTCTTAAGATTCAGTATTTTTGAGTTGAGTTGAGGAATCAATTCTTCACCACTACGTCATCGTTGTTAACAGTTGGAAAAATTACAGAGAAAGGCAAGCGACAGGAGCGAGGTGCTGTATAGCAATACTTTAACCTGTTGAGGACAGACGTTCCGCTAGCGGAACCCCTAGCCAACAGCCAATGGCATCGCACGGCGCGAAATACAAAACCAACTAAAATACCACAATTCAATTTTCTCAAACAATCAACTATTTTACACCATTTAAAAAATAAGACTCTCGTTAACCTGTTGGGGCTAGGGGGCAGTATTCGCACGGCCAGATAAAAAATGTACCCGACTTAAACTGGTTACTACTCTTGCCCAGAAACAAGAATATGCATATAAGTAGTCGATTTAGATAGAAAACACTCCAAAGTGTCTAAAACTGTTTGAATGGTGTCTGTGAGTATAACAGAACTCATATGGCAGGCCAAAACCTGAGAAGATTCCATACAGGAAGTGCCCTGTCTGACAATTTGTTGTCCTTCTGTTGCATCTCTATCGAAAATACAGCATCTGTGCTGTAACATGACACATTCTAAGGCTCCCATTGGCTCTCTAAAGCCGCCAGAAAGTGGAATGGGGTGTCTGCTGTCTCTGGGCAAAGTACAACAGCTCTGTTTGTGAGTGGTCAGCCAGGGGACAGTGACACTGGAGATGCGCATTCACGAGAATTCTCCATTTTTTTCTTTCAGCCTTTAGATTAATACAACGTTGCCCGGTTGGAATATTATCGCTATTTTACGAGAAAAATAGCATAAAAATTGATTTTAAACAGCGTTTGACATGCTTCTAAGTACGGTAATGGAATATTTTGACATTTTTTGTCACGAAATGCGCTAGCGCGTCACCCTTCGGATAGTGACCTGACCGCGCGAACAAAACAGAACTATTTGAATATAACTATCGATTATTTGGAACCAAAACAACATTTGTTGTTGAAGTAGAAGTCCTGGGAGTGCATTCTGACAAAGAACAGCAAAGTTAATCAAATTTTTCTAATAGTAATTGTGAGTTTAGTGAGTCCCAAACTTGGTGGGTGTCAAAATAGCTAGCCGTGATGGCCGAGCTATGTACTCAGAATATTGCAAAATGTGCTTTCGCCGAAAAGCTATTTTAAAATCTGACACCGCGATTGCATAAAGGAGTTCTGTATCTATAATTCTTAAAATAATTGTTATGTATTTTGTCAACGTTATCATGACTAATTTAGTAAATTCACCGGAAGTTTTCGGTGGGTATGCTAGTTCTGAACATCACATGCTAATGTAAAAAGCTGGTTTTTGATACAAATATGAACTTGATTGAACAAAACATGCATGTATTGTATAACATAATGTCCTAGGAGTGTCATCTGATGAAGATCAAAGGTTAGTGCTGCATTTAGCTGTGGTTTTGGTTTTTGTGACATATATGCTTGCTTTGAAAATGGCTGTGTGGGTACTCTCCTGACATAATCTAATAGTAAATTTATCAATTTTTGACATGCTTTTTTCTGGATTTTTTTGTTGTTATTCTGTCTCTGTTCAAATAAACCTACCATTAAAATTATAGACTGATCATTTCTTTGTCAGTGGGCAAACATTTAAAATCAGCAGGGGATCAAATACTTTTTTCCCCTCACTGTATATATGTAGTAAATCAAGTCAAAGTGGTATGAGAAGGGACATTTCCAAACAAGTCAGATGTATAGCCTGGGATCCACACTATAGAAGCGACAATCTTTTTGTCACAGCCTGATCTGTTTCACCTGTCTTTGTGATTGTCTCCACCCCCTCCAGGTGTCGTCCATCTTCCCAATTATCCCCTGTGTATTTATACCGGTGTTCTCTGTTTGGCTGTTGCCAGTTCATCATGTTTGTCAACCAGCATTTTTGTGTCTCAACTCCTGCTTTTCCCAGTCTCTCTTTTTCTCTCCCTCCTGGTTTTGACCACTCTGCCTGCTCCTGAGCCTGCCTGCCGACCTGTACCTTTGCCCAACCTCTGGATTATTGACCTCTGCCTACCCTGCCCCTGCCTGCCTTGACCTGTCTATTGCCTGCCCCTGTTGGATTATTTGGGCGGCAGGTAGCCTAGTGGTTAGGGTGTTGGGCCAGTAACCGAAAGGTTTATAGATCGAATCCCCGAGCTGACAAGGTAAAAATCTGCCATTCTGCCCCTGAACAAGGCAGTTAACCCACTGTTCCTAGGCTGTCATTGTAAATAAGAATTTGTTCTTAACTGACGTGCCTAGTTAAATAAAAGGTTATAAAAACAAATCAAATTAAACCATTGTTAATTTCACATTGTCTGCATCTGGGTCATACCTGATACTTTTAGGTAGAGGACAGAGCTATGTGTGAGACCCACTGCTCACCATCTTATCTATCTCTGAGAGGACCTATGTGTTGTATTCCTCCACCATTCTTTCCCATTTCCACACCTCTGAGTATTTTCCAGATCTCTTGGAAGCTGCTCATTTTTCATAATAATATACTTTTTTTTTTACAACTGACATTTAACTCCATACAAAAAATAATTTCTATAAAAACACTGTTTTCAAACTTTTGTTCCCTATACTTAATTTTGAGCGTCTTAGAAACTTCACATACACTGAACCTACAGTATTTTTATAACTATGCAATTAGCAGTTTATGGTTTCACGAGACTAGGACTATGGGAGATGTAAAGGCTTTACAAGGTTTGCCTGTGGTTTGCATCCAGGAGGAAAGTGAGTTTTTCTGTTACGAATGAGAGGCAATTATGTGTTACAGTGTAGGGTAGGCCTAATTTCAGGGAATTACACCCGTGTCTGTCTGCCTCCCCCTCCGTCTTGCTTTTGGCCTAATTCAGTGAAGTGAAACAACAGTGAAGCAGGTCTCAATGGTGATTTACTCACACTGTTATCCAGTCCTTGGGACATGGCCCATGACAACAGTGAAGCAGGTCTCAATAGTGATTTACTCACACTGTTATCCAGTCCTTGGGACATGGCCCATGATCCAGCCATGGTGATGCTCAAGTTGGGGTGGTCTGTAAGAGAGACAGAGTGGGATAATAGCTAACATAAATAATAAGGGTGGAATACAAATGTCTGCTGAAGGGTAAAAACATAGATCTCAGGGACTCATCTGGCACCATGGTCTATGTAGGTGAGACAAACACACACCTATCTCCACTAACTCTTATCATACACATGGGCATATGTTGGTGAAACACACACACACACACACACACACACACACACACACACACACACACACACACACACACACACACACACACACACACAGCAGTAGCATACCTCTGAAAAGTAGTGTCATGTGGAGCTCAGAGGTGCCCAGGTCAACCAGGTAGAGGCCATCAGAGCTTCCCATCCAGACCCAGCTGTTATCAATACAGGGGGCATAGACAGAGAACCTTATGCCATATGGAAAAACACTTACACACACACACACACACACACACACACACAGCAGAGGGGCACAGGAAGAGAACCATGTGGAAAACGCTGTTACACATTATTCCATCAAAGGGCCTTTGATTCAGTAGATTGAAGAGGAGAAGACAAAGTAACCCCACACTAAAGAGGAGATTACAATGTAACCCCATACCAAAGAGAAGACAATGTAACCCCGCACTATAGAGGAGATGACAACGTAACCCCGCAATAAAGAGAAGACAACGTAACCCCTCAATAAAGAGAAGACAACGTAACCCCGCACTAAAAAGGATAATACAATGTAACTTCACACTAGAGAGGAGAAAACAACGTAACACCACACTAAAGAGGAGAAAACAATGTAACCCGCACTAAAGAGGAGAAGCCAAAGTAACCCCACACTGTCTTCTCCTCTAGTGTGGGGTTACTTTGGCTTCTCCTCTTTAGTGTGGGATTACATTGTCTTCTCCTCTTTAGTGCGGGGTTACATTCTATTCTCCTCTAATGTAATCCCACACTAAAAAGGAGAAGACAATGTAACCCTGCACTAAAGAGGAGAATATAATCTAACAACACACTAAAAACGAGAAGACAATGTAACCCCACACTAAAGAAGAGAATATAATCTAGCCCCAGACTAAAAAGGAGAATATAATCTAGCCCCACACTAAAAAGGAGAAGACAATCTAGCCCCACACTAAAAAAGGAGAAGACAATGTAACCCCACACTAAAGAGGAGAATATAATGTAACTCCGCACTAAAGAGAAGACAATGTAACACCGCACTAAAAATGAGAAGACAATGTAACCCCACACTAAAAATGAGAAGACAATGTAACCCCACACTAAAGAGATGACAATGTAACCCCGCACTAAAGAGAAGACAATGTAACCCCACACGAAAGAGAAGACAATGTAACCCAGCACTAAAGAGGAGAAGACAATGTAACCCCACACTAAAAATAAGAGAATATAATCTAGCCCCACACTAAAAAGGAGAAGACAATCTAGCCCCACACTAAAAAGGAGAAGACAATCTAGCCCCACACTAAAAAGGAGAAGACAATGTAACCCCACACTAAAGAGAAGACAATGTAACCCCACACGAAAGAGAAGACAATGTAACCTCACTCTAAAGAGGAGAAGACAATGTAACCCAGCACGAAAGAGGAGAAGACAATGTAACCCCACACTAAATAGGAGAAGACAATGTAACCCCACACTAAATAGGAGAAGACAATGTAACCCCACACTAAATAGGAGAAGACAATGTAACCCCACACTAAATAGGAGAAGACAATGTAACCCCACACTAAAGAGGAGAAGACAATGTAACCCCACACTAAAGAGGAGAAGACAATGTAACCCCACACTAAAGAGGAGAAGACAATGTGACCCCACACTAAAGAGAAGACAATGTGACCCCACACTAAAGAGGAGAAGAAAATGTAACCTCACACTAAAGAGGACAATACAATGTAACCCTGCACTAAAGAGGAGATGAGAATGTAACCCTGCACTAAAAAGGAGATGAGAATGTAACCTCACACTAAAAGAGGAGATGACAAAGTAACCCCATACTAAAGAAAGACAGTGTGGTCGGCAACTGGTGAGATGGCAAGGCATACACACACACGCACCACACCACCAACTGGGAGCATTGGGTTTGATCCAAGCCAAGGTTGAATTTTCCCCTGGTTTAATGCTGCATACAGTGCCTTCAGAAAGTATTCAGACCCCTTGACTTTGCACATTTTGTTACATTACAGCCTTATTCTAAAATTGATTGAATAAATACAAATGTCAGCAATCTACACACAATACCGCATAATAATGAAATGAAAATAGTTTATTTTAGAAAATGTATCAAATGTAAAAAACAGAAAAACCTTATTTACATAAGTATTCAGACCCTTTGCTATGAGACTCGAAATTGAGCTCTGGTGCATCCTGTTTCCATTGATCATTCTTGAGATGTTTCTACAACATCATTGGAGTCCACCTGTGGTAAATTCAATTGATTGGACATGATTTGGAAAGGCACACACCTGTCTATAAGGTCCCACAGTTGACAGTGCATGTCAGAGCAAAAACCAAGCCATGAGGTCGAAGGGATTGTCCGTAGAGCTCCAAGACACGATTGTGTCAAGGCACCGATCTGGGGAAGGGTACCATAAAATGTCTGCAGCATTGAAGATCCCCAAGAACACAGTGGCCTCCATCATTCTTAAATGGAAGAAGTCTGGACCCACCAAGACTCTTCTTAGAGCTGGCCACCTGGCCAAACTGAGCAATCAGGGGAGAAGGGCATTGGTCAGGGAGGTGACCAAGAACCCGATGGTCACTCTGACAGAGCTCCAGAGTTCCTTACAGAAGGACAACCATCTCTGCAACACTCTACCAACCAGGCCTTTATGGTAGATTGGTCAAACAGAAGCCATTCCTCAGTAAAAGGCACATGACAGCCCGCTTGGAGTTTGCCAAAAGACACCTTAAGACTCTCAGACCATGAGAAACAAAATTATCTGTGTCGAAAAAACCAAGATTGAACTCTTTGGCCTGATAGCCAAGCGTCACGTATGGAGGAAACCTGGCACCATCCCTACGGTGAAGCATGGTGGTGGCAGCATCATACTGTGGGGATGTTTTTCAGCGGCAGGGACTGGGAGACGAGTCAGGATCGAGACTGGGACTGGGGCGAAGGCTCACCTTCCAACAGAACAACGACCCTAAGCACACAGCCAAGACAACGCAGGAGTGGCTTCGGGAAAAATCTCTGAATGTCCTTGAGTGGCCCAGCAAGAGCCCGGACTTGAACCCGATCAAGTATCTCTGGAGAGACCTGAAAATAGCAGTGCAGCAACACTCCCATCCATCCTGACAGAGCTTGAGAGGATCTGCAGAGAAGAATGCGAGAAACTCCCCAAATACGGATGTGCCAAGCTTGTAGCGTCATACCCAAGAAGACTCGATGCTGTAATCACTGCTAAAAGTGCTTCAACAAAGTACTGAGTAAAAGTTCTGAATACCTACGTAAATGTGATATTTCAGTTTTTTATTTGTAATAAATTAGCAAAAATGTATAAAACATGTTTTTGCTTTGTCATTATGGGGTATTGTGTGTAGAGCGATGAAGGGAAAAAATGTAATACATTTTAGAATAAGGCTGTAATGTTACAAAATGTGGAAAAAGTCAAGGGGTCTGAATACTTTCCAAAGGTACTGTATGTACATCATAAGGTGGTAACCAGGTAACTATAGCATCTCACGCTGTAGAGTAAATAGACAGAGTGGCAGAGGAGAGGAGACAGGGAGAAGAGGCTCTTCAACCAACAACGATCCTGTCCAACATAGTCCACTGTTTAGTTTAAGTAGTGAAGTCCATGCCTTGCCTCGACAAATAAACTCAGGAAAATGTTGAACTGTAGTAGGAAATAACAAACCATGATTGACTAGGCCTAGAAGTCTGTGATACATGTTGTGTCTCTATAACTGCTAAAACATGTATTGTTATATACTGATGTGGTAGCCTGGTCTCAGATCTGTTTGTGCTGCCTTGTCACCTCCTATGGTCATTGTTACGCCTTCATGAGTTAGCTGTACAGATGGTTATGTATACTGACATGAGTTGGCTATATAGCACAAACCAATCTGGGACCAGGCTTCTGTTGTGGCACACTGCATTGCTTTGATGCCTACTCTAAGATTCCTTGTGATGGACATATCAAAGTCAGAGACTTGTGCCCTGAGAGTCCTGACCATTCTAAACTAATCAGTCAGTCACCCTATGGCCTACAGACAGTATGCTGCACGTGCACCCCTTGTGCATCCCAGGCTTTGCATAGTGTCTACAGTACTTCACCATGGCAACAGGTGCTGATTGGACAGCCTGAGACTGTTAACGGCACTTTAAGTATCCTTTAATAGGAAGTGTCCTGCTATCGCTGTGGAAACACCACTCTGACACCCCAACATACCCTGTTAGTCACTACCAATAAAGACATGAACACCTGCAAGGCTGGAGAAATGTAAATGACGACGTTATATATTTACATTTATGATATCACATTTTCCTGGATCACTCAAAACTCCTGGTCTGTGGAAATAATGATGAATCAAGCACTCTCTACATGACCTGGGGAAACAGGCCTAGTAGGCTGTAATAAAGACCAGTGGTTTTCAACCAGGGGTTGGCCTATCCACAGGGGTACTTGAGAAGACTCATTAGACCATAGGCTTACTGGTAAAGTCTAATCAAATCAAATATAATAATATTTGTCACATGCTTCGTAAGCAACAGGTGTAGACTAACAGTGAAATGCTTACTATTCCTAACGATGCAAAGAGCAAAAAGACAAAAAATACACTTAACCAGCATGGCTACCACAGCATATAATAACACAAAGAATAAATACACAATGAGTAACGATAACTTGGCTATATACACGAGGTACCAGAACCGATTCATTGTGCAGGGGTACGAGGTAATTTGGTAGATATGTACAGTACCAGTCAAATGTTTGGACACACCTACTCATTCAAGGGTTTTTCTTTACTTTTACTATTATCTACATTGTAGAATAAACTATGAATTACCACATATGGAATCATGTAGTAAGCAAAAATTGCTAAACAAATCAAAATACCTTTTATATTTTAGATTCTTCAAAGTTGCCACCCTTTGCCTTGATGACAGATTAGCACACTCTTGGCATTCTCTCAACCAGCTTCATGAGAAATCATTTTCCAACAGTCTTGAAGGAGTTCCCACATATACTGAGCACTTGTTGGCTGCTTTTCCTTCACTCTGCGGTCCAACTCATCCCAAACCATCTCAAGTGGGTTGAGGTCGAGTGATTGTGGGGGCCAGGTCATCTGATGCAGCACAATCCCTCTCCTTCTTGGTCAATAGCCCTTACAAAGCCTGGAGGTGTGTTTTGGGTCATTGTCCTGTTGAAAAACAAATGATAGTCCCACTAAGCGCAAACCAGATGGGATGGTGTATCGCTGCAGAATGCTGTGGTAGCCATGCTGGTTAAGTGTGCCTTGAAATCTAAATAAATCACAGTGTCACCAGCAAAGAACTCCCACACAATCACACTTCCTCCTCCTCCATACTTCATGGTGGGAACCACACATGCGGAGATCATCCGTTCACCTACTCTGCATCTCACAAAGACACAGCAGTTGGAACCAAAAATCTAAAATTTGGACTCATCAGACCAAAGGACAGATTTCCACCGGTCTAATGTCCATTGCTCATGTTTCTTGGCGCAAGCAAGTCTCTTCTTACTGGTGTCCTTTAGTAGTGGTTTCTTTGCAGCAATTCGACCATGAAGGCCTGATTCACACAGTCTCCTCTGAACAGTTGATGTTGAGATGTGTCTGTTACTTGAACTCTGTGAAGCATTTATTGGGGCTGCAATTTCTGAGGCTGGTAACTCTAATGAACTTGTCCTATGCAGCAGAGGTAAACCTGGGTCTTCCTTTCCTGTGGCGGTCCTCATGAGAGCCAGTTTCATCATAGCGCTTGATGGGTTTTGCGACTGCACTTGAAGAAACTTTCAAAGTTCTTGAAATGTTCCGGATTGACTGACCTTCATGTCTTAAAGTAATGATGGACTGTCATTTCTCTTTGCTTATTTGAGCTGTTCTTGTCATTATATGGACTTGGTATTTTACTAAATAGTGCTTTCTTCTGTATACCACCCCTACATTGTCACAAAACAACTGATTGGCTCAAACGCATTAAGAAGGAAAGAAATTCCCGAACTTACTTTTAACAAGGCACACCTGTTAATTGAAATGCATTCCAGGTGACTAACTCATGAAGCTGGTTGAGAGAACGACAAGAGTGTGCAAAGCTGTCATCAAGGCAAAGGGTGGCTACTTTGAAGAATATAAAATATATATTATTTTGATTTGTTTAACACTTTTTTGGTTACTACATGATTCCATGTGTTATTTCATAGTGTTGATGTCTTCACGATTATTTTACAATGTAGAAAATATAAAAAATAAAGAAAAACCCTTGAATGAGTAGGTGTATCAAAACTTTTGACGGGTACTGTACATATAGGTAGGGATAAAGTCACTACGCAACAGGATAGATAATAAACAGTAACAGCTCCGTATGTGATGAGACAAAAGAGTCAATGGTCGTTGCAGATGGTCCAGGTAGTTATTGGTTAACTATTTAACTAACTATTTAGCAGTCTTATGGCTTGGGGTTAGAAGCTGTTCAGCTCCTGTTGGTTCCAGACTTGCCAAGCGGGAGCAGAGACAACAGGCTATGAATTGGGTGGCTGACCATTTTTAGGGCCTTCGTCTGACACCGCCTGGTATAGAGGTCCTGGATGGCACGGAGCTTGGACCCAGGGATGTACTGCACTGTACGCATTACCCTATGTAGAGCCCTGCGGTCAGGTACCAAACAGATGCCATACCAAGCAGTGATGCAGCCAGTCAAGATGCTCTCAATGGTGCAGCTGTAGAAGGTTTCGAGAATCTAAGGGCCCATGCTAAATCTTTTTAGCCTCCTGATGGGGAAGAGGCGTTGTCGTGCCCTCTTCACAACTGTGTTGGTGTGTGTGGACCACAATAGGTTGTTAGTGACCTGCTCCACTACAGCCCTGTCGATGTGGATGGTGGCGCCCGCTGTTTCCTGTAGTTCACGTTTCCTGTAGTTCAGCTCCTTTGTCTTGCTCACGTTGAGGAAGAGGTTGTTGTCCTGGCAGCACACTGACAGGTATCTGACCTGCTCCCTGTAGGCTGTCTCATCGTTGTCGGTGATCAGTTCTATCACTGTTGTGTCGTCTGCAAAATGAATGATGGTGTTGGAGTTGTGCGCGGTCACGCAGTCGTGGGTGAACAGGGAGTACAGGAGGGGACTAAGCACGGAACCCTGAGGGGCCCTCGTGTTGAGGGTCAGCGTGGCGGATGTGTTGTTGCCTACCCTCACCACCTGGGGGTGGCTCGTCAGGAAGTCCAGAATCCAGTTGCATAGGGAGGTGTTCAGTACCAGCATACTTAGCTTGGTGATGAGCTTGGATTGCACTATGGTGTTGAATGCTGAGCTGTAGTCAATGAACAGCATTCTCACGTAGGTGTTCTTTTTGTCCAGATGAGAAAGGGCATTGTGGAGTGCAATAGAGATTGTGTCATCAGTGGATTTGTTGGGGCCGTATGCGAATTGGATTGGGTCCTGGGTGTCTGGGATGATGGTGTTGGTGTGAGATATGATCAGCCTTTCAAAGCATTTCATGGCTACAGATGTGAGGGGGCACTTCACATGAGAGGTATTTCAGGGGAAGTCCGGGCAGAGCAAGATGTACTTGGTGGTACAGTAATCGAAAAAGGTTTAGATGCACTGATATAAACTACAAAGGCATCAAACATCTGCTAAAATAGACTGTGACAATGGGTTAAACACGTGATGTGTCAAGTGATAAATTAGGAAATGTGTTGCATTAACCCCTTTTATCTACAGTACATGGACCCTGGAGAGAAACCCATTTTACCTCTGCTGCCCATGATCGATGTCAGGCAGCCGCCTGTCATAAGCACAAATTCTGAGGACTGGCTTTGCCGTCTCCACTGGGTCTGGAGTGATTCCTGGAACGAAACACAACAGGTGGTTTGGGGTCATTTATTATTTTACCTTTATTTAATTAGGCAAGTCAGTTAAGAACAAATTATTATTTACAATGACGGCCTACCAAAAGGCAAAAGGCCTCCTGTGGGGACGGGGGCTGGGATTAAAAATAAAGCTAATAAAATAAAAATATAGGGCTAAACACACATCACGAAGAGAGAGACAAAACAACACGACATAAAGAGAGAGACCTACGACAATAACATAGCATGGCAGCAACACATGACAACACAGCATGGTAGCAACACAACAACAACATAGCAGCAACACATGACAACACAGCATGGTAGCAACACAACAACACAGCATGGTAGCAACACAATATGACAACAACATAGCATGGCAGCAACACATGACAACAACATAGCATGGCAGCAACACATGACAACAACACAGCATGGTAGCAATACAACATGACAACAACATAGCATGGCAGCAACACAACATGACAACAACATAGCATGGCAGCAACACATGACAACACAGCATGGTAGCAACACAACATGACAACACAGCATGGTAGCAACACAACATGACAACAACATAGCATGGCAGCAACACAACATGACAACAACATAGCATGGCAGCAACACATGACAACACAGTATGGTAGCAACACAACATGACAACAACATGGTAGAAACAACATGGCAGAAGCACAACATGGTAGCAGCACAAAACATGGTACAAACAACATTGGAGCACAGACAACAGCATAAAGGGCAAGAAGGTAGAGACAACAATATATCATGCAAAGCAGCCACAACTGTCAGTAAGAGTGTCCATGATAGAGTCTTTACGAAATATGTCAAAAAATGCTATTGAGTTATTGGATGGGCAGTCAGACACAGCATATTACGATATAACCCCAAACCTCCTACAGAACATAACTCAGTGTTCTGATTCCATCTAGTGTTAGGAAAAACACTTTCAAGTTTACATTTTATTTTATTTTACTCATAATGTGAGAGAAAAAGTGGGAAATAAGTTCAAGATCATGTTCCAAACGTTATGTGAAAATGAAAATGTGTCTTTGGCTAGCAGGCATATGGCTAAAACACATCACAGGAAACAAACAAATCATGTCCATAACTACTTTACTATCTTCTCTTACCTAGTACACCACCAGTCTGTGGTGCCACTGTGTCCAGGTGCCTTTGGTGTCGTTGCTGCACCTTGTGAAGGTCCAATTTGGTCACCAAATGACATCTGTGGTCCTCAGGAAGAGTGAAGCTCCACACCTGGAAACAATGGGAAATCACAGATTATCTGTGTGTGTGTGTGTGTGTGTGTGTGTGTGTGGTTGTGTGTGAGACCAACCTGTCCATCAGCAGCACCAGTGACGAGCTGCCTGCTCTTCTCCAAGAACAACACACTGAGTAGTGGAGATGCTGGAGGACAGAGGGCGTGGACAGAGTTATTATTTACTAAATATCAAACCAAATGTACCGTAAACTGGTGTATCCACTGTTCACATACCTGACAATACAGCAGACTGGTAGAGAATCTGTTCCATTTTTAATCCCCAAACCTTTCGAAAAGAGAAATGATCAATTGGTAAACATTTAAAACCTGTTCCTATGGACAACAGCCTCTCTTGGAACAATAAACAGACGATCGCACATGTGAACTGATGCAAGCTACAGCTGACTGACTTAGTTGCTAATCATATCATTTCTACGTAGAAAGCTACAGTGTAGTGTACACTTTGATAAGGGATGCAAAATCAACTTCGAGCAAAATAACTGAAGCCAAGTTATTTATTTTTTTATTTCACCTTTATTTAACCAGGTAGGCTAGTTGAGAACAAGTTCTCGTTTGCAACTGCGACCTGGCCAAGATAAAGCAAAGCAATTCGACACATACAACACAGTTACACATGGAACAAACAAAAAAACATACAGTCAATAATACAGTAGAACAAAAGAAAACAAAAAGTATATATACAGTGAGTGGAAATGAGGTAAGTTAAAGCAATAAATAGGCCATGGTGGAGAAGTAATTACAATATAGCAATTAAACACTGGAATGGTAGATGTGCAGAAGATGAATGTGCAAGTAGAGATACTGGGGTGCAAAGGAGCAAGATAAATAAATACATACAGTATGGGGATGAGGTAGGTACAGTGAGGTAAAAAAGTATTTGATCCCCTGCTGATTTTGTACGTTTGCCCACTGACAATAAAGGATCAGTCTATAATTTTAATGGAAGGTTTATTTGAAAAGTGAGAGACAGAATAACAAAAGAAAACAGAAAAACGAATGTCAAAAATGTTATAAATTGCATTTTAATGAGGGAAATAAGTATTTGATCCCCTCTCAATCAGAAAGATTTCTGGCTCCCAGGTGTCTTTTATACAGGTAACGAGCTGAGATTAGGAGCACACTCTTAAAGGGAGTGCTCCTAATCTCAGCTTGTTACCTGTAAAAAAGACACCTGTCCACAGAAGCAATCAATCAATCAGATTCCAAACTCTCCAAGACCCAAGAGCTCTCCATGGATGTCAGGGACAAGATTGTAGACCTACACAAGGCTGGAATGGGCTACAAGACCATCGCCATGCAGCTTGGTGAGAAGGTGACAACAGTTGGTGCGATTATTCGCAAATGGAAGAAACACAAAAGAACTGTCAATCTCCCTCGATCTGGGGCTCCATGCAAGATCTCACCTCGTGGAGTTGCAATGATCATGAGAACGGTGAGGAATCAGCCCAGAACTACACGGGAGGATCTTGTCAATGATCTCAAGGCAGCTGGGATCATAGTCACTAAGAAAACAATTAGTAACACACTACGCCGTGAAGGACTGAAATCCTGCAGCGCCCGCAAGGTCCCCCTGCTCAAGAAAGCACATATACATGCCCGTCTGAAGTTTGCCAATGAACATCTGAATGATTCAGAGGACAACTGGGTGAATGTGTTGTGGTCAGATGAGACCAAAATGGAGCTCTTTGGCATCAACTCAACTCGCCGTGTTTGGAGGAGGAGGAATGCTGCCTATGACCCCAAGAACACCATCTCCACCGTCAACCATGGAGGTGGAAACATTATGCTTTGGGGGTGTTTTTCTGCTAAGGGGACAGGACAACTTCACCGCATCAAAGGGACGATGGACAGGGCCATGTACCATCAAATCTTGGGTGAGAACCTCCTTCCCTCAGCCAGGGCATTGAAAATGGGTTGTGGATGGGTGTTCCAGCATGACAATGACCCAAAACACACAGCCAAGGCAACAAAGGAGTGGCTCAAGAAGAAGCACATTAAGGTCCTGGAGTGGCCTAGCCAGTCTCCAGACCTTAATCCCATAGAAAATCTGTGGAGGGAGCTGAAGGTTCGAGTTGCCAAACGTCAGCCTCGAAACCTTAATGACTTGGAGAAGATCTGCAAAGAGGAGTGGGACAAAATCCCTCCTGAGATGTGTGCAAACCTGGTGGCCAACTACAAGAAACGTCTGACCTCTGTGATTGCCAACAAGGGTTTTGCCACCAAGTACTAAGTCATGTTTTGCAGAGGGGTCAAATACTTATTTCCCTCATTAAAATGCAAATCAATTTATAAAATTTTTGACATGCGTTTTTCTGGATTTTTTTGTTGTTATTCTGTCTCTCACTGTTCAAATAAACCTACTATTAAAATTATAGACTGATCATTTCTTTGTCAGTGGGCAAACGTACAAAATCACCAGGGGATCAAATACTTTTTTCCCTCACTGTAGATAGATGGGCTGTTTACAGATGGGCTATGTACAGGTGCAGTGATCTGTGAGCTGCTCTGACAGCTGATGCTTAAAGCTAGTGAGGGAGATATGAGTCTCCAGCTTCAGAGGTTTTGCAGTTCGTTCCAGTCATTGGCAGCAGAGAACTGGAAGGAAAGACGACCAAAGGAGGAATTGGCTTTGGGGGTGACCAGTGAGATATACCTGCTTGAGCGCGTGCTACGAGTGGGTGCTGCTATGGTGACCTGAGATAAGGCGGGGCTTTACCTAGCAGAGACTTGTAGATAACCTGTAGCTAGTGGGTTTGGCGACGAGTATGAAGCGAGGGCCAACCAACGAGAGCGTACAGGTCGCAATGGTGGGTAGTGTATGGGGCTTTGGTGACAAAATGGATGGCACTGTGATAAACTGCATCCAGTTTGTTGAGTAGTGTTGGAGGCTATTTTATAGATGACATCACCGAAGTCGAGGATCAGTAGGATGGTCAGTTTTACGAGGGTATGTTTGGCAGCATGAGTGAAGGATGCTTTGTTGTGATATAGGAAGCCGATTCTAGATTTAATTTTGGATTGGAGATGCTTAATGTTAGTCTGGAAGGAGAGTTTACAGTCTAACCAGACACCCAGGTATTTGTAGTTGTCCACGTATTCTACGTCAGAGCCGTCCAGAGTAGTGATGCTGGACGGGCGAGCAGGTGCGGGCAGTGATCGATTGAATAGCATGCAATTAGTTTTACTTGCGTTTAAGAGAAGTTGGAGGCCACGGAAGGAGAGTTGTATGGCATTGAAGATCGTCTGGAGGTTAGTTAACACAGTGTCCAAAGAGGGGCCAGAAGTATACAGAATGGTGTCGTCTGCGTAGAGGTGGATCAGAGAATCACCAGCAGCAAGAGCAACATCATTGATGTATACAGAGAAGAGTCGGCCCGAGAATTTCACTAGTTAGTGAATAACCTGACTGTACCTTAAACGTGCGGTCTTCTGATATGGACACCAGGATGTCTTTGTTCCATGGACAGAACTCAGCTGCTGTCAAAGGTCCCAGGTGGCCAGCCAGAACAGACAACACTTCCTCTATCTGGAGGTCAGTCAAACAGACAACACTTCCTCTATCTGGAGGTCAGTCAAACAGACAACACTTCCTCTATCTGGAGGTCAGTCAAACAGACAACACTTCCTCTATCTGGAGGTCAGTCAAACAGACAGTGTATGCAATAGAAGATAAGATAACTTTATTGTCCATTCACTTGTCAGCATCTTACAAGAATTATAAAAACATAACACAAACACTTGTTATAAAGGATGAATTTGAGGAGCAGAGTACACATTCAGCATGCTGTACTTACATTGGAGTTGAGTATGTATACTTTCGCCCCTGAGCACGCAGCCACTCGCTCATCACAGGGACAAAATGACAGATGGACTACCTTGCCCAGTAGTGTCCCAATAACTGTACCAGATGCAACTACCCCTGAAAACATCTATGCTTTTAGTATTTCAATAATTGTACTATATAGCATTGTAAATTCCAAACTGAGTAAGTGATTGATTGATTAAATGAGGCCTTGCCAGTATATAAAATGTTGCCACTGAATTTAAATGTATTGTTGTCTTACTGTTCATACAGCTATGAAGCAAAAATCCTCACCCTCCCTAGTTCTCCTGTAGCAGCGCCGGATGTCCCAGACTATGACATAATCTGCAGAGGCAGAGCAGAGCAGGAGAGGGTCTCTACCTGTCCCAAACACCATGGCAGAGATGTCTCCATGGTGACCAGTCAGTCGCAGGGCCTGCAGAGGGGAGGAGATGCATTGGAGTGTGGTGGAGCCACATGATGCAATGATTGAACAGGCAGATTTCTTTACACTTATAGAAATTCTCCAGTACTTTTGTAAAATTTATAGCCAGTAGTTCTGAAAGTAGCGCAAATATTGCGTACTACGTCACATACAGTACCGGTCAAAAGTTTGGACACACCTATTCATTCTAGGGTTTTTCTTTATTTTATTATTTTCTACATTGTAGAATAATATTGAAGACATCAAAACTATGAAATAACACATATGGAATAATGTAGTAACCAAAAAAGTGTTAAACAAATCAAAATATATTTGAGATTTGAGATTCTTCAAAGTAGCCACCCTTTGCCTTGATGACAGCTTTGCAAACTACTTTCCTAAAGACTCTCATGGTCTGAGAGACTTAAGGTGCCTTTTGGCAAACTCCAAGGCGGCTGTCATGTGCCGTTTACTAAGGAGTGGCTTCCATCTGGCCACTCTACCATAAAGGCCTGATTGGTGGAGTGCTTCTGGAAGGTTCTCCCATCTCCACAGAGGACCTCTGGAGCTCTGTCAAAGTGACCATCGGGTTCTTGTGTAACCGATGTGAAATGGCTAGTTAGTTAGCGGTGGTGCGCGCTAATGGCGTTTCAATCGGTGACGTCACTCGCTCTGCGACCTTAAGTAGTTGTTCCCCTTGCGCTGCAAGGGCCGCGGCTTTTGTGGCGCTATGGGTAACGATGCTTTGTGGGGTGTCAGTTGTTGATGTGCGCAGAGGGTCCCTGGTTCGAGCCCAGGTTGGGGCGAGGAGAGGGACCGAAGCTATACTGTCACATTGATGCTGTTGACCCGGCTATACTGTTACACTTGGTCACCTCCTTGACCAAGGCCCTTCTCCCCCGATTGCTCAGTTTGGCTGGGTAGTCAGCTCTAGGAAGAGTCTTGGTAGTTTCAAACTTCTTCCATTAAAGAATGATGGGAGGCCACTGTGCTCTTAGGGACCTTCAATGCTGCATACATTTTTTGGTACCCTTCCCCAGATCTGTGCCTCAACACAATCCTGTCTTGGAGCTCTACGGACAATTCCTTTGACCTCATGGCTTGGTTTTTGCTCTGACATGCACTGTCAACTGTGGGACCTTATATAGACAGACGTGTGCCTTTCCAAATCATGTCCAATCAATTGAATTTACCACAGGTGGACTCCAATCAAGTTGTAGAAACATCTCAAGGACGATCAATGGAAACAGAGTGCACCTGATCTCAATTTCGAGTCTCATAGCAAAATGTCTGAATACTTATGTAAATAAGGTATTTCTAAAAACCTGTTTTTGCTTCATCATTATGGGGTACTGTGTGTAGATTGATGAGGAAAAAATATAATTTAATCAATTTTAGAATAACGCAGTAACGTAACAAAATGTGGAAAAAGTCAAGTGGTCTGAATACTTTCCGAATGCACTGTAGTCGCCAAAGTTCCCGAAGCATGTATTTAACGGTGGGAAGCTACTGAGGAGGGCATATAGGTATTTTGATAGTATCACATCTTAGATGCCATCTTCTCCTGGTGTGACCTTGAGTAAGGATGTGTGTATGTCTCTGTGTGGGATTGGGGTTGGGAGATAAAACAGAACATCCTTTTGGCTAACATCCGTTTCCAATTTATACTGTAGGACTGTCTGTAACTGACCTTCAGCTCTGGGTCCAGGAGACAGTGTATCAACAGGTCCTTGTCTTGTAGTGGTGAGGCACAGTGAGAGGGACAGCAGGCCAGCTGCAGGTGAGATAGCAGTCTATCACAGGACAAGGATAGCTTTTCCACCATCAGTCTGTTGGTCCCTCTGCCTTCCCCACAACCATCCATGGTGATCGTTTCTAGCTATGTAGTTACTCTGAAAACAGCAAAAAGAAAGAAATCATAATCCATTGAAATAAATGGATAGCTAGTTAGGCTAATAACCCACTAAGACCATATTGATAACCCAAATAGGTGCAGCTAAAATATTATTTATCGCTATATTTGTTGCAGTAGCTGCACTGTGTACTGCCACTCACAGTCTTTCTAGTAGGTAATAGCTAAGAGCTGTAGGTGGTCTGTAGTAAGGATTACCCAGCTAGCTAAAGTTAGCTAACTAGCTAGCTGGGTAACAGAGCATATTTCCTGCAAACTGACGTTAGCTAATACTTTAGGCAACAGTCGTATTCTAACAGAATATATTCTGCAACATAGATAGTCACCCACCTTAAAATAAATGCAGGTTAATTGTATCTCTAGCTAACTAGCTAAATATAGCAAATTCCTCACTACACCCTTCTAGACCAACCAACAGCCTGTAATATGGGTCAAAAAGTATTCTGGAGGGTTGCCTGGATACCGGGGACAACAACAGCAGACGCTCAAGTTTCCCCTTTCACATGTGTTGTAGTACTTTCACCTACCGCCAGGTGATACTGTTGTCATGTGCATGGTTTTCAGAGAGTTTTAATCGTGAATGGCCGGGTCACAACTTCGTGAATGGCCGGGTCACAACTGTTGTATGCTGGGTAACGGCAACGTCAACAGCCGAACCTTCTAATTATTTCAATGGGCGAGGAGAAATAACGTATAATATTGGTCACAATCTGAACGTAACTGTCCTCGCTCGGGAAGCACGAGGAGAAGGAGGTGCGATTGACCGGTGTTGTGGGTTGGCAGGTAGCATTTAGAGCGTTTGGCTAGTGACTGAATGATTGCTAGTTCGAATCCCGAAGCTGACTAAGTGAAATTTCTGTTGAAGTGCCCTTAACCAAGGCACTTAAACCCCATTGCTCAGTCGTCACTAATTAAGTCATAAACCCTGCCCATTTCTAAAATGTATGGTCTTAAAATCTGATTTTAAACCAAACCTTATCCTTAACCACACTGTTAACACTATGCCTAACCCTAACCTTAAATTAAGACAAAAAAGCACATTTTTGTTTTCCTTATTATTATTTTTTTACAATATAGACATATTTTGACTTTGTGGCTGTGTTATCTAGTGGAAGCCTCGCTGCTCCAGGGCCACAGTTGATAATGGCTGATAATTGCCAATAAACCCACAATCCCTGTTCTTAAAAATAAAAAATTATACCAGGCATTGTCTGAGCAAGGCCCGTAAAATTGCCTAAGACTTTAGCCACCCCAGCCATGATTTGTTCTCTCCACTATGGTCTGGCATCAGGTCTCGGACCAACAGGCTTATCTCCTAGCAATAAGACTGCTGAACAGCTAATCAATGGCTGCCCAGTGCCCACCCTCACCCATGGACTATCTGCACTGACTCTATACACACTTCAGGTCTCTATCCATACATTCACACACACTTACACTGACACTCTCGCACTCTCGCGCACACACACATTTATGCCCACGGGCACAATCACCATATAGCTGCTGGGACAGGTTGGGGATATTCAGCTGTCAATGATGCAGTGGTCAATATGGATGATATTTGCTTTTTATAATAATCCTCAAGCTGTTTTTAACCAAGTCCAATTGACAACCTAAAAATGCACATTTGTTGTACACATAATTGTACCTAGTGCTCAAAGCAAGAGGGGTTTCTTGACAGAGTACTCACACAGCTGTTCTAGATGTACCCTTTCTTTGACAACCAGTGGTTGAAGAATTAGCTGCAGGTACCCTATGCTGATGCCTCCTTCCACAAACCACCAGGTGAGCTGCTGCAATAATACGACCTGTACACCACTTTACTCGAGTTAAGCAATCTCCTGAAACTGATGCTCACCATCCCTGCCTGAAAATAATTCAAACCTACCTACGCAATAGCTGTGGACAAGAGAGACTCACACATTTGGCTAAAATGGCAACGGAAATGTGCGTGCTGCATGAACTTAAGTCCAGCGGAGTACTGTTTGACAAAGTCATTGACCATTTTCCCAGCATGAAAGAGAGGAGGATGGCATTCCTCTACAAGTAGGGTGAGTCAACATGTTGTTCTCTTTGTACACACACACACAGATTGATTTGACTGAATTGGTTATGGTGTTATTAAATTGCCATTGTATTAGACTAGGCATATACTTGATGTTGTTGTTTAAATGGTTTCTGTTTTCATCTTTGCCGTAATATGATCAATGTCTATATGCTTACAATTTGTGTACCATGTTCATTGTTCATTTATTGTTTTAGCTCGGTTTATTTCATGTTTGCTTCCAAATTGCAGCAAGATGGTAATACTTAACTATTTATCTTGTCTGGACTGTGGGCATATATTCTGCACAGGTTTATTCTACATTGCATATATTATTGTGACGAGTCAGTGTGAATGTGCTCGTTGAGAGAGGCGCTGTTCAACTGGTGGTGCTGATAGCGGAGGCCGCACTAGTAACTCTTTATCTCGCTGCTATACCATGTGCAACCGTGTTTCGATCTTGCCTAGCCATCTTGCCTCAAGACAACCACAATGGAAATAAGTCCCGGACTTTAATGTGTGTTATCCTCAATGATTTTACTCACGTGCATGTATGTTTTTTTTTTCAAGTTTTATGTGTGCTTGTTTTTTTAAATGGTCGAATGAATAAACTAAACTAAATTCTCTGTGGTCCTGAATCAATACTTATTAATGTGCTCGGAGTCTGTTTTAATGCACATCTTGGGGTTACCACAGGTTAACATCAGTATTCCAGGGGTTTCTCCCTATAGTTAGCCTACAACGTATCCAAGTTGAAGTGCATTTCTGTTGTATTTCCCATTAGGCTATTTCAATCTTGGTGCTTCGGGAAAATATTTTAGTAAGGATGTTATTATAACTTGAGCAAATCGATGGTGAAATGAACTTTGCCAACTAAATGTAAACTTGCATTTGACCATGCTGTGTAGGTCATGTAACGGTTTGTTGCATGCAATATTTTATTTGTGGACTTGAATTCATTCACTGTGTGACATTCTTAGTTTGGAACTGTCTGAAAACGTTGTAGGCTGTGGCTTATCAGCCTTATATTGGCTATCACGGTGCCGTATAAATGCATTTCTAATTGGTTATAGAGAAAACAACGCAATTATCACAATATAGGTAGTAAAAAAAAAGATTTGCCTGGCTTGTCGTCCCAATTGATTTTACCCACGCATACTGCTGGCGTCTGAACGTGAGAAGAGGGTCAAATGCATGTCTCACGGCCAGTGCGTGAGAGTTGGCAGCGCCGTATCAATACGACCTCTCCTATTTATAGAATTTATCTCGTGATCTCGACAAAACAATCATGAGATAAATATCATGAGATAAATTAATTGTGATCTCGACATGAGGATGGAGTTTTATTCACATGTCCTCTCTGCACTTCCGTAGTTATGGGAGTTGTAGCAGAGTTTCTAAACCCAAAGACGCAACATTGCGAGACTTTCGGGATTGCTTGCAAAACAGACAAGGCTGGCTGGGGTTTGAGAAGTCATTTGGGGAAGTGAAAAATGATTCCTTAGTTTTTTCTCAACCTAGATTCGAGCCAATGTCGTCAGTAGTTGAACATGTTATTACTCCAACCTCGTGAAAGTGACAAACTGACACACTTTAAATTATGTCTAAAACAACTTTAAATCGAAGGAGTTCGGCACCAGACGACGATTCGAACCGATGACTTGTTACTACGCATGAGTTTAGCTAGCCAACGAGTGTGATCTGGGATTTCTATTGGAGAAGTAGTTTTAGCCTATCTTCATACTATACTGTCTTTGGTTGTAGCGAAGAGGAAGAGAGAGGCTCAAACTCGGCAGAAAATCTGTCTCCCTCCAGCAGGTGGCGGTTTTTCGTTGTTTCGGCAACGAAAAACCGCCATGAGAGTGCGGAATCTGGTCAACAAACAAATTAGTGGGGTTTTTTTGCTACGGGAGGTTTATTTGATCGCATTTTTGTATGTTTTGTAATGTTGAAGTTGTTTTTAGTGTACTGATATAAGTAGGACATGTGACATCCCGGCAACTTTGAGAAAAAAGTGTTTATATCGGAGTTGTCTCGAGATGGCCATGCATCTCTCTCCATTGAATACAAGCAGTTGACGTGACATATCAAATCAAATTGTGTCACACGCGCCGAATACAATAGGTGTAGACCTTACCATGAAATGCCTACTTTACAAGCCCTTAACCAACAATGCAGTTAAGAAAATATAGTTAAGAAAATATTTACTAAATAAACTAAAGTTAAAAATAATTACACAATCAAATAACAATAACGAGGCTATATACAGGAAGTACCGGTACAGAGTCTTGTTAGTATATCCATAATATTTCGTTGTAGCAAGTTATTTTATGGTTCCTGAGACAAGTCGTACCATCTCTAGGACGTTTTTGTCAATGTGTAGTTCGCCATTAAACCCATATAAGAAGAAAAAAAATTGGTTTCATCGACTTTGCTTGAGTTTTTTTATTTTTATTTATGGGGACGTATCATATCATAAATAATTTAATCTAGGTTGACCGTGAATGGACTCGCATTCCAGTACAGTAAGTGGCGGTGTATGCACTTTACGATCCGCCAACCCAATCCAGAAGAAGAAGAAGAAACGTCTAATGATTGTACCTTGCGAAAATGACTATTGGGGAGGAGCCGAATGCGTGGGATGGGTGTCTGGTAAAGAAACGTTGAAAGTAGTCAGATGGATATAAGTAACTAGCTAAATGAGAAGGAACCCATTTTAAGTGTTAGCGCAATCTTTCAAGAAATCATATTCGACTGAATCGGATATTTACATTTTTGTGTAGTCATATCAATGCCCAAGTGTGATATTTAGCTAGCATGGTGTTACAAAGGAAACATTAAGATGTTGTAGCTAGCAAGCTAACATTATCAAGAACTTACACAGAAGGATACAAACTGATCATCCAAAGCTAGCTGACATACTAGGAGCCAACGTTAGTGAACTACATTATCTTGTCAAGCAACGAAGAGAACACAACCTACATTTGGGAAATTGTAATATGAAAGAAGACGTGTCGGAGAAATTAGGATTTGTCCCTCAAAAAGACATCGTCTACAACAAACTTCTGCCATACGCGGATATATTAGACGAGGAATCCAATGACCTTTTGGGTAAAATCAAAGGAAACTTGGGCCGGGCTGTCCAGCTTCGAGAGATATGGCCGGGTGTCTTGTTTTGGACAAGGAAACTTTCCACGTAAGTGCTAACGTTAGCTAACCCAGTTCAGTTGTCTGGCTTTCTAGATAGCTACTGTAGATAACTAGTTAATCAATCAAATGTATTTATAAAGCTCTTTTTACATCAACAGATGTCACAAAGTGCTTATACATAAACCCAGCCTAAAATCCCAAACGGAAAGCAATGCAGATGTAGAAACACGTAGTTAATCATTCACCCGTTCTGTAAGTTAATTTGGGTCGCTAGCTGGCTAGCTACATAATACATTTGCTTCTGCCAAATAGTGTTTAGAAGCTGCCAATAGTTAGCTAAGGCTCGTTTTACGTTGGAGCAAGTGGGCTGCCCACCGGTAGTTAGCTAACTAACATATCTATTTGATCGGTGTTGGCATCACTGACTGGGCGGGCGGTTATGGATTTAGCTAACTAGCAGGATTAGCCAGGCCAAGAAACAAGTTCTTACGTGAGGTAGCTAGCTAGATGTGTTTTGTGCTCAAAAGTGTAAGAATGCTAACATAGCCATGCAGCAGAGAGTAAACATTAAAATGTCAAGCCCGAGATAGCAAGCAACATAACTAATGCCATGTCACGATATGATTCACGTTAGCAGTGGCCATAAGCAACGCCATGCTACTACTTGCTGTGTCATTAGAATATGACGCTTGCTAACTGACTTGGCTAATACTCCCTAAGCATCTTGTTTGTAAACATGCTTGTAGTCCTAACTAGTTGGTTGTACTACCGGTAACTTGCCACAGAGTCATTAATTTATATTTCTAACATCAGTTTCCATGTTCCCTAATGGCCCAGCTAGTTAGCTACTTGAGACACTGAGCGAGTTTGTTTTACATTGCTCGGTTAGGCGGGGTTTACTCGATTTAGACCTTTTCATTGGTCCAAAGTGAAATTTTCACTCACCCGGGACACCGGGCTATGCAAAACGATTATGCCCAATGTCACTGACATGACCCTATTGCCCAAATCCTTTTTAACAAACCATGCCTTCACTTAGGCTGGCTAAATTGGCCAGCCATTGCTTAGTCACTGACTGTATCAGAAGCACGTGAAGTCTTAGCAAGTGATCACAACAGCCTTGGTTTAAAAAAATAAATAGGTTTCTTGAGTCGTCCCATTAGATTGTATATATGTGTTGATGGTTTTACATCAAAGTCCCATGATTTAGCTAGCTGTATTGATTAGAGACTACAAAACTAAACAATTTCAGAAAGTGAAACAAACATTTCTTCATTTCCCCAAATATTCCTAAATATAATCAATATTATTTTCCAGTAGGGAGTTCAGTTTTGCTGTCACATGGCATTCAGCTACTGGTCATAACTACACAACACAAGTAGGCTTCCCAAATTACCTTAGTCCCTAGTTCAGGGCTCACTAATTGTTCAATTTTTGCTTTCACACTCACTGTTCACATATAGCCTTATCACTGCCAGTCCTTAAATGACATGCAGTCACACTTAAATTCTGTGTGGTTTCCTGAGGTATTTGGTGACACATACAGTGCATTTGAAAGTTTACAGCCTTATTCTAAAATTGATTAAAAAAAATATATATCTCGCTAATCTACACACAATACCCCGTAATGACAAAGCGAAAACAGGTTTAGATTTTTGTTGCAAGTTTATACAAAATAAAAAGCAAATGCCTTATTTACATAAGTATTTAGACCCTTTGCTATGGATGCGGTCCAAACGCATAAAAGACAAACCCTCGTCCACTTACCCTCGCCTTATGCCCTTGGGGGAATCACTGTCGCCATCTTGGAAGGCGGTCCAAATGATTAGCCAAGCAAGGGAAGTTTACAACGTAAGCCCCTCAGCCCTCGTTTTTAGTCGGCGTTGCGAGTGTACAATTTTTCACTCGGGCCTGAAACTTCCCATAATTCAATTTGTGACAATTGTACATCCGCTAAGAACAGTCAGTGAAAACTTAAAAACAACATCAATGGAGAAATGAACATACAAGTGTAAGTAAAAACAAATGCAATAAATTAGTAGCACAATTTCTAATGCACATAAAGTAAATGTTTTTGTTTGGTTATCTTAAGGGAATTGTGGAAATAATGTATTTTCCTTCAAGAAGTTCCAACTAGGCAGGCTAACGTTAGTTAGCTAATTAATTTGCTAGCTATCATACAGTAGGCATATTAATAATATATTTAATATAAGTAGACATGCATTCATAATTGACTGAAGCGCATATAAAGCACCCACAAGCTACCGGTGGCTGAAAACACAATCATCGCGGGATGAACGAGTGAATTTCCAGCCTAGGGTGGTCTATTTAAAAAATCATTCCTCCTTCCCTTGCCCTGCAAGTGTATACTTGTCAGACGCCATGATACGTCATCAGAAGTGTCCACTTAATTTGAGGGCTGAGAGGATAGGGTGTGTCTTAAGTGTTTGGACCGGAGCCCAAGATACTTGAAATTGAGCTCAGGTGCATCCTGATTCCATTGATCATTCTTGAGATGTTTCTACAACTTGATTGGAGTCCGCCTGTGGAAAATTCAATTGATTGGACATGATTTGGAAAGGCACACACCTGTCTATATAAGGTCCCTTAGATGAGAGTGCATGTCAGAGCAGAAACCAAGCCATGAGGTCGAAGGAATTGTCCGTAGAGCTCCGAGACAGGATTGTGTCGAGGCACAGATCTGGGGAAGGGTACCAAAACATTTCTGCAACACTGACGGTTCCCAGGAACACAGTGGCCTCCATAATTCTTAAACGGAATAAGTCTGGCACCACCAAGACTCTTTCTAGAGCTGGCCACCTGGCCAAACTGAGCAGTTTGGGGAGAAGGGACTTGGTCAGGGAGGTGACCAAGAACCCGATGGTCACTGACAGAACTCCAGAGTTCATCTGTGGAGATGGTTGTCCTTCTTGAAGGTTCTCCCATCGCTGCAGCACTCCACCAATCAGGCCTTTATGGTAGAGGGGCCAGACGGAAGCCACTCCTCAGTAAACGGCACATGACAGCCTGCTTGGAGTTTGCCAAAAGGCACCTAAACACTCTCAGACCATGAGAAACAAGATTCTCTGGTCTGATGAAACCAAGATTAAACGCTTTGGCCTGAATGCAAGGCATCATGTCTGGAGGAAACCTGGCACCATCCCTACGGTGAAGCATGGTGGTGGCAGCATCATGCTGTGGGGATGTTTTTCAGCGGCAGGGACTGGGAGACTAGTTATGCTCGAGGGATAGATGAACAGAGAAAAGTACAGAGATCCTTGATGAAAACCTGCTCCGGAGCACTCAGGACCTAAGACTGGGGTGAAGGTTCACCTTTCAACAGGACAATGACCCTAAGCACACAGCCAAGACAACGCAGGAGTGGCTTCAGGACAATGCTTTGAATGTCATTGAGTGGCCCAGCCAGAGCCCGGATTTGTACCTGATCGAACATCTCTGGCGAGACTTGAAAATAGCTGTACAACAACGTTCCCCATCCAACTTGACAGAGCTTGAGAGGATCTGCAGAGAAGAATAGGAGAAACTCCCCAAATACAAGTGTGCCCAGCTTGTAGCGTCATACCCAAGAAGACTTGAGGCTGTGATCGCTGCCAAAGGTGTTTCAACAAAGTACTGAATAAAGGTTCTGACACTCGTCGGATATGACAGAACTTACAAACTATCACAGTTTAGAAAGGGAACCACAACTGCACGCAGTCGAGTGACGCGGGCCTACCAGATTAATTAAAACCTCTTTGGGCTAGGGGGCAGTATTTTGACGTCCGGATGAAAAGCCTGCCCAAAGTAAACTGCCTGTTACTCAGGCCCTGAAGCTAGGATATGCATTTAATTGGTAGATTTTGATAGAAAACACTCTAAAGTTTCTAGTGTTAAAATAATGTCTGTGAGTATAACATGACTGATATGGCAGGCGAAACCCCAAGGACAAACCATCCCCCCCCCCAAAAGAATTTGGACTACCACTGTTTTTAATGGCTGTCACTTTTATTACAAGGCGAAAACCTCCCAGATTGCAGTTCCTAGTGCTTCCACTAGATGTCAAGTCTTTAGAAAGAGTTTCAGGCTGGGTTTTGGAAAAATGAGCCAGAAGTTGTAGTTTTTCTAAGTGGCTCCCATTTTGGCTGTAGTGTTTCCATGCGTGTGGAGGAAAGCGCTTTCTTTGTTATTTATCTCCGGTAATGAACATACTATTCTCCGTCTTAAAATGTATCGTTTATTTCCGTATTAGGGTATCTAAGGTTTGATTATGAACGTTGTTTGACTTGTTTGGATAAGTTTATTGGGAATGTTTGGGATTCATTTTGAAGGAGGGAAACCAGTGGATCATTGACTGAAGTGCGCCAGCTAAAGTGAGTTTTTATGGATATAAAGGACTTTATTGAACAAAAGGACCATTTGTGATGTAACTGGGATGTTTTGGAGTGCCAACAGAAGATCTTCAAAGGTAAGGCATTTATTATATCGCTCTTTCAGACTTTCGTGTCGCACTTGCCTGGTTGAAAAATGTTTTTCATGGTTTTGTATGCGGGGCGCTGTCCTCAGATAATCGCATGGTGTGCTGTCGCCGTAAAGCCTTTTTGAAATCTGACACAGCGGCTGGATTAACAAGAAGTTAAGCTTTATTTTGATGTATTACACCTGTATTTTCATGCATGTTACATTTTTATATTTCTGTAGTTTGGATTTCACGCTCTGCAATTTCACCGGATGTTGTCGAGGTGGGTCGCTAGCGGAACGCTTGCGCTAGAATTATAATTTTTTTGCTGCTTGCTTCGAGGCAAGCAACACTGAACCATTCATGAGAGCATCAGCTGTTCCGGACTGTGTGATCACTCTCTCCGTAGCCAATGTGAGTAAGACCTTTAAACAGGTTAACATTCGCAAGGCCGCAGGGCCAGACGGATTACCAGGACGCGTACTCAGATCAGCTGGCAAGTGTCTTGACTGACATTTTCACTGACTTATCTACATATTTCAAGCAGACCACCATAGTCCCTGTTCCCAAGAATGCCCAGGTAATCTGTCTAAATGACTATCATCCTATGGCACTCACATCTGTAGCCATGAAATGTTTTAAAAGGCTGGTCATGGCTCACATCAACACCATCAATGCAGACACTGGGGACCCACTCTAATTCGCGCAACGCCCCAACAGATCCACAGATGATGCAATCTCTATTGCACTCCACACTGTCCTTTCCCACCTGGACAAAATGAACACTTATGTGAGAATGCTGTTCATTGAGTACAGCTCAGCGTTCAACGCCATAGCTTAGTGATGCGCTTTGAGGGCACTAAAGACTGGGATTAAAAGCCTCCCTCTGCAACTGGGTCCTGGACTTCCTGATGGGCCGCCCCCAGGTGGTGAGGGTAGGCAACAACACATCTGCCACAATGACCCTTAACACAGGGTTTCCTCAGGGGTGCGTGCTTAGTCCCCTCCTGTTATCCCTGTTCACCCATGACTGTGTGGCTGCGAATGACTCCAACATAGGACTGATCACTGAAGACGATAAGACAGCCTACAGGGAGGAGGTCAGGGACCTGGCGGTGTGGCGCTAGCGCAACAACCTCTCCTTCAACGTCCGCAAGACACAGGAGCTGATCATGGACTATAGGAAACAGAGGGCCGAGCACGCCCCCATTCACATCGATGGGCTGTAATGGAGCAGGTCGAGAGCTTCAAGTTCCTCAGCGTCCACATAACTAAGGACCTATAATAGTCCAAACACGTCAACGCAGTCGTGATGAGGCCAGACAATACCTCTTCCCCTCAGGAGGCTGAAAAGATTTGTAATGGGTCCTCAGATCCTCAGTTCTACAGCTGCACAATTGATGGCATCTTTACTGGCTGCATCACAACTTGGTATGGGAAATGCTTGGCATCCAATCGCAAGTCGTTACTGAGAGTAGTGAGTTTGGCCCACTACGTCACTGTGGCAGAGTTCCCTGCCATCCAGGACCTCTGTACCAGGTGCTGTCAGAGGAAGGCTCTAAGAATGGTCCGGGGACGAAATCGTCCCACCTACTCAACAGCCAGTGGAATCCCGTGGCGCGATATTCAAATACCTTAGAAATGCTATTACTTCAATTTCTCAAATATATGACTATTTTACACCATTTTAAAGACAAGACTCTCGTTAATCTAACCACACTGTCCGATTTCAAAAAGGCTTTACAACGAAAACAAAACATTAGATTATGTCAGCAGAGTACCCTGCCAGAAATAATCAGACACCCATTTTTCAAGCTAGCATATAATGTCACATAAACCCAAACCACAGCTAAATGCAGCACTAACCTTTGATGATCTTCATCAGATGACACTCCTAGGACATTATGTTATACAATACATGCATGTTTTGTTCAATCAAGTTCATATTTATATCAAAAACCAGCTTTTTACATTAGCATGTGACGTTCAGAACTAGCATACCCACCGCAAACTTCCGGTGAATTTACTAAATTACTCACGATAAATGTTCACAAAAAACATAAAAATTATTTTAAGAATTATAGATACAGAACTCCTTTGTGCAATCGCGGTGTCCGATTTTAAAATAGCTTTTCGGCAAAAGCACATTTTGCAATATTCTGAGTAGATAGCTCGCCATCACGGGCTAGCTATTTTGACACCCACCAAGTTTGGCTTTCACTAAACTCAGAATTACTATTAGAAAAATTGGATTACCTTTGCTGTTCTTCATCAGAATGCACTCACAGGACTTCTACTTCAACAACAAATGTTGGTTTGGTTCAAAATAATCCATAGTTATGTTCAAATATCCTGTTTTGTTTGTGCGTTCAAGACACTATCCGAAGGGTGAGCCCGACGCGTTTCGTGACAAAAAAAAT
Source organism: Salmo salar (assembly GCF_965601325.2). Lineage (NCBI taxonomy): Eukaryota > Metazoa > Chordata > Actinopteri > Salmoniformes > Salmonidae > Salmo > Salmo salar. Next base: position 27,216,346 of record NC_138318.1, on the reverse strand, counting down.
TCGAAATATTCCATTACCGTATGTCAACCGCTGTTTAAAATCAATTTTTATGCGATTTTTCTCGTAAAAAAGCGATAATATTCCGACCGGGAAACCCTGTTTTACGTTCAAAGACGAAAAAATAAAAACATGGTGTCGGCTCGTGCACGCGTCCCCAGTCTCATTGTTCTCTGATCGACCACTATCCAAATGCGCTACTGTTTTTCAGCCATGGCCTGCAAAGGCATCATTCAACGTTTTGCCACCTTCTGAGAGCCTATGGGAGCCGTAGGAAGTGTCACGTTACAGCAGAGATCCTCAGTTTTCAATAAAGAGAGTGTAGAAGGCCAAGAAATGGTCAGAGAGGGCACTTCCTGTAAGGAATCTTCTCAGGTTTTTGCCTGCCATATGAGTTCTGTTATACTCACAGACACCATTCAAACAGTTTTAGGAACTTTAGGGTGTTTTCTATCCAAATCAAACAATTATATGCATATTCTACTTTCTGGGCAGTAGTAATAACCAGATTAAATCGGGTACGTTTTTTATCTGGCCGTGCAAATACTGCCCCCTACCCTAGAGAGGCTAAATGACTAAAATGTAAATGTTATCGGTATCATTTTTTTTTTTGCAAGAAAATATCAGGTATCGGCCGAAAATATATTGGTGCATCACTAATTCGCACAGGTGTAAAAGTTGGTCTTATTTACTTGAAATAGAAGTCAACCCACCTACAAGTCAGACTCAATCTCACAGGTACGAACATGACTTGAGTTGCGTGCCCTTAAAGGGGCAGGTAGATGTTTGTCTCATCTGCGATCCTTTGGTTAAGACTCAGGTCACTAAATTAAACAGTATACCACATTACTTTTTACTTAATAGTAATACATTTGTTTTAGGAACATTACAAAGCATGTTCATCTTGTTTTGTGGTTGTCACTTTAGGAGGGAAAGTATTTTGGCTAGTAAAAAATTCTGTGGCTGGTGGACAAAAAAGGAAACATCAAAGTATCAAAACAGGACTAAGATTGAATCCTACTACACCGGCTCTGACACTCATCGGATGTGGCAGGGCTTGTAAACTATTACTGACTACAAAGGGAAACCAAGCCGTGAGCCTACCAGATGAGCTAAATGCCTTTTTTATGCTTGCTTCGAGGCGAGCAACACTGAAGCATGCATGAGAGTACCAGCTGTTCCGGACGACTGTGTGATCACGCTCTCCGTAGCTGATTTGAGCAAGACCTTATAAACAGGTCAACATTCACAAAGCCGCAGGGCCAGACGGATTACCAGGACGTGTACTCAAATCATGCGTTGACCAACTGGTAAGTGACTTCACTGACATTTTCAACTTCTCTCTGACCAAGTCTGTGATGTCTACATGTTTCAAGCAGACCACCATGGTCCCTGTGCCCAAGAAAGCGGAGGTAACCTCCCTAAATAATTACCGCCCCGTAGCACTCACGTCGGTATCCATGAGGTGCTTTGAAAGGCTGGTCATGGCTCAAATCAACAGCATCCTTCCGGATACCCTAGACCCACTCCAATTTGCATACCGCCCCAACAGATCCACAGATGATGCAATCGCACTCCGCACTGCCCTTTCCCATCTGGTCAAAAGGAAAACCTGTGTGAGAATGCTGTTCATTGACTACAGCTCAGTGTTCAACACCATAGTGTTCACAAGGTGGTAAGGGTATGCAACAACACATCTGTCACGCTGATCCTCAACACTGGGGCCCCTCGTGTGTGTGTGTGCTTAGTCCCGTCCTGTACTCCCTGTTCACTCATGATTGCACGGCCAGGCACGACTCCAACACCATTAAGTTCGCTGATGACACAACAGTGGTAGGCCTGATCACCGACAACAATGAGACAGCCTATAGGGAGGGTGTCTGAGACAACAACCTCTCCCTCAATGTGAGCAAGACAATGGAGCTGATCGTGGACTATAGGAAAAGGAGGACCGACCAGGCCCCCATTAACATCGACGGGGCTGTAGTGGAGCGGGTCGAGAGTTTTTCAAGTTCCTTGGTGTCCACATTACCAACAAACTATCATGGTCCAAACACAACAAGACAGTTGTGAAGAGGGCATGACAACACCTTTTCCCCTCAGGAGACTGAAAAGATTTTGCCTGGGTCCCCAGAGGGTAGTGCGTATGACCCAGTACATCACTGGGGCCAAGCTTCCTGCCATCCAGGACCTATATACTAGATGGTGTCAGAGGAAGGCCCAACAAATTGTCTAACTCCAGCCACCCAAGTCATAGACTGTTCTGCTACCGCACGGCATGCTGTACTGGAGAGCCAAGTCTAGGTCCAGAAGGCTCCTTGACAGCTTCTACCCCCTTGAACCATGAAAATATATCAAATTGCCCCCTGAAATATTTACTTTGACCCCCCCCCCCCCCTTTGTTTTTACACTGCTGCTACTCTCTGTTTATTATCTATGCATAGTCACTTTACCCCTCTTCACTGTTGACCTTGATACTGGTGTTTTGCGGGTACTATTTAATGAAGCTGGACTTGAGGCGTCTTTCTCAAACTATACACACTAATGTACTTGTCTTGCTCAGTTATGCATGGGGGCCTCCCACTCCTCTTTCTATTCTGGTTAGAGACAGTTTGCGCTGTTCTGTGAAGGGAGTAGTACACAGCATTGTACGAGATCTTCAGTTTCTTGGCAATTTCTCGCATGGAATAGCCTTCATTTCTCAGAAGAAGAATAGACTGACGCGTTTCAGAAGAAAGTTCTTTGTTTCTGGCCATTTTGAGTGTCTACTCTAACCCACAAATGCTGATGGTCCAGATATTCAACTAGTCTAAAGGAGGCCAGTTTTCAGCTGTGCTAACATAATTGCAAAAGGGTTTTCTAATGATCAATTAGCCTTATAAAAAGATAAACTTGGATTAGCTAACACAATGTGCCGTTGGAACATAGGAGTGATGGTTGCTGATAATGGGCCTCTGTACGCCTATGTAGATATTCCATAAAAAAATCAGCTGTTTCCAGCTACAATAATCATTTACAACATTAACAATGTCTACAGTATATTTTGATCAATTTGATGTTTTCTTTCAAAACAAGGACATTTCTAAGTGACCCCAAACTTTTGAACAGTAGTGTACATGTACAAATTACCACGACTAACCTATATCCCTGCACATTGACTCGGTATTGGTACCCTCTGTGTATAGCCTCATTATTGTTGTAATTTTCTTTGTTACTTTTTTAATTATTTAGTAAATATTTTCTTAACTCCATTTCTTGAACTGCATTGTTGGTTAAGGGCTTGTAAGTAAGCATTTCACAGTTAGGTCTACACCTGTTGTATTTGGCGCATGTGACAAATGCATTTGATTTGATTCCTTATTCTGCCTGTCAGATATGCATGTTTGTTCTGATAGTATATTTCTATATGAACGTTCCAGAATGTTGGGTATGGCGGCAGGTAGCCTAGTGGTTAGAGTGTTGGGCCAGTAACCGAAAGGTTGCTAGATCAAATCCCAGAGCTGACCAGGTAAAAATCTGTCGTTCTGCCCATGAGCAAGGCAGTTAACCCACTGTTCCCCGGACGCTGAAGACGTGGATGTCGATTATGGCAGCTACCCGCACCTCTCTGATTCAGAGGGGTTGGGTTAAATGCGGAAGACACATTTCAGTTGAATGCATTGTTGTACAACTGACTAAGTATCCCTGTTTCCTATTGCTGAACGTGCCCCAGGCCTATACCTTCAGTATAGAATAGCCTATACAATTGATAAAAATCGATGCACAGTTTTGTGTGAACCATTTCAGAAGTTCTGAATGTAAGGCATTCGTCAGAGCTCCCCAAACCAGAAGAGACCTGTTCCAAATGTATACGCTCCATCCTGGTTTATGGGAATAGCTGCACATAGACAGTGTCTTCACACCTTGTTAATGTTGTAGCATTACATCAGGTTACTCTGTCTGTGTTGTGTAGGGAATACGGTGCCATTTGGGACTAAGTCTACATGCCGGTGCATATGTCCGACCAGGTTATGACTGAGTCACTGCTGGTCCAGACTCGGAGACATGGAAATTCTGCCCTCCAATAGTTCTAGAGCTACAATAGATTCTAGAGCTACACAAGTATTTTGGCTCCTCAGCAAGAACAAGAAGCATTCAGTGCAGGCCTATCTCTGTGGTCTGTACAGTTTTTGCCTGGCGCTGAGTACATCAGACGGAAAATATTTACACAAGAAGCAACCTAATATCACACAGTCAAACTCTGTCATTTAGTAAGTTCACCATTCTGCCATTCTCACTGTTAACTTAGCAATTTAGGCCTAGGTTTAAAACAATATTGTTACTTTGCAAGCTTTGTGTGGGAGTTTCTTTTCTTGAGACGGAATCTAGTTAAAGGCCTAGCATCTTCTCCTTCCGGATCTGCTTTGCACATACAGTACCAGTCATAAGTTTGGACACCTATTCATTCAAGAAACACAAGCAATGGACATTAGACCGGTGGAAATCTGTCCTTTTGGTTTGAGTCAAAATGTGAGATTTTTTGTTCCAACCGCCGTGTCTTTGAGACAGAGTAGGTGAACGAATGATCTCCGCATGTGTGGTTCCCACCATGAAGCATGGAGGAGATGGTGTGGGGGTGCTTTACTGGTGACACGGTCTGTGATTTATTTAGAATTCAAGGCACATTTAACCAGCATGGCTACCACAGCATTCTCCAGCGGTACGCCATCCCATCTGGTTTGCGCTTAGTGGGAGTATAATTTGTTTTTCAACAGGACAATGACCCAAAACACACCTCCAGGCTTTGTAAGGGCGAGTGATGGAGTGCTGCATTAGATGACCTGGCCTCCACCTTAACCCAGTTGAGATGGTTTGGGATGAGTTGGACCGCAGAGTGAAGGAAAAGCAGTTCCCATATGTGGGAACTCCAAGTCTGTTGGAAAATCATTCCTCATGAACCTGGTTGAGAGTGCCAAGAGTGTGCAATGGTGTCATCAATGCAAAGGGTGGCTACTTTGAAGAATCTAAAATATACTTTTGGTTAGTACCTGATTCCATATGTGTTGTTTCATAGTTTTGATGTCTTCACTATTATTCTACAATGTAGAAAAGAGTAAAAATAAAGAAGAACCCTCGTACTACGTTTCTTATTCACCTGCTCTATACTAGGCTATACCCATAAAGCTGTTTTTGTTGTTCAGGAACATGAGTCTCTGGCAGAATGTTTGCACATATTAATTGTGAAGCAGCAACTGAATATTATATTTAACTTTATATATAGGGATAGCCCAAAGCTCCTTTTCTGTCCATTCTACGCAATACAAGAAGTCAAGTATATATTATTCCCTGGCTAGCTCACTTTGAATCGTGGATGTTCAGGCTAGCTATAGGCCTAGCCCTACGGCTGCGGCCACACATTTTGTCTGAAAATTCCTTATTTTCCAGTGGGAGGCCTCCTTTGACGGATGTTGGTAAACGGAGTTGAAAACACACTAGACATTAGTCCTTTTTGGATATTCGGCTCGTCCGAGAATAGCTGCGTTGAATTGAACTTTTGACTGGTAAAAACTGACAGTTGTTGAATGAATATATGATCTAATCCGCGTTCATGGGTCTTTGTGGCAGTAGCCTAAAGCTGTTCTTCTCTTGTAGGTACATGCGATTGTACGGCAGGAAGTTCAGCAAGGAGGACCATGTGCTGTTCATCAAGCTGCTGTACGAGCTGATCACCATCGACAAGCTGGAGATCAGTATGATGCAAGGCCTAGCCCGGCTACTCATCAACCTCCTCAAGTAAGACCCATGGGCTAAACACACGGTCACACATACAAACACACACATTGACATGCTGGAGATCGGCATGATGCGAGGTCTGGCCCACCTCATCAGCTTCAAGTTAGTATGGGCTACTGCTACACACACAGTGATGGCTTCGCTCGCTCGTGGAGGGCCTCGCACGCTCGACCTCCTAAAGTAAGCAACACACAAACCCCCATCAACAAGCTTGAGACCAGTATGATGCAAGGTCTTGCCATCCTCATCAGTCAATGTCACGTTATAGGACTCTAAACAGCCTTTAATTTATTTCTTGGTTTGTCAGTGACTGGCTGTTCTACTGTTTTCCTCATTGTGTGAGAAGTTCAAGTGTCACTCACATTTAAGAGTTGAAATACTCTCTGTAAATTGAGCCCTGCCCTCACCTAGTTGTATGAAGCTCTGAGGCAACAGTGACATAATTTAAATGAAGTCCTTTTACATGTTTTAACCCCACCTACTCTTATTTCTAACAGGAAAAGAGAGCTGCTGTCGCGGGAGGATCTTGAGTTGCCTTGGAGACCCCTGTACGAGCTACAAGACAGGATCCTCTACTCAAAGACTGAACACCTGGGACTAAACTGGTTCCCCAAGTACGCCCCTCTTCTCTTTTACCAGCACAGTTAAAAACGGCCTTAAAAAATAAAATAAACTCTGCATATTGACACATTGAAACCAACCTACTCAGCTGTAAAATCTTCAAGGTAAAGTCTGTGTTATGACATCATCATACAGTGCCGGGTGACTTCCCGATTAGAGTCGTCAACACAATGACATCCAAAAATCATCCAAGACTGCCACTATTGGTTCTTCCCATTTTGAGCCCTTCCTTGAGGCATGCTTGGAAGATTCTAATAGCAGGAAGGTGGCGGTGCCCCGCTTCGCACGATGATGTAATATCGATGAGTCTACCTTTAAAAATAAAATTAAAATGGAGCTCAGCCCTGAATCTCTAGTGGTGTTATGAATGGATTTATTGTGAAAAACATTGCTCTATTATGTTGGTATCTGTTGGCGCTGTATAGGTACTGCCTATTGCTATGGTACTGCCTAATACAGTTCAGGCCCGCCCTTGATGCATCCTTTCTTACATGCACATATGTTCTGTTGTCCCTGCCCCCAGTTGTTGCCTGGGCTAATTTCTGAATGTGGAGAAATCTGTACCTACCCCCAGGTGGCATATAGCCCTAGAGCCACCTTCCCTGGTCATCACTAGCTTCCACAGCCACAAAGTTGTAAACCCTGCCTATTTCTACAATTTTTATCTTCTACATTTTTTTATTTTAAACAAATCCCTAACTTAACCACACTGCTAACCTTGTGCTTAACCCTAACCTTAAGACCAAAAAGCAAATGTTTTGTTTTAATGGCTTTTTACCATATAGCCATTTTTGGCTGTGGAATCTAGTGGAAACCCCCTCCCACACCTTTTCTCCCAGCAAGCAGTGCGAGGTGCTCTTGTATGGGTCTATGGGAACATTGTGTGTCACTACAAAGCCTTGCTAGCACATAACAGTAATCAGCTCTCTCACCAAGGGAAGCAAGCTGCTACTGTTTACTGATGCTTGGCCCTTTGTTTTTAAAGAAAACGAGCAGTGGAAAACAAAAATATTCAGAAAATGTGCAATGCGCTGCTGCAGTACAAAAAAGGTGTTATAATTTTTTTTTGATGTATTTAATTGAAATGGATTGGCTTTTCATAGTGTGAATCTGAATGTGTTTTTATGCCTTTGTCTCCTCTCACATTCAGTTCCCTACGGCCTCGTGCTTCCTCTAAACACGTAATGATAAAATTGTTTCAGAGGTGGTAAGGACAACACTTCTCTTTTGTGTTTTTTTTATTTTATTATTTCATCCTTTTATTGAGGCACTCTTTTTGGTTTTAATTTTATGTTGCATGTTGAAAACCAAAAAGCACACTGGACACCCCCACGCAGCTTGTTTGACATAAAATCAACTACAAATCTACCAAAAAGCAATGTTAACATTCCTCTCATATTGGACACTGCCGCACTGCATCTAACCCCCTTCCTTTGTCAAGTCCCATATGATTTGGTGGATTGACCCATTGTCAGCAGCAGGTTTTGCAGCAGTACCCACTAGAGTAGCCTAGCCCATTCTGAAGTCAGCGGTTTCTAAACGGCCATGATGGATAACATCTTTGTGGTACAAAAGAGCACAGATCTGTGCAAAAAAATGCTTGTGGTTCAATGCATATGGTTTTTTGGCCTTAATCATGCTGCCAGATAATAATTAACTTTACAGTAGCTTATCTTTGCGGTTCTGTTCGCTTTTGCGCCACAAATGTTGCTGTTAGAGTCATTATAAGGGTAGAAGCTCTTGTATCACGCCCCCCCCCCCTGGTATACTGGTATGAGATAGGGGTGAACATCATCGCGTGACGTTTCGCCCCCACTTCAAACTCTAAAGGACATCTGGGTGTTCCCCAGGGTTGAGTGTCGGGCCGTTGGTAATGGTGTTCTGGTCAGGCTGCTTTGTATTATTACTTCGGTGCGTTACTTTGATTTTCAGTGTGGTCTGTCTGTGGGTTGCATCCCACAAATCTCTCCTTCCTCCTAAAGTGTGCATTCTTTCACTACTTCCCACAAATGTAAAATCATTATATTTGCGTTGGAATGGGCTAGAGGGAGTTTCCATATAGGCCTAGCAATCATTTTCCTTTTGAAATCCATAAAGGGAAGTGAACAAGTGCACATTTCAGGAGAAAGGAGAGATTAGGCTCTCCTCACTCAAGCCCTGAGATGGAAAGCCAAGAGCCCCTGGCTGAAATTGCTCATGTTGTAGTTCCCATTAGTCTATTGAATTAAAGCAATGCAATCAGGTTGATTTGAAAAATAAATGTAACACAGCTTAGAGCACGGTTGAATGGGACAGAGGGGCAGTTTAGAACGCATGGCTTGAGCTCAGCATGCATGTACGAGTGGAGGGCAAGGCAGGGGGATTGAGGGTGTTTGAGCGCAATGGCTGGGGTTATATTGGTCCTCAGCTAAATCTTTTGACACTTATGTGACACTGAGTTTAGTCACATGAGTCTAACCTTTACAAGCCATTATATACAGAGGCCCTATTGTAACTGTGCCCAAAAAATAAAAGTAACCAAAACCACAGCAGTCAGAAGTCCTGTAATGTAGGCCTAGGATTGGTTGTATAATTTAGGCACCAAACAAGAAAATGGACAATGGCAGTAAGTAATGCTCATTTCAAGGGACTACTTGAACTTGTCCAAACCGCTTTCTGTTGAAAAGCCTTTACCGTTACATTCCCCAGATATGTTTACGGTTTAGTCAGGCTATGTGATAAAAAGCCTCAAACAATGGCCGAGGGCATCTGCCTAAAGGGCAACTCTCCACTGTCAAGGTCAGCATTCATTACAGGTAATAACGGCTAGTCCTACTGTTTACATGAAGCCTCAGGCCTACTCATTTTCCCTCCTAGACATTTCCCCAAGCCCAATAAAAGGCTTCATTCTGATGATTGTGAATGAACAGAGTAAATCTGTTAATTAGGTACCATTCATGTGCTGCTGTTACACTGCTGGCCCATGGCCATCCAGGACAAAGGTTGAACGGCCCTGGAATAGTCACATTGTTCTAGTCAATGACTTTAGTTCTGTAGATGTGTGTGGCGGGTGTTTCTGTCGTCCTTTTGTCATGCTATGCCAGTTTGTGTGTCCTCGATTCCCTTGCTGTGTGGATGTACACACCTGCCCAACACATCCCTTACTTTTCATCAGTGTTTGAGTTGATCCGGTACATACACTTGTCTCTCTACTGCTTCATTACAGGCACCATAATATATGAACACTACTGGAAATGATCACCACACCCTAAATGAGTACAGAGCCAGGACTTTTCCCACTACACTTGATCAGTAGAATTTATATGCGTGATTTGGCTGTACCTGCAGTCAGTCAGTCATCCTTGTCCTAATTGCATTGGTGTGTTCAGTGTGCTCATTGTTTGATTTAAGTCACCTTAGACACATCTGTCTCTGTTCTGATGTCTCACATTTCTTTTTCTCTCTCCTCCCTCTGTTTCTAGCTCGGTAGAAAACGTTTTGAAAACACTTGTGAGAAGCTGCAGACCGTAAGTATATTTTGAAACCCCTATGATCTATGTATTTGTTAATGAATTCAGTTGCTGAGCTCATGGTTGCATTTAGGCCTACTCTTGGGACACTTGTGGGCAACACTCACACAGTAGGAGGACCATCTTAAGAGTTATTGTGTCTAGGGGTGTGAATGTTATAATGTTTAAATAAAAAAGAGATCTTAACATTAAAGATCCCTAACCTAAAACAATCCCCCACACTAAATAAAATCACTGTGCAGTGTGACCACCATTTTCCTCATGCGCCACGACACATCTCCTTCGCACAGAGTTGATCAGGCGTTTGATTGTGTCCTATGGAAGGTTGTCCCACTCTTCTTTAATGGCTGTGCGAAGTTGCTGGATATTGGCCGTAACTGGAACATGTGTCGTATGCGTTGATCCACAGCATCCAAACATGCTCAATCGGTGACATGTCTGGTGAGTATGCAGGCCATGGAAGAACTGGGACATTTTCAGCTTCCAGGAGTTGTGTACAGATCCTTGTGACATGGGGCTGTGCATTATCATGCTGACACATGAGGTGATGGCGGCAGATGAATGGCACGACAATGGACCTTAGGATCTCGTCACAGTATCTCTGTGCATTCAAATTGCCATCGATAAATTGCAATTGTTTGTTGTTCATAGCTTATGCTTGCCCATACCATAACCCCACCACCACCATGGGGCACTGTGTTCACAACGTTGACATCAGAAAACTGAGGCCAGTTGGACGTACAGCCAAATTCTCTAAAGCGACGTTGGCGGCTTATTGTAGAGAAATGAACATTCAATTCTCTGACAACCACTCTGGTGGATATTCCTGCATGCCAATTACACTCTCCCTCAAAGCTTGACATCTGTGGCGTTGTGACACAACTGCACATGTTAGTGGCCATTTATTGACTCCAGCACAAGGTGCAACTGTGCAATGTTCATGCTGTTTAATCAGCTTCTTGATATGCCACAGCTGTCAGGTGGATGGGTTATCTAGGAAAAATAGAAATGCTCACTAACAGGGATGTAAACAAATTTGTGCACAACATTTTAGAGGCTTTTTGTGTGTTTAAACATTTCTGGGATATTTTATTTCAGCTCATGAAACTTGGGACCAACACTTTACATGTTGCATTTATATTTTTATTCAGTGTAGAATAGAGAATATTCTATTTATTTTAGTTCTACCAGTTATCAACATATTGTTCAATGTTGAAAAAAAAATAAAGACCAGTGTTTATTCTGTGACTTTAGCTAATGCGCTTTTTGTTGTTGTTGCCGTGGTATCGTTTTGGTATAAAGATTCAGGATACTAAACCTGGTGTCCAAGTCCAAACTCTGGTAACGTGACGACACTTGTGCAATTATCACAAAACATATTGCAAGGCGAGACACAGATTACCAAGACATTTGTGCACCACAGTTCATTCTGCCTGCCCCCTCCCATTCTCCCTTGCCCTGGCAGCATCGCATTAGTGGAAGTCAAGACTGTTTCAGGGCAGGCCTGGTTATAGATGGATATGTTCGAGTCGTGTCATCTGGGACAATTGCTAACCCTTTCCTAACCTTAACCTAATTCTTCTAACCTGCTGTGTTAATTCTCCTAAACTGCTGCGTAAATTCTACAATCCTGCTACGAAAAGTCACTTCTGCTTGTCAAAACTGGAAGACCTGCCCTGAACAATCTTGGTTTCCACTAATGTGATAGAGCCTCGCGCTGGCTCGCCTGTTCTTTCTCTTCACTAATGATGCGATTGTGTGTTCAGTCTTCGGTTTGTTGCGTGTAGAATATCCTAGCCTTCATCGATGATAGGCCCTGCTTTACTGAAGTTGTGAAACATTGCAAGCCAAGAAATTGTGAGATACAGCATTCCATTGCGAGATGCAGATAGGACCATGCACTAGGCCTTTCTGTATGCCTGCCAGGTGGCCGACCTGCATATACTGTGCCTCTCCCCTCTTTTTCCATCCCTCTCTAGCTCGCTAGAAAAGATTCAAGTGTTTGTTCTCGGAAGTACGGCAACAAATCAGTCTCTTCTTTTCCAAAATACCTGATTCTTTCACATGGCATGTTAACCAATTGTGCTTACTTCAGCACTCCTGCCATTGAATGATAGACCTAGAGTAGAGATGCAGACAGAGGCACATGTCTACTCTGGATTAAATAAGACACATTCTGTGAAACTGAACTGTCAGGAACAATTCTCCCTTAGGGACTTAGTTTAGGCATATTGACTGACAATTTGTCAATGTCATAATGGCTAGTTCAATCCCTGGATGCAAAGCAAGACTAGGTTTGTGTGTGCATGTGTGTCGAGAAGCTTAGTCACTGAGTCCCTGAGTTGCTAGTGTACCTACTAGTTGGTTAATAATCCTATTAAATCTAATTCTGGCCTGTGGGAGAGTTTCCTGTTACTGTGAGCAGAGAAAACGGAGAGGGAGCGAGAGGTGGAATACAGACATTGTCATCCTACTAGAAACATGGTATAGAGAAGGTGGACCCACTTGTTTCCCTCTAGGTTACAGAGAGCTGGTAGTCCCATCCACCAAACTACCAGGTGTGAAACAGGGAAGTGGCTCAGGGGGTATGCTATTTTGGAATAGAGCAGACCTAACTCGTACTCTTAAATTAATCAAAACGGGTACATTTTACATTTTGGCTAGAAATTCTAAAGGAACTGATCTCAACAGAGAAAAATATTTTCCTGTGTGCTACCTATAACCCCCCCCCACTAGAATTCCCATACTTTAATGAAGACGGCTTCTTCATCCTAGAAGGGGAGATTAACCATTTCCAAGCCCAGGGACATGTACTAGTCTTTGGTGACCTAAATACCAGAACTGGACAAGAACCTGACACCCTCAGCACAGACGGGGACAAACAGCTACCTGGAGGTTACAGCGTTCCCTCCCCTAGGCACAACTAGGACAACATAACCAAATAAAATAGGTCACAACTCCTGCAGCCTTTTTTTTTTACATTTATTTAACCTCTCTGGGATTTGTGGGACGCTAGCGTCCCACCTCAACAACAGCCAGTGACATTGCAGGGCGCCAAATACAAAACAACAGAAGTCTCATAATTAAAATTCCTCAAACATACAAGTATTATACACCATTTTAAAGGTAAACTTCTTGTTAATCCAGCCACAGTGTCTGATTTCAAAAAGGCTTTACGGCAAAAGCATACCATACAATTGTTAGGTCAGTGCCTAGTCACAAAAAAATATACAGCCATTTTCCAGCCAAAGAGAGGAGTCACAAAAAGCAGAAATTGAGATAAAATGAATCACTAACCTTTGATGATCTTCATCAGATGGCACTCATAGGACTTCATGTTACACAATACATGTATGTTTTGTTCGATAAAGTTCATATTTATATCCCAAAATCTCAGTTTACATTGGCACATTATGTTCAGTAATGTTTTGCCTACAAAACATCCGGTGATTTTGCAGAGAGCCACATCAATTTACAGAAATTCTCATCATAAACTTTGAAAGATACAAGTGTTATGCATAGGATTATAGATACATTTCTCCTTAATGCAACCGCTGTGTCAGATTTCAAAAAGCTTTACGGTGAAAGCACACCATGCGATAATCTGAGTACAGCGCTCAGCCACCAAAACAAGCCATACAGATACCCGCCATGTTGTGGAGTCAACAAAAGTCAGAAATAGTGTTATAAATATTCACTTACCTTTGATCTTCATCGGAATGCACTCCCAGGAATCCCAGTTCCACAACAAATGTTTGTTTTGTTTGATAAAGTTAATCTTTATGTCCAAATACCTCCTTTTTGTTTGCGCGTTTAGTTCACTATTCCAAATGCACAAGGCGTGGGCTCTAAGTCCAGACGAAAAGTCAAAGTTCCATTACAGTTTGTAAAAACATGTCAACTGATGGTTAGAGTCAATCTTTAGGGTGTTTTTATAATAAATCTTCAATAATATTCCAACCGGACAATTCCTTTGTCTTTAGAAATGAAAGGGAACGAAGCCCGTGTTCACGGCCGCGCGCGTGACTAAACTAAAGGCTTTCAGCCAGACCACTGGTTCAAACAGCTCTTATTCGCTCCCCTTTTACAATAGAAGCCTGAAACAACGTTCTAAAGACTGTTGACATCTAGTGGAAGGCTTATGAAGTGCAATCTGACCAAATTTACACTGTATATTGGATAGGCAATTACTTGAAAAACTACAAACCTTACATTTCCCACTTCCTGGTTGGATTTTTTCTCAGGTTTTCGCCTGCCATATGAGCAAATAAGAGCTGTTTGAACCTGGCTGAAAGCCTTTAGTTTAGTCACGCGTGCGGCCATGAGCACGAGCTCCGTTCCCTTTCATTTCTAAAGACAAAGGAATTTACTCTGGGCACCTTATTGATTCAAGCTACTCGTTCACAAAGAAGTTACCTAGGCAAGTCAGTTAAGAACAAATTCTTATTTACAATGACGGCCTACCCCAGCCAAACCCGGGCCAATTGTGGGACTCCCAATCACGGCCAGATGTGATGCAGCCTGGCTTTGAACCAGGTACTGCAGTGACTCCTCTTGCATTGAGATGCAGTGTCTTAGACCACTGCGCCACTCTGTCGCACACTGGGTATGTACATAGTCAGTGGTAGGCTTCAAGGGGACTCCTACGTTAGGTACACCTATAACTCATCTCTTGGTAGTAGCACTGTAGACTACTTTATTACTGACCTCAACCCAGAGTCTCTGTGTTCAGTCAGCCCACTGACACCCCTTTCAGATCACAGCAAAATCAGTCTACCTGAACAGAGCAATACTCAATCATGAGACCTCAAAGCCAAAGGAACTGAATAATATTAAGAAATGCTACACAAGGAAGGTAGTGTCGAAACCTACCAAAGAACAATTAGGCAACAACAGTCATTTTTACATTTATATATTAAGAAATGCTACACAAGGAAGGTAGTGTCGAAACCTACCAAATAACAATTAGGCAACAACAGTCATTTTTACATTTTACATTTGTCATTTAGCAGACGCTCTTATCCAGAGCGACTTACAGTAGTGAATGCAAACATTTTATACATTTTTGTAGTTGTTGTACTTGCCCCCCCATGGGAATCGAACACACAACCCTGGCGTTGCACACACCATGCTGGCGTTGCACACACCATGCTCTATCAACTGAGCATGGCCTTTTAGACAACTTCCTTGACAAAACATTTCACTGTAATTGTGAAGGTGTGAACTTGGCAGTAGAATGCCTAAACAGTATATTTGACCTCTCGGCTTCCCTATCAAATGTTTTTTATTTTTTATTTAACTAGGCAATTCAGAACAAATTCTTATTTACGATGACGGCCTACCCCGGCCAAACGCTGGGCCAATTGTGCGCCGTCCTATGGGACTCCCAATCACAGCCGGATGTGACGCAGCCTGGCTTTGAACCAGGTACTGCAGTGACGCCTCTTGCACTGAGATGCAGTGCCTTAGACCGCTACGCCACTCGGGAGCCTCAAATGGTTTGATGAAGAATGCAAAAACCTGAAAGAGATCGAAACAAATGCATAGAGACCCAGAAAACCTGAATCTACGCCTTCACTATGGTAAATCACTAAACAATACAGAAATACACTATGGAAAAAGAAGGAACAGCACATTTGAAACCAACTCAATGTAATTGAAGAATCCATAGAATCTAACCACTTTTGGGAAAATTGGAAAACGCTAAACAAACAACACGAAGAGTTATCTATCCAAAACGGAGATGTACGGATAAACTACTAATCCAGTCTTTTTGGCCTTATAACAAAGAACAAACAGCAAAAACATTTACATGATAAAATCCAAATCTTAGAATCAACTATTAAAGACTACCAGAACACACTGGATTCTCCAATTACGTTGAATGAACTACAGAACAAAATACAAACCATCCAACCCAAAAAGGCCTGTGGTGTTGATGGTATCCTATTAGAAATTATAACATTTACAGACCACACATTCCAATTGGCTATACTTAAACTCTTTAATAACCTCTACAGGATCGGTGGGTCCCCCCGCAGGATGGTTGCGCTAATGTGATTAGCTTGAGGTTGTAAGTAACAAGAACATGTCCCAGGACATAGACATATCTGATATTGGCAGAAAGCTTAAATTCTTGTTAATCTAACTGCACTGTCCAATTTACAGTAGAGTGCACAGTTATGAACTTAAAGTTATTAATTAACCAATTAGACACATTTGGGCAGTCTTGATACATTTTAAACATATGCAATGGTTCATTGGATCAGTCTAAAACTTTGCACATACACTGCTGCCGTCTAGTGGCCAAAATCTAAATTACACCTGGGCTGGAATAATACATTACGGCCTTTCTCTTGCGTTTCAAAGATGAAAAGCACATGGTTTTTTCTTTGTATTATCTTTTACCAGATCTGTGTTATATTCTCCTATTTTCATTTCACATTTCCACAAAAGTCAAAAGTGTTTCCTTTCAAATGGTATCAAGAATATGGATATCCTTGCTTCAGGTCCTGAGCTACAGGCAGTTAGATTTGGGTATGTCATTTTAGGCAAAAAAAAAAGAGAAAAAAAAGGTCCGATCCTTAAGAGTTAACATCATCCTTAGCTCTGACATCTTCCCCAATATTTGGAACCAAGGACCGATAACTCCAATCCACAAAAGTGGAGACACATTTGACCCCAATAACTGCTGTGGGATATGCGTCAACAGCAACCTTCGGAAAATCCTCTGCATAATCATTAACAGCAGACTCAAACATTTCCTACTTGGCAAATGTCAAACTGTCTTTTTACCAAATTACCGTATGACAGACCACGTATTCCCCTGCACACCCTAACTGACAAAGAAACAAAACAAAGGCAGTCTTCTCATGCTTTGTTGATTTCAAAAAAGCCTTTGACTCAATTTGGCATGAGGGTCTGCTATACAAATTGATGGAAAGTGGTGTTGGGGGGGGGGGGGGGGGAACATAGGACAAAATCCATGTACACAAACAAGTGTGCGGTTAAAATGGGTAAAAACACATTTCTTTCCACAGGGCTGTGGGGTAAGACAGGGCTGCAGCTTAAGCCCCACCCTTCTGAAGTAAAATGTCTACTGTTTGCTGATGATCTGGACTTCTGTCCCCAACCATGGAGGGCCTAAAGTAGACAAAAATAATGGTGTTCCAAAAAAGGTCCAGTTGCCAGGACCACCGATACAAATTCCATCTAAACACCGTTGCCCTATAGCACACACAAATCTATACATGCCTCGGCCTAAACATCAGCGCCACAGGTAATTTCAACAAAGCTGTGAACGATCTGAGAGACAAGACAAGAAAGGCCTTCTATGCCATCAAAAGGAACATTTGACATACCAATTAGGATCTCGCTAAAAATATTTGAATCGGTTATAAACTCAGCAAAAAAAGAAAAGTCCCTTTTTCAGGACCCTGTCTTTCAAAGATAATTTGTAAAAATCCAAATAACTTCACAGATCTTAATTGTAAAGGGTTTAAACACAGTTTCACATACTTGTTCAATGAACCATAAACAATTAATGAACATGCACCTGTGGAACAGTCATTAAGACACTAACAGCTTACAGATAGTAGGCAATTAAGGTCACAGTTATGAAAACTTAGGACACTAAAGAGGCCTTTCTACTGACTCTGAAAAACCAAAAGAAAGATGCCCAGGGTCCCTGCTCATCTGCGTGAATGTGCATTAGGCATGCTGCAAGGAGGCATGAGGACTGCAGATGTGGCCAGGGCAATAAATTGCGATGTCTGTACTGTGAGACGCCTAAGACAGCGCTACAGGGAGACGGGACGGACAGCTGATCGTCCTCGCAGTGGCAGACCACGTGTAACAACACCTGCACAGGATCGGTACAGCCAAACATCACACCTGCGGGACAGGTACAGGATGGCAACAACTGCCCGAGTTACACCAGGAACGCACAATTCCTCCATCAGTGCTCAGACTGTCCGCAATAGGCTGAGTGAGGCTGGACTGAGGGCTTGTAGGCCTGTTGTAAGGCAGGTCCTCACCAGACATCACCGGCAACAACATCGCCTATGGGCACAAACCTACCGTCGTTGGACCAGACAGGACTGGCAAAAAGTGCTCTTCACTAACAAGTCGCGGTTTTGTCTCACCAGGGGTGATTGTCGGATTTGCGTTTATTGTCGAAGGAATGAGCGTTTCACCGAGGCTTGTACTCTGGAGCGGGATCGATTTGGAGGTGGAGGGTCCGTCATGGTCTGGGGCAGTGTGTCACAGCATCATCGGACTGAGCTTGTTATCATTGCAGACAATCTCAACGCTGTGCGTTATGGGGAAGACATACTCCCTCATCTGATACCCTTCCTGCAGGCACATCCTGACATGACCCTCCAGCATGACAATGCCACCAGCCATACTGGTCGTTCTGTGCGTGGTTTCCTGCAAGACAGGAATGTCCGTGTTCTGCCATGGCCAGCGAAGAGCCCGGATCTCAATCCCATTGAGCACTGTGACTTACCCAAACTTTGTACAGACTCAATTGAGCATAGCCTTGCTATTGAGAAAGGTTACCGTAGGTAGACATGGCTCTCAATAGAAGACAGGGTATGTATACACTGCCCACAAAATGAGGTGGAAACTGAGCTGCACTTCCTAACCTCCTGACAAATGTATGACCATGTTAGAGAGACATTTCCCTCATTACACAGACCCACAAAGAATATAAAAAATAATTTGATAAACTCCCATATCTATTGGGTGAAATACCAGTGTGCCATCACAGCAGCAAGATTTGTGTCCTATTGCCACAAGAAAAGGGCAACCAGTGAACAAACACCATTGTAAATACAACACATATTTGTTTTTATTTTCCCTTTTTTTACTGTTTGCTCATTGTTACAACACTCTATTTAGACATAACATTTGAAATGTCTTTGTTCTTTTGGAACTTGTGTGTGATATTTACTGGTCACTTTTGGTTTTTCACTTTTGTTTATCCATTTCACTTGCTGTGGCAGTGTAAACATATGTTTCCCATGCCAATAAAGCCCTTTGAATTGAATAGAGGTGAGGTGGAGGGCTATAACCCTGCATAACAGCTCTTCTGAGGTTGAAGTGCTGTTGACATTGTGTTCACACGTCTTCTCATGATCTGATTCCATTAGCTAAACTAAACACCAGCTTAACTGCCGTTGTTTCATATACCGTGTACAAATGGAATGCTAAGCCACAGCTGCGAAAATATAAATTCTATTATAAGGAATATATTTCTGTCTGCCAGCCCTTGATTTTGGACAATTTTCTATGTGCAACGCTACTCTTTGCATGTCTTGGTGTGGGATTTTTTATTTTTTTTATTGAACCTTTATGCTGTGGGGTCAGTTAGGAAATAGTAATTAATTAGTTGATTATTCGGCAGGTGTTTAAAAATAACTATTGCCGTATGCTTATCACATATTGTTAGTCCTTGGCGAGTGGAAATGAATGTATATAGAAATTGTCTTTAGATTATAGGCATATGGCTAATACACATTACACCAAACTGTAGTTCAATAAATAATATCATTGTTTTATTCTTCAGGTACTTCCCTGAGTCGGCCACCCAGGAGATGTTGGAGGAGTGGCGTCCACTGCTCTGTCCATTTGATGTGACCATGCAGAGAGCTATAGGATACTTAGAGCTCTTCCTTCCCACCACCCTACCACCAGAGCTGCACCACAAGGGCTTCAGGTGAGAACACGCACACGTACGCACACACACACACACACACACATCTCCACCACGTCATAGTTAATGGAAACCTTCCAAAAGTTCCCAGGTTTTTCATAAATCCCATTTGGTGGATTCCCTTACTGCTTATTCCGTCATGATTACAGGAAGGTTTCCAGAATTGTTCGTCTCTACGACATCACAAAACTTGACCATTTTAAAATACCATTTCAGTGTTGCCCCCAAAACATGATCACAATTGCTATTCTCTAATGAAAGGCAAGATAATATCTTGAGCATGCTGTAACTGCCACACGTATGACATTTGTTGTGTGTGTGTAGCACAGTAAGCGTTAGTATGGCGTTTGACAGACTGTTTGTTCACCAGGTTATGGTTTGATGAACTCATCAGCTTGTGGGTGGCAGTACAGAACCTTCCAGGTTGGGAGGTGGTAAGTTAGACATCGCTCACTTAATTGACACACTGTGTGTGTGTGTGTGTGGTAGTATTAGTCTGATGCCCAGTGTGTGTGTGTGTGGTAGTATTAGTCTGATGCCCGGTGTGTGTGGTAGTATTAGCCTGATGCCCGGTGTGTGTGTGTGTGTGGTAGTATTAGTCTGATGCCCGGTGTGTGTGTGTGTGTGTGTGGTAGTATTAGTCTGATGCCCGGTGTGTGTGTGGTAGTATTAGTCTGATGCCCGGTGTGTGTGGTAGTATTAGCCTGATGCCCGGTGTGTGTGTGGTAGTATAAGTCTGATGCCCGGTGTGTGTGTGTGTGTGGTAGTATTAGTCTGATGCCCGGTGTGTGTGTGTGGTAGTATTAGTCTGATGCCCGGTGTGTGTGGTAGTATTAGCCTGATGCCCAGTGTGTGTGTGTGGTAGTATTAGTCTGATGCCCGGTGTGTGTGTGGTAGTATTAGTCTGATGCCCAGTGTGTGTGTGTGTGTGGTAGTATTAGTCTGATGCCCAGTGTGTGTGTGTGTGTGGTAGTATTAGTCTGATGCCCGGTGTGTGTGTGGTAGTATTAGTCTGATGCCCGGTGTGTGTGGTAGTATTAGCCTGATGCCCGGTGTGTGTGGTAGTATTAGTCTGATGCCCGGTGTGTGTGTGTGTGTGTGTGTGGTAGTATTAGTCTGATGCCCGGTGTGTGTGGTAGTATTAGCCTGATGCCCGGTGTGTGTGTGGTAGTATTAGTCTGATGCCCGGTGTGTGTGTGGTAGTATTAGTCTGATGCCCAGTGTGTGTGTGTGTGTGGTAGTATTAGTCTGATGCCCGGTGTGTGTGTGTGGTAGTATTAGCCTGATGCCCGGTGTGTGTGTGTGGTAGTATTAGCCTGATGCCCAGTGTGTGTGTGTGGTAGTATTAGTCTGATGCCCAGTGTGTGTGTGTGTGTGGTAGTATTAGTCTGATGCCCAGTGTGTGTGTGTGTGTGGTAGTATTAGCCTGATGCCCGGTGTGTGTGTGTGTGTGTGGTAGTATTAGTCTGATGCCCGGTGTGTGTGTGTGTGTGTGGTAGTATAAGTCTGATGCCCGGTGTGTGTGTGTGTGTGTGGTAGTATTAGTCTGATGCCCGGTGTGTGTGTGTGTGTGTGTGTGTGTGTGTGGTAGTATAAGTCTGATGCCTGGTGTGTGTGTGTGTGGTAGTATTAGTCTGATGCCTGGTGTGTGTGTGGTAGTATTAGTCTGATGCCCGGTGTGTGTGTGTGTGTGTGTGGTAGTATTAGTCTGATGCCCGGTGTGTGTGTGTGTGTGTGGTAGTATTAGTCTGATGCCCGGTGTGTGTGTGGTAGTATTAGTCTGATGCCCGGTGTGTGTGTGGTAGTATTAGTCTGATGCCCGGTGTGTGTGTGTGTGTGTGTGGTAGTATTAGTCTGATGCCCGGTGTGTGTGTGGTAGTATTAGCCTGATGCCCGGTGTGTGTGTGGTAGTATTAGTCTGATGCCCGGTGTGTGTGTGTGTGTGTGTGGTAGTATTAGTCTGATGCCCGGTGTGTGTGTGGTAGTATTAGTCTGATGCCCGGTGTGTGTGTGTGTGTGTGTGGTAGTATTAGTCTGATGCCCGGTGTGTGTGTGGTAGTATTAGTCTGATGCCCGGTGTGTGTGTGGTAGTATTAGTCTGATGCCCGGTGTGTGTGTGGTAGTATTAGTCTGATGCCCGGTGTGTGTGTGGTAGTATTAGTCTGATGCCCGGTGTGTGTGTGTGTGTGTGTGTGTGTGGTAGTATTAGTCTGATGCCCGGTGTGTGTGTGTGGTAGTATTAGTCTGATGCCCGGGTGTGTGGTGTGGTAGTATTAGTCTGATGCCCGGTGTGTGTGTGTGGTAGTATTAGTCTGATGCCCGGTGGGTGTGGTAGTATTGGCAAGATGGCACAAACAGATCTGGCACCAGGCTTTTGTAGTACAGTTTCCATCATTACTTTTGATAGAAACAGAAACGTTGAACGATTCGCTAGCTTATTCCTCAATTAATGTTTTCCTCAGCATCTTGTCAACCTGTTTGCCCGGTTGGCCAACGACAACATTGGCTACATTGACTGGGACCCTTATATACCCAAGGTAAGGACACATTTGTCTAGCTGTGCCTATAAAACTACCCCATCAATTCCACCCTACCCCATCACACCATTGGTCTCTTCCAGCAGGTCCCAATTCACTCCCTTCCCCTTGGCCTTAAAGTCAACTTTACTTCCTGATTTGGCCTCGTTTTGCATCATTGCTCATTAAGAAATGCTATTGGCAGTGACAGAAGAAAAACAAGAGTTGTCTTGGGGGTGTGGTTTGTGGGTGTTTCTTCGGTGTGTCTTTGCCTTTCAATCACAACAAACAAGGACAGTTGCTAGCCAGTTGAGTTATTGAAAGAAAGCTGGCAACCTGCATCAAACATGTCACGTTTGCTTGATTATGAGCTAGCTAGCTAACGTTAGCTAGCAGGGATCAAACCTGTCTTCAGGTCCAACGTTAGGAATGCAAATCTTCCTCTCATGTTACACGTTAGGGAGAGGATATATATGTAGCTAATTACATCACATTATTATAGCCTAGTATCATAGTGGCATAGCCTATCAAATAATGGCATGCCTCCATGTGTTAATGGGCAAAAGGGGGCATGAATTGTTGACATAATTGTAATCCAAACCCAACCTTCATTTACCCATTGTGATGCACTAGGGTTCCATACTCTGTTTTAGACGAGACTGACTTTATGACCTAAATGATCCTATTTACACTTTGTAGTCAATTGTGACACTAGAATCAATGTTTCTGACTCATATCGATGCCACATAAGCTGTTTTATAAGGTGTAAGCTCCAGCACTGTACTGCTTAAACCTTTCCAGACCCTTCAGATCTGCAAAACATTGAAGGGGAAAGGGTCGTGGCTGCAAAGATCTTATCCCTGATAATTTGACCTGTGACCATTGGTTGTTGGTGTGCATGTTAAAGCACACCAGACATGACCAGACAGCCATTGAAAGTGATACCTGTTAGTGGCATTAACTACTGTATCACATTTCCCTGTTGATCCTCCTGGCTTGTCTTTTAGCGGGTTTGATACAGATACGTCACTGTTATCTGACTTAATTATGCCAACAGGCCCTGATCTGAAATGTGATGTAATGGAATGAATGAAAAATGATTTTGGTTTATCATTTTGAGTAGCCCCAAAAATATGAATTAAAAACAATATACAGTGCATTCGGAACGTATTCAGACCCCTTGACTTTTTCCACATTTTGTTGCGTTACAGCCGTATTCTAAAATGGATGAAAAAATAAATAAATCCTCATCAATCTACACACAATACTCCATAATGACAAAGCGAAAACAGGTTTTTAGAAATGCAAATGTATCAAAAATAAAAAACTGAAATGCTTTATTTACATTAGTATTCAGACCCTTTGCTATGAGACTCGAAATTGAGCTCAGGTGCATCCTGATTCCATTGATCATTCTTGAGATGTTTCTACAACTTGATTGGAGTCCACCTGTGGTAAATTCAATTAATTAGACATGATTTGGAAAGGCACACAGCTGTCTATGTAAGGCCCCACAGTTGACAGTGAATGTCAGAGCAAAAATCAGGCCATGAGGTCAAAGGAATTGTCCGTAGAGCTCCGAGATTCAGGATTGTGTCGAGGCACAGATCTGGGGAAGGGTACACCAAAACATTTCTGCAGCATTGAAGGTCCCCAGGAACACAGTGGCCTCCATCTTTCTTAAATGGAAGAAGTTTGGAACCACCAAGACTCTTCCTAGAGCTGGCCTCACGGCCAAACTGAGCAATTGGGGGAGAAGGGACTTGGTCAGGGAGGTGACCAAAAACCTGATGGTCACTCTTGACAGAGCTCCTCTGTGGAGATGGGAGAACCTTCCAGAAGGACAACTATCTCTGCAGCACTCCACCGAGCAGGCCTAAATGGTAGAGTGCCCAGACAGAAGCCACTCCTCAGTAAAAGGCACACGACAGCCCGCTATGAGTTTGCCAAAAGGCACCTAAAGAATCTGACCATGATTTTGCTTTGTCAATATGCAGTATTGTGTAGATTGATGAGGGGGAAAAAATGATTGAATCACTTTTAGAACAAGGCTGTAACGTAACAAAATGTGGGACAAGTCAAGAGGTCTGAATACTTTCCGAATGCACTGTATCCTGTGATCAGAATGTCATTGGCCAGCGGTTGCCAATTCCTGTCCTTGTGTACCACCATCAGTTCACATTTTTATTGTAGCCCCAGACAAGCACAACTGATTCTTGTCAACTAATCATCAGGACCTCAATGAGTTGAATCAGGCGTTTTTTGTCCGGGGATACAACAAAAATGTATGCTGTTGGGGGTACTCGAGGACTGGAGTTGGGAACCCCTGCATTGGACAACACATTCAATGAAAGAACAATAATGTATTAATCTTCACACGGATTGCTCCTTTTTGATTCCAGATCTTCACCAGAATCCTACGTAGTCTGAACCTCCCGGTGGGGACCAGTCAGATGCTGCTTCCCAGATACCTGACAAACGCCTACGACGTCGGGCACGTGGTCCTCTGGGTCTCAGCTTTACTGGTCAGTGTACACAATCTGTGTTGCCCAATCAATCCGTTTTATTTCTCCAAGTTCATTTCAGTTTTTTCATGTATGGCTGGTAGACATGAAGTAAATGTATTTTTAGAGCGGGAAAAAAATACTGTAATCATACAATGCAATACCATTAAGCCCTAGTTTATCAGAGAGGTTGGTGCTAAACTAAAGGACGGGGCTACGGCACACAGGGATATCGTAGACAACCCTGAAGCTACGGCCAAGGACAGGAACGAGTACAAGAAGTCCCGCTGTGACCTCCAGAGTCATCCTTTTGCTCATTTGATGATGTAGGAATAAGGTGGAATCATACTACAGAGGCTCTGACACCTCCCGCATGTGGCAGGGGCTACAGTCCATTACGGATTACAAAGGAAGAACCAGCTATGATCTGCCCAACGATGCCTCTACCAGATAAACTCAATGCATTTTTATGCACGCTTTGACAATGATAACATCGTGCCGGGTGTGAGGGCCACCACCGACCCATAGGACTGGGTGATCTCGCTCTCTGAAGCCGACGTAAGGTCTTTAATCAGGTCAACACCTGCAAAGCCGTGGGGCCCAACAGTATTCAAGAGCACGTTCTCCGAGCATGCGCAGAGTTGCTGGCAGGCATTTTCACAGTAATTTTCGATCTCTCCTTGTCCCAGTCTGTAATCCCCACATGCTTTAAGATAACCACCATCATCCCTGATCCCAAGAACTCTTAAGGCTTCATGCCACAATGGCTATTGGCCTGTAGCAACTTGTGGGATACATTTATACGGACAAGTGCTTTGAGGGGCTGGTTATCGCACACATTATCACCAGCATCCTAGACCCACTCCGACCCAACATCCATAGACGGTGCAATGTCAATTGCACTCCACGCTGCCCTCACCCACCTAGATAAGAGAAATACCTATGTGGGAATGCTGTTCATTGTCTACAGCTCAGCGTTCAACACCATTGTCCCCTCCAGGGTCGTCACCAAGCTTAGGACCCTGGTACTGAACACCTCCCTCTGCAACTGGATCCTGGACAACCTCTCCCTCAATGTCAGCAAGGGAAAGGATCTGATTGTGGACTACAGGAAACGAGAGGCGAGCACTTAAAAGGGTCCGCACACAGTCGTGAAGAAGGTGCGACAGCGCCTATTCCCCTTCAGGAGGTTGAAAAGGTTTGGCATGGGCCGTCAAATCCTCAAAAGGTTCTACAGCTGAACCATTGAGCGCATATAGACTGGCTGCATCACTGCTTGGTATGGCAATAGCACTGGCTTTGATCGCATAGCGCCACAGAGGGCGGTGAGGACAGCCCAATACATCACTGGGGCCGAGCTCACTGCCATCCAGGACCTCTATCTCTCTGCTTCCGCACAGCAAGCGCTACCGGTGCATCAACTCTGACACCAACAGGCTCCTGAACTGAACAGCTTCTATCCCCAAGCCATAAGACGGCTAAATAACGAACAAAATGGCTACATGGACTATCTGAATTGACACTTGCATAGTATATTTTTATTTTTGCACAGTCTATGCACACTCACAGGGCCCTACACACACACACACACACACACACACACACACACTCCATCATTAGCTCACACACAATATGCACATACATTTATACGGACACTAGACACTGCCACACCCACTCATATACAATCATCATATACGCTGCTGCTACTCTGTTTATCATATATCCTGATGCCAAGTCACCTTACCCCTATATTGTACATATCTACCTCTATCACTCCAGTATCCCTGCACACTGTAAATATGGTACTGGAACTGACCCTGTATGTAGTATGGTTACATACTTCCTCATGTGTTTTTGTTCTACATTAAGTAATTTTTAGTATTACATTGTTATTGATTACTGCATTATTGGGGTTAGAGCTTGTCAGAAAGGCATTTCACTGTACTTGTTCACGTGCCATAAAAATACTTTAACAAGACGCAATAGTACCCCTAAATAAGGTTAAGGAAAATAAACGTCCTCGCACTGTGAACAATTAAATATAATTATATATAAACTCAGCAAAAAAAGAAACGTCCTCGCACTGTTAACTGTGTTTATTTTCAGCAAACTTAACATGTGTAAATATTTGTATGAACATAAGATTCAGCAACTGAGACATAAACTGAACAAGTTCCACAGACATGTGACTAACAGAAATGGAATAATGTGTCCCTGAACAAAGGGGGGGTCAAAATCAAAAGTAACAGTCAGTATCTGGTGTGGCCACCAGCTGCATTAAGTACTGCAATGCATCTCCTCCTCATGGACTGCACCAGATTTGCCAGTTCTTGCTGTGAGATGTTACCCCAGTCTTCCACCAAGGCACCTGCACGTTCCCGGACATTTCTGGGGGGAAATGGACCAAGCCCTCACCTTCCGATCCAACAGGTCCCAGACATGCTCAATGGGATTGAGATCCGGGCTCTTCACTGTCCATGGCAGAACACTGACATTCCTGTCTTGCAGGAAATCACGCACCGAAGGACCAGTATGGCTGGTGGCATTGTCATGCTGGAGGTTCATGTCAGGATGAGCCTGCAGGAAGGGTACCACATGAGAGGAGGAGGATGTCTTCCCCGTAACGCACAGCATTGAGATTGCCTGCAATGACAACAAGCTCAGTCTGATGATGCTGTGACACACTGCCCTAGACTATGATGAACCCTCCACCTCCAAATCAATCCCGCGCCAGAGTACAGGCCTCGGTGTAACGCTCATTCCTTCGACGATAAATGCGAATCCGACCATCACCCCTGGTGAGACAAAACCGCAACTCGTCAGTGAAGAGAACTTTTTGCCAGTCCTGGCAAAATCCAGAAAAACACATGTCAAAAAAATTTATAAAATGATTTGCATTTTAATGAGGGAAATAAGTATTTGACCCCTCTGCAAAACATGACTTAGTACTTGGTGGCAAAACCCTTGTTGGCGATCACAGAGGTCAGACGTTTCTTGTAGTTGGCCACCAGGTTTGCACCCATCTCAGGAGGGATTTTGTCCCACTCTTCTTTGCAGATCTTCTCCAAGTCATTAAGGTTTCGAGGCTGGCGTTTGGCAACTCGAACCTTCAGCTCCCTCCACAGATTTTCTATGGGATTAAGGTCTGGAGACTGGCTAGGCCACTCCAGGACCTTAATGTGCTTCTTCTTGAGCCACTCCTTTGTTGCCTTGGCCGTGTGTTTTGGGTCATTGTCATGCTGGAATACCCATCCACGACCCATTTTCAATGCCCTGGCTGAGGGAAGGATGTTCTCACCCAAGGTTTGACGGTACATGGCCCTGTCCATCGTCCCTTTGATGCGGTGAAGTTGTCCTGTCCCCTTAGCAGAAAAACGCCCCCAAAGCATAATGTTTCCACCTCCATGTTTGACGGTGGAGATTGTGTTCTTGGGGTCATAGGCAGCATTCCTCCTCCTCCAAACACAGCGAGTTTAGTTGATGTCAAAGAGCTCCATTTTGGTCTCATCTGACCACAACACTTTCACCCAGTTGTCCTCTGAAGTCATTCAGATGTTCATTGGCAAACATCAGACGGGCATGTATATGTGCTTTCTTGAGCAGGGGGACCTTGCGGGCGCTGCAGGATTTCAGTCCTTCACGGCGTAGTGTGGTACCAATTGTTTTCTTGGCGACTATGGTCCCAGCTGCCTTGATGTCATTGACAAGATCCCGTGTAGTTCTGGGCTGATTCCTCACCGTTCTCATGATCATTGCAACTCCACGAGGTGAGATCTTGCATGGAGCCCCAGGTCGAGAGATATTGACAGTTCTTTTGTGTTTCTTCCATTTGCGAATAATCGCACCAAATGTTGTCACCTTCTCACCAAGCTACTTGGCGATGATCTTGTTGCCCATTCCAGCCTTTTTTAGGTCTACAAACTTGTCCCTGACATCCTTGGAGAGCTCTTTGGTCTTGGCCATGGTGGAGAGTTTGGAATCTGATTGATTGCTTCTGTGGACATGTCTTTTTTACAGTTAACCTCTCTAGGGTATGTGGGACGAAATCGTCCCACCTACTCAACAGCCAGTGGAATCCCGTGGCGCATTATTCAAATACCATAGAAATGCTATTACTTCAATTTCTCAAACATATGACTATTTTACACCATTTTAAAGACAAGACTCTCGTTAATCTAACCACACTGTCCGATTTCAAAAAGGCTTTACAACGAAAGCAAAACATTAGATTATGTCAGCAGAGTACCCAGCCAGAAATAATCAGACACCCATTTTTCAAGCTAGCATATGTCACATAAACCCAAACCACAGCTAAATGCAGCACTAACCTTTGATCTTCATCAGATGACAATACTAGGACATTATGTTATACAATACATGCATGTTTTGTTCAATCAAGTTCATATTTATATCAAAAACCAGCTTTTTACATTAGCATGTGACGTTCAGAACTAGCATACCCACCGCAAACTTCCGGTGAATTTACTAAATTACTCACGATAAACGTTCACAAAAAACATAACAATTATTTTAAGAATTATAGATACAGAACTCCTTTATGCAATCGCTATGTCCGATTTTAAAATAGATTTTCGGCAAAAGCACATTTTGCAATATTCTGAGTAGATAGCCCAGCCATTACGGGCTAGCTATTTAGACACCCAAGTTTGGCCCTCACCAAACTCCGATTTACTCTTAGAAAAATGTGATTACCTTTGCTGTTCTTCGTCAGAATGCACTCCCAGGACTTCTACTTCAATAACAAATGTTGGTTTGGTTCAAAATAATCCATAGTTATGTTCAAATATCCTCTGTTTTGTTCGTGCATTCAAGACACTATCCGAAGGGTGACGCGCCCGACGCGTTTCGTGACAAAAAAAAATCTAAATATTCCATTACCGTACTTCGAAGCATGTAAACCGTCGTTTAAAATCAACTTTTATACGATTTTTCTCGTAAAAAAGCGATATTCCGACCGGGAAACCCTGTTTTAGTTCAAAGACGAAAAAATAAAAACATGGTGTCGCCTCGTGCACGCGCCTCAGTCTCATTGTTCTCTGATCGACCATTATCCAAATGCGCTAGTGTTTTTCAGCCAGGGCCTGCAAAGACATCATTCACCGGTTTGCCGCCTTCTGAGAGCCTATGGGAGCCGTAGGAAGTGTCACGTTACAGCAGAGATCCTCAGTTTTCAATAAAGAGAGTGTATAAGCCCAAGAAATGGTCAGACAGGCCGCTTCCTGTAAGGAATCTTCTCAGGTTTTTGCCTGCCATATGAGTTCTGTTATACTCACAGACACCATTGAAACAGTTTTAGAAACTTTAGTGTGTTTTCTATCCAAAGCCAATAATTATATGCATATTCTAGTTTCTGGGCAGTAGTAATAACCAGATTAAATCGGGTACGTTTTTTTATCCGGCCGTGCAAATTCTGCCCCCTACCCTAGAGAGGTTAACAAGCTGCGGTTAGGAGCACTCCCTTTAAGAGTGTGCTCCTAATCTCAGCTCTTTACCTGTATAAAAGACACCTGGGAGCCAGAAATCTTTATGATTGAGAGGGGGCCAAATACTTATTTCCCTCATTAAAATGCAAATCAATTTATAACATTTCTGACATGCGTTTTTCTGGATTTTTTTGTTCTGGCTCTCACTGTTCAAATAAACCTACCATTAAAATTATAGACTGATCATTTCTTTGTCAGTGGGCAAACGTACAAAATCAGCATGATCAAATACTTTTTTCCCCCACTGTATATATTTATTTATTTATTTTAATGTTAAGCATCTGTTTCTGTGATTGCAGGGAGGCCCCAGTAAGCAAGCCCAGGCACAGCTCAGTGGCCTTTTCAACAGCATCACATCTTTCTTCCACCCATCCAACCATGGACGCTGGCTGGTGAGTCACTGGAACTCTCACTTCCTGTGGATGTCTTCTTTGGAAGGCTCAGGATCTGGTAGTACTGCTAGTTCAGAAATAACACCCTGATGACATATGAGAGAGAGGCAGCAACCAGCCGTGCTATAAAAGGTTAACCTGATACCGGGGGCACACACCATTCTGTTCTAGGAACATCCCCCCCTCCGTCATCAGACCAGAGCCTCTGGCTACAGGCAGTGTCTTCAGTCATACACAAATGTTTATTTATGGGTGAGGGACATAGACCTGGGTTCAGATAGCATTACATATACTAAACCTGGGCTCGATTGAGCATGTCTGACGCAATAGAATGCTCGTAACAGTGCACACCCTGCTCGTTTGGCACTCCAGCTAAAGTGAAAGATTTCAAATAGTTTTTGAACCCAGGTCTGGAGGGAGAGTTGTTTGTGACCCCGTTTTGTTGCTGGGAAACCCGAGCAACTCGTGAGATTCTCTCCTGACCCGTCAGATGTTGAAGTTTTATTGCAATTAGGTGAATGTGTACAGACAACCTGACGTTCTTGGGACCTGTGTCCAATTTGAGGGCACTATGTGTCCTGGCTTGGCAAAAGTTGTATTGTGTAATGTAATGGTCATCACTGAAGTGACATAGAAAGACACAGGGTTTGTTTAGGATTAATAAAATGACTTTGGCCTGACATTTGACATTCCGTCAGCCACTTAGGGAGCTGGATCTTTGACAGACATTCCAGATCTTAGTCCGTCAGTCTTTATATAGAGATAAAACTGTGCACAATCTAAGGCCATGCTGTCCTGACTGGTTATTGGTTCTAAGGCCATGCTGTCCTGACTAGGGCTGTTATGGTGACCGTATTCCCGCCACACCGGCGGTCATGTAGCATGAAGGCAGTCAAATTCCATGTGACCGTTTAGTCACGGTAATTAGGCTTCTCCACGCTCTGATGCTGCTGATGGTCATTAGTAGCCTACCAAACTTGCTAACTGCCTGGTACTCAGCACTCTATTGTCCCTCTAATCACTCTGACATCAATGCAAATGTATTCGATAATCTAATCAAACGCTTCATGAGTGCCCATGAGCTCATGTTGCCAACATTTCTATAGGCTATGCAATTGCATGAAAAAACAGAGTGATGGCCTTTATTAAAAAGAGGTTCAGCTTTCTATAGGCTAGGCCTACTATATTTATTTCTCAACTTTCCTAATATTAAGCACATTGCTTGTCTTTACAACAGGAGTATAGCCTACCTGGCTGGCATGAAAATAAACCACAGGGAAAAGTGTCCTTCATTCACTATTTAATTGCATAGATGACATGTATTTTTTCCCGCTGCCCCTGTTTCGAGACAGGTGCATGATAATGGTCCATTCTAAATCAAACCAAATTTCACACATGTATTATTTAGTATATGTAAAGACCAGATTAAATCAGGAATAGTCTGATGGGTGACAATATTAGCCTATCACTTGTGAATTATATATTATCACTTGTGAATGATGCCCAGCATAAGAAACAATGCCTTTTTTTTGCAACTTTTTCTAATCATAGTCGCACACCTCATGTAGCTTTGCCCGTACGCCTATATGTTTTAGTAAGGTTTGCATCACAACTTAAGTGGCCAAATATCTTAAAATTAAGCATATTAAGCTGCTTTACTTTTTACCTTTATTTAACTATAAGCAGCACGTGAGTTTCAAGTTTGGGGAAGATAATTTTCACCATAAAAATGCACATTTATAATAAAAGCATTACATGCATAATCGCATTCGTGGTCACTTTTGATGATGGTGTTTTCCCGCTAATGGAACATTTGCTCTTATAGCCTACTGCTCTGTGCACATCGCATCCCACAACTCTCCCAGGCTATGTTTGGAATATTTGTGTCTCGGACAGAATATAATAGGTAAACCTTTTGTACTATGGGGGATAGTAGATTGACATGGACTAGTGCTTTTGCTGTTTCTTAGGCCTACTCATCTTGTTGGCTAACGAAAAAAGTAAATGTGGACAGTTCTTCAAATATCTTCAATATGCACGTCTGAATTGGATAAGGATGCGCGCAGTTGCTTCCCTGATGTGTCGGTCTTCACTTGTAGCCTGTGAGAAAGACCCGATCACGTGATGGAGCGCACTGCACTCTCGGAGAAGGGCATAACGGCCACTGGACGCAAAAGGCATGGATTTGTTTAGGGTGCATTACGGCCACATGGGATGCCGCCGTGAAATTCTAGGCATTATCAAGTACTTGTCAAATTAAACATAAAGAAATAGGTATTCCTATGTTAACTGCTCAACACAGAATAGCCACATGTGCACACTCCCTCAAATCATTTGGAGAAAATATCCTTTCTATTTTATTCAGCTTTGTTCAATTGTATTCTTCATACTATAAAATAATGCCACGGAATTCCACGGTGTCTGTCTTTATGTCCTCCCACCGGTCTCTCAACCAGTGTGTCTCTAACCCTGTCTGTCACTGTCTTTATGTCCTCACACTTGTCTCTGTCTTTCTATTCCCAGATGAAGTTGATGAAGCTGCTGCAGCGCCTCCCGGCCAGTGTGGTGCGGCGGCTCCACCGGGAGCGCTACCGGAAACCCACGTGGCTCACGCCGGTACCGGACAGCCACAAGATGACAGAGGCGGACATCACGGCGTTCGTGGAGAGTATGATGCAGCCTGTGCTGCTGGCCATGTTCAGTAAGACGGGTAGTCTGGACGCTGCTCAGGCCCTGCAGAACCTGGCCCTCATGAGGCCTGAACTCGTCATACCACCAGTGCTGGAGAAGTGAGTCAAATCAAACAGTCTGTCTGATTAGTGGATGGGCAGTGTTTCCTCTTTCATTGTATAGATGGGGCGGGCCCCACAACATCTGTTGTCCCCCAATGCCTAAAGCCTTCAACCCTTTAGTTTATTTCTATTTAACTTTAGACTCCCTGAATATTAAATCGGGACTTGTGTGCTCTGCCTGGAAAATAGGCTAATCTATGGGAAACACTGGGTAGAGGTTACAGAGGGAAGAATTGGAATTGGGTTCTGTATTCCAAGAGGCAGATTAACTAAAGTTCTAAGGCAAATGCCACAAAAACAGTAAACAAAGCTATTTGTCTTAGGGCTGGGCAATATAGCCAAAATATCATATCACAATATTTTTGGCAGTATTTGACATTATGTTTCTCAATTCTGTCTTGTCCTCTCTTTATAGAACCTACCCTGCTATGGAGACACTGACAGAGCCCCACCAACTGACTGCCACACTGAGCTGTATGATCGGTGTGGCTCGCAGCCTGGTGTCTGGGGGCCAGCGCTTCCCCGAGGGCCCCACACACATGATGCCCCTCCTCATGCGGGCCCTTCCCGGGGTCGACCCCAACGACTTCAGCAAGTGCATGGTGGGTAATGGAGTTCAGGGGAAGAAGAAGCTCTCGTAGGCCTACACTGGGTTATCTTGGGTACAGAGATTGTCATCAATTTGGAAGTGTGTGTGTGTGTTGCAGGTCTAACTTTTGCTCTCCCTCCTTTCTGTAGATAACATTCCAATTCATTGCTACGTTTGCGACTCTTGTGCCTTTGGTGGACTGTTCATCTGCTGTTCATGAAAGGAGCGACCTGACAGAGGTGGAGAGAGAGCTGTGCTCAGCCTCTGCAGAGTTTGAGGACTTTGTTCTTCAGTTCATGGACAGGTATGAGTATGGAGAACGAAGTCAATGTACACAATATATACAAAAGTATGTGGACACCCCTTCAAATGAGTGGATTTGGTTATTTCAGCTTCACCCATTGCTGACAGTTGTATAAAATCGAGCACACAGCCATGCAATCACCATAGACAAACATTGGCAGTAGAATGGCATACTGAAGAGCTCGGTGACTTTCAACGTGGCACCGTCATAGGATGCCACCTTTGTAACAAGTCAGTTGGTCAAATTTCTGCCCTACAAGAGCTGCCCCGGTCAACTGGTAAGTGCTGTTATTGTAAAGTGGAAACGTCTAGGAGCAACAACGGCTCAGCCACGAAGTGGTAGGCCACACAAGCTCACAGAACGGGACCGCGAGGGTTGAAGCGCGTACAAATCTTCTGTCCTCTGTTGCAACCCTCACTACTGAGTTCCAAACTGCCTCTGGAAGCAACGTCAGCTTCATGAAGCTCCCAACTGTTCATCTGGAGCGTCATGAAATGGGTTTCCATGGCCGTGCAGCCGCACACAAGTCTAAGATCACAATGCCAAGAGTCGGCTAGAGTTGTGTAAAGTTCACCGCCATTAGACTCTGGAGCAGTGGAAACGCGTTCTCTGGAGTGATGAATCACACTTCACCATCTGGCAGTCCAACGGACAAATCTGGGTTTGGCGGATGCCAGGAGAGGGCTACCTGCCCCAATGCATAGTGCTTACTGTAAAGTTTGGTGGCGAAGGAATAATGGTCTGGGACTGTTTTTCATAGTTTGGGCTAGGCCCCTTCCAGTGAAGGGAAATCTTATCGCTACAGCATACAATGACATTCTAGACGAATTTGTGCTTCCAACTTTGTGGCAACAGTTTGGGGAAGGCCCTTTCTTGTTTCAGCATGACAAGGCCCCTGTGCACAAAGCGAGGTCCGTGCAGAAATGGTTTGTCGAGATTGGTGTAGAAGAACTTGACAGGCCGACAGAGTCCTGACTAGAGGTCGACCGATTATTCGGCATTTCAAGATTATTCGATTTCACGTTTTCATAACAATCGGTATTTTTGGACACCGATTATGGCCGATTACATTGCACTCCACGAGGAGACTGCGTGGCAGGCTGACCACCTGTTACGCAAGTACAGCAAGGAGCCAAAGTAAGTTGCTAGCTAGCATTAAACTTATCTTATAAAAAACAATCAATCTTAACATAATCACTAGTTAACTACACATGGTTGATGATATTTCTAGTTTAACTAGCTTGTCCTGCATTGCTAATAATCAATGCGGTGCCTGTTAATTTATCATCGAATCACAGCCTACTTCGTCAATTGTCTTTGCACCAATGTGCCTAACCATAAACCTCAATGCCTGCCTGCCTTATATTTTTTTGAACCTGCATATTTAGTGAAAATAAATTAATGTTAGCAGGCAATATTAACTAGGGAAATTGTGTCACTTTGCGTTCTGTGCAAGCAGAGTCAGGGTATATGTAGCAGTTTGGGCCTCCTGGCTCGTTGCGAACTGTGTGAAGACCATTTCTTCCTAACAAAGACCGTAATTAATTCGTCAGAATTTTACATAATTATGACATAACATTATAGGTTGTGCAATGTAACAGCAATATTTAGACTTAGGGAAGCCACCCGTTAGATAAAATACGGAACGGTGCTGTATTTCACTGAAAGAATAAACGTTTTGTTTTCGAAATGATAGTTTCCGGATTTGATCATATTAATGACCTAAAGCTCATATTTCTGTGTTTTATTATTTTATAATTAAGTCTATGATTTGATATTTGATAGAGCAGTCTGACTGAGGTAGGCAGCAGCAGGCTCGTAAGCATTCATTCAAACAGCACTTTCCTGCGTTTGCCAGCAGCTCTTTGCAATGCTTCAAGCACAGCGCTGTTTGACTTCAAGTCTATCAACTCCTGAGATTAGGCTAGCAATACTATAGTGCCTATAAGAACATCCAATAGTCAAAGGTATATGAAATACAAATGGTATAGAGAAAGAGAGAGTCCTATAATAACTACAACCGAAAACTTCTTACCTGGGAATATTGAAGACTCATGTGAAAATGAACCACCAGCTTTCGAATGTT
This sequence comes from Salmo salar, assembly GCF_965601325.2. Classification (NCBI taxonomy): domain Eukaryota; kingdom Metazoa; phylum Chordata; class Actinopteri; order Salmoniformes; family Salmonidae; genus Salmo; species Salmo salar. The sequence continues at coordinate 27,180,042 of NC_138318.1, read as the reverse complement.
CTCATGTTCTGAGCAAGGAACTTAAATGTTAGCTTTTTTACATGGCACATATTGCACTTTTACTTTCTTCTCAAACTGTGTGTTTGCATGATTTAAACCAAATTGAACATGTTTCATTATTTGAGACTAAATATATTTTTTTCAATGTATTATATTAAGTTAAAATAAGTGTTCATTATATATAATCAACACTTTTGTTTTAACTTAATATAATATATTGAAAAAAATCTACTCTGTCCACTCTTCTGGGAATGCTTTCCACTAGATGTTGGAACATTGCTGCAGCGACTTGTGTCCATTCAGCCACAAGAGCATTAGTGAGGTCAGGCACTGATTTTGGACGATTAGGCCTGGCTCACAGCCTGCATTCCAATTGATTCCAAAGGTGTTTGCGGGATTGAGGTCAGGACTAGAGTCTGTAATAGCAGTGAATTTGGGACCAACTCCATAATAATGCCCATGATTTTGGAATGAGAGGTTTGATGAGCAGGTGGCCACATACTGTTGGTCATGTATGTAGCCTATGTATGTGTGCATGTCATCAGTGGAACAGTATAGCAGTTCTAAACTGTGTCTGTGTTTGTCTCTGTCCAGGTGTTTTGCCCTGATAGACAGCAGTACTCTAGAGCAGACCAGAGAGGAGACAGAGACAGAGAAGATGACCCATCTGGAGAGCCTGGTTGAGCTGGGACTATCTTCTACCTTCAGCACCATCCTCACACAGTGCTCCATAGACATCTTCAAGGTAGGACTCACTCACTCACTCATTCACTCATTCACTCACTCACACTCAACCGTTTGTTTCTCCTGGCTGTACTCAGGTGGCTCTGGAGAAGGTCTTCAACTTTGCCACCACCAACATCTTTGAGACTCGTGTGGCTGGCAGGATGGTGGCTGACATGTGCAGAGCAGCCTCCAAGTGTCACCCGGCACAGTCTCTGAAGCTTTTTGTTCCCCACTGCTGCAATGCCATAAACCAGATCGCTGTCAGTAAGTATTCACTAAGTAGGAAGTGTGTTCTGTTTGTGTGCAGGGCTATAAATCCAAATCTTGATTTGATCAAGATGATGCTGTGTTTTGATTTGCTATGGAGGGCTTAGAGTTGGAGAAGTGGGAATCATTGGGTCCTTGTTCTGAGTTGGCCTCAGAGTATCTCACTATCTCTGTCATGTTATTGTTCTTGATGATGATGATGATTTTCCAGATGAAGAGGTGTTGAGTGAGGAGGAACTGGATAAGGAGTTACTATGGAACCTTCAGCTACTGTCAGAGGTGAGATCATCATCCTGCATTCATACCGACTGGACTGAGAGTTCCCTTCACCTGTCAGTACACACAGGAAAACATTTTTGAAATGCGGGAGTTACTAACCTAATGTTGTCTGATAAGAAAGCTTATTTTTGTTTTCTGTAGCAAAATATATATATATATCTTTTTTTTTGTGCCCTAATGAACAGAACACAGGTGGCGTCTGTATTTTCTCTCCTAACCTTGTTCTCCCAGGTGACTCGTGTGGACGGGGACAAGATCCTCCCCTACAGCACCCAGCTGGTTCAGATCCTGCAGCTGACCCTCCATCTGAAGTGTAAACAGGGCTACACCCTGGCCTGTAACCTGCTGCATCATATCCTGAGGTCTACAGCCCTCATCTACCCCACAGAGTACTGCAGTGTACCAGGAGGCTTTCAGCAGCCCACACAAGACTACCTGCCCATCAAGGTATGTACAGTATAGGGTTAAGTACAGGGTTAGGGTTAGTGGTACATGCAGGGCTGGTGTTAGGGGTAACACATCTATCTACCCCACAGAGTACTGCAGTGTACCAGGTGACTTTCAACAGCCCATATAGGACTACCTACTCATCAAGGTATCAAGTTCAAAACTTTAGTTTTATATTTTTTCAGATTCCTGCCTGCCAAATTTCTGCTACATATTCTTTGGTAGGAATATATTTTTATAACCCAGAAGACCCCAAAAAATGGTGATTATCGAGCACTTCTGTCCATTTCTACATTTACATTACATTTTAGTCATTTCAGACACTCTTATCCAGAGCGACTTACAGTAGTGAATGCATACATTTCATACATTTTTTTCTTTTCTTTTTTTTTTCTCGTACATTTCTATCACAAATGGTGTTATTTTATAACTTTTTACATTATCTTCTTGATTGGTCTTATCATTTATCAGTCACTCTGGACCTTTGGAAAGAAAGTGTGCCAAAGGAACCAGACCAGACTAGTAGAGTGGTCCAGGGCATAACATGCCTCTGCCCTGTTAACTCTCTATTTCTCCCCCCTCCCTTCCTCATTTACCTCCTCAGCCCTCCCCCTGTCCACTTAGTCAGTGAGAAGGGTCCATAGAGATGGATAGAGGACACCTATCTTTGCCCATAGGAAGTCCAATGGTGAAATCCCAGCCCACACTAAAAGGCCTTTGTGGCAAGTGCACCCTCTATCCATCTCTATGGAAGGGCCTGGAGTGTGATCCTATTATGTCTTAGGTAGAGACATAACCTTTCTCCCCGAAGTGGGCACTTGTTCACTTCCCTTCATGGATTTGAAAGGAAATACCTGGTATATGGAAACTCACTTCAGGCCATGCCTTTTAACAATCCAATGCTTTAAAATGTGTGTGGAGTAGTGAACGACCATTCACTTCAGGACGAAGGAGTGATTATTGGGACGCACCCCAGGGCAGCTTGTTGGCTAGCTCAATGGATTAAAGCCTGTATGGCACTAGATGCCAAATAAGGTGTCTTGCCTGCTGTTCTTAGAATTGATGTCACGACTACAAGACAAGCGCGTGTGTGTTTTGTATGTCTCTGTGTGTGTGTTATTTGCGTGCATGTCAATGACTATATATGAATGAACAAAACCATTGATCATGTGACACCATTCATTTCTATGTGAAGACTCAATAGTGCTTTTAGGCCAAATGAAGTTGGTTAAGATGGCATCTCATGGAGACACAACATGCGCAGTTTGAGCAACTCCAGGAAGTGATGTTGCAGGCTCGCTCAGTGCTGCCCCCTTTCATTGAGTAAATGCGTCAGCATGCTTCAGTTTGGCTAACCAAAGTCGGCTTGGCGACCCGAACGAGTGCTCGCATACTCCCTTAAAAGACATTCGCTTGAAAAACAAGAAAAAAGCGTCAATAGTACTGTTTGTCCAGTATACACTTCCTCAAAATAGTCTGAATTAATCTAAGATGACTCAAGAAATCTGTCATTGATTTCAACGTTTTTGCCGAGGAGATTTTAGTCGTACATCTAACTAAGATGTTTGGTGCAGTATTTCTAAATAACAAAATGTGCATGAAAACGAGTCTTCTCTTGTTGAACGACAACAAAGACCTTACTGAAGAATCCCAACTGTTGACCAATCACCGACTTGGGCTTGCCTCAAGACAAAATGTGTAGCCGAACAACTGGGGAAAAAAACAAACAAGAACTTTACGTGTCGTCATAATATATGCACAAACTGTTTCGGCTGGGAAGCATGCGGATGCCTTAACTCCAATTGAAAGCTGACCAGTGTACTGCAGGCTGCCTGACATTAGCAACTCAATTATCTTACATTTTTAAATAATGCTGTGGGGAGTTCACATAGGTCCTTTTATTAACATTTGGCATAGGTCCTTTATAAACATATGGTGTAAGGCTACATAGGTCAAGACATGATTATAATACATTGATAGCCATGACTTAGTGGACCAGGCACCACTGAGATTATATTATGTGGTTTGAATAGACATGTTCTCTTTACAGTCCACAATCCACATGACCATAGTTAACCTCTTTGATTGTGTACAGTGCATTCAGAAAGTATACAGACCCCTTGACTTTTTCCACATTTTGTTACGTTACAGCCTTATTCTAACATTGGACATTTTTTTATTTAATCAATCTACACAACATACCCCATAATGACAAAGCGAAAACAGAAATTGTTGCACATTTATAAAATATAGAAAACAGCAATACCTTATTTACATGTATTCAGACTCTTTGCTATGAGGCTCATTGAGCTCAGGTGTATCCTGTTTTCATTCATCATCCTTGAGATGTTTCTACAACTTGATTGGAGTCCACCTGTGGTAACTTCAATTGATTAGATATGATTTGGAAAGGCACACACCTGTCTATATGAGGTCCCACAGTTGACAGTGCATGTCAGAGCAAAAACCAAGCCATGAGGTCGAAAGAATTGTCCGTAGAGCTCCGAGACAGGATTGTGTCGAGGCACTGATCTGGGGAAGGGTACCAAAACATTTCTGCAACACTGACGGTCCCCAGGAACACAGTGGCCTCCATTTTTAAATGGAAGAAGTTTGGAACCACCAAGACTCTTCCTAGAGCTGGCCTCACGGCCAAACTGAGCAATCGGTGGAGAAGGGACTTGGTCAGGGAGGTGGACCAGAACCCGATGATCACTCGATAGAGCTCCAGACTTCCTCTGTGGAGATGGGAGAACCTTCCAGAAGGACAACCATCTCTGCAGCACTCCACCAAGCAGGCCTTTATGATAGTGTGGCCGGATGGAAGCCGTGACAAGCGGGCACATGACAGCCCGCTTGGGGTTTGCCAAAAGGCACCTAAAGGACTCCCAGACCACGAGAAACAAGATTCTCTGGTCTGATGAAACCAAGATTGAACTCTTTGGCCTGAATGCCAAGCCTCATGACTGGAGGAAACCTGGCACCATCCCTACGGTGAAGCATGGTGGTGGCAGCATCATGCTGTGGGGATGTTTTTCAGTGGCAGGGACTGGGAGACTAGTCAGGGTCAAGGAAAATATGAACGGAGCAAAGTACAGAGATCATTGATGAAAACCTGCACATAAACAGCAAGCTGCTCTTTTTCGGATATTCTGGCCTGCACACCCGAATAGACCCTGCTCATGTTAGCAGCGCCATCATACCCCTGCCCAGGACATTTTGAAATATCCAGCCCATTATCCTCTATGCTGCCCAGTATTTTATGTTGAAGCTCAGCTGCTGATGTGTCAGCAGTCTTCAGAAATCCCAAAAACGACACTGATGGTCAGATCTGTGGCGACATTATTTGCATCCCTTGTCACTCTCACATAGCGATAAACTTGGCTTAACTGGTCTACTTTGGATACATCTGTTGTGGTGTCCGTAATAATAATAATAATAATAATTAAAAAAATGGGGCTTCCTGCATTTCTCCCTGAATGTCACTCGCTCGGCTAAGATATAAATCGGCTCATTTTGGATTTGAGGACTGAGATAGTTAAAGTTCTTTCAGAACTGGGTTGTAAAATGACAGCAGTTCAATTATACTGAGAAAATTCCCATTGTTGGCCTGCTCCAGCTTTTCACAGTGCCATCTGAACGCCGAATTACATGACGTAAGTATGGGAGTTACATTAAATCAAAATCAAATCAAATGTATTTATATAGCCCTTCGTACATCAGCTGATATCTCAAAGTGCTGTACAGAAACCCAGCCTAAAACCCCAAACAGCAAGCAATGCATGTGAAAGAAGCACGGTGGCTAGGAAAAACTCCCTAGGAAAAACTCCCTAACTATGCGCTCCAACACCTGTCGCCAGAAATTTGCTGCGTTACTCACATTACTCGACTTTCTCTTTTTGCAGCCGTTGTCTCTTGATAGCTAGCTCAACTATTGCTTTGAACGATGACAGAAACAACAACAATCCCATAATGCATTTCATTATCTTAACATGGTTTTGAATAATATGATTTATTTAGCAAATTCATTTGATTTATTATCAATACACAAAAATATCATGCTGACTTACATAGTGGCAAAAAAACATTTTGTTGGTGATCATTTATCATATAGCCTACTTTAAAGAAAGATCTTCTCGTCAAATCGTATACGAGATGGACCTGCGTCAACAATTAATACTTGGGCATGGTGGGGCGGTATTCAAATTACATAGGGGGCCGTGGCTCCACAGATCTGGGCCCGGTATGGTGTGACTGCACCGGCTGAAGCTACGCCACTGGCCACGCCCAATGCCTACAACCCAAACAATGTTTTTTTTGGGGGGGGGACAAAACATACTGATGCTGATTATACTGTTTTACTGCAAAGAAATTAATAAGTATAATTTCACAAATTTCCATCCAAAAGAGAAATGGTCTAATACATTGTTACAATAACACATCATGAGAATGGCCGCAAGTGTTCAGATTAGCATGAGATTAGTTTGTTTCATCATCATTTATTGAATATTGGTTATCGATGGAATTATTGACCGATGTATCAGTAAAAGGACAATATCGCCCACCACCTAAGCCCCTTTTTGATCCAGAATAAAGCCATGTTTCTCTCCCTCTGTCTCTCCAGGATTGGGGTCGTCCGGGGGACCTATGGAACCTGAACATCCAGTGGCACGTCCCCAGAGTGGAGGAGACCAGCTTTGTGTTCTACGTTCTAGACCTGATTCTACAGCCAGAGCTGCTCCGACTGCAGAGATACGCCCAGGGGGAACGGGACATGACCAGGTGAGGGATAAACTAACTAAAAGACAGTGAGAAAAGGTTCCTATTCATCTGTTATCAAACAGAAGGAAACAGACAAACACAGAAGGACTACATAAACTTTCCCAATTAGAGAAACAAGTTTTACCAGGTTGAAGACACATTAAACAGTGTGCCAGCGACAGGTAAAGTCTGGAGTAGAAAGGTGGAGGTGCTAGGATAGGATACTGTACATCCAAGAATAAGCTAACCTTTTTATGCTCTTCTGAACCAGAAGCAGGAACACCATTTTAAAACAAGCCCGGGTCTCTACTACACCACTACTTCAGTAATGCACACAGTAGCAAAAACGTTTTGCAATGGACAAGTGAGCTATTGTCCTGAAATGTTTAGCTGCTACCTCCATTTCAAAACGTTTTCGCCCTGCTGAACACAACCCTGTTCTGCTCTATAATGTGTAGTCAGTGTTATGTGGACCCTGCCTGTAACTGTCTTAATTCTGTTTTTCAGGGATGACGTCCTACAGAGTTTGTCCATTGTACAGCACTGCCTTCTGGGAGCAGGTAGCCTGTTGCCCCTGCTGCAAGGAGAGCCCATCCCTGAACTGTGAGTAGGACACATTTCATTTGCGAACAAGCTTAATCAATAAACATGTATTTATAAAGTCATTTTTTTGTCACAAAGTGTTTTACCAACAGTGTGTTTTAACTTTGAAACCTCTTTCTCCATCAGGGTGACTAGCATGGTGAATCTGGGGGAGACTAACCTCTTCACAGGGATGGCCGACGGTAGGGAGAATTACAGTTAGCTGTGCTCTGATTTTCTTTGTGTGGGCAGTCATATTGGGACTGGGATGTGTTCATAGTGTGGCTAGCCAGAGTTCTAATGCCTCAACTCTCTCTCCCTCCCTGCAGATGTGTCCAGAGAGAACTACAGAAACGTTATCTGCAGAGTGATGAGGCAGCTGCTACGTGAGTACTGTCCGCTTCCGTCCTGCCGCTGTAACCACAACCCCACCTAACATTACATTCACATCCTCTCTGCCTCTGTAACAACACCACACCCAAGAACAAACCCTTGTCCCCTCCTGTTTTTGTAACCACAGCACAACCTCACACCCAACATCAAACTACAGCCACCCAAACAACTGTTGTTATACTGTGTGGCACTTATCACATCTACCTTCCAGATACTGTGTCCTGTCATCGACTGCGGTATTATCATTCTCTTGTCCAATGTACACAGAAGTCCAATGGAAACTTGTCTTCTGCTGTACTTGGTTTTTCTGCACATGTCCAGATCTAACACAGAAAGTGTAAACCTATCCAGATCATTTCCCTTCCTATAAGTGTAATGTTTTTTGAAATTGCTTTGTGCCCACCACCTTATGACGCTCTTCACATATTAAGATTGAATAAACCTTCTCTAAAACATATCCAGATCATGTATTGGTTTGTTCTGTTTTATTTCCTCAGATCACATTCTGGAGCACTCAGAGGACGACACCAAGTCTCTGTTCTCCATCATCAAGATCATCAGTGACCTGCTGCACTTCAAAGGCTCCCACAAACAAGAGTTTGACTCTCGCTGGAAGAGCTTCAACCTGGTCAAGAAGTCCATGGAGAACAGGGTGAGAGAGATGGCTAGAACACCATACTGGAGCCATGGCTGAGGTTGTGGTGGAGCTCCCAAATGAAGTTGTATTTCTCGAGTGAATGAATGCTGGTCATTCACAGCACCCACATACTTATCTGACATATCTTTTGTAAGAGTTGAGTTTTGCATTTTTTATTGATTCTGGTGCTGACCCGTAATCACTTACTCATTTGTCTTCTAATATACCTACAGCTTCACGGCAGGAAGCAGCACATCCGAGCCCTGCTAATCGACAGAGTCATGCTACAGCACGAGGTAGGGTCTCTCTCCCTCCTCTCTTCTCTTCTCTCTCTGCCCTCTCTCTGTTCTGTCCATTCTCATGTGTCTGCTGCTGTCATGGAAGAATGTGTGTGTTTACCCCAGGTTGTAACCTAGCTGCTGTGTTTTGTGTTGTCCAGCTGCGTAAGCTAACAGTGGAAGGGTGTGAGTACAGGAGTATCCACCAGGAACTGATGCGGGATCTGCTGCGGCTCTCTACCAGCACCTACAGTCAGGTTAGCTCAGTTCACTACCACACATGTTTGTTTTAGTAGCTCCAGCAGGTAAACAAAACATTACTGTGGTGAGAGAGATGTTTTATCAATTTTGGCTTCTTTTCCTTGATTCCTCTCTCCTCGCCACCTCAACACATTCATCTCCTCTGTTTTTTGAGGAGGCGGCGAGGAGACGGGATGCAAGGCATCAAACATTTGAGGGTATGTACCTTGTGTGTCCCTCCAGGTGCGTAGCCGGGCTCAGAGTGTGCTGTTCACAGCTCTGGGGACCTATAACTTCTGCTGCAGGGACCTGATCCCCCGTGTGCTGGAGTTCCTGGAGCCAGACCGCTCCGACGTCACACAGCAGCAATTCAAAGTACGACTGGCCTGTCTCTGTCCTGTCTCCCTCTTATCTTGACCACAAACACTCCCCTACCTCATCCACACACACATACACATGGTCTAGGCTGGTTATTGCAGATTGATTATTGATATTAATTGATCAATCGATTGACTGACTGACTAAATGACTGACTGACTGGATGGTGTAAATCGAGAAATGGAATATAACTTTGAGTCCTCATATTCGCCATCCTTCATTATTTTCCTCATCCTCCCCCTGTCTCTTCTCTCTCCAGGGTGCCTTGTACTGTCTCTTGGGGAACCACAGTGGGGTGTGCCTGGCCAACCTGCACGACTGGGACTGCATCACCCTGACCTGGCCTGCCATCGTCCGCTCAGGACTCAGCTCAGCTATGTCCCTGGAGAAGCCCTCCATCGTCCGCCTGTTTGACGACCTCGCTGACAAGGTCCACCGCCAATACGAGACCATTGGCATCGACTTTGCTGTAAGATACCCTTCCTGCTTTTCCACTGGTGGAAATTGTCATTGCTACCATCTGGTTGTGAATGGTTTGTAATGACGTAATTTCAACTTGATCTGATTGTAAACTGAAAGTAAGGATGACATTTCAATCAACTTAGCCCGCTGGCTTTACTCTCAACTCTTTATTTTTTATTTTTTTTCAATGAATGACAAAATGTATATACTATTGCCTGTTCGGCGTATAGAAGTACAGTGTGACATAAGCCTTCGAGAGTAAAGCTTTGTGACTGAATAGGCCTCAAACATGTCTCTGAAGTTGAATCTACAGGTCATCTGTGTTAGTGTGCTTGGCCTGAGATGACCTGTCTTTACCTCCGCTATATATCCCATCATATCCTGTATAACATATATAATAATTTATGATTAAACTAAATCTTATCTCTCTTGTAGATCCCGTCAGAATGTCGTGCGGTGGCGGTGCAGCTCCAGACCTCTGGTGTTCCCCTGCCTCAGGACCCTGTCCCCTCAGACCAAGAAGAAGCAGAGGGCCTCAGGAAGCAGGAGGAGAAGAACCTCGACTCAGTTCAGTAAGTACCAGAGGAAGAGCTTTCTCTGCTAATGAATAAACACTACAATACTGTTGATGAACTGTACACAAAATCTTCAAATTACAGTCCTATTGGTGTCTTATTGCAGTCTAGCAAAGGTCTGCCGCTCCTGTTGTTAAACTCATTTCTCAGTTATGTCTACAGTATAATGTCCCCAGTATAAGCCACTTTACAAGCTACTACTGGTCTGTCTCCCTCAGGAAATATGAGAGCCTGGTTGGTGAACTTCTGGACTGCCTCAACGACAGAAACATGTAGGTTCACCTTGTCTCAATGACTGAAACAAGCATAGAAATGTATTGTGTTTATTAACAGATATGACAGTCTGTGGTATAGAACAAGGGAATCATGTCAGCTCTGTTCCTTACGTTTCTAACTGCAACATTTTCAACTTCCTATTCATCAGTGCACTCTGTAGCAAAACGTTGTGCAACGGAAACCATTTACATCATGTTGTACAAAGATTTTCTACCAATGAATACGACCCAGGTAGTACCTCCCTTCACTCCGTCTCAAAACGTTTTTCACCCGCTGCTCTGTATGTTGCAGGCCCTGGAAGTTTGAGCACAATGCCATTGGATTCCTGTCTCTGTTGCTGAGAGATGACCACCCTCTCCCCTCCCCTGCTGTCCTGTTCTTTGTCAAGAGCCTCAACCACGACTCCCTCCTGGTCCGCAAGGTGGGCGCTGCCACACAACCACTATCCATACACACACACGGGCTAAACACAGAATCACTAACGGACAGACCCAGTCATGCATTCAGTTTCATTCACTTCATTGGGAGAAAATCTATTTTGCATGAGAACTCTTCAAGATGGCAGCAGTCAACAACGTTACAGTAAATGTGAATTTGTGTGAGAAACTTTATCTTCAAACATCAGCCATGTATGCATAATCCTCGTTATAGTGTTTCATTTTAAGATATAGAAACATTTTTTGGGGGTTTATTTCCCCCACTAGTTGGCGATATCAGCAGTGGCAGGGATCATGAAGCAACTCAAGAGGCCGCATAAAAAAGTACCAGTCAGCCCCAACGAGCTCTGTAAGTAAACACTCTCGAGTTGCACTTCCTGTCTCCTCGCTCACTAGTCCCCTTATCTGTGTTTAAATAGTATTTGTTTCAAGCTGTACTTGATTGGGCTTGCTCTGGTGCAATGGAACCAAAGGAATAGTCCCAAAATTGCAAACCCTTTCTGTTAACTCGAAATGACACAACGACAAGGTTCCAGTTTAACAAAGTTTACTATACCGTATGAACACACTACAAGGTAGCCATTCCACTATAGGCTAGGTCCATCAACCACAAGACGCCCTGCGCAGGCGCACTCTTGACTGAGTGATAGCCCCGTAATAACAGAAATATAGGGATACTTAAAACATGAACTTAACACTTTCCATCTGGCACTTCAGGTAGGCTCTATAAAATTATTTCAATCAAATGTATTTATAAAGCCCTTTTTACATCAGCAGTGCTGATACAGAAACCCAGCCTAAACCCCCAAACAGCAAGCAATGCAGATATGTAGAAGCACCTACAGTACCTGTCAAAAATGTATTTATTTTTACATTGTAGAATAATTGCAAAGACATCAAAACTATGAAATAACACATGGAATCATGTAGTAACCAAAAAAGGTGTTAAACAAATCAAAATATTTTTTATTTGAAATTCTTCAAAGTAGCCACACTTTGCCTTGATGACAGCTTTGCACACTCTTGGCATTCTTTCAACCAGCTTCATGAGGTCAGTCAATCTGGAAAATTTCGATAACTTTTCTTCAAGTGTAGTCGTAAAAACCATCAAGTGCTTTGATGAAACCGGCTCTCATGAGGACCGCCACAGGAAAATAAGTCCCGGAGTTACCTCTGCTGCAGAGGATAAGTTCATTAATTACCAGCCAAAGAAATTGCAGCCCAAATAAATGCTTCACAGAGTTCAAGTAACAGACACATCTCAACATCAACTGTTCGGAGGAGACTGCGTGAATCAGGCCTTCATGGTCGATTTGTTGCAAAGAAACAATTACTAAAGGACACCAATAAGAAGAGACTTGCTTGGGCAAAGAAACACCGTCAATGGACATTAAACTGGTGGAAATATGTCCTTTGGTCTGATGAGTCTAAATTTGAGGTTTTTGGTTCCAACTGCCGTGTCTTTGTGAGAGAGAGTAGGTGAATGGATGATCTGCTCATTTGTGGTTCCCACCGTGAAGCATGGAGGTGGTGGTGTGGGGGTGCTTTGCTGGTGACACGCTCTGTGATTTATTTAGAATTCAAGGCACACTTAACCAGTATGGCTACAGTACCACAGCATTCTGCAGTGACACGACCATCCCATCTGGTTTGCGCTTAGTGGGACGGTGATTTGTTTTTCAACAGGACAATGACCCAAAACACACCTCCAGGCTGTGTAAGGGCTATTTGACCAAGAAGGAGAGTGATGGAGTGCTGCATCAGATGACCTGGCCTCCACAATCACCCGACCTCAACCCAATTGAGATGGTTTGGGAAAAGTTGGACCGCAGAGTGAAGGAAAAGCAGCCAACAAGTCCTCAGTATATGCGGGAACTCCTTCAAGACTGTTGGAAAATGATTCCTCATGAAGCTGGTTGAGAGAATGCCAAGAGTGGCTACCTTGAAGAATCTAAAATATATTTTGATTTAACACTTGTTTTGGTTACTACATGATTCCATATGTGTTTCATAGTTTTGATGTCTTCACTATTATTTTACAATGTAGAAAATAGTCAAAATAAAGAGAAACCCTTGAATGAGTAGGTGTGTCAACTTTTTGACTGGTACTGTATTTGAAAGTAAACAAATACTATTTGACCCCAGGTCTGATTCTAACAGCATGTATCTCAACACCTCTCTCCTCTCCTGCTGGTATGATAGCAGGAGACAGGCCTGATAACCAGTGGCCCAGTATAACAGTATGGTCCTCACTGCCTCTCTCCCTCTACCAGGTGGTCTAAAGGAGCCGGCTGGTATGATAGCAGGAGACAGGCCTGATAACCAGTGGCTCCAGTATAACAGTAGCAGTCTGCCTCGTACCCAGCAGGACTGGGAGGGCTGTACATTCGTAGAGAAGACCCACTGGGGATACTACAGCTGGCCACAGAAACTCATGATGTACTCGCCCTCTGAGGAGCAGCCCAAACAAGGACTGACCAGAGAGGAGATGACAGAGGTGAGGAGATGACACACACACACACAATGGCCACAGTCCAATTCGCTACCCTTGTCCCGAAGTGTATACTTGCACACTCCTCCCTGATTGATGTGAAATGAATGTATTAGTGTAAGGAATATGGTGGAAACTCCCTCCAGCCATGCACGCTTTCAATACAATGCTTTTAAATGTATGAGCAGGAGTTAACAAGTGCACACGTCTGGCTGAAGGTTAGAGAATCAATGCAGTCTCTCACTCTTAAAAAACACTATATAACATCCTCTGCTGTAAAATGTGATATCTCCGGTCCACTGTAATAAGTTTCTTCTTCTCTCCTTCCAGCGAGAGCAGATCATCTACGACCACTTTTCAGACCCAGTGTTCATCAACCAGCTGATTGAATTCCTCTCTCTGGAGGATCGGAAGGGCAAGGACAAGTTCAGCCCCCGCAGGTTCTGCCTTTTCAAGGTGAGGGGGAGATCAGGATTTAAGACCCTCCCACTCTGAGATATTTCCTGAACCTTCATTAATACCTTGTTCTCTATCCCGCCTCTTGTTCAAAACATCGGAGGATGTGAGTTCCTTAATAGTCTATTCGCATCCGTCTGACGTTTTGAAAAGGTGACTGCAAGGAACGAGGCTGTGAGGAACGAGGGAAGGATAAACCCAGGAGGGCCAAATCTTTAGGCTTCCGTAACACTGTCTTACTACCACTCCTCTATCTTTCAGGGTCTCTTCCGTAACACTGTCTTACTACCACTCCTCTATCTTTCAGGGTCTCTTCCGTAACACTGTCTTACTACCACTCCTCTATCTTTCAGGGTCTCTTCCGTAACACTGTCTTACTACCACTCCTCTATCTTTCAGGGTCTCTTCCGTAACACTGTCTTACTACCACTCCTCTATCTTTCAGGGTCTCTTCCGTAACACTGTCTTACTACCACTCCTCTATCTTTCAGGGTCTCTTCCGTAACACTGTCTTACTACCACTCCTCTATCTTTCAGGGTCTCTTCCGTAACACTGTCTTACTACCACTCCTCTATCTTTCAGGGTCTCTTCCGTAACACTGTCTTACTACCACTCCTCTATCTTTCAGGGTCTCTTCCGTAACACTGTCTTACTACCACTCCTCTATCTTTCAGGGTCTCTTCCGTAACACTGTCTTACTACCACTCCTCTATCTTTCAGGGTCTCTTCCGTAACACTGTCTTACTACCACTCCTCTATCTTTCAGGGTCTCTTCCGTAACACTGTCTTACTACCACTCCTCTATCTTTCAGGGTCTCTTCCGTAACACTGTCTTACTACCACTCCTCTATCTTTCAGGGTCTCTTCCGTAACACTGTCTTACTACCACTCCTCTATCTTTCAGGGTCTCTTCCGTAACACTGTCTTACTACCACTCCTCTATCTTTCAGGGTCTCTTCCGTAACACTGTCTTACTACCACTCCTCTATCTTTCAGGGTCTCTTCCGTAACACTGTCTTACTACCACTCCTCTATCTTTCAGGGTCTCTTCCGTAACACTGTCTTACTACCACTCCTCTATCTTTCAGGGTCTCTTCCGTAACACTGTCTTACTACCACTCCTCTATCTTTCAGGGTCTCTTCCGTAACACTGTCTTACTACCACTCCTCTATCTTTCAGGGTCTCTTCCGTAACACTGTCTTACTACCACTCCTCTATCTTTCAGGGTCTCTTCCGTAACACTGTCTTACTACCACTCCTCTATCTTTCAGGGTCTCTTCCGTAACACTGTCTTACTACCACTCCTCTATCTTTCAGGGTCTCTTCCGTAACACTGTCTTACTACCACTCCTCTATCTTTCAGGGTCTCTTCCGTAACACTGTCTTACTACCACTCCTCTATCTTTCAGGGTCTCTTCCGTAACACTGTCTTACTACCACTCCTCTATCTTTCAGGGTCTCTTCCGTAACACTGTCTTACTACCACTCCTCTATCTTTCAGGGTCTCTTCCGTAACACTGTCTTACTACCACTCCTCTATCTTTCAGGGTCTCTTCCGTAACACTGTCTTACTACCACTCCTCTATCTTTCAGGGTCTCTTCCGTAACACTGTCTTACTACCACTCCTCTATCTTTCAGGGTCTCTTCCGTAACACTGTCTTACTACCACTCCTCTATCTTTCAGGGTCTCTTCCGTAACACTGTCTTACTACCACTCCTCTATCTTTCAGGGTCTCTTCCGTAACACTGTCTTACTACCACTCCTCTATCTTTCAGGGTCTCTTCCGTAACACTGTCTTACTACCACTCCTCTATCTTTCAGGGTCTCTTCCGTAACACTGTCTTACTACCACTCCTCTATCTTTCAGGGTCTCTTCCGTAACACTGTCTTACTACCACTCCTCTATCTTTCAGGGTCTCTTCCGTAACACTGTCTTACTACCACTCCTCTATCTTTCAGGGTCTCTTCCGTAACACTGTCTTACTACCACTCCTCTATCTTTCAGGGTCTCTTCCGTAACACTGTCTTACTACCACTCCTCTATCTTTCAGGGTCTCTTCCGTAACACTGTCTTACTACCACTCCTCTATCTTTCAGGGTCTCTTCCGTAACACTGTCTTACTACCACTCCTCTATCTTTCAGGGTCTCTTCCGTAACACTGTCTTACTACCACTCCTCTATCTTTCAGGGTCTCTTCCGTAACACTGTCTTACTACCACTCCTCTATCTTTCAGGGTCTCTTCCGTAACACTGTCTTACTACCACTCCTCTATCTTTCAGGGTCTCTTCCGTAACACTGTCTTACTACCACTCCTCTATCTTTCAGGGTCTCTTCCGTAACACTGTCTTACTACCACTCCTCTATCTTTCAGGGTCTCTTCCGTAACACTGTCTTACTACCACTCCTCTATCTTTCAGGGTCTCTTCCGTAACACTGTCTTACTACCACTCCTCTATCTTTCAGGGTCTCTTCCGTAACACTGTCTTACTACCACTCCTCTATCTTTCAGGGTCTCTTCCGTAACACTGTCTTACTACCACTCCTCTATCTTTCAGGGTCTCTTCCGTAACACTGTCTTACTACCACTCCTCTATCTTTCAGGGTCTCTTCCGTAACACTGTCTTACTACCACTCCTCTATCTTTCAGGGTCTCTTCCGTAACACTGTCTTACTACCACTCCTCTATCTTTCAGGGTCTCTTCCGTAACACTGTCTTACTACCACTCCTCTATCTTTCAGGGTCTCTTCCGTAACACTGTCTTACTACCACTCCTCTATCTTTCAGGGTCTCTTCCGTAACACTGTCTTACTACCACTCCTCTATCTTTCAGGGTCTCTTCCGTAACACTGTCTTACTACCACTCCTCTATCTTTCAGGGTCTCTTCCGTAACACTGTCTTACTACCACTCCTCTATCTTTCAGGGTCTCTTCCGTAACACTGTCTTACTACCACTCCTCTATCTTTCAGGGTCTCTTCCGTAACACTGTCTTACTACCACTCCTCTATCTTTCAGGGTCTCTTCCGTAACACTGTCTTACTACCACTCCTCTATCTTTCAGGGTCTCTTCCGTAACACTGTCTTACTACCACTCCTCTATCTTTCAGGGTCTCTTCCGTAACTTCAACGATGCCTTTCTGCCCGTGCTGAAACCACACATGGAGCGTCTGGTGGCCGACACACACGAGAGCAAACAGCGCTGTGTGGCAGAGATCACTTCTGGACTGATCAGAGGCAGCAAGCACTGGAGCTTCGGCAAGGTAGGAACACACACACACTCTGGAGCTACGGCAAGGTAGGAACACACACACACTCTGGAGCTTCGGCAAGGTAGGAACACACACACACTCTGGAGCTTCGGCAAGGTAGGAACACACACACACTCTGGAGCTACGGCAAGGTAGGAACACACACACACTCTGGAGCTACGGCAAGGTAGGAACACACACACACTCTGGAGCTACGGCAAGGTAGGAACACACACACACTCTGGAGCTACGGCAAGGTAGGAACACACACACACTCTGGAGCTACGGCAAGGTAGGAACACACACACACTCTGGAGCTACGGCAAGGTAGGAACACACACACACTCTGGAGCTACGGCAAGGTAGGAACACACACACACACACTCTGGAGCTACGGCAAGGTAGGAACACACACACACACACTCTGGAGCTACGGCAAGGTAGGAACACACACACACACACTCTGGAGCTACGGCAAGGTAGGAACACACACACACACACTCTGGAGCTACGGCAAGGTAGGAACACACACACACTCTGGAGCTACGGCAAGGTAGGAACACACACACACTCTGGAGCTACGGCAAGGTAGGAACACACACACACTCTGGAGCTACGGCAAGGTAGGAACACACACACACTCTGGAGCTATGGCAAGGTAGGAACGAGCACACACTCTGGAGCTATGGCAAGGTAGGAACACACACATTCTGGAGCTACGGCAAGGTAGGACCACACACACACTGGAGCTACGGCAAGGTAGGAACACACACCAGACTCATAATCAGTACTTTACATTTGTCCACTTGCCAGGCAAATAAGAATGTGTGTGTATATCTGACTTACCTGGATAAATACAAGTGAAATATTTTTCAAGTTCTTGACCTTTGACTCTGGACCTGTGTTCCCCTCGCAGGTTGAGAGTCTGTGGGAGCTCTTGTGTCCTCTGCTCCGTACAGCACTGAACAACATCACTGTAGAGACCTACGCTGACTGGGGCACCTGCATCGCCACCGCCTGTGTAAGCCTCGAGCCCTCATCTCATTCAGCAGTCCATTTCCTTCAGCTTCTTTCTCAATCAGTAGTTCCTCCATTCCCGATTGCATCCTCTCTCCTTGCGTCTTTCTCAAAACGCATTAGAGGAGAAGGCCAGAACGGGAAGGACCTTGGCTCTTCTCTTCCAATGCATTTAATGAGGCGAGGGGACAGTCTTTCCTCACACATCTGACATGATTCTGTTTTCCTGCATCCACATCTTTCACCTTTGTGTGTTTGTGTGGTACAGGAGAGCAGAGACCCCAGGAAGCTCCACTGGCTGTTTGAGATGCTGATGGAATCTCTAGTCAACGGGGAGGGGGGATCCTTCGTAGACGCCTGGTGAGGAGAAACTTTACCAACCCTTGAACTGTCAGATAGACAGATCTCTGTACAGTCTTTCTCCTAGATTATGAACTGTCAGATAGACAGATCTCTGTACAGTCTTTCTCCTAGATTATGAACTGTCAGATAGACAGATCTCTGTACAGTCTTTCTCCTAGATTATGTTCCATGCACACGCAAAGGCCCCCAAAGCAACATTCAGGCTCTTGTCAATTGAAACCAATAAAAACTGAACTCTTTTAGGTGGTGGGTGGGTGGGGGGGGAGGGAGTGTCCCCCCACATGTACAACGCTAGGTAGGGGAAACACTTTATTTTTGTGTTGGTGTGTATAACTCTCCTCTCTCCAGTCGTCTGTATGTGCTGCAGGGAGGCCTGGCTCAGCAGGAGTGGAGAGTCCCTGAGCTGCTCCACAGACTGCTGCAGTACCTAGAGCCCAAACTCACACAGGTCTACAAGAACGTCCGCGAGCGCATCGGCAGGTAGGACCTCTCTTACATCCATTGACCGAACACTGATGCAGTATTTTAAAAGTATACTATCGATATACTTTTCAAATAGCGTATTTCCACTAAGACTTACCCCAGTGTTTTACCCAAAAGGCTGACTTGTTTCCACCTCCACGGCCTGGCCCCAGGTTCTCACTGAGCCATGTTCCTGCTCTGACTTGGAGCTAAGGCCCTGGCCTCTGGTACTTTTCATCTGGCATTTACTTAACAATGGCTGACTGTGAACATGGATGAATACCTTCCATGGTTAACAACTAGTCACAACAAACTGTCTTGATGATGCAGAGGTTGTTTATTCTGCTCTTCACAACTCCTCAGTGTCAACCCTGGCTATATGGAAACACAGTTCCCAAAACATAACACTAGAGCCTACGTAATCATAATCACTGGCAACACGCTGGTGGTGTAATGGAAACCGCCCAGAAGATGGTTTACACACACCCACCATCATGCTCACTGCCTCCCTCCCTCTCCTCCCTCTCCTCTCCTCTCTCTGTCTCCTCCCTCTCTCTCCTCCCTCTCCTCCCTCTCTCTGTCTCCTCCCTCCCTCTCCTCTCTCTCCTCCCTCTCCTCCCTCTCCTCCCTCTCCTCCCTCTCCTCCCTCTCTCTCTCCTCCCTCTCTCTCTCCTCCCTCTCTCTCTCCTCCCTCTCTCTCTCCTCTCTCTCTCTCCTCCCTCTCTCTCCTCCCTCTCTCTCTCCTCTCTCCCTCCCTCTCTCTCCTCCCTCTCTCTCTCTCTCCCCCTCTCTCTCCTCCCTCTCTCTCTCTCCCTCTCTCTCCCTCTCTCTCCTCTCTCTCCTCTCTCCTCCCTCCCTCTCTCTCTCTCTCCCTCCCTCTCCTCTCTCTCCCTCCCTCTCTCTCTCTCCTCCCTCTCTCTCTCTCCTCCCTCCCTCTCTCTCTCTCCCTCCCTCTCTCTCCTCCCTCTCTCTCCTCCCTCCCTCTCTCTCCTCCCTCTCTCTCCTCCCTCCCTCTCTCTCCTCCCTCTCTCTCTCCCTCTCTCTCTCTCCCTCCCTCTCTCTCTCTCCCTCTCTCTCCTCCCTCTCTCTTCCCTCCCTCTCTCTCTCTCTCCTCCTCTCTCTCTGTCTCCTCCCTCTCTCTGTCTCCTCCCTCTCTCTCTCTCTGTCTCCTCCCTCTCTCTCTCTCTCTCCCTCCCTCTCTCTCCTCCCTCCCTCTCTCTCTCCTCCCTCCCTCTCTCTCCTCCCTCCCTCTCTCTCCTCCCTCTCTCTCCTCCCTCTCTCTCCTCCCTCTCTCTCCTCCTCTCTCTCTCTCTCCTCCCTCTCTCTCCTTCCTCTCTCTCCTCCCTCTCTCTCTCCTCCCTCTCTCTCTCTCTGTCCCTCTCCCTCTCTCTCTCTCTGTCCCCTTCCTCCCTCTCTCTCCATCTGTTTCCTCCCTCCCTCTCTGTCTCTCTCCCTACCTCTGTCTCTCTCCCTCCCTCTCTCTCCTCCCCTCTCCCTCTCTCTCCCTCTCTCTCCTCCCTCTCTCCTCTCTCTCCCTCCTCTCCCTCTCTCTCTCTCTCTGTCTCCCTCCCTGTCTCCTCCCTCCCTCTCTCTGTCTCCTCTCTCTGTCTCCTCCCTCTCTGTCTCCTCCCTCTCTGTCTCCTCCCTCTCTGTCTCCTCCCTCTCTGTCTCCTCCCTCTCTCTCCTCCCTCTCTCTCCTCCCTCTCTGCCCTCCCTCTCTCTCCTTCCCTCCCTCCCTCCCTCTCTCTCCCTCCCTCTCTCTCCTCTCTCTCTCCTCCCTCTCTCTCCTCCCTCTCTCTCCTCCCTCTCTCTCTCCCTCTCTCTCCTCCCTCTCTCTCCTCCCTCTGTCTCCTCCCTCTGTCTCCTCCCTCTCTCTCCCTCTCTCTCTCTCTCTCCCTCCCTCTCTCTCCTCCCTCTCTCTCTCCTCCCTCCCTCTCTCTCCTCCCTCCCTCTCTCTCCTCCCTCCCTCTCTCTCCTCCCTCCCTCTCTCTCCTCCCTCCCTCTCTCTCCTCCCTCTCTCTCCTCCCTCTCTCTCTCTCTCTCCTCCCTCTCTCTCTCTCCTCCCTCTCTCTCTCTCTCTGTCTCCTCCCTCTCTCTGTCTCCTCCCTCCCTCTCCTCCGTCTCCTCCCTCTCTCTCTGTCCCCTCCCTCTCTCTCCTCCCTCCCTCTCTCTCTCTCCTCTCTCTCTCCTCTCTCCTCTCCTCCCTCTCTCTCCTCTCTCTCTCCTCCCTCTCTCTCCTCCCTCTCTCTCCTCCCTCTCTCTCCTCCCTCTCTCTCCTCCCTCTCTCCTCCCTCTCTCTCCTCCCTCTCTCCTCTCCCTCTCTCTCCTCCCTCTCTCCTCCCTCCTCTCTCTCCTCCCTCTCTCTCTCCTCCCTCTCTCTCTGTCTCCTCCCTCCCTCTGTCTCCTCCCTACCTCTGTCTCTTCTCCCTCTCTCCCCTCTCTCTCCTCCCTCTCTCCCCTCTCTCTCCTCTCCCTCTCTCTCTTCTCTGTCTCCTCCCTCTCTCTGTCTCTCTGTCTCCTCTCTCTCTCCTCCCTCTCTGCCCTCCCTCTCTCTCCTCCCTCTCTCCTCCCTCCCTCCTCCCTCTCTCTCCTCCCTCTCTCTCCTCCCTCTGTCTCCTCCTCTGTCTCCTCCCTCTGTCTCCTCCCTCTGTCTCCTCCCTCTCTCTCCTCCCTCTCTCTCCTCCCTCTCTCCTCCCTCTCTCTCCTCCCTCTCTCTCTCTCCTCCCTCCCTCTCTCTCCTCCCTCCCTCTCTCTCCTCCCTCCCTCTCTCTCCTCCCTCCCTCTCTCTCCTCCCTCTCTCTCCTCCCTCCCTCTCTCTCCTCCCTCCCTCTCTCTCCTCCCTCCCTCTCTCTCCTCCCTCTCTCTCTCTCTCTCCTCCCTCTCTCTCTCTCCTCCCTCTCTCTCTCTCTGTCTCCTCCCTCTCTCTGTCTCCTCCCTCCCTCTCCTCCGTCTCCTCCCTCTCTCTCTGTCCCCTCCCTCTCTCTCCTCCCTCCCTCTCTCTCTCTCCTCTCTCTCTCCTCTCTCTCTCCTCTCTCTCTCCTCCCTCTCTCTCCTCTCTCTCTCCTCCCTCTCTCTCCTCCCTCTCTCTCCTCCCTCTCTCTCCTCCCTCTCTCCTCCCTCTCTCCTCCCTCTCTCTCCTCCCTCTCTCCTCTCCCTCTCTCTCCTCCCTCTCTCCTCCCTCCCTCTCTCTCCTCCCTCTCTCTCTCCTCCCTCTCTCTGTCTCCTCCCTCCCTCTGTCTCCTCCCTACCTCTGTCTCTTCTCCCTCTCTCCCCTCTCTCTCCTCCCTCTCTCCCCTCTCTCTCCTCTCCCTCTCTCTCTTCTCTGTCTCCTCCCTCTCTCTGTCTCTCTGTCTCCTCTCTGTCTCCTCCCTCCCTCTCCTCCCTCTCTCTCTCTGTCTCCTCCCTCTCTCTCCCTCTGTCTCCTCCCTCCCTCTGTCTCCTCCCTCTCCCTCCCTCTGTCTCCTCCCTCCCTCTGTCTCCTCCCTCCCTCTCTCTCTCTCCTCTCTCTCTCTCTCTCTCCTCCCTCTCTCCTCCCTCTCTCTCTCTCCTCCCTCTCTCTCTCTCCTCCCTCTCTCCTCCCTCTCTCTCTCTCCTCCCTCTCTCCTCCCTCTCTCTCCTCCCTCTCTCTCTCTCCTCCCTCTCTCTCTCTCTCCTCCCTCTCTCTCCTCCCTCTCTCTCCTCCCTCTCTCCCCTCCCTCTCTCCCCTCTCTGTCCCCTCTCTCTCTGTCTCCTCCCTCTCTCTCTCTGTCTCCTCCCTCCCTCTCTGTCTCCTCCCTCTCTCTGTCTCTTCTCTCTCCCCTCTCTCCCCTCTCTCCTCCCTCTCTCCCCTCTCTCTCCTCTCCCTCTCTCTCTCCTCCCTCTCTCTCCTCCCTCTCTCCCCTCTCTCTCCTCTCTCTCTGTCCCCCCTCCCTTTCTCTCTCTCTGTCCTCCCTCCCTCCCTCCCTCTCTCTCTGTCCTCCCCCTTTCTGTCTCCCCCTTCCCCTCTCTGTCCGTCCTCCCCCCTCCTCTCTCTCTTCCCCAGCGTCCTCACCTACATCTTCATGATAGACGTCAACCTGCCGTATACCCAGCCCACAGCCTCGCCTCGCATCAAGAAGTTCACAGAGCGGGTACTGCTGCGCCTCAAACCCCTGATGGAGGGGGACGAGGAGATCCAGAACCACGTGGTAGAGGAGAACGTGGAGGGGGAGCAGGACGAGAGGACACAGGCCATCAAACTACTGAAGACAGGTACGACCCCAAACACAAGCCATCAAACTACTGAAGACAGGTACGACCCCTAACACAAGCCATCAAACTACTGGAGACGGGTACGACCCCTAACACAGGCCATCAAACTACTGAAGACAGGTACGACCCCTAACACAAGCCATCAAACTACTGGAGACGGGTACGACCCCTAACACAGGCCATCAAACTACTGAAGACAGGTACGACCCCTAACACAAGCCATCAAACTACTGAAGACAGGTACGACCCCTAACACAGGCCATCAAACTACTGAAGACAGGTACGACCCCTAACACAGGCCATCAAACTACTGAAGACAGGTACGACCCCTAACACAGGCCATCAAACTACTGAAGACGGGTACGACCCCTAACACAGGCCATCAAACTACTGGAGACGGGTACGACCCCTAACACAGGCCATCAAACTACTGAAGACAGGTACGACCCCTAACACAGGCCATCAAACTACTGGAGACGGGTACGACCCCTAACACAGGCCATCAAACTACTGAAGACGGGTACGACCCCTAACACAGGCCATCAAACTACTGAAGACGGGTACGACCCCTAACACAGGCCATCAAACTACTGAAGACAGGTACGACCCCTAACACAGGCCATCAAACTACTGAAGACGGGTACGACCCCTAACACAGGCCATCAAACTACTGGAGACAGGTACGACCCCTAACACAGGCCATCAAACTACTGAAGACAGGTACGACCCCTAACACAGGCCATCAAACTACTGGAGATAGGTACGACCCCTAACACAGGCCATCAAACTACTGAAGACGGGTACGACCCCTAACACAGGCCATCAAACTACTGGAGACAGGTACGACCCCTAACACAGGCCATCAAACTACTGAAGACAGGTACGACCCCTAACACAGGCCATCAAACTACTGAAGACGGGTACGACCCCTAACACAGGCCATCAAACTACTGGAGACAGGTAAGAGAACAGAGGATAGGGAGAGCGAGAGCATATTGATGATGATAAACCCAGTTGTAAAGCAAAAGAAAACAGTCTCTGCACATCTAAGATCAATGCACATTTGTCATTTTAATGTGTCAACCTTTTGGTTACAATGACCTTTGTCAGAGCATACAATGTAATAAAGGTTTTCTATTTGTTTCCAGTACTCAAGTGGCTGATGGCCAGTGCTGGACGCTCCTTCTCCACGGCTGTTCCAGAGCAGCTCCAGTTGCTGCCACTGCTGTTCAAGGTGGGTGGGTCAAGGAAGGAAGACACCTGGAGAGGAACCAGACTCAAAGGGGGAGGCCTATCCCTAATCCCTCTTCACTCTCCTCTCTCTTCCTGTTGTAGATCGCTCCGGTGGAGAATGATGACAGTTATGATGAGCTGAAGAGGGACGCTAAGACCTGTCTGTCTCTGATGTCCCAGGGACTGCTCTACACAGAGCAGATACCACTGGTCCTACTGGCCCTGCAAGAGGTAGGGACACTCATGCTCTGCAGGTGGTAGGTGACCACACACCCACGTGCACTCAGTGTGGGAAGTGAGTCACTGGGCCATGCGCTTTTCATTTCTGACACACACACTTTTTCCACATTTTGTTACATTACAGCCTTATTCTAAAAGGGATTAAATAAAAAATCAATCAGCAATCTATAATACCCCATAATGACAAAGCAAAAACAACAGGTTTTTAGATTTATTTTGTGCCTCGACACAATCCTGTCTTGTAACTCTACGGACAATTCGTTCGACCTCATGGCTTGGTTTTTGCTCTGACATGCTCTGTCAACTGTGGGGCCTTATATAGACAGGTGTGTGCCTTTCCAAATCATGTCCAATCAATTGAATTTACCAGGTGGACTCCAATCAAGTTGTAGAAACATCTCAAGGATGATCAATGGAAACAGGATGCACCTGAGCTCAATTTCGAGTCTCTTAGCAAAGGGTCTGAATACTTATGTAAATAAGGTATTTAAGTTTCTTTTTAATACATTTGCAAAAATGTCTAAACCTGTTTTCACTTCGTCATTATGGGGTGTTGTGTGTAGATTGCTGAGGACTTTGTTTTTGTAATCAATTTTAGAATAAAGCTGTAACAAAATGTGGAAAAAGTCAAGGTCTGAATGCTACCTGACGGCACTGTAATTAAACCACTAGGCCTATAGGCTATACCTACGCTGCGTTGTATGCTTCTTGAGTAAATCTGAGCAGGAAAAAAGTGTAGGCTATTCCATTCAAACAACTAGACCCTATGCACACATTGTAATCAAATTCCAAATCTTAATTGGTGCATTTCAAACTTCTTTTGTGATGTGCAGCCGGGAACCAGTTCCGTACGATGGCGAGTGGTGGGGTCGAGAAATCAGATTTGAAGGATCCTCCATCATTGTTTAAATCTCCAGTTTGGGAAGATTTTGGCTTTCCAATAGAATCAAAAATGTATTGAACTTTGTAGGATATCAACGAAATTGATTTATTAGACCATTCAATTAATTTGACAAAGATAATAAGACATGCATAAGTGATTCAAATTTTCCTTCAACTTTCTGAAGTGGCAACAGCGTGTGAATTCCCCCGTCTGTGTGCGCATCTGCTACTTTGTAGCCATTAGCGATTATGCTAATGACTACGGTCTTCTGGTAGATGGAAAGGCTCTTCCAAAAACCTACAAAGTAGTCTATGCTGACCTGGCAGAATGTTATCAGGATTAGTTGCATCAATTCAGGGGTGATTTGTTCAGCAAACTCTGCAATCACGTGTGCTACAGAAACAACGCTAACCAAGCAAGGCTCTTGCTGGTGCGCATCTACATTGCTTTATTTAACTAGGCAAGTCCGTTAAGTACAAATTCTTATTTACAATGACGGCCTACCAAAAGGCCTCCTGCGGGGACGGGGGCTGGGATTAAAAATATAGGACAAAACACGCATCCCGACAAGAGAGACAACACAAACTACATAAAGAGAAACCTAAGACAACAACATAGCAAGGCAGCAACACATGACAACACAGCATGGTAGAAACACATGACAACATCATGGTAGCAGCACAAAACATGGTACAAACATTATTGGGAACAGACAACAGCACAAAGGGCAAGAAGGTAGACAACAATACATCACGCGAAGCAGCCACAACTGTCAGTAAGAGTTTTCAGTCAAATTCAAGTTCAAGGGTATCTAAACCCAAAAAAGAATATTTATTTTCACCAGACCACAAAAATGGTCTCCTGATGGGGTTGAAGCATTGTGGGCTTAGAACCGCCCATTGTGTTGTTTTTCTATTAAACAAGTTTGATTTTGAGACTGAACCTGAAAAACAGGTAAAAATCTGAAATGTGGAATAACTGAATTAGGGGGTAAGTAAAACATGTTATAGGGCCCAACATTATATCGCTCATCTATTCCTTTCTTAGTTTTGCATGTTTTACCCCCCAAAATGTAACTTGCTGTACCGAAACCGAACCGTGACCCCAAAACCTTTACACCCACAGTTGTTGTTTTGTAATTAACATTCTGTTATCTTCCAGATAGCGGGCAGCAGTTCGTGGCATGCTCGCTACACGGTGCTGACGTATCTACAGATCATGGTCTTCTACAACCTGTTCACCTTTCTGAGCGACCAGGGAGCCGTCAACGACGTCAGAGCACTGGTCATACGCCTGCTGGAGGACGAGCAGCTAGAGGTAACACACACATACACACACACACACACACACACACACACACACATGCACATACTGTACGCACACACACACACAGACATGTACTGTACACACACACAGAGACATGTACTGTACGCACACACAGGAAATGAATGTAGAAAAGGAGTTGAACAGGCATGAGTGGATGATCATTATACAGAACAAAGACATGGATATGTAGACTGTTTAATGCCAGATAACATCACGGCTGAAAGAGCGGGACATAGCAGTGTGGGGAGGTAGGCCTATTGGTTACAGATCACATTGTGTAATTTCTGAGCAATCTGTCACAGAGGGTGGTGGTGGGGGGGGGGTTTACAGTTCTATGTATGTAGGGATTAGGCACTCTTCCTCGCTCTGTCTACCTCCTCTTTCTCCCCCTCTGGTCCCTCTCTCACTTGTTGCTATGGAAACCACTGGCTGCAGGTGTATTCTGTTTCTATGTGGAGGAGATTAAGGGGGAGGGGGTGAACAGATGGATTTAGCCATTTCTGTCTTTCTATCCAACTGTCCTCTAGGGAGGGCTGTAACGATTATGGAATTTTAGGTAACGATTAATTGTCATGCAAATGGACATGGTAATTGTAGTAAAGTTTTTTTTTTAATGGTATGTTTTGAGATTATAATGCATCTTTGAAAATGAACTACGTCTAAAAAATAATAATAATAATGATTTTGCCGACCTTGGAACTTTTGAAAATGAACCTTCTCCTCACTACCGTGTCGTTCTGCTTGTAAAATGATAACCAACTTTGCCCACTTAATGTCAAACGGAAGAACTGCTATTGAGTAAACTATATCTAGTTGAAGTTGAATCCAGCCTTCTCCTAAAATGAGTTTATTAAGACGATTATGACAACAACAAAATGAGTTTACGGTTATTGTCCGTAATTACACCAGCCTTCCTCTGGAGCCTAATATATTGACTTTCCTTGGCTGCTTGACACCTCTCGTTGCTAGGCGACATAAATTGGTTCACTCAATCAGTGACAGGATTGGGTTTAATACTGTTGTGTAAACGTTGGACCGTGAGTGTGTCTGTTTAATAACATACATATACTGATCAGGAGCTGCGAAGTCACATGGAGACAATTTATTCAGAATTATTTTCTAACGACAAGTCCAGCGACACAAAAGGCCTGATGCTGGTTGCAGCTGTAGATTCCTCTTCCCCAGCCCACCGTACAGTACACAGCCTCTGACCTCCTCTTCCCCAGCCCACCGTACAGTACACAGCCTCTGACCTCCTCTTCCCCAGCCCACCGTACAGTACACAGCCTCTAACCTCCTCTTCCCCAGCCCACCGTACAGTATAGAGGTCGACCGATTAATCGGAATGGCGATTAATTAGGGCCGATTTCAAGTTTTCATACGAGTCTGTAATCGGCATTTTTTTTGACACCGATTATGGCCGATTACATTGCACTCCACGAGGAGACTGCGTGGCAGTCTGGCTACCTGTTATGCGAGTGTAGCAAAGAGCCAATGTAAGGTGCTAGCTAGCATTAAAAAACAATCAATCTTAACATAATCACTAGTTAACTACACATGGTTGATGATATTACTAGCTTGTCCTGCGTTGCATATAATCGATGCGGTGCCTGTTAATTTATCATTGAATCACAGCCTACTTCGCCAAACGGGTGATTTAACAAGCGTATTCACGAAAAAAGCACTGTCGTTGCACCAATGTACCTAACCATAAACATCAATGCCTTTCTTAAAATCAATACGCAAGTACATAGTTTTAAACCTGCATATTGAATTAATATTGCCTGCTAACGTGAATTTCTTTTAACTAGGGAAATTGTCACTTCTCTTGCGTTCTGTGCAACAGAGTCAGGGTATATGTAGCAGTTTGGGTCACCTGGCTCGTTGCTAACTGTGTGAAGACCATTTATTCCTAACAAAAACAGCCGACTTTGCCAAACGGGGGATGATTTAACAAAAGCGCATTTGAAAAAAAAGCACAATCGTTGCACGACTGTACCTAACCATAAACATCAATGCCTTTCTTAAAATCAATACACAGAAGTCTTTTTTTTTTTTTTAACCTGCATATTTAGTTAAAAGAAATTCATGTTAGCAGGCAAAATTAACTAGGGAAATTGTGTCACTTCTCTTGTGTTCATTGCACGCAGTGTCAGGGTATATGCAACAGTTTGGGCCACCTGACTCGTTACGAATTAATTTGCCAGAATTTTACATAATTATGACTTAACATTGAAGGTTGTGCAATGTAACAGAAATATATTTAGACTTATGGATGCCACCATTAGATAAAATACGGAATGGTTCCATATTTCACTGAAAGAATAAACGTTTTGTATTCGAAATGATAGTTTTTGGATTTGACCATATTAATGACCTAAGGCTCGTATTTCTGTGTGTTATTATAATTAAGTATGATTTGATAGAGCAGTCTGACTGAGCGGTGGTAGGCAGCAGCAGGCTCGTAAGCATTCATTCAAACAGCACTTTCCTGCGTTTGCCAGCAGCGCTGTTTATGACTTCTGACACAGCCTCTGACCACCTCTTCCCCAGCCTACCGTACAGTACACAGCCTCTGACCACCTCTTCCCCAGCCTACCGTACAGTACACAGCCTCTAACCTCCTCTTCCCCAGCCTACCGTACAGTACACAGCCTCTAACCTCCTCTTCCCCAGCCCACCGTACAGTACACAGCCTCTGACCACCTCTTCCCCAGCCCACCGTACAGTACACAGCCTAGCTACAAAACAGCCCTGAGCCTTTGTGCGCTCAATGGTGAGACTGAATCACTCAAAGAACTCCAGTCTCCCTGTTCTGTTTTCTCTTTTCTCTCTCTAGCTACATCTAAATTATTCCTTCTGTGATTCCTCGCTTCCCATCTCCTTGCCAACAGTGTTGTTGAAGGTCCAAGGTTACTCCCCCTAAGACCTTCTCCAATGCATTTTGAGGAGGCGGCGAGGAGGAGAATTTGGATAGAGCTTCTGAGTTGAGCCGAGGTAGTCAGTACAGACTGGGCCACCCAGCTCCGTACAGTTTAAGTCGGAAGTTTACAGTGAGGGGAAAAAAGTATTTGATCCCCTGCTGATTTTGTACGTTTGCCCGCTGACAAAGAAATGATCAGTCTATAATTTTAATGGTAGGTTTATTTGAATAGTGACAGACAGAATAACAACAAAAAAATCCAGAAAAACGCATGTCAAAAATGTTAGAAATTGATTTGCATTTTAATGAGGGAAATAAGTATTTGACCCCTCTGCAAAACATGACTTAATACTTGGTGGCAAAACCCTTGTTGGCAATCAGAGGTCAGACGTTTCTTGTAGTTGGCCACCAGGTTTGCACACATTTCAGGAGGGATTTTGTCCCACTCCTCTTTGCAGATCTTCTCCAAGTCATTAAGGTTTCGAGGCTGACGTTTGGTAACTCGAACCTGCAGCTCCCTCCACAGATTTTCTATGGGATTAAGGTCTGGAGACTGGCTAGGCCACTCCAGGACCTTAATGTGCTTCTTCTTGAGCCACTCTTTTGTTGCCTTGGCCGTGTGTTTTGGGTCATTGTCATGCTGGAACACCCATCCACGACCCATTTTCAATGCCCTGGCTGAGGGAAGGAGGTTCTCACCCAAGATTTGATGGTACATGGCCCCGTCCATCGTCCCTTTGATGCGGTGAAGTTGTCCTGGCCCCTTCGCAGAAAAACACCCCCAAAGCATAATGTTTCCACCTCCATGTTTGACGGTGGGGATGGTGTTCTTGGGGTCATAGGCAGCATTCCTCCTCCTCCAAACACGGCGAGTTGAGTTGATGCCAAAGAGCTCCATTTTGGTCTCATCTGACCACAACACTTTCATCCAGTTGTCCTCTGAATCATTCAGATGTTCATTGGCAAACTTCAGACGGGCATGTATATGTGCTTTCTTGAGCAGGGGGACCTTGCGGGCGTCGCAGGATTTCAGTCCTTCACGGCGTAGTGTGTTACTAATTGTTTTCTTGGTGACTATGATCCCAGCTGCCCTGAGATCATTGACAAGATCCTCCCGTGTAGTTCTGGGCTGATTCCTCACCGTTCTCATGATCATTGCAACTCCACGAGGTGAGATCTTGCATGGAGCCCCAGACCGAGGGAGATTGACAGTTCTTTTGTGTTTCTTCCATTTGCAAATAATCGCACCAATTGTTGTCACCTTCTCACCAAGCTGCTTGGCGATGGTCTTGTAGCCCATTCCAGCCTTTTGTAGGTCTGCAATCTTGTCCCTGACATCCTTGGAGAGCTCTTTGGTCTTGGCCATGGTGGAGAGTTTGGAATCTGATTGATTGATTGCTTCTGTGGACAGGTGTCTTTTTTACAGGTAACAAGCTGCGGTTAGGAGCACTCCCTTTAAGAGTGTGCTCCTAATCTCAGCTCGTTACCTGTATAAAAGACACCTGGGAGCCAGAAATCTTTCTGATTGAGAGGGGGTCAAATACTTATTTCCCTCATTAAAATGCAAATCAATTTATTACATTTTTGACATGCGTTTTTTCTGGATTCTTTTGTTATTCTGTCTCTCACTGTTCAAATAAGCCTACCATTAAAATTATAGACTGATCATTTCTTTGTCAGTGGGCAAACGTACAAAATCAGCAGGGGATCAAATACTTTTTTCCCTCACTGTACATACACTTAGGTTGGGCTCTTTAAATCTCGTTTTTTAACCACTCCACAAATTTCTTGTTAACAAACTATATTTTTGGCAAGTAGGTTAGGACATCTACTTTGTGCATGACACAAGTAATTTTTCCAACAATTGTTTACAGACAGATTATTTCACTTATAATTCACTCTATCACAATTCCAGTGGGTCAGAAGTTTACATACACTAAGTTGACTGTGCCTTTAAACAGTTCGGAAAATTCCAGAAAATGTCATGGCTTTAGAAGCTTCTGATAGGCTAATTGACATAATTTGAGTCAATTGGAGGTGTACATGTGGGTGTATTTCAAGGCCTACCTTCAAACTCAGTGGCTCTTTGCTTGACATCATGGGAAAATCAAAAGAAATCAGCCAAGACCTCAGAAAAGAAATTGTAGACCTCCACAAGTGGTTCATCCTTGGGAGCAATTTCCAAACGCTTGAAGGTACCACGTTCATCTGTACAAACCATAGTACGCAAGTATATGGGACCACGCAGCCGTCATACCGCTCAGGAAGGAGAGGCGTTCTGTCTCCTAGAGATGAACGTACTTTGGTGCGAAAAGTGCAAATCAATCCCAGAACAACAGCAAAGGACCTTGTGAAGATGCTGGAGGAAACGGGTGCAAAAGTATCTATATCCACAGTAAAACGAGTCCTATATCGACATAACCTGAAAGGCCGCTCAACAAGGAAGAAGCCACTGCTCCGAAACCACCATAAAAAAGCCAGACTTTGCAACTGCACATGGGGACAAAGATCATACTTTTTGGAGAAATGTCCTCTGGTCTGATGAAACAAAAATAGAACTGTTTGGTCATAATGACCATCGGTATGTTTGGAGGAAAAAGGGGGAGGCTTGCAAGCCGAAGAACACCATCCCAACCATGAAACACAGGGGTGGCAACATCATGTTGTCGGGGTGCTTTGCTGCAGGAGGGACTGGTGCAAAATAGATGGCATCATGAGGCTGGAAAATTATGTGGATATTGTTGAAGCAACATCTCAAGACATCAATCAGAAAGTTAAAGCTTGGTCGCAAATGGGTCTTCCAAATGGACAATGACCCCAAGCATACTTCCAAAGTTGTGGGAAAATAGCTTAAGGACAACAAAGTCAAGGTATTGGAGTGGCCATCACAAAGCCCTGACCTCAATCCTATAGAAACTGTGTGGGCAAAACTGAAAAGGTGTGTGTGTGTGTGTGTGTGTGAGCAAGGAGGCCTACAAACCTGACTCAGTCACACCAGCTCTGTCAGGAGGAATGGGCCAAAATTCACCCAACTTATTGTGGGAAGCTTGTGGAAGGCTACCTGAAACATTTGACCCAAGTTCAACAATTTAAAGGCAATGCTACCAAATACTAATTGAGTGTATGTAAACTTCTGACCCACTGGGAATGTGATGAAAGAAATAAAAGCTGAAATAAATAATTCTCTCTACTATTATTCTGACATTTCACAGTCTTCAAATAAAGTGTTTTTCCTAACTGACCCAAGACAGGTCATTTTTATTAGGATTAAATGTCAGGAATTGTGAAACTGAGATTAAATGTATTTGGCTAAGGTGTATGTAAACTTCCGACTTCAACTGTATATGGACACACTGTCACATTGTGTAAATAATGAACTCTTTCCCCCTCTTCTTCTCTACCTCTGTTCTCCCTCTGTCCCCCAGGTGAGGGAGATGGCTGCCACCACGCTGAGCGGTTTCCTCCAGTGTAACTTCCTGTCCATAGAGGGCCCCATGCAGAGCCACTTTGAGGCCCTCTGCAAGACCCGTCTGCCCAAGAAGAGAAAGAGGGAGCTGGGCTCCGTGGTGGACACCATCCCCTCCGGAGGTAGCTACTAACAACTGTCCAATGCTTTACTTAGAACGCATACTGTTCCTGGTAGTGCTGCAAGCATACTGGCTCGGTTCCAATATCCACACTAGAATGGCCAATGCATAGCTGCATTCTACGTGCTATTGCTAGTGTGGATATTGGAACAACCACTGTCTACATCAGCGTTTCCCAAACTCGGTCCTCGGGACCCCAGGGGGTACATGTTTTTGATTTTACCTTAACACTACACATCTGATTCAAATGATCAAAGCTTGATGAATAGTTGATTACTTTAATCAGCTGTGTAGTGCTAGCGCAAAAGCCAAAACGTGCACCCCTGGGTTTAGGAAACCCTGGTCAACATGCAACGGTCCATTGCCTTACCTGGAACACAGTTGCCATGATTGTGTTAGATGGTCTTTTAGATTGTAGTTTCCTTGACCTTACTAAACCTGTTATACCTCAGCTTTTCAATGCTCCTTTTCAGTATTTTCCTCCCTGTGTGTGTAGATCTGGTGCGGCGTCATGCTGGAGTGTTAGGTCTGAGTGCCTGTATCCTGTCCAGCCCCTACGATGTTCCCACCTGGATGCCCCAACTACTGATGAACCTCAGTGCCCACCTCAATGACACACAGCCCATTGAGGTGAGGAGGACTAACACACACACACACACACACACACACACACACACACACACACACACACACACACACACACACAGAGAGAGGAAGAAGAAACACACACACACTGCTCTCTCACACAAACACACACACCTCAACGACACACAGCCTATAGAGATGAGGGGGACCCCAAACCCATGTCTCTCTCTCCCCATTCCCGGTCATCTTGTTCCTGAATGCGTCTTGTGTCTACTCCTGCAGATGACAGTGAAGAAGACCCTGTCTAACTTTAGGCGGACTCATCATGACAACTGGCAGGAGCATAAACAGCAGTTCACTGATGACCAGCTGCTGGTTCTGACCGACCTGCTGGTCTCTCCATGCTACTACGCCTAGATCCCTGGTACGTAAACATACAGCAGCTAACAGTAACACCCACACACCTGCTGGTCTCTCCATGCTACTAAACCTAGATCCCTGGTACGTAAACATACAGCAGCTAACAGTAACACCCACACGCCTGCTGGTCTCTCCATGCTACTACGCCTAGATCCCTGGTACGTAAACATACAGCAACTAACAGTAACACCCACACACCTGCTGGTCTCTCCATGCTACTACGCCTAGATCCCTGGTACATAAACATACAGCAGCTAACAGTAACACCCACACACCTGCTGGTCTCTCCATGCTACTACGCCTAGATCCCTGGTACGTAAACATACAGCAGCTAACAGTAACACCCACACACCTGCTGGTCTCTCCATGCTACTACGCCTAGATCCCTGGTACGTAAACATACAGCAGCTAACAGTAACACCCACACGCCTGCTGGTCTCTCCATGCTACTACGCCTAGATCCCTGGTACATAAACATACAGCAGCTAACAGTAACACCCACACGCCTGCTGGTCTTTCCCTGATACTAAACCTAGATCCCTGGTACGTAAACATACAGCAGCTAACAGTAACACCCACACACCTGCTGGTCTCTCCCTGATACTAAACCTAGATCCCTGGTACGTAAACATACAGCAGCTAACAGTAACACCCACACGCCTGCTGGTCTTTCCCTGATACTAAACCTAGATCCCTGGTACGTAAACATACAGCAGCTAACAGTAACACCCACACACCTGCTGGTCTCTCCCTGATACTAAATCTAGATCCCTGGTACGTAAACATACAGCAGCTAACAGTAACACCCACACACCTGCTGGTCTCTCCCTGATACTAAATCTAGATCCCTGGTACGTAAACACACAGCAACTAACAGTAACACCCACACACCTGCTGGTTTTTCCCTGATAGTAAACCTAGATACCTGGTACATACACACGCACACACACACAATTTAAACGTATGCTTGGGTGGAAGAATCCCAACACAAATTACAGTACATTATAAACAATACAAGGCACCAAGCATTAATCCCACTATCCATTCTGTCTCTCTTTAGGGCCAAGCAATAATCTCACTATCCATTTTGTTTCTCTTTAGAGCCAAGCATTAATCCCGCTATCCATTCTGTCTCTTTAGGGCCAAGCATTAATCCCGCTATCCATTCTGTCTCTCTTTAGGGCCAAGCAATAATCTCACTATCCATTTTGTTTCTCTTTAGAGCCAAGCATTAATCCCGCTATCCATTCTGTCTCTTTAGGGCCAAGCATTAATCCCGCTATCCATTCTGTCTCTTTAGAGCCAAGCATTAATCCCGCTATCCATTCTGTTTCTCTTTAGGGCCAAGCATTAATCCCGCTATCCATTCTGTTTCTCTTTAGGGCCAAGCATTAATCCCGCTATCCATTCTGTTTCTCTTTAGGGCCCTGGTCAACTTTCAGGAGATTTTTATGTTTTCTTAACGGAGGAACGTCACCCTCGATGCCCTCTTTGAGCCACTTGACAATTCCTCACTCTGGCATTAGACTGGGAAGGCCTCAGACTGAACAGATCAGGGCCCGTATTCAAAAAGCGGTTTAGAGTAGGATTGCTGATCTAGGATCAGTTTTGCCTTTCAGATCATATTGACTACCATTATATGGACAGGGCAGCCTGATTCTCGATCAGCACCGCTACTCTGAGACGCTGTGTGAATACAGGCCCAGAACAGAACACAGCAGCCTGCATGAGGGTAGACCGAGTCCTCACATCCAGGCCCCTGCACTCTGGCCAGACCAACGGACAACATCTGGGTCGTATTCATTAGGCATCAAACGGAAGACAACAGAATGAAAAACAGGGAGGAACTACCTGGGACTTGTCCATTAAGAACTGCTTGTTTTTCTCCTTTTTTTTATGATGTACCCTGAGGACCCTGAAAAGGGGGGATGGGGGGAACACGAATGCATAATGGATGGAATAAAAGTTGTGTATTTAGCGCTGAATTACATTTTTACTATACTTAATATTTAAGGATAAACCATAGCAGGGATGATTGTCCTGCGGTTTGTAATACTACTGTACAGTTTTTCTTAAATTTTTATTTTCTTTATTGCTTGCGTGTGTTTATGTGGAATGCTTGATGATACCCTACCTCTGGTCCAAGTTGTAGTGTGCGTTCCTCCACTAATGCACCACCACTTGTGGAGGAGTGGACGCTACGCCCTGGACCAGAGCTAGTCCCTGTCCCCCCCGTACTATTGCTCTCAGCTCAAAATCCCCTCAATGTTATCAACTCTGAGCCAACTAACTGTATTATCCCAGTAGAGGGTAGAAACCGTACTGTCCCAGTTCTCCAATAGTGAAGTGTTCTTAGCCACAGTCTGTTTGCGTTTAGATTAGATTGAGAATGTATCCCAAATGGTAGCCTATTTGTTTTAGTGCACTACTTTTGACTACGGCCCATAGGGCTCTGGTCAAAAGTAGTGCACTATATAGGGAATAGGGTGCCATTTGAGACTTAGATTAGATTTGAATCTGCCACCCACATTTACGTACATGACTTTTGTGTACATTGTTTAATCTATATATGATATGTGCATATTTTATAATGTGTATATAGCATATGAATATAACATAAATGCACAAACATGTATGTATTTATTTATTTATTTATTGGTTTGAAGTGCTGATATTATTCTTAGAGTTGCTGGTAATGAAAGATTTTGGGTTTGTGAGTAAATAGGTTGTTCAGCTTTTTAGTGACAGAGCTTTTGATTTCATCCTGCTCTCTCATGGGCAATGGTATATATGCAGTAGATGGAGTGATTGTGTATGTTCATTCCCCAAGGCTGTATGTGTGTGCTGTGTTGAGCTGATGAGCGCAGTTTTATCGTCATGGCATGTGTCTAAA
Source organism: Salmo salar (assembly GCF_965601325.2). NCBI lineage: Eukaryota > Metazoa > Chordata > Actinopteri > Salmoniformes > Salmonidae > Salmo > Salmo salar. Next base: position 27,142,941 of record NC_138318.1, on the reverse strand, counting down.
CACCTCTCAGAACCCCAAGGGACTGGTAATTCCTTGACACAGATAATTAGAGTCTCCATTGAAACAAGGCTTTTCCAGGACAAAAAAGCCAAAGTCCAGGACTAGGCTAAATCTGTGTCTGGGAAACAGGCCCAAGGAATAACCAAACCTCCTGTCCACCACCTTAGCATCACACCCCTTCCTCTACTCTACAATACAATATTATTCTCCATACTTTTTTTAAAACCCTAGTGAGAGTTATTTTTTGTTCAATATTTTGTTTATCCATGAAGACTTGAAAAGCTAGTCTCATTGAAGCATCGGTTCAGTTTAGTACTTCACTCATGTGTAGTGCCAAAACTGCATTGATTTTTTTTAATTTTAGATGTACTGTTTGCTTATATTTAATGAAGAAAATAAATAAATGGGTTGCTTGTAACACATTTCTAGTGTGTGTGTCTGTGCCAGTTGGTTTTGAGATGACTCATATTGAAGTTAGTCACAGCTGGGGCCATATGCATCCTCAGGAATAGGGCAGCAATTGACATTAGAAAATATGGTACAGTGCCTATACATTCATATCAAGTAGACACGTCTTGGATATGCAGTGCAATATAAAGTAGCACTTTGACTGGTTTAACTGTACCATGTTGAGAGGGTTCTTTTATCTTACACCAAGGTCTAGGAGTTGGGTCTCAATGTACAGGTGGTAGCCTATATAACAAAGCCACTGTAACCCACAGAGGGGATTCAAGAATGAGTCGGACCCCATTGTTCCCAAGGTATTTCTAGACTAAATGGTGTGACTTATTCTCCCATGAGAATGGGTTTGTTATTCTTATGATTTCGTTAGGGACAGTTGGAAATGTACATGGGGGGGGGGGGTCCAAAATAGGGCAGTGTTTGTTTTTATTGGGTACAAGGGAGGGTAGTGTGTTTTTCCCTGTTTTACATTCACTATTTTGCATGTTTTCCTATATAATTTCTTCCATCCTTGACAAATGTCCTAATTTGCTTGAATGCACCTCTATATCAAGGTGTTTTGGTAATTCCCTTATGCACTACGCTTTTCCGCGTGCTAACTTTTACAATACCACAGGTCAAAATAGTCTGTCCATCCTGCCCTCTATCCACCATTCATCGTGACATTAGTGGTAGGTGGATCGTTTGTCAGATCTGCAATAGGCTAACTAGCAATCTTAAAACACAAAAACAATCAAAGCTACACCACTTTTCTATTTGAATCCACAAGAACAAATACAAATAGCTGATAGGCAGCGGAGAGGCCAGGCTCATCATTGCTCATGAAGGAACAGTGAAGACATGACATGCGGCTCAAAAAGCTCCCCTATGGATCTTAAGGGACAATACAATTATCCTACCTAGACTAACATCACAATGCAATGAACAATTCTATTGTTTTCAAGCGAGTACAAAATTGTACTCTAAGCTGCAGTTTAATGTAAATAATGGCGCAAAAGCCCTGTGATTTGAATTTTTCACTCCATTTGAATCAGTTGTGGGTCGACTCGACAGTTTAAGGTCTAGAAAGGGACAGTAGCAGGCAAGTCTGGCTTTATTTTTACATCTAGAACTGATATGCGCAATCTGTTGCAGATCATCATTCTCCCAAGTCGTCCTATAATAATGTGGCCACGCCATGTATTTATGTAAAAAGTAGGGACAACAATGGATATATAGTATGTTCGACTTTATTGTACAATCCCAGTCACTTAAACAAATATTTGTACTGTGTATATTTTTTTTAACTGACAAATAAAATCAATCGCAAACTTTGCAGCGGCCATTTGACATTTGATAAATATAAAGATACATCTGTTACAAAACACCAAAAAGTTTAATGATGTGGAGATTGTCAAACCCAGGATTCCGTACTGGGTCGTCCTACAAGGTAGGGAGGGGTGTATTTTCTGTTTGTTGAGATGAAAACGCAAACCATAATATCGAAGCGCCTGAAGTTGGTATGGTTTGTTTATTGGTTGTGTGTTGCATTGGCACAGAAAGCTGTTGGTGGAAAATGTGTTGCATATATTTGATATTCTTAAAAATATAGCATCAAAATGTTCAATCTGATTTCCCCCCTAGCTGATCATTGTCTGCAGCTGGCTATGATCAGAGTGTAGGACTCATGGAACAAGCAGGGAGAGTGGGCTTGTTCGTGGTGGTCAGCCAACCCCCATAGATAGCCCTGCTTGGCATCAGCTGTGCCACAAAAGCATGCTAATTGGCAAACTCCATATTCACGTTTATAAACACTGGGTGGTTTTTAGGAAACCCTGTCACGAGAATTTCTATCCCAATGTTCTAACTGAGCTATTTTATATCTGTCTAATTCCTGAAGGTCGTAAATCTCCAATTCAAGAAATAGACAGTCTCAGCCTGCAATAGATCAATACTTTATTCAGAGAGTGCTCTGCCCTTGAAGTGCAGAGCGAATCTTTTATACACACACACAAACAAGTTCAAATCTTAAGCTACGCCTTGCTCAGACAGTTACTTTTCCACTACACATATACATTATTTATCATATTCTGCAACATGTTTCATAATTTTCTGCAGGCCTAACAATTTCTCCCCTCCACGGGTGGGGACAGAATGTCCTGTTATTGGTTTCACAGTAGCACAACTTGTCTGTCGATAGCTCCTCTTATTCTTTGTTTCACACTTGCACCCTGCTTATATAGCTAAACAGGAACAAAATGTCCTGGTTCTAATTCTGACTAAAACGACACACATCAGATTATAGTTTTATGATTCTAATACATTTCACACAATTATATGGTTTCAGGGTGGAATACTTTAGTCATTATCTTAAACATACAAATTATTCTACCACCCCCAGTAAATTTTGATTTGTCCATTAGAGTGAGACGTTCAAGCTAGAGAGGTGGACATCCTGAGGTGGTACCTGATACCCTCACGAGCCGCACGTCTCCCATGACTTCACACACTCATCTCCCACCTCTTGTCGATGTACAGCGCGCCGCCATCGTCTTCTCCAGGATATTTTTGGGGGATCACATTAACAAGAAAATAAAAAACATACATTTTTTATGATATAGTGTGAATAAAAATGCATGTGGTTATTATGGAGGCGGACGGTAAGTTTCCAATTCCAAATATGAAAATGTACGGGTTATATATCAACGATGTACATTGTCGCATATTGTTTTCTCTAGCCTACACATCAATATGCCAATGTCTATCATTTTTCTAGATGCACTTTTTCAAGTAACCCGCAATATTAGGTTGCATTCAGAATAGATAGGCTATATGGTCTATTATTGCTTCTGATCATCATCTGTGAAGGAATACTTTTTCCTTTGTAATGCCTGTAGCTGGGATGAGGCAGGGATGGAGAGGAAACCTTCCGTAGGCTATTGTATTGGTTTTCATCATACGTAATTAAATGACCATGATGACACATTTACTCTCTTGACATTGAAATGCTTTTACATCACAGAGCATTCACACGAACAAATGGATACATGCAAATGCGGTAGGCAGGGGTGCCGCCAGGGATTTTGGGCCCCATGAAAAGATATTACATTGGGCCCCACCACCACAGGCCACACCAACCCTGCGTAATTGCTGTAACCACACACCTCCAGAATCCAATCGACACATTCAAAGCTTTAAATAACTACCTTTGCAGGCTTGCAACTCTCTTGTAGTCCAATATTTACTGTATGATATTTACTGACGGTGAGATGTGAAAATATAACACTGTGTAGACATGCATGCAACATTCTACATACAGTGGAATTCACTATTTGATGCAAGACTGATACCCTCTATGCTAAAGGCCATCTTACAGTCTAAATGTAATTTTAGTGGTACAATACTTGAATGGAAAATTCTCTTAACATTAATGAATAACTTAAAATAAATATAACATGAACCTCTTCAATTCAAATAAATGAACATTATCATCTATAGAATGATATAACAAACAAAATAATAAAATCAGCAGCAGATTTTTGAACTAAGTATACAGTTGAAGTCGGACGTTTACATACACCTTAGCCAAATACATTTAATCTCAGTTATACAATTCCTGACATTTAATCCCAGTAAAAATTCCCTGTTTTAGGTCAGTTAGGATCACCACTTTATTTTAAGAATGTGAAATGTCAGAATAATAGTAGAGAGTGACTTATTTCAGCTTTTATTTCTTTCATCACATTCCCAGTGGGTCAGAAGTTTACATACACTCAATTAGTATTTGGTAGCATTGCCTTTAAATTGTTGAACTTGCCTCAAATGTTTCAGGTAGCCTTCCACAAGCTTCCCACAATAAGTTGGGTGAATTTTGGCCCATTCCTCCTGACAGAGCTGGTGTGACTGAGTCAGGTTTGTAGGCCTCCTTGCTCACACACGCACCTTTTCAGTTCTGCCCACACAGTTTCTATAGGATTGAGGTCAGGGCTTTGTGATGGCCACTCCAATACCTTGACTTTGTTGTCCTTAAGCCATTTTCCCACAACTTTGGAAGTATGCTTGGGGTCATTGTCCATTTGGAAGACCCATTTGTGACCAAGCTTAAACTTCTTTGGGATAAGGGGCAGTATTTTCACGGCCGGATAAAAAACGTACCCGATTTAATCTGGTTACTACTCCTGCCCAGAAACTAGAATATGCATATAATTAGTAGATTTGCATAGAAAACACTCTAAAGTTTCTAAAACTGTTTCAATGGTGTCTGTGAGTATAACAGAACTCATATGGCAGGCCAAAAACCTGAGAAAAATCTAACCGGGAAGTGAGAATTCTGGTGCTTGTAGTCCTTTCAAGTCCTTGCCTTTCTAACAGTGAGTTAGGGTTCATTTTGCACTTCCTAAGGCTTCCACTAGATGTCAACAGTCTTCAGAGAGTTTTTTGAGTCGTCTATGATGAACAGAAACCGAATGAGAAGGCTGGGAACTTGGTGACCCCGGGAATGAGACGCGCGTTCACGCGAAAGGTAGCTCCACGTTCCAAAACGTTTTTCAAGACACTGGTTTCATCCGGTTGGAATATTACTGAATCTTCACGTTCTAAAGGCCCTAAAGATTGATGCTTTACAATGTTTGAATGATCGTGAATAGATTTTTTTTTTTTTACTTTTCTTCGTGACATTTTCCTCGCACGTCCTACATTTGGAGTAGCTGAACTGAACGCGCGAACAACAAGGAGCTATTTGGACATAAATTATGGAGTTTATTGAACAAAACAAAATTTATTGTGGACCTGGGATTCCTGGAAGTGCCTTCTGATGAAGATTACTAAAGGTAAGCGAATATTTCTAGTTTTATTTATGCTTTTAGATGACTCAAAAATGGCGGCTATCTGTATTGCTTGATGTCTTTTTTCTGACCGCAGTACTCAGATTATTGCAAAGTGTGCTTTCCACGTAAAGTTATTTTGAAATCGGACAACGTGGTTGGATTCAGGAGATGTTTATCTATAATTCTTTGAATAACAATTTAATATTTTATCAAGGTTTATGAATAGTATTTTTGTAAATCGGTGTGCTGATTCACCGGCAGTTTTGGAGGCAAAATATTTTCTGAACGTCACGAGCAATTGTAAAATGCTGTTTTTGGATATAAATATGAACTTGATCGAACGAAAAAATGCATGTATTGTGTAACATGATGTTCTAGGAGTGTCATTTGATGAAGATCATCAAAGGTTAGTGCTGCATTTAGCTGTGTTTTGGGTATTTGTGATGCATGCTAGTTGCTTGGAAATGGCTGTGTGGTTTTTTGTGTCCATGTACTCTCCTAACATAATCTAATGTTTTGCTTTCGCTGTAAAGCCTTTTTGACATCTGACAACGTGGTTCGATTCAGAAGTGTATCTATAAAATGGTGTAAAATAGTCCTATGTTTGAGAACTTTGAATTATGACATTTTGTGGTTTTAAATTTGCCGTTCTGATTTGTCACTGGCTGTTGAATAGTGTGGGACGAGAGGTTAAAGGTTTGCACGGCTCTCTCGGCTGCTCCGTTTGATGCCGGATGGTAAGGTGGTGACAGGATGTGCCTTACTCCGTTGTTCTTGAGAAACATTTCAAAATCGTTTGACGTGAAAGGAGGGCCATTGTCCGATACGAGCTCCTTGACTAGTCCAAAGGATGCGAACAAGTGTCTGAGAAGATTGATGGTCTTCTCAGCTGTGGTCAGTTGAGTAGGGAACACTTCCATCCACTTGGAATGGACATCGACGACAACAAGGAAATGTTGCTTGTCAATCTCTGCGTAATGGATGCATTCCCAAGGTGTAGCAGCCCAGGACCATGGATGCAGAGGTGCAGCAGCAGGCTTGTTGCGAACAGCTTCACAAGGTGAGCAGTGGCCTACATGCTGTTGAATGTCCTGATCCAGTCCAGGCCACCACAGATAACCTGTTAGGGCTAGGGGGCAGTATTGACACGGCTGGATAAAAAACATACCCGATTTAATCTGGTTACCACTCCTACCCAGTAACTAGAATATGCATATACTTATTACATATGGATAGAAAACACCCTAAATTTTCTAAAACTGTTTGAATGGTGTCTGTGAGTATAACAGAACTCAAATGGCAGGTCAAAACCTGAGAGATTCCTTTACAGGAAGTGGCCTGTCTGACCATTTCTTGAACTTCTTTTCCATCTCTATCATTTACTAAGGATCTCTGCTCTAACGTGACACTTCCCACGTCGTCCATAGGCGCTCAGAGCCCGGGAAAAAACAGAATGTCGTCATTCCAGCCCCAGGCTGAAACACATTATCGCCTTTCTCAAGTGGCCGATCAAGGGACACTGGGCTTATGCGCGTGACCCGACCGCCCCCGCCTTTGGGATTTTTTCCTCTGTTTGCCGAAAAGGAGATTCCCTGTCGGAATATTATCGCTTTTCTACGAGAAAAATGTCATAAAAATTGATTTTAAACAGCGGTTGACATGCTTCGAAGTACGGTAATGGAATATTTAGAATTTTATTGTCACGAATTGCGCCATGCGCGCGACACTTCTTTACTATTTCGGATAGTGTCTGGAACGCACGAACAAAACGCCGCTATTCGGATATAACGATGGATTATTTTGGACCAAACCAACATTTGTTATTGAAGTAGCAGTCCTGGGTGTGCATTCTGACGAAGACAACAAAAGGTAATCAAACTTTTATAATAGTAAATATGATTATGGTGAGTGCTAAACTTGCCGGGTGTCTAAATAGCGAGCCCGTGATGCCTGGGCTATGTACTTAGAATATTGCAAAATGTGCTTTCACCAAAAAGCTATTTTAAAATCGGACATATCGAGTGCATAGAGGAGGTCTGTATCTATAATTCTTAAAATAATTGTTATGCTTTTTGTGAACGTTTATCGTGAGTAATTTAGTAAAATGTTAGCGAATTCCCCGGAAGTTTGCGGGGGGTATGCTAGTTCTGAACGTCACATGCTAATGTAAAAAGCTGGTTTTTGATATAAATATGAACTTGATTGAACAAAACATGCATGTATTGTATAACATAATGTCCTAGGGTTGTCATCTGATGAAGATCATCAAAGGTGAGTGCTGCATTTAGCTGTCTTCTGGGTTTTGGTGACATTATATGCTGGCTTGAAAAATGGGTGTCTGATTATTTCTGGCTGGGTACTCTGCTGACATAATCTAATGTTTTGCTTTCGTTGTAAAGCCTTTTTGAAATCGGACAGTGTGGTTAGATTAACGAGAGTCTTGTCTTTAAATAGCTGTAAAATAGTCATATGTTTGAGAAATTGAAGTAATAGGATTTTTAACGTTTTGAAAATCGCGCCACAGGCTGCCAGTGGCTGTTACGTAGGTGGGACGCAAGCGTCCCACCTAGCCCATAGAGGATAACTGCAGGCGAGTGCTTTCATTCGAGTGATCCCTGGATGTCCCTCATGCAGGTCAGATAGCAGTCTCCTCTGGGATTTGTGAGGTACCACCACCCTTGATCCCCACAGAACACATCCTTGATCAGTGGACAACTAGTCTTTCTTGTTGATGAATGGACGAAGGTTATCGTCATTTACGAACGTTGGCCAACCACCTAATGTTAAGTCCAAGACTTTGGAAAGCACTGGGTCTTTCCTCGTTTCTTCTGCTATGTCTGAAGCAGATACGGGCAGTTCGTCAATGAGAGAGATCTGGAGGACTGCTCTATCATCTTCACTGTCGGAGTCACTATTGCATGGTAGTCTTGATAGTGCATCTGCATTTGCGTGATCACTGGATCGTCTGTACTCAATCTCATAGTCGTAGGCTAGCAATATCAGAGCCCAACGTTGCATTCGAAGTGCAGCAAGGGTTGGTATAGCTGATTTTGGTCCAAGGATGGCCAACAGAGGCTTGTGATCTGTCAGCAGTTGGAACTTCCTTCCATAGAGGTATTTGTAAAACTTCTTCACTCCGAATATTATGCTCAGGGCTTCCTTCTCAATTTGAGCATAATTTTTCTCACTTGGTGACAGAGTCTGTGATGCAAATGAAATAGGGTGTTCTTCACCTGACGGTAGAACATGTGAGATGACGGCTCCTACTCCGTATGGAGATGCATCACACGCCAGTCTCAGCTTCATCTCTGTGTTGTAGTGGGCAAGCCACTTGCTCTTTAGCAGACGCTGTTTGCTTCTTCGCATTGTGGGGACCAATTCCACTTGGTATCGGCCTGCAGCAGTTGGTGAAGTGGATGCAACAATGTGGACAAGTTTGCCACAAACTTTCCGTAATAGTTCAGGAGCCCCAAAAATGACCTCAGCTCTGAGATAAGGTGCTCTCCAATGGTTGGTGCTGACACGAGGATGTCGTCCATGAAGCACACAACATTGTCTATACCATCCATGATCTGATCCATTGTGTGTTGGAATATCGCTGGAGCTGTCGAGATTCCATAGGCCAAGCGATTGAATCTGAATAGCCCCTTGTGTGTATTGACGGTCAGATACTGTTCTGACTCCGGATCCAGCTTCAGTTGCTGTGTAACGTGTGTCGTGTGTGGAGGACCAAGACGCAACAGGGAAGTGTATACTCATCTTCTTTTTTAATATTGAAGAAGGAGAAACAAATAAACACGTATACAATTAACGGAAACGACACTAACAGTTCTGTCAGGTGATAAGCACAAAACAGAATACAACTACCCACAATACACAATACAAACAAACCCCTAATTATAGGACCTTCAATCAGAAGCAACGAGGAGCCGCTGCTTCCAATTGAAGGTCAAGAACAAAACTGCACATAGAAACAGAGTGACTAGAATAAACATAGAAAATGCCCTAACATAGAACATATACCAAAACTCTAGACCACTCTAATCAAACACCCCTTGTCTATACACATAGACTAACAATCCCCGAAACATAAACAAAATCCCCCCTGCCACATCCTGACCATACTAAACACTAACAAATAACACCTTTACAGGTCAGAACGTGACATGCTGATAAGCGAATGCCAGGTCCAGCTTACTGAAAACCTTCCCACCAGCTAGAGTGGCAAATAGATCTTTAGCGTTTGGTAATGGATATTCCTCTGGTAGTATGCAGCGATTTACTGTGACCTTGTAGTCTCCGCACATTCTGACGGTCTTGTCTTTCTTTGGGACTACAACGATCGGAGCGGCCCAGTCGCTCCTCGCTACTTTCATGAAAATGTTATTCTTCTGTAGGCGGTCCAGTTCCTTCTCTACTGCTTCCTTAAGAGCATAGGGAACTGGACGTGGTTTGTGAAAGATAGGCGTGGTTCCTTCTTGCACTCTGACTTTTGCTGTGAAGTCTTGTATTTCGCCGTAGCCATCTTTGAAAAGTTATTTGTGCTTCTCCAGCATGTTAGTGAGTGTAGCCTGACTCACTGGTTTGTCATTTCTCAGACTGAAGATTTCTCCCCAGTTCAACTTGATCTTTGGTTGCCAGTTTCTGCCTAGCAAGGCTGATTTTTCTCCTTTAACAATGACAAGCGGTAGCGTCCACTCCTTCCCCTCATACCGGACTGGTACCTGGATCTGCCCTAACACAGGAATAGTGTCACCAGTGTATGAAGAAAGGCAGATGGACGCTGGCTGAAGAGGACACTCTTTCAGTTTTTCTTTGTAGTGTCTCTCTGGAACCAGAGATACAGACGCTCCGGTGTCCAGCTGCATTTTTACTGGTTTTCCCGCTAACTCCATGCTGAGATAGATTCCATCTTTTTGTTGTTGAGCTGTGTACACTGAACAGTTCCAATACTGTTTCAGTTGTAACTTCATCTTTTTGTGCTGCGTCTGACACTTTGTGCGCTCTTGCTGTGCGTTTTGGAGCTTTACACACTCTCTGTAAATGTCCAACCTTTCCACAATTGTGGCACTTTTCAGTTTGGAATCGACATTCACTGTGCTGATGATTATCTCCCCCACATCTGTAGCAACTTGGCTTAGACCTTTGAGATGTGGGCTGCTTTGTTCTTGTGTAACCTTGAGGACGGGACTGAGAAAAGTGTGACTTTTGTGAGCCTTTTTCACCATGTGCATCACTGACCTTGTGAACACCTTTCTGACGTTCTGCATGTCCCGATAGCTCAATAGTATCCCTGTGGGCAAGCTCGAGTCCACGGGCGATATCACAGGCTTTCTTAAAGGTCAGGTCCTTCTCTGACAGAAGCCTTCTGTGATATGCTTCACCTGTGAGACCACATACAAACTTGTCTCGAAGAGCAACATCAAGAAATCGTGCGAAATCACATGTACTTGCCAGCCTTTTCAATGCAAGGATGTAGTCAGCCACGGTTTCCCCTTGACTCTGGTGACATTGGTAAAATCTGAAATGTTCTGCAATGAGAATTGGCTTAGGCTTGAAATGCCTTGAAGAGTTTCAGTCAGTTCTGCATAGTTCAACTCCACTGCTTTTATTGGTTCAATGAGACCTTTCAGCAATCCATACTCAGTTGGACCCAAAACACTGAGAAATACGTCTGCTTTCTTTTCATCTTTGATTTCATTGGCAGCCAGCCAACGCTCAAAACGCTCCAAACAGGAATCAAAATCCTCTTTCGTAGCCTCAAACTCTGGTACTTGACTAATGGTTGCCATTTTCACAGTTAATTGTTCAGTTTCCTTATTCCTTGTATTCCTTAATTTTCTGAATTTCCGTCTAATTCTTCACTTCAGAAGTTTCTGCAATTACTTCATTCACTGCAGTCATTTGTAATCATTTACACACCGTGTAACGTTTCTTCTTCCTTTTTTTTTCTTGACAATATTTCTCCACTGAGATCGGGTTCAATGACAGTTTTTTAAATTTAACCACCAGAGGGCAGTGTCGCTATTCTGGACTCCAATAGTCTTGCTACTTGGCAGCTCCTGAATACTGTACCTACTAGCAGTTAGCCTTTTCTACTGGCGAAAGAAAATACAAAATAACTGACGAATTACATAATTATTTTGAGTTTCATTACTCACGCAACATTCTTCCCTTCAAGCAAGTTTAATCACCTCGTCGCCACTGTAATATTTGTGTTGTGGAGAAATGACCAGGCAGGAGACGGGAGTACAGTTAGTTTTCGTTTAGTTAAAACCTCTCGTGCTCTACAGCCCCCGGCCCAATAGTGCGCATGTGCATTTCCTAGTAACACTGCCGTAATACATTACTGCTTAGTAACAGCATAGTAACTAATATAAACACATGTAGATCCCAGATACAACAAGCAGCTGTGTTGACACTGCCGTATTGATCTGAGCCTTGCTGTTGGAAAACTACTATTTTTATATAGCCCTTCGTACATCAGCTGATATCTCAAAGTGCTGTACAGAAACCCAGCCTAAAACCCCAAACAGCAACCAAAGCATGTGAAAGAAGCACGGTGGCTAGGAAAAACTCCCTAGGAAAAACTCCCTAGAAAGGCCAAAAACCTAGGAAGAAACCTAGAGAGGAACCAGGCTATGAGGGGTGGCCAGTCATCTTCTGGCTGTGCAGGGTGGATATTATAACAGAACATGGTCAAGATGTTAAAATGTTAAAATGTTCATAAATGACCAGCATGGTCAAATAATAATAATCATAGTAGTTGTCGAGGGTGCAACAAGCACGTCCGGTGAACAGGTCAGGGTTCCATAGCCGCAGGCAGAACAGTTGAAACTGGAGCAGCAGCACGGCCAGGTGGACTGGGGACAGCAAGGAGTCATCATACCAGGTAGTCCTGAGGCATGGTCCTAGGGCTCAGGTCCTCCGAGAGAAAGACAGAAAGAGAGAAAGAGAGAATTAGAGAGAGCATATTTAAATTCACACAGGACACCGGATAAGACAAGAGAAATACTCCAGATGTAACAGACTGACCCTAGCCCCCCGACACATAAACTACTGCAGCATAAATACTGGAGGCTGAGACAGGAGGGATCAGAAGACACTGTGGCCCCATCCGATGATACCCCCGGACAGGGCCAAACAGGCAGGATATAACCCCACCCACTTTGCCAAAGCACAGCCCCCACACCACTAGAGGGATGTCTCCAACAGTCGGCTTCGTTAGCCTTACTGCTCGAACACACCCTTTGAAATTATTTGTACAAGTATTTGAACCCAGGTCTGATTCTTGAAAGTTTGCAAAAGTCTTAAGAGTATACTTTTTGTTACGGGGGGGGGGGGGGGGGGGGGGCGGTGTGTCACCTGCCACCTGACGGGCTCAGCCTTCATCATCATGTCTCTGGAAACGCTAGCTGTGATCACCCTCCGAAGGCTCCAGCAGCCCAACGGCATGGCCTCGCTTCCCTGTACTCCGCCCTCCTCTGGACCTCCAGCTTCACCATAGCTACCCTGTGAGCCCTGTGAGCCTACCCCACAAAGGAGGAACCTTGCCTGCCTCACTTCAGCCTAACGGGGGTGCTAGGGTGGTTCTATTATGTCTACCTGGTGGACTTTGCCTTCTGCGTGGCAGTGGTGTCTATCTGTTACCTGATGATCGCTCAGACGCTAAGGAAGAACGCACAGGTGGGAGGGAGAGGGAGAGAGAGGGAGGGTGGGAGGAGGGGGGAGAGGGAAGGAGGGAGAGAGAACGATAGGGGTGAGAGAGAGAGGGAGGGAAAGAGGGTTAGAGGTCATGCAGTGTGCTGTCCAGGTTCCTTCGCTCTACCTGAAGCAGGCCTACAACAACCTACAACTCATTCAGACTCACTCCTACTCTAACAGATCCACTAGCCAGGGTCTAGTACCTGGGGCTGTCCAGGGAGCTACCTGCTGCCAACTAGTCTCTACTGTCAACCTGGCCACAGTCAAGGACTCCAAGGTTGTAGTAACCTGTGTGGTGATTGTATTCTCCGTCCTCCTTTGTTGTCTCCCCATGGGCGTCGTCTTAGCCCAGGACATCCTTTCCCCCGGAGAGCAGCTTCGCTCACTACCAGTTTGAACTGTGCGGTTTCGCGCTCATCTTCTTTAAGTCGTGCATCAACCCGTTCGTGTACTCCCGCAACAGCGCCGGGCTCCGCCGCCGCATCCTCTGCTGCCTCCAATGGGTGGCTCTGGTGTTCCTCTGCTGCAACACACGACACGGCTCCACGCCATGGGCAAAGGCAGTCTCGAGGTCAACCGTAACAAGTCCTCGCACCACGAGACCAACTCAGCCTCTGTCCTCTCACCCAAGCTCCAAAAGAGACTGGTGGATCAAGCCTGTGGACCCAGTCATTCCCGGGACTGTGCCCCCAGTCCGAGAGTCACGGGCTGGCATGGTGGACGTAAACCCCGGCCCCCTAGCACCTCCACCTCCATCAACACCCGTATCGAGCCATACTACAGTATCTACAACAGCAGCCCCTTAGCGGGACCGGGCTCCACTACCAACAATCTGCAGCCTGCTGCCAACTCCTCCTCCTCCCAGGCCTTTGGGTTAGCTAAGTCCTATGTTGCCATGTACTGTCACACCCACCAGAGATGCTGCAGGATGTTGAGAGCACCTCTGCCCATAAGATGCCCATAACATGCCCATACCTTCAGTCTAACCAACCACCATGATTGATTAGATACCCATCCCTTCAGTCTAATGTGATGAATAACCTTTGCTTGGCTCCCCAAGCTAATGCTAATAGGTTTTAGCTCAGTGGTCCAACATAGTCTTGCGGTTCTGCCAGACTTTGAGAGCACCTCAGTGCATCAGATAGATCCCCATACCTTCAGACTAACTTACCAACTTGATGTATAGATTCATTGATTAATCAGCTACTGCACCTTCAGTCTAACCTGGAGAGGGTTTGGGCATATAGGTCAGTGATACTAAGGGGGTCACTATATTGTTATACCAACATTACTGTTACTACAAGACACCAGAGAGTAAACAGATGCTCGTTTTCTGAATATCATGTGGTATTGAACTGTTTTTTTTTGAGGTGGAAAAAAAGTCAAGGTATAGAATAACCCCCATTGACTTTACCCTGGAATATAAAGATAGGTATCCTAGTCCAGAGGGGAAAGCGTGAAGAATAGAGAGATACGTCACCATACTGATCCCAAAGTGTTATTGACATTGTTGAACTGACTGGAATCTTTTTTTACACTGACATGTCTTTCTCTTCATAATAATACAGTATTTGTGAGTCTCATACATTTTCTATGATATCAATAAATATTTTGCAAGTGCAATGTGTCCAGTGCGCCCCTGCCAAAGAACATACAGTATATTAGAAATTCTTTGTTTTATAGTGTTATATTACATTGTATAACGTAAATAATCATATAAATTCCTCAAGTTTAGACAATTAGCAGCAGGAGTTATGGAATTTTCAGGTCAAATTGAAGATCCATAAAGGTGAACAGCACCTTTTATAAGGGAAAATATCAGAGCCCTCTGGTGGTCAGCTAATCAACCTGCATCTCAAGCTTTTGTCATATGACAGTTATGCACAGTGCATGTGTCTATCCATAGAGCTCTCTACTTAGAAATAACCCGTTTTTGGACCACTTCAAAATAGAGAGCCTTAATGGCGCTGCCCATGCTCTCAGACAACCATATAGTCTGTGGCATCAAATAAGCTACCGGTGATCAAACAGAATTTTCTGTTCAGTTTGCCTTTTACTAAATGTATAATGGTTCAAACTGAATGCTAGTTAAACAAGAGCTTTATTATATTGTGGCTAGCTCTCTCAGACAGAGTATGATTATCAATCATTTTTGTTATGATATTTTTATTTAATTATTTCTTATTTCAGTGTATCCCTCATTTTAACCATAGAACACACCAGATTGAGAAATCCACAGGAAACATCTGATTCAGTACATAACAAATGTTCATCAGAACTCGTCAATTACATCAGGGGATTTGAATTCACAGCACATCAAGTTAAGTTACTCTCACTCACCCTGTAACATAACAACCATGGTTGGGGTCAATTCAGGAAGTAAACTGAAATTCAAATCCCAATTTAACTTATTGCTTTTGAATGAGGAAATACTGTAGCATTTGGAATTTCAGTTTACTTCCTGAATCGACTGAATTGAAATGGAATTGATCCCAACCATGACACCAGAACCCCAATCTTACTATACCCACAGTTAGTTTGTCTGCACATTTAAAAATTCAAACCTTCCTTGCTCAAAGATATCTACAAAACCAAAGTGTCACAGATAAGCATCAAATCAAACTGAAATAAATTAAGATAATTTAGAGTGTTGACAATAAAACCAACTACAACATGGAAGCTGGTTCTCCTGATGAGGTTATCTGAATGATTGGTGGTTCTCTGTCCTGGCATATGGCCAGAAAAGACACTAGAACTAATGTGCCAAAGATAAAGCATACAAGGAAGATATGAAGTCCAGGCCATAGATCCACTGCCTTGTGGAGTGAGCAGGGTCACATTTTGTGAGTCTCTGTCCCATTTAGAATAGGATTTCCATGCTTTTATCATAAGGCTTTTGAAGCAGAATGGGTCTGGTACAGTCCATAGAGGAGGTCTAAGCCAGGGCATTAGCTAGGGACTGTGGTCCTGGCTTCCAGGGGCCGTTCCAGGATCAACACTTTCTCCATGTCTGTCTGAACATCCTGAGCAGTGCCATGGGCCTTGGTGCATCCATTCTTCAGTTGTCCATTTTATGCAGCCTAAATCCATGTCCTTTTCTATTGCGCTTCTTATTCCCCTCTGCTCATCCCTCCTCTTCGCCGTCTCTCTGGCCTTCTGTTCTGTTAGCTGGAGACAGATAGAAGGCCTTTCTCATCAGCTGTGTCCAGGATCTGGCATATGACTGGAGACTCAACCTGATTGAGAAAAAAATAACAGGGTTGAGTTTATTTGCCATGTGTAGTGAATACATTGGAAATCTGCAACAATGTGTTCAAGTGTTGAACCATAAGACGATGCGACAGTGATGTGTGTATGCAGTCTCACCCCAAGGACGTACTGACAGGTCTGAGGCTCCAGCATGTACACAGTGACGGCATGGGGAGACTCAGACTCCTTACACCTGAGGCAGAGGAGAGGAAAAAGACATGACTCGCGGTGTATTCAGTGATGTGAAACGCTCTGAACGTTGCAGATAGAAATAGAATCAGTAGAGCTGACAAGATTCCCTGTTCTACACCATACATTTCTATCTGATGAGCGTAAAAGCTCCGCATGTCACTCCAATGGAGAAGTGGTACTCTGTAGCTCAGTTGGTAGAGCATGGCGCTTGCAATGCCAGGATAGTGGGTTTGATTCCCGCGACCAGCCGTACGTAAAATGTATGCACGCATGACTAAGTTGCTTTGGATAAAAGCGTCTGCTAAATGGCATATATAAAAGTATGTGGACACCCCTTCAAATTAGTGTATTTGGCTATTTCAGCCACACCCGTTGCTAACCTGGATATGAATTTGAGCAAGCAGCCATACAATCTCCATAGACAAACATTGGCAGTAGAATGGCCTTACTGAAGAGCTCAGTGAGTCACCGTCATAGGTTGCCACCTTTCCAACAAGTCAGTTCGTCAAATTTCTACCCTGCTAAAGCTGCCCCGGTCAACTGTAAGTGCTGTTATTATGAAATGGAAACGTCTAGGAGCAACAACAGCTCAGCCAAGAAGTGGTAGGACACACTAGCTCATAGAACGGGACAGCTGAAACGCAAAAAAAATAGTCTGTCCTCGGTTAAAACACTCACTACCGGGCAACGTCAGCACAAGAACTGTTCGTTGGAAGCTTCATGAAATGGGTTTCCATGACTGAGCAGTCGCGCACGTGCCTAAGATCGCAATGCCAAGCGTCGGCTGGAGTGGTGTAAAGCTCGCAGCCACTAGACTCTGGAGCAGTGGAAACGTGTTCTCTGGAGTGATAAATGACGCTTCCCCATCTGGCAGTCTGACGGACAAATCTGGGTTTGGCGGATGCCAGGAGAACGCTACCTGCCCAAAGCATAGTGCCAACTCTAAAGTTTGGTGGAGGGGGAATGGGCCTGTTTTTCATGGTTCGGGCAAGGCCCCTTAGTTCCAGTGAAAGGAAATCTTAACGCTACAGCATACAATGACATTCTAGATGATTCAGTGCTTCCAATGTTGTGGCAACAGTTTGGGGAAGGCCCTTTCCTGTTTCAGTATGACAATGCCCCCGTGCACAAAGCGAGGTCGGTGTGGAAGAACTTGACTGACCTGCACAGAGCCCTGACCTGAACCCCATCGAACACCTTTGGGATTAATTGGAGCCATGCCTAATTGCCCAACATCAGTGCCCGACCTCACTAATGCTCGTGGCTGAATGGAAGCAAGTCCCCGCAGTAATGTTCCAACTCCATATTAATCCCCATGACTTTTGAATGAGATGTTCGATGAGCAGGTGTCCACAATATACATGTAGTGTATATTGAAGATGCACTATGCAGCAATCACTTCGCCATTTCCTGGTTGCTAAAATTCTAATAGTTCTAATTTCAGTTTGTGACAAAACAAGCAAGTATAGTGTAGAGAATCATTGTACCATCTAAACCGCTGTGAAATATATTTTCCATAACCAAAAATCTTTTATTTTCAGCTGTTTGAATCTGGTGTACAAAGCTGAAAGTAAAAGACGCAATAACAAAACTTTTAGACAGGAAGGCATAGAAATATGCACATAGAATAAATATCCCGCTTTCAATGAGAATGACAGATCTATAACTTAGATTTCTATGTGAATTTGGTCGGGTCGCCCCCAAAAATGACATGTTGCAGCTTTAAGTGTGTCAATACTAGACCAGGCCTCTCTCAGGAAGAGAGTGGAAAGACTAATGATGACCCACTTGAGCTTGACGATGACCTGTCTGGGTTTCCCGGTCATGTCACACACATCCCCGTGGCCGTAGAAGTGAGACACCAGTCTGGGGAGAAGAAAGTACAACAAGCATGAAATCGTCATTATCAATCACAAATGTGTTCTTCTCATTAAACATGTTTAGGTTTCCTGGAAACAAGTGAATTCTATTACTGAATTAAAAGGCCCTTTCAATCGATATTCTCCATCGAGCATGCTTTTAAGTCCAGAGGTAGGCTTAATCTTTGTCCCGGAAACCAGCCTCTAATGCCCTATTTCTAAAATAGTGGTACATTCATTATCAACATACTGCAGGTCAGTGTGATCTTTTAATAAACTGATTGTAGAGCTGGCTGACATACTTGACTTTCTGCACCCCATCGTTTTTGAGCTGGTAGGACCGGGCCACGTTCTTCTGGGCCCACTCCAGGTGTTCCTCAGTGTTCCAACTGCCCACTACCACCATGTTCTTACCCTGCTCCTTATCCTGGGAGAGAACACATACATAAATCAACCATCCTATATTATACTGAACCAAAATTTAAAACGCAAGTGTTAATCCCATGTTTCATGAACTGAAATAAAAGATCCCAGAAATGTTCCATAAGCCCAAAAAGCTTATTTCTCTCAAATGTGCACAAATTTGTTTACATCTCTATTAGTGATTATTTCTCCTTCGCCAAGATAATCCATCCACCTGACAGGTGTGGCATATCAAGAAGCTGATTAAATAGCATGGTCAATACACAGGTGCACCTTGTGCTGGGGACAGTAAAAGGCCACACTAAAATGTGCAGTTGTCACACATAACACAATGCCACAGATGTGTTAAGTTTTGAGGAAGTGTGCAATTGGCATGCTGATTGCAGGAAT
Organism: Salmo salar; assembly: GCF_965601325.2. Classification (NCBI taxonomy): domain Eukaryota; kingdom Metazoa; phylum Chordata; class Actinopteri; order Salmoniformes; family Salmonidae; genus Salmo; species Salmo salar. Next base: position 27,123,857 of record NC_138318.1, on the reverse strand, counting down.
GTCCACCAGAGCTGTTGCCAAATAATTGAACATTCATTTCTCTACCATAAGCCACCCCCAACATAATTTTTTTTTAAAGAATTTGGCAGTACGTCCAACCGGCCTCACAGACCACATGTAACTACGCCAGTCGAGGACCTCAACATCCAGCTTCTTCACCTGCGGGATCATCTGAGACCAGCCACCCGGATTGCACAACCTGTCAGAAACCATGTCAGGGAAGCTCATCTGCATGCTCGTCATCCCCACCAGGGGCTTAACCTGACTGCAGTTCGGTGTCATAACTGACTTCAGTGGGTAAATGCTCACCTTCGATGACCACTGGCACGCTGGAGAAGTGTGCTCTTCATGGATGAATCCCGGTTTCAACTGTACTGGGCAGATGGCGTCGTGTGGGCGAGCAGTTTGCGGATGTCAACGTTGTGAACAGAGTGCCCCATGGTGGTTGTGGGGTTATGGTATGAGGTACGGACATTGAACACAATTGAATTTTATCGATGGCAATTTGAGTTGCACAGAGATGCCGTGACGAGATCCTGAGGCCCATTGTCGTGCCATTAATCTGCCGCCATCACCTCATGTTTCAGCATGATAATGCACAGCCCCATGTCGCAAGGATCTGTACACAATTCCTGGAAGCTGAAAATGTCCCAGTTCTTCCATGGCCTGCATACTCACCAGACATGTCACCCATTGAGCATGTTTGGGATGCTCTGGATCGACGTGTATGACAGTGTTCCAGCTCCAGTCAATATCCAGCAACTTCGCACAGCCATTGAAGAGGAGTGAAACAACATTCCACAGGCCACAATCAACTCCATGTGAAGGAGATGTGTCGGGCTGCGTGAGACAAATGGTGGTCACACCAGATACTGACTGGTTGTCTGATCCATTTCCTTATTTTTATTTAACCTTTATTTAACTAGGCAAGCCAGTTAAGAACAAATTCTTATTTACAATGATGACCAAACCCTAACCCGGACGATGCTGGGTCAATTGTGATACAGCCTGGAATCGAACCAGGGTCTGTAGTGACGCCTCCAGCACTGAGGTGCCACTCGAGAGCCCTAATATGAACTGTAACTTAGTAAAATCTTTTAAATTGTTGCATATTGTGTTTATTTTTGTTCAGTGTAGATATTTTGAACGTACCAAAAAATACACGATGCACCCAAAGTACAGGAAATATTTAGCTTTAAGCATTTTAACATTACCAAGCTACTAAGTAGAGAACAGGGGAGGCTGTTGGGGGGGGCTATAGGAGGACAGGCTCATTGTAAGGGCTGGGATGGAATCAATGGAATGGAGTCAAACACATTGTTTCCATAAGTTTGATACACGATAGAGAACCCTTACCTCATGGTACTGATGCACATGCTTCCCATAGCAGAACTCATACTTCCACCATCCCACTCCCTGGAACACACAGACTCCAGACATCAGACAGATGCTACAGTATGAGCTACAGAAGAGGTGTGTGTTACTTGAGCACCTCTTCTAACCTCCTCTGTCAGTTCCCCTTTTGGTATGTATACATGTAATACATCAGGGAACAATAACGTTCTATTCAATTGAATTGAATAAACAACAGCAGCCAATGAGCAGTAGCCAATATGGGGCTATAGCTAATGAGCGGGTGTCTTCTTCAACAGCCAGCCAATCAGCATGCCTCATACTAACCCCATGGAGACAGTAGGAGCCACTCAGGAACTCTTTGATCAGCTGCTCGTCCGTCAGGCGGGAGATATGGGTGGTTCCCACTGTAATATGAGTCTGCCCGCCCACCACCAGGGGCTTATGGGTAGAGGAGGCCTCCTCTCTCACCGGGGACATACTCTCCTCCTGAAGGAAAAAAGGGAGAGGAGGTGGTTGGCTTCTAAACCTGAGTCTTATTCAGTAGAGTAGGGAGGAATGCAAAACGCTTTACCATGGTGTGGCCTACTAGTCCTCCACTACCACTGCCTCTTCCCCTCTCCCTCCCTCCTCCCCCCTCTCTCTCCATCTCCGGGGCAGTAGGAGCAGTGAAGGGAGGTTTCAGTAGCTGTTCCTGCTCCCGGTTCATCTGAGAGAGACTGTGAGGCTGCAGGGGAGAACCAGACAGGGCCTGGCAGAAGATGGCATTCACTGGGGACGACTTGAACCTAACACACCATGGGATAAAGATATGACTCCATTACATCTCAAACATGGGACAATATACTAATGTTTTTGAGAAAGATAATTGTAAAAAAAAAAAAATTGAGCACAATTATTTATTGGTGTATTTTCATTTTAGATAAGAAAATTCATTACATTTTAGGTTATTTGTTGATGCAAATAAATATACAGATTTTAAGGTTGTCATATTGGGGTCTCGAGAAATTATTGCGAACAAAAACGGGTTCCCCAGAAATTCCAGTGGAAAACATGGGGTCCCAAAAGTTTGAATACCACTGCCGTAACTTATACTAACTACGAGACTATTCACTATGTCATTCTGTAAATGAGTTAAATCAGCTATGCTAGTTCTGAAATAGATCAAACAAGGGAAACTGATTGGGTAGATCTGCTGCTACCTGTATTTGGGGTGTGCACCTCATACTTGTACACACACACACACACACACACACACACACACACCCCCCCCCCCCCTGTATTTGGGGTGTGCACAGATCAGATGGGTCAGCACCACTACTTCGTACTCGCAGGTAGTGACCTCAGCGATAGAGAGGATCTCATGCTTTGCTTCGGGGTGGCAGACATACAGCACGTTGATTGAGCGTGGCGTGTTCTGTTTCAGGACGCAGGCCGTCCCGTGGCCCATCAACACCGGGTAGTATGGAGCGAGCTGGCCCTCCACGTTCTTAGTGGGAACCTAAAGACATTTATATTTGTGTCTTTTAACAGAGATAATCGGTGTATTCAACTTAGGTAGATAAACGAACCAGATCACAGCAAGTAAGGTAGAGACCAATGATTAGAAAGAGAAATTAAACGAAAATAAGACAAAAGATTCCAAGAAGTCTTATCAGGTGTTTTTTCAAATGTATATGAGCCAAACTGCTGGGTCGCTGTCAAACAACAAACCTCTTTCTCCGGTTCTGACTTAGGATCCGTCTCCTCAACTTTCTCTGCCTCTGCAGTCTCTGTTCCTGAAGTGGTTGAAGACTCAGTCTTCTTGGTCATGCTTCCCAAGATGTACTCCTGAAGTTTGATCTGCTAGATAAAACAGAAAAATATAATTTCACCTTTCACATTGATAGCTTTTTTCTATGTGTTGCAACATACTTAAATGGTAGACAATTTAATTATGGTGAAAGTAACAATTTCCCACTGACCTGTCCCGTCTCCTTCTCTTCATGGTATTGTCTCACATGCTTCCCATGACACACCTCATACGTCCAGTATGACTCGATCTACAATTAACACCACAACACATGCCAGAAGAGAGTGGTTAGCCTATCCAAAGTGACTGACAGCACAGTGAGTACATTAAGGGTAGTGTTGTCACCATGCCAAAACGTTACTAACGATATGATGCCTAGTATCACGATACCAAGGGGGAAACAATTCAGAGTGGCCTAGCGTCCTTTTTGCCCCGTCCCCCGGATGTTTTTCCCCATTTACGCAAAAACCTGTCACTGAAATTCACACTTCTACTCAATACAACACACTGACTGTAACTTCACACGGTTCAGCGTATAATAGAATGGCCGATTTGCTCATATTTTCAAATGCCTAGCTGTGATTTGGCTGGAGGAATGGGAGGAAGGAGTATACATGCATAATGATCTGCATGTCATTGTGGCAGTAAGGGAAAACACTGCCTTTACTCTTCAGTTAACACAGACACATACCTCCCTCCCTTCCTCACACACACACTGTCTCCCTCCCTCTTATAAACACACACACACACACACACCCCTCTCTCTTTCACTCCCTCCCTCTCTCCCACAAACACACACTGCTACCAACTTTTAAAATGTTAGGCACCAAACAGAATTCAAGGATCACCAGAAAGAAATTGTATCTATGATATAGTTTAGGTTTCAATTAGTCCTACATGAATCCTACCTCTGAAGCACATCTCATGAGTAGCAGACTCGCTTTCTTTCTTCCTGTGCCAATCGAATTTGCCTAAACCTACTGTCAATTTACTGGGTTGTTAGCTAGCGAGGTAGCATGACTGAACAACGTTGTTTGTTATCAAACCAATAATAAGCGACCAGGGATTAGTTCAAAACAGCCTGCGACATGGATTGTGAAATTATATCAAATGAGCACAAATCCCGATAGAAAGAAAAAGGTATATTGGTAATATGGGTCATATACTGTATTTTCAACCGTTTAGGCTAGAGACAAGCCGTTTTCTCTGCTGTAAAGCTGCAAGCATGGCTGTCGTGAAGCTCTGCTCAATTTTCGGTTTCTGGCACTCAGAGGCTGTGTGACAGCGAACTTGCAGTCTACTCAGACTGGCCTGTGCCCATGTTTATAACAGGCGATGAAATTATACAATGTATCAACTTTGCTCGCTCTGCTCCAATGTAAAAAAATATATATATATACAATTATAACAGAAGACTCATCAGGGTCTGCAATCCCGCTCACCATCACTGCTAAATTATATTTTAAAAGCTGATGGAGGAATAGACGCTCACAGAGAGAAGCATGTGAGTGAGGGCTGGTAGGGGATACTGAGAGAAGCATGTGAGTGAGGGCTGGTAGGGGATACTGAGAGAAGCAGGTGAGTGAGGGCTGGTAGGGGATGCTGAGAGAAACAGGTAAATGAGGGGTGGTAGGGGACGCTGAGAGAAGCAGGCGAGTGAGGGCTGGTAGGGGATGCTGAGAGAAACAGGTGAATGAGGGGTGGTAGGGGACGCTGAGAGATGCAGGCGAGTGAGGGCTGGTAGGGGATGCTGAGAGAAGCAGGTGAGTGAGGGCTGGTAGGGGATGCTGAGAGAAGCAGGTGAGAGGGCTTGTAGGGGATGCTGAAAGAAGCAGGTGAGTGAGGGCGGGTAGGGGATGCTGAGAGAAGCAGGTGAGTAAGGGCTGGTAGGGAATGCTGAGAGAAGCAGGTGAGTGAGGGCTGGTAGAGGGTGCTGAGAGAAGTAGGTGAGTGAGGGCTGGTAGGGGATGCTGAGAGAAGCAGGTGAGTGAGGGCTGGTAGGGGATGCTGAGAGAAGTAGGTGAGTGAGGGCTGGTAGAGGATGAGGCTGATTGATTACAGCTGCCACGCGTGATATGCACATGAAAGTGATGTTGATATCATTGGACCAGTGCATACTAATGGCTGTTGCTTAAATTCAACTGAATTTATGAACAACACTGATTTCATAAACATTTTATAACAGGAGCCAGCCGAAAAACCTGGTAGTATCATATGAAACGGTACGCTAAAATGTTGGTATCATAAGTATCATGACCTTTTGGTACCGTGATATTACCATTGTACCAGTGTACCGTGCAACACTACCTAAGGGGGTTAAACCCATGACATTGGTGTTGCTAGTATTGCAGTGGTACTCAAGATAGCCTATATTTAGACAGAAGTAGAAGTGAAACTGGGCGGTTCTCACTCTGTAGGAGCAGCTGCTCTGTTTGAACAGTGGTTCCAGTAGATCACCTGGAGTGGGACCAGCGTACTCCTTGACATCATCCTGAGAGACAGAAATAGAGGGAGAAGAGAGACAGAGGGGAGATAGAGAGAGGAGAGACAGCAAGAGAGAGATGGAGAGAGGGAGAGGAGAGACAGTGAGAAGGGGGGGAGAGAGTGAAAGAGACGGAGACCAGGAGAGAAGGAGGATAAGTGAGAAGCAATAATTGAAAAAAGGAGCGAAACATAATTCTTTATCTAACTAGTCTAATCTTTATACTCACGTCGTCTCCATTTGACAAGGAAGGCAGGAGACATTTGTATGTCTCCTTCTCTGTTGTTGTCATGATGACAAAGTCATCATCTTTGTAGAGGGCACCGGAGGTTGGCTATGGAAGGACATATTTTGGGTCAGTTAATAATACTGTACTGAAATCATGCATGTTTACTGGCTACATCATCTCAGATTGTAAATGTTGTGGAGGTGCAACCCTTTACAGGAGTCATAACAGGCAATGACAGAGACTATTGACAATCATATGTCAACAGCCATAACAAGGAATCATGCTTTATCACCATTTAAAACAACAAACGTTTGTCAATAAATCATTTTCTTTTTAAAAGCCATGATTTAACACACACACACACACACACACACACACACACACACACACACACACACACACACACGAGAGAGAGAGAGAGAGAGAGAGAGAGAGCGAGAGACAGACAGACAACACTCACCAAGGTGAATTCGTCCCCGGGCCAGTTGATTTTGAATGGGATTTCATCAGTAAACGAAGGAGATCCCCCTCTGTTAGCCGACACATGAAAACACAACTCCAACAAACCCCCAAACAACACGAACAGCAGCCTAGTCCAGTCCATTGCCTCTGCAAGGCTGGTTCGCTAACTACCTTCTATGGTGCCTGTCAATGCGTAAGAAAGCTAACCACAGTTAAAACTGGTTTAGTTTCCGGGTAATTGTACAATTATGAATCCATCTGGCTGTCTCTTTCGTTTGTCAACACAGCAACCAGGAAGTAGCTCGTCGCTTGCCACGTGTATTTCCGGTACATCCGTGTTAGCATTTACTGAAACTGAAAAGTCTAAATATATTACCCAGTTCTCTGGTTATAGTTCAGTTTGAAGCACATCTGACATATCGGCTTCACTAACCACGTTTCCATGCTTGTAAAGTCTAACCGTATACAAACATGTCACGACCGTTGTGACGGAAACAGGAAGTGTCGGTAAATTGTAAAACATTCTACATATAATTTGTTCATTCGACATTGTGTGGGTAAAGTGTATTATGCGAGAAATGGCGGTGGAAACGCCTTTATGCGCAAATACTGATATAATAACCATCATATCGAAGCAAACTTTGAGTCACGCGATAATATAGTGTGTTCCTCCCACGATGACTCGGGAAACCATGCAGTTCTTTAGGATACATATTAAGTAATTGATGAAGAATTAACTTCACAGGGTGTTGAAAGTGCACGCTATAAATTTGATGCTCCTTTCCAATAAATATCGAGGGTCATATTCTGGTGATGTGACTGCTGTTTGACAAATGGTTTTTATCCATGATCTCATTATTTGGGCGGCAGGTAGCCTAGTGGTAGAGTGTTGAGCCAGTAACCGAAAGGTTGCTAGATGGAAAGGAGCCGACAAGGTAAAAACCTGTCGTTCTGCCCCTGAACAAGGCAGTTAACCCACTGTTCCTAGGCTGTCATTGAAAATAAGAATTTGTTCTTAACTGACTTGCCTAGTTAAATAAAATAAAACATAGACTAACCTTCATGCACAGCCTAACCTCACTGTGTCTGCCAGCTGAACGACTAAAAAACTGGTGGAAAAAGTAGCTAATTGTCACACTTGTGTAAAAGTACCCCTTAATAGAAAATGACTCAAGTGAAAGTCACCCAGTGAAATAATACTGTCTAAAAGTATTAAAAGTAAATGTAATTGCCAAAATATACTTAACTATCAAAAGTAAACTATTTCTAATTACTATTTCAATGTAAGCAAACCAGACTGCACAATTTTAGTTTTTTATATATCGATAGCCAGGGGGACACACCAAACAAATAATGTGTGTTTAGTGAGTCTGCCAGATCAGAGGCATTAGGGATGACCAGGGTTGTTCTCTTGATAAGTGTGTGAATTGGACAATTTTCCTGTCCTGCTAAGCATTCAAAATGTAACAAGTACTTTTGGGTGTCAGGGAAAATGTATGGAGTAAAAAGTACACTATTTTCTTTAGGGATGTAGTGAAGTAAAAGTTGTCAAAATATAAATAATAAAGCAAAGTACAGATACCACAAAAAACTACTTAAGTAGTACTATTTTTTACTTAAGTACTTTACACCACTGCTAAAAAAACACGCTATGGAAAAGCGAAGCTAAAAGGATTGGTTTTAAAATCTTTTTAATATGTCCACAGTTTCAGCCCCCCTCAGGTTCTCTGGCAGGCTATTCCAGAGGCTGGGGGCATAGTAACTAAAGGCTGCCTCTCAATGCCTCTTGGTCCTAGGATTTGGGATAGTTAAAAGGCCAGTGTCAGAGGGACCTACTGGGTACATAACTGAAAAGCATGTCTGACATGTATTGGGGTGTACAATCGTGGATTGATTTAAAAACAAATAGAATAACCTTAAAATCAATTCTTAAACGTACAGGAAGACAGTGCAGAGACCTTAAAACCTGTGTAATGTGTGCTCTCCATCTGGTCTTGGTCAGTACGCATGCTGCAGCATTCTGTATGTTTTGCAAATGGCTTTCTTGGGTAGACCAGACAGGAGAGCATTACAGAAGTCAAGCCTGCTTGTATTAAAAGCATGGATGAGCCTCTCTGTATCAGCCTGAGTGAGAAATTGATGCACCGTGGGATGTTCCTCAGGTGGTAAAAAGCTATTTTGGTCACATTCCTAATGTGATTTGAAATAGAGTTCAGAATCAAAAATAATACCTAGGTTTTTTACCTGGTGTTTTATCTATATTGCCTGTGAATTAAAATATGCGGACAGATTCCCTCTGTGCTTTGGCTCCAACAATAAGTACCTCAGTCTTGTCTTAATTTAGCTGGAGGACGTTGTGAGCCATCCAGGTATTTAAATCACTAATACAGTAATCATTTATTTGTGGAGCTAAAATCATCTGGTGACACAGAAATGTATATTTGTGTATTGTCCCACAGTTGCGTCAAATTGTCTGGATGTCCTTTGGGTGGTGGACCATTCTTAATACACACGGGAAACTGTTGAGCAGCGTTGCCGTTCTTGACACACATCGGTCCGCCTGGCACCTACTATCATACCCCGTTCAAAGGCACTTAAATCTTTTGTCTTGCCAATTCACCTCTGAATGGCACACATACACAATCCATGTACCAAATATCTCAAGGCTTAAAAATCATTATTTAACCTGTCTCCTGTCCTTCATCTACACTGATTGAAGAGGATTTAATAAGTGACATCAATAAGGGATCATAGCTTTCACCTGGATTCACCTGGTCAGTCTATGTCAAGCAGAAGAGTGCACCCTGGTGACACCATTTGGAAACTCAGGGTTTTCTCTAAACTGGCTTTTTTTCTAGCAACCTTTCTAATATTCACAAAATGGAAAATGTTAATGCAAATATTGATATTTGGCAGCTGCATACTGTGAAGAAAAGTAATGAATTGTACAATTTCTCCAAAATATTTTATGGAAAATAACATGCTTTTGTACCTGCATTTGACTTGAACTTGGTGTGCAGAAAACTGTTTCAAGTTTTATTAGTCATATGCACAGGATACACATGGTACACAGTACACCGTCCAATGAAATGCTTACTTGCAAGTTCCTTCTCGAAAATGCAACAGCAATAAGAAATAATAAAATATACAAATACGAACGTAAAGTAAATGGCTCAGTAGAATAGAATAAATTTATTAGCATACGTATAATACAGGAAGGTACAATTTATTGTCCAATATTTACACATGTTGTGGGGAAGGGGGGATTGGGGGGCAAGTGTTTAAATTGTGCAGTATTTTTGCAAGTCTGGTAGCAGCAGTTGTGATGTGTGTGTAGCATGAACGTATACTGTATATATGTGTGTGAAAAACAATTTGCCGTTATATTAACAACATTTTAATTGAAGGTGGTGGAACCATCTGTGCAATGTCAGTTTAATTCTAAAACACAGAGAGAGTGATAGAGAGAGAGTCATTATCTCACTTCCCTTTAGCAACAGTGGCTTTGTCATTCATGCTGAGAGAGAGCGAGAGACTCCAGCCAGGCAGGTGCACTGTGCTCATTAGGATTCCTCTTCCCCCAGCAGGCAGGCAGGTTCTCAGTTCCCCAGACACACAGACGACGTACTCTGATGGTCCTGTCTCTGGGGGATGGGGAAAGTGTGTGTGTTTCGCTCTCTGAGTGTGTATGTGTCTCTAGGGGACAGGACACATTCATGTTACGACAGCCACAGAGGAATGGGTCGGTCTCCTCCACAAGCTCTTACTGTAAATTGGAAAAATCCTGCTCGAATAAAGACTGAGCAGAGGGGAGAAGAGGAGAAGGTAGAGGTAAGTGAGGGCTCATTTAAATGGCTGTTCTCAATGGCTGAAGTTCCTCAATCCTGCTGTTGTTCAACTACTTTTTCTGGTCTGGTCTGCTTTGACATTGGATGTATTTAATGATGTTGGAAAGGCATCATCTATATGTGGGACATAGGCCTCTTTTAGTGATTTGCCATCCAGCCTCTTAGGCTATTGCTTTATCAAAAAATGTAGGCCTCAAAGAATAAGATCATATTGAAGTTAAGTTATAGTATAAATACTTTTAGTGAACTACTTATTAAAAATAGATACAGAAAACCAGTGTTACAGACAAGATTATATTTTGTACATATCATTCTACCCTTCTTACTAAAATCCTGAAAGAATGTTTATCAGACAAATAAATACTTACTCTTCTGCCTTTTTTATAAAACATTCTGTGCAGTCCACTTTCTGCTTGAGGTGTTTTTTTGAGTGTGTCCTCCTGCATCATTTGTCTTGTGGAGAATGGACACACCTTCAGGCACAATACCTTGCTAGACTATGCCTCAACTCTCCCCCCAGTGGATATTTTTTAGAACAGCAGATTGAGGCGTTGAGTGGCGCTGCAGCCAATATCAATTGTGTAGCCAGAGCAGCAACTTAGAGTACTTCCCAAATGGCACCTTATTTCCTATTTAGTGCACTACTTTTGACCAGAGCTGTATGGGATCTGGTCAAAATTAGTCTACTATATAGAGAATAGGGTGCCATTTGGGACACATCATTACAAACAGAAGATCTAATCTCAGCCACACAAAAACTGCACCGACAGAGAGACTATCTGCATGGCTGCTGTAAGATCATATCATATTTCACATCTCTATAGGCATTTATTACCGTCCTTGTTTTCTCAATTGTGCAGCTATTCATGTCGTTCATATTCTGCTTGGTCAGCATCTTCTGGCTCGGCCCTTCCAGAGCAAGAGATAAATGTCAGAGATGAGCCAAGGAGGAGGCAGATAATGTGTCCCAAATGGCACCCTATTCACTACATAGTGCACTACTTTTGACCAGGGCCATAGTGCTCTGGTCAAAACGAGGGCACTATGTTGGGAATGTGATGCCATTTGGGACGAACCCACAGGAAAGGGAGTATTTACTATAAATGGACGCATTGACTGGAAGACAGAACACATACTGTAAATACAGACAAGATCAGGAAGTCAAACAAACTTTTCCACAGCTTACATGATCATCAGTATGTCTTAATTGTTTGTTTGTCTATTGCTAACCAATTTTATATATTTAAAACCTGAAGAAAGTACTTATTGGATAGTATTTGCATGCATTTAAGATTTATTCTGTATATGTATTTATATGGGGGGGGGAAAGCCCAATTAGCTATCTTAGAGAAACAGTCTTTTATGTTGGGAGATGTCAGTGGGCAGATTGAGGGTTATGATGGAGAGAGAGATGCATGTGAGGAAGCTTTCTCTACCTCTTGGTGGAGCTGTTGACATGGCTGAGAAAGGGATGGAAGGAGAAAGGGAGGAAGAGGGAAAGAGAGAGAACAGGAGGCAGGAGAGGAGAGATTACAGCAGAGATTTAGAGACAAAGAGTGAGAGGCTTAGGATGAGAAAGGGATAAGGAGGAACAGGGTAGGATACATATAGAGAGAGGAACAGTCTTTTCCCTCCCTCCCTCCCTCCCTCCCTCCCTCCCTCCCTCCCTCCCTCCCTCCCTCCCTCCCTCCCTCCCTCCCTCCCTCCCTCCCTCCCTCGCATACATACACGTAGCATGTCTCCATGCTACTCACCCACACACTCCTACTCCCATCCTGGATGCTCCCTCTCTATTTCTGTCTCACTCACATTGTTCACTGTTCTTTTTCCTCTTTTCTTGAAGTCGTGAACCATATAGCAAACAAACACACTCACACACACACACACACACACACACACTCACACACACACACACACACACACACACTCACACACACACACTCACACACAGGCACGTCAACTCCAATCAACAGAAACCGGATCATTTATTTTTTGTACCTTTATTGCTTTAGTGTCTTCTATTTATACTCAAGTACCTTCCTTTATTTTGGAGACTTACAGTAAGCAATTATATTATGTTTCTTATTCCATGTTTCCATAGTAACTGTGCCCATATTCCACCATGCAGAGTGATGAGATGTCACATAATTAATTTTCTTGATTTTGTTTATAATTATAATTTTTTAAGCACACGCACATCTGAGTAATCTTGTTTCCAGTGCGTGGGAATGTGATTACTTCAAAGAAAAGAGAAACCAGCACACTGCTCAAAACACAGACATTTATTAGATTTTGTTTAGAAATCTCAGGCAGTTCCCACATTTTCTCTTGAGTAGATAAAGTTTGTGTGTCTGTGTGTGTGTCTGTCTCTGTGTATCTATTTGTGTGTGTCTGTCTGTGTGTGTGTCTGTGTCTCTCTCTCTCTGTGTGTGTAGGCGTGTGAGTGTGCAGATAAAGTGGGTGGAAAGGGATAATGTTTTTCTGTTCCTCAGAGAGATAGGCTGATTGAATCCCTCCTGCACAAGATGGAAATAAATTAGAAGTTAAACATTGAGATCAATTGTATGGCTGTCTGGCACTCCACTAGCTTCCAATTAATATAAAATTGCATCATGCCAACAAAGATACACTTAATTCAAAGCAATCAGTAGCATACACTTACAAAGCTTCATCAAGCTTAGAATACTGAGATGCACAAACCATGTCATGTTACACGATTCATGTATCTCAAAATCCTATTTTCACAAACCCTTTCTTCATGAAGCTATGGAACCACACCTTTGTTAACTCAACCACCTGTTGTTTCACTTAACCACCACATTCTGAAAGAGAATCCCCAGCATTGCAATTTAATCTTTCTTCATCATGTAATTTACAACTGCACCTTGAACAACAGCTATGAAACTACACATTTGTTACCGTAACTCAAGCACCTGTTAGCTTAACCACACTCCACCATATTGCAAATGAGTCTGTCTGAAACCACAAAGTCAATGAACCAGTTCATTCTTAAACAACATCAGACGTCAAGCAACAAAACCAATCAGTTGAACTGTGAGACATGAAAGCGATGAGAGCTGGAGGGTTTAACAGAGAGAAACTTCACCAGCCTGATCAGCGATAGAGCTAGGCTACTGTGTGTGTGCGTGTGTGTGTGTAATACTGTACTGTAGTGACTTTACACACCTCTACCGAGAGAAGCTTTTGTTTCTAAAACTGACTCAGAAACAATCTCTAGCCCCTTCCCCCTAGGTATAAGCAATCTAGTAGTTTGATATTGTCACCTGATAGGCAAGGTGGACATTTTGCATATTGCTTATCTTTTCAGATATACTGATCTAAGAGTCGTGGCTAGGGGGCTATGTGCTAGGGCTCCAGGGGAAGGGCTAGGTGGCTATGTGCTAGGGCACCAGGGGGAAGGGCTAGGTGGCTATGTGCTAGGGCACCAGGGGGGAAGGGCTAGGGGGCTATGTGCTAGGGCACCAGGGGGGAAGGGCTAGGGGGCTATGTGCTAGGGCACCAGGGGGGAAGGGCTAGGGGGCTATGTGCTAGGGCACCAGGGGGAAGGGCTAGGGGGCTATGTGCTAGGGCACCAGGGGGGAAGGGCTAGGGGGCTATGTGCTAGGGCACCAGGGGGCAAGGGCTAGGGGGCTATGTGCTAGGGCACCAGGGGGAAGGGCTAGGGGGCTATGTGCTAGGGCACCTGGGGGAAGGGCTAGGGGGCTATGTGCTATGTGCTAGGGCACCAGGGGGGAAGGGCTAGGGGGCTATGTGCTAGGGCACCAGGGGGAAGGGCTAGGGGGCAATGTGCTATGTGCTAGGGCACCAGGGGGGAAGGGCTAGGGGGCTATGTGCTAGGGCACCAGGGGGGAAAGGCTAAGGGGCTATCTAGGGCACCAGGGGGGAAGGGCTAGGGGGCTATGTGCTAGGGCACCAGGGGGGAAAGGCTAAGGGGCTATGTGCTAGGGCACCAGGGGGAAGGGCTAGGCGCTAGGGAAGACGGACTAGGGGCTAGGAGGGGAAGGGGCTAGGGGGGAAGGATTAGGAACTAGGAGGGAAGGACTAGGGGCTAGGAGGGAAGGTGCTAGAGGGGAAGGGGAGTCAGGGCTAGGGGCTAAGTGGTTGCTTCTGTACAGAGAGCCTAAGTAACCTACCAGAAAAAGTAGAGGGGGGCGGGGTCAGCCGAGTGGGAACACCAATACTGCTGAGACTGACTCAGACACCACCCACAGAGGAGATGATGCAACGTGAGGACATTGAGTCTTGTCAACCCCACCATGTAAACCTCTAAGGTCTTTATAATTACATGAGTGGGAGGAGTAGTGTGTGCGTGTGCGTGTTTCTCCAGAAACCTGCCTTTGTCATCCAGTCTATTTGGGCCACCCTTGATGAAAATCAAGACACACACACTTTGGCTATAGTGTTGCTATGTCTGCAATTTCATGTTAAATTGAGTAGCTTATAGTCATTTTAGGCCTATAGGCATTTCCTTTTTTTTTCTAGGCAGACTGCGCTACTGAGGTTCCAGGCTTGCCTCCCTTGATACTTAATACAATTGGAACTAGGTAGAAAACACTCATCAAGAAATATCTTGCTCTCACACGTTCAACTTTTCTGGTAATTTCTAGAGGACTTATGTTTTACAAATTTAGTTAGAATTAGAACTCAAATAAAGAACAGAACACACTCTTGGAATGTGTTCCCCATTTAGGTACATAAGTGTTGTAGGTTATATATTGCATTCCACTGAGGCTATATAGGCTGTTTCAGGGAACTATGAACAAACTCCTTGAATAGCTGCACTTGAGTGAAAAATTGCTGAAACCCCCAGAAGTACATTTTGTCTTTAAACTAGAATGGAAAGTGGGTTAACCGCCTTGAAAATGCAGCCTAAGCAGTGTGCATAAGCTGGAAGAGCTTAGGGAGGATGGAGAGAATTTTCAGAGAGAGTGAAAGTCGTTCAGTGTTTCCAGTGCAGAAAGTGAATTGTTAGAAGTGCTGTGTGGATTGGTGTGGTGATGTCAGCGAACGGAAGTCATTGTAGAACAAAAAGTTTTAAATGCTGTTATAAACTCAGAGCCATGACCATCCAATATGCTGGAAAATGAAATGTCACTCTCTCTCTCTTTAGAGAGGTTTCTCCTCAATTCAACTCAGACACATCAAGTGCCTTTGGGATTTGACTTATTTCTAAAACAGTGGCGGTCGGTGCTGTTTATGATGAGGGAGGATGATTATTTGTTTTATGATGTTAGGTTCTGACAAACAGAGTGAAAAACTAACGGACAAACTTGTCAAAGCTCAAAACAACTTTATTCACCCACTGGGTCAAACAGCTGAGAAGGCAAGACATGTTTGCACAAGCACATATACTATACCCTCCTTCTAGGCGGAGTTTCCTCCTTGCACATCTAGACAGCCAATACATCTCTGTTGCTAGGCAGGAACTTAATTGGTTCCTCTCATTGGTGTTGTCATGGCCCTGCCTCCTATGTGTGTATGTCTTAGGACTGTTCCTTCTCACTTCATCTGACCTGATCTCGGGTTGAATTCCTCACTCCTGCCTAATCCACGGCTATCCAACCTTATCAGTGACTGAAACCAGACTGTTGCCCTTTGCCTCTCTCATTAGGAGCCATGAGATTTAACAATAACATGTTCTGACAGAATGTAAACTTTCTGCACTCCCCCTAATCCGCCCTCCATTGACCCCAATATATATATTCATTATACACCACCGTTCAAAAGTTTGAGGCCACTTATAAATGTCCTTGTTTTTGAAAGAAAAGCACATTTTTTGTCCATTAAAATAAGATCAAATTGATCAGAAATACAGCGTAGACATTGTTAATGTTGTAATTGACTATTGTAGCTGGAAACGGCTGATTTAAAAAGAAAATTACAAAAAAATGGAATATCTACATAGGCGTACAGAGGCCCATTATCAGCAACCATCACTCCTGTGTTCCAATGGCACATTGTGTTCGCTAATGCAAGTTCATAATTTTAAAAGCCTAATTGATCATTAGAAAACCCTTTTGCAATTATGTTAGCACAGCTAAAAACTGGCCTCCTTTAGACTAGTTGAGTATCTGGAGCATCAGAATTTGTGGGTTCGATTACAGGCTCAAAATGGCCAGAAATAAATAACTTTCTTCTGAAACTCGTCAGTCTATTCTTGTTCTGAGAAATGAAGGCTATTCCATGTGAGAAATTGCCAAGAAACTGAAGATATTGTGCAAGGCTGATATTGTACTACTCCCTTCACACAACAGCGCAAGCTGGCTCTAACCAGAATAGAAAGAGGAGTGGGAGGCCCTGGTGCACAACTGAGCAAGAGGACAAGTACATTAGAGTGTCTAGTTTGAGAAACAGACGCCTCACAAGTCCTCAACTTGCAGCTTCATTAAATAGTACCTGCAAAACACCAGTCTCAATGTCAACAGTGAAGAGGTGACTCCGGGATGCTGGACTTCCAGGCAGAGTTGCAAAGAAAAAGTCATATCTCAGACTGGCCAATAAAAATAAAATATTAAGATGGGCAAAAGAACACAGACACTGGACAGAGGAACTCTGCCTAGAAGGCCAGCATCCCGGAGTCGCCTCTTCACTGTTGATGTTGAGACTGGTGCTTTGCGGGGTACTATTTAATGAAGCTGCCAGTTGAGGACTTGTGAGGCAAAGGACATCAGGCTCGGCCATTCATAAATATGTTGGGCTAACTCATAAATTATATGGATGCAATTCATTAATAGAGTGAATTTGTTCTATAAAGTGTACATAAATAAATAAAAAAGAGAGAAAGATAAAAACCTAATACACCTCTAGACAAAGAGTAAATGGATACATTAATATAGTAAAACAGTGGACCTGAGAAACTTTAGTTAACTATGGAATATAGATGCTGTCTCTCTTTATATGTGGTAGTAATTAACTAACAGACGCATGTCTGTATTTCCAGTCATGTGAAATTCATAGATTAGGGCCCAATTAAGTTATTTCAACTGATAGATTTCCTCATATGAACTGTAACTCAGTAAAATCTTTGAAATTGTTGCGTGTTGCGTTTTATATTTTTGTTCAGTATAGTAAAACAGTGGACCTGAGAGAATAAGTTAACTAGGGATATAGATGTAGTCTTGTCCACCAACCACCTCTCTTTATATGTGGTAGTAATTAACCTGTGGACGAGGTAACAACACTACAAAAAAGGGGTTTTCAGAGAACAAAAGGGAGTCGAAATGGAGTCTGATTCTTTTTCCTGTTCTGTCTGTTCTGCACCACTGAGGCCGAGACAGCTTTCTGTCTTCTTCATTGAGCCAATGAGAAGCTGCACCTAATTAAAATGACTGGAGTGTGTGTGGATCTGAGCTCCTTGCCTTTGACCATGCATAACTAATACCTTTTAATTAGACAAGAAAAATATAGACAAAAGTGTGTGCGTGTGTGTGTGTGTGTGTGTGCGTGCGTAGGGTGAAACATGTGATTTGGTACATATGAGTCATTCATACATGGGCTACATCAATGTGATTTAATTAATTTGATTGCATCTCAGATTTCTTCATAATGCCTCCAGTGTATAGTTGTACTTTTGTATCATTATTTTCGAATTAAGCCACGTGTATGGTTTTACTTGAATCACAATATGATTTTATCGTTAATGCAACAGTTTGATATTATAGGGGGAAGAGAATAGTTTGTTATTTCTGTACAAATAGAGAGTAATTGACTCAACAACACCCACACAATAAGATATTTTTAAACACTTCTTACTGTATGCATACACCCACACAGAGCATGATGGTCATAGTCAAATGTATTCAGATAAAGGCCTAGTTGGCGTGGCTGGGAGTATCCATCTCAGAGGGCCTTCACACACACACACACACACACACACACACACACACACACACACACACACACACACACACACACACACACACACACACACACACACACACACACACACACACACACACACACACACACACACACACAGTCTTGTACAGCGTGTTGCGTTTTATATTTTTGTTCAGTATAGTAAAACAGTGGACCTGAGAGAATAAGTTAACTAGGGATATAGATGTAGTCTTGTCCACCAACCACCTCTCTTTATATGTGGTAGTAATTAACCTGTGGACGAGGTAACAACACTACAAAAAAGGGGTTTTCAGAGAACAAAAGGGAGTCGAAATGGAGTCTGAATCTTTTTCCTATTCTGTCTGTTCTGCACCACTGAGGCCGAGACAGCTTTATGACTTCTTCACTGAGAAGGTGCACCTAATTAAAACTACTGGAGTCTGCTGTGTGTGTGTGTGTGTGTGTGTGTGTGTGTGTGTGTGTGTGTGTGTGTGTGTGTGTGTGTGTGTGTGTGTGTGTGTGTGTGTGTGTGTGTGTGTGTGTGTGTGTGTGTGTGTGTGTGTGGGACTTATCGACTGTGTCTCAAATGGCACCTTGTTCACTATAGTGTACTACATTTGACATTTGCCCATTTAACCATAGAGTTACACGTGCTGTCTGGAAAATGTGAACATGCTCCAACCATACATGCATCAAGGAGATTCAATACATTTAGGACTTCTTTTATATGCCTTTGTGTGTATATATATTTCTTTCTTCTAATTTCTTCTAATTATTTTATAATTAAACCACGTGTCTATGGAATCACAGTATGATTGTACCATTAATGGAACAGTTTCATATAATAGCAGAAGAGAACTGTTTGGTATTGCCGTCCAATTAGAGAATAATTGACTCAACACCCAAACGATTAGATATTTCTAAAAACCTCTTATGCATACACCCACAAAGAGCATGATAGTCATGACCAAATGTATTGGCATATAGCCCTAGTTGGCGTGACTGGGAGTTTCCATCTCAGTGGGCCCTGACACACACACACACACACACACACACACACACACACACACACACACACACACACACACACACACACACACACACACACACACACACGAACTATGATAACCAGAAGCTCATTAAAATGGCTATTTGCATTGACCCCCCTTTTTTTTGCACTGACATTCTTTCACTGGACTCACCCAAACTCTCACACATACTACATTCACATTCCAACACACACACACACACACATTGACGTCACACACACATTCACACAGACCCTTTCACACTCTGTTAATCCTGATTGCCTAGTGACTTTTACCCCTATCTACATGTACATATTACCTCAATCACCTCAACTACCTCATACTACTGCACATTGACTCAGTTCCAGTACTCCTTGTTTAAAGCCTTGTTATTGTTTTTATCTTGTTACTATTTTAATAATTTTTTTGCTAATCTTTTATTAGTTTTTAACTCTGCATTGTTGGGACAGCGCTCCTAAGTAAGCATTTCACCATAAAGTCTACACCTCTTGTATTTGTCGCATGTGACAAATAACATTTTATTTGGTTTGATTTGAACTGCGTTAGAGCTGTCAAATCAGCAAATGGCTTTGGGGATAACTGACAACTGTAGAGCAGTTCCATTGTTTTTATTTAGACAGCGTCGGAGGTGTTAGAGCCTTGAAATCAGTAAATGTCTCCCGGCATTATACCCATCAAGAACCTGGCCATTGGATGCGCCGACTCACATTAGTAATAATCCCATGCAGCATTGTTACAAGTTGGAGTGTGTGTTGTAATTTACACCTCGATTAGGCTGATATAAATCCTTATTATTTTGTTTTATGATTTCAATTCAAGTGTCGTTATTTCTATATAGCCTACATGTTCTCATTCTGAACTTCTAATGTGAGTGGGATGGGTGTGGCTTCACAAGCAACCTCTCACCGATTTGACAGCTCGAATGCAGTTACAACTCTGACGCCACCAAAACACCAGCTATGCCGGTGTCGGCTATTCCGGGTTAACGCTTGAGCTGATTAAGTCTAGGCTTATGTTTCTACTTTTCCCGGCCTTGTCCTCTCCCTGTGGTCAATGCCCACGTTCAACCCCCATCCTAGGACACAACCCAAGATCCTTTCCTCCAGCCAAGTCTCCAGTGGTCAAAGGAGACAAAAGAAGAGGCCTGTATAATGCAGAGAAGAAACTTTACTGAAGTATGTACAATACATATATTATACAGGTAGGTGCAGTTCATCTCCAGGTAGTCCCACATTGTCTCCCTCTTCTCCACCCGTCCCTGGTTATCGACTGACCAGCAGCAATGCCTTATCAATATGGTTAGATTTTTTTGTCCGTTTTTCTATTTACATTTAATAGCATACAGTATTATAAAACTGCAGAGGCTATATTCAATTACAGTGCATTTGGAAAGTAATCAGACCCCTTCACTTTTCCACATTTTGTTACATTACAGCCTTATTCCAAAATTGATTCTATATTTGTTTCCCTCATTAATCTACACACTATACCCCATAATGACAAAGCGAAAAAATAATTATTTTGACATTTTTGCTAATATATACAGTGCCTTGCGAAAGTATTCGGCCCCCTTGAACTTTTCGACCTTTTGCCACATTTCAGGCTTCAAACATAAAGATATAAAATTGTAATTGTTTGTGAAGAATCAACAACAAGTGGGACACAATCATGAAGTGGAACGAAATTTATTGGATATTTCAAACTTTTTTAACAAATAAAAAACTGAAAAATTGGGCGTGCAAAATTATTCAGCCCCCTTAAGTTAATACTTTGTAGCGCCACCTTTTGCTGCGATTACAGCTGTAAGTCGCTTGGGGTATGTCTCTATCAGTTTTGCACATCGAGAGACTGAAATTTTTGCCCATTCCTCCTTGCTAAACAGCTCGAGCTCAGTGAGGTTGGATGGAGAGCGTTTGTGAACAGCAGTTTTCAGTTCTTTCCACAGATTCTCGATTGGATTCAGGTCTGGACTTTGACTTGGCCATTCTAACACCTGGATATGTTTATTTGTGAACCATTCCATTGTAGATTTTGCTTTATGTTTTTGAACATTGTCTTGTTGGAAGACAAATCTCCGTCCCAGTCTTAGGTCTTTTGCAGACTCCATCAGGTTTTCTTCCAGAATGGTCCTGTATTTGGCTCCATCCATCTTCCCATCAATTTTAACCATCTTCCCTGCCCCTGCTGAAGAAAAGCAGGCCCAAACCATGATGCTGCCACCACCATGTTTGACAGTGGGGATGGTGTGTTCAGGGTGATGTGCTGTGTTGCTTTTACGCCATACATAACGTTTTGCATTGTTGCCAAAAAGTTCAATTTTGGTTTCATCTGACCAGAGCACCTTCTTCCACATGTTTGGTGTGTCTCCCAGGTGGCTAGTGGCAAACTTTAAACAACACTTTTTATGGATATCTTTAAGAAATGGCTTTCTTCTTGCCACTCTTCCATAAAGGCCAGATTTGTGCAGTATACGACTGATTGTTGTCCTATGGACAGAGTCTCCCACCTCAGCTGTAGATCTCTGCAGTTCATCCAGAGTGATCATGAGCCTCTTGGCTGCATCTCTGATCAGTCTTCTCCTTGTATGAGCTGAAAGTTTAGAGGGACGGCCGGGTCTTCGTAGATTTGCAGTGGTCTGATACTCCTTCCATTTCAATATTATCGCTTGCACAGTGCTCCTTGGGATGTTTAAAGCTTGGGAAATCTTTTTGTATCCAAATCCGGCTTTAAACTTCTCCACAACAGTATCTCGGACCTGCCTGGTGTGTTCCTTGTTCTTCATGATGCTCTCTGCGCTTTAAACGGACCTCTGAGACTATCACAGAGCAGGTGCATTTATACGGAGACTTGATTACACACAGGTGGATTCTATTTATCATCATTAGTCATTAGGTCAACATTGGATCATTCAGAGATCCTCACTGAACTTCTGGAGAGAGTTTGCTGCACTGAAAGTAAAGGGGCTGAATAATTTTGCACGGCCAATATTTCAGTTTTTTATATGTTAAAAGAGTTTGAAATATCCAATAAATTTCGTTCCACTTCATAATTGTGTCCCACTTGTTGTTGATTCTTCACAAAAAAATATAGTTTTATATCTTTATGTTTGAAGCCTGAAATGTGGCAAAAGGTCGAAAAGTTCAAGGGGGCCGAATACTTTCGCAAGGCACTGTTTAAATATATATATATACACTGCTCAAAAAAATAAAGGGAACACTTAAACAACACAATGTAACTCCAAGTCAATCACACTTCTGTGAAATCAAACTGTCCACTTAGGAAGCAACACTGATTGACAATACATTTCACATGCTGTTGTGCAAATGGAATAGACAACAGGTGGAAATTATAGGCAATTAGCAAGACACCCCCAATAAAGGAGTGGTTCTGCAGGTGGTAACCACAGACCACTTCTCAGTTCCTATGCTTCCTGGCTGATGTTTTGGTCACTTTTGAATGCTGGCGGTGCTTTCACTCTAGTGGTAGCATGAGACGGAGTCTACAACCCACACAAGTGGCACAGGTAGTGCAGCTCATCCAGGACGGCACATCAATGCGAGCTGTGGCAAGAAGGTTTGCTGTGTCTGTCAGTGTAGTGTCCAGAGCATGGAGGCGCTACCAGGAGACAGGCCAGTACATCAGGAGACGTGGAGGAGCAGCAGGACCGCTACCTCCGCCTTTGTGCAAGGAGGAGCAGGAGAAGCACTGCCAGAGCCCTGCAAAATTACCTCCAGCAGGCCACAAATGTGCATGTGTCTGCTCAAACGGTCAGAAACAGACTCCATGAGGGTGGTATGAGGGCCCGACGTCTACAGGCGGGGGTTGTGCTTACAGCCCAACACCGTGCAGGACGTTTGGCATTTGCCAGAGAACACCAAGATTGGCAAATTCGCCACTGGCGCCCTGTGCTCTTCACAAATGAAAGCAGGTTCACACTGAGCACGTGACAGACGTGACAGAGTCTGGAGACGCCGTGGAGAACGTTCTGCTGCCTGCAACATCCTCCAGCATGACCGGTTTGGCGGTGGGTCAGTCATGGTGTGGAGTGGCATTTCTTTGGGGGGCCGCACAGCCCTCCATGTGCTCGCCAGAGGTAGCCTGACCGAGATGAGATCCTCAGACCCCTTGTGAGACCATATGCTGGTGCGGTTGGCCCTGGGTTCCTCCTAATGCAAGACAATGCTAGACCTCATGTGGCTGGAGTGTGTCAGCAGTTCCTGCAAGAGGAAGGCATTGATGCTATGGACTGGCCCGCCCGTTCCCCAGACCTGAATCCAATTGAGCACATCTGGGACATCATGTCTCGCTCCATCCACCAACGCCACGTTGCACCACAGACTGTCCAGGAGTTACATTTACATTTACATTTAAGTCATTTAGCAGACGCTCTTATCCAGAGCGACTTACAAATTGGTGCATTCACCTTATAATATCCAGTGGAACAACCACTTTACAATAGTGCATCTAAATCTTTTACGGGGGGGTTAGAAGGATTACTTTATCCTATCCCAGGTATTCCTTAAAGAGGTGGGGTTTCAGGTGTCTCCGGAAGGTGGTGATTGACTCCGCTGTCCTGGCGTCGTGAGGGAGCTTGTTCCACCATTGGGGTGCCAGAGCAGCGAACAGTTTTGACTGGGCTGAGCGGGAACTGTGCTTCCTCAGAGGTAGGGAGGCGAGCAGGCCAGAGGTGGATGAACGCAGAGCCCTTGTTTGGGTGTAGGGCCTGATCAGAGCCTGAAGGTACGGAGGTGCCGTTCCCCTCACAGCTCCGTAGGCAAGCACCATGGTCTTGTAGCGGATGCGAGCTTCGACTGGAAGCCAGTGGAGAGAGCGGAGGAGCGGGGTGACGTGAGAGAACTTGGGAAGGTTGAACACCAGACGGGCTGCGGCGTTCTGGATGAGTTATAGGGGTTTAATGGCACAGGCAGGGAGCCCAGCCAACAACGAGTTGCAGTAATCCAGACGGGAGATGACAAGTGCCTGGATTAGGACCTGCGCCACTTCCTGTGTGAGGCAGGGTCGTACTCTGTGAATGTTGTAGAGCATGAACCTACAGGATCGGGTCACCGCCTTGATGTTAGTGGAGAACGACAGGGTGTTGTCCAGGGTCACGCCGAGGCTCTTAGCACTCTGGGAGGAGGACACAAGGGAGTTGTCAACCGTGATGGCGAGATCATGGAACGGGCAGTCCTTCCCCGGGAGGAAGAGCAGCTCCGTCTTGCCGAGGTTCAGCTTGAGGTGGTGATCCGTCATCCACACTGATATGTCTGCCAGACATGCAGAGATGCGATTCGCCACCTGGTTGTCAGAAGGGGGAAAGGAGAAGATTAATTGTGTGTCATCTGCATAGCAATGATATGAGAGACCATGTGAGGATATGACAGAGCCAAGTGACTTGGTGTATAGCGAGAATAGGAGTGGGCCTAGAACAGAGCCCTGGGGGACACCAGTGGTGAGAGCACGTGGTGCGGAGACAGATTCTCGCCACGCCACCTGGTAGGAGCGACCTGTCAGGTAGGACGCAATCCAAGCGTGGGCCGCGCCGGAGATGCCCAGCTCGGAGAGGGTGGAGAGGAGGATCTGATGGTTCACGGTATCAAAGGCAGCAGATAGGTCTAGAAGGATGAGAGCAGAGGAGAGAGAGTTAGCTTTAGCAGTGCGGAGAGCCTCCGTGACACAGAGAAGAGCAGTCTCAGTTGAATGCCCAGTCTTGAAACCTGACTGATTAGGATCAAGAAGGTCATTCTGAGAGAGATAGCAAGAGAGCTGGCCAAGGACGGCACGTTGAAGAGTTTTGGAGAGAAAGGAGAGAAGGGATACTGGTCTGTAGTTGTTGACATCGGAGGGATCGAGTGTAGGTTTTTTCAGAAGGGGTGCAACTCTCGCTCTCTTGAAGACGGAAGGGACGTAGCCAGCGGTCAAGGATGAGTTGATGAGCGAGGTGAGGTAGGGGAGAAGGTCTCCGGAAATGGTCTGGAGAAGAGAGGAGGGGATAGGGTCAAGTGGGCAGGTTGTTGGGCGGCCGGCCGTCACAAGACGCGAGATTTCATCTGGAGAGAGAGGGGAGAAAGAGGTCAACGCACAGGGTAGGGCAGTGTGAGCAGGACCAGCGGTGTCGTTTGACTTAGCAAACGAGGATCGGATGTCGTCAACCTTCTTTTCAAAATGGTTGACGAAGTCATCCGCAGAGAGGGAGGAGGGGGGGGGGAGGGGGAGGAGGATTCAGGAGGGAGGAGAAGGTAGCAAAGAGCTTCCTAGGGTTAGAGGCAGATGCTTGGAGTTTAGAGTGGTAGAAAGTGGCTTTAGCAGCAGAGACAGAAGAGGAAAATGTAGAGAGGAGGGAGTGAAAGGATGCCAGGTCCGCAGGGAGGCGAGTTTTCCTCCATTTCCGCTCGGCTGCCCGGAGCCCTGTTCTGTGAGCTCACAGTGAGTCGTCGAGCCACGGAGCAGGAGGGGAGGACCGAGCCGGCCTGGAGGATAGGGGACAGAGGAAATCAAAGGATGCAGAGAGGGAGGAGAGGAGGGTTGAGGAGGCAGAATCAGGAGATAGGTTGGAGAAGGTTTGAGCAGAGGGAAGAGATGATAGGATGGAAGAGGAGAGAGTAGCGGGAGAGAGAGAGAGCGAAGGTTGGGACGGCGCAATACCATCCGAGTAGGGGCAGAGTGAGAAGTGTTGGATGAGAGCGAGAGGGAAAAGGATACAAGGTAGTGGTCGGAGACTTGGAGGGGAGTTGCAATGAGATTAGTGGAAGAACAGCATCTAGTAAAGATGAGGTCAAGCGTATTGCCTGCCTTGTGAGTAGGGGGGGAAGGTGAGAGGGTGAGGTCGAAAGAGGAGAGGAGTGGAAAGAAGGAGGCAGAGAGGAATGAGTCAAAGGTAGACGTGGGGAGGTTAAAGTCACCCAGAACTGTGAGAGGTGAGCCATCCTCAGGAAAGGAACTTATCAAGGCGTCAAGCTCATTGATGAACTCTCCAAGGGAACCTGGAGGGCGATAAATTATAAGGATGTTAAGCTTGAAAGGTCTGGTAACTGTGACAGCATGGAATTCAAATGAGGAGATAGACAGATGGGTCAGGGGAGAAAGAGAGAATGTCCACTTGGGAGAGATGAGGATTCCAGTGCCACCACCCCGCTGGCTCGACGCTCTAGGGGTATGCGAGAACACGTAGTCAGACGAGGAGAGAGCAGTAGGAGTAGCAGTGTTATCTGTGGTAATCCATGTTTCCGTCAGCGCCAGGAAGTCTAGGGACTGGAGGGTAGCATAGGCTGAGATGAACTCAGCCTTGTTGGCCGCAGACCGGCAGGTCCAGAGGCTGCCGGAGACCTGGAACTCCACGTGGGTCGTGCGCACTGGGACCACCAGGTTAGAGTGGCAGCGGCCACGCGGTGTGGAGCGTTTGTATGGCCTGTGCAGAGGGGAGAGAACAGGGATAGACAGACACATAGTAGACAAGCTACAGAAGAGGCTACGCTAATGCAAAGGAGATTGGAATGACAAGTGGACTACACATCTCGAATGTTCAGAAAGTTAAGCTTACGTTGCAAAAATCTTATTGACTAAAATGATACAGTACTGCTGGCTGGTGGAGTAGGCTAGCTAGCAGTGGCTGCGTTGTTGACTTTGAACGTGTAGCTGGCTAGGTAACCTCGATAGTTTCAGTACTACACCTTGTCATGATACAAAGCAACTTTGTAGCTAGCTAGCTAACATAACACTAATCAAGACGTTCCTTGTAATGTATTTAGTTTCTACAATGCTGCTCGTCGGTAATAGTTGGCTGGGTTAGGAAAAATGGCGTCGCGGGGGACGGAAATAGCTGGCTAGCTAACCTCGATGGCTGGCTAGCTAACCTCGGTAATTACTAGACTACACAATTATCAAGCTATGACAAAGACAACTAAGTAGCTAGCTAGCTAACACTGCACTAGTCAAATCGTTCCGTTGTAAAGTATTAGTATCTACAGCGCTGCTAGTCGGTAACGGTTGGCTAGCTAGCAGTGGGTTAATGATGACTAGGTGTGTTGACTAAGTCTGGCGCCGCGTCGCGGCTGGCTAGCTCACCTCGATAATTACTCAAACTACACAATTATCTTAGATACAGAGACAGCAAAGACAACTATGTAGCTGGCTAACTAACACTAACACCACACTAATCAAGTCGTTACGTTGTAATGTAATAGTTTCTACAGTGCTGCTAGTCGGTAGAAGTTGGTTAGCTAGCAGTGATGACTAGCTAGCTAGCAGCTAGCAGTGTTGAGTTAGCGGATGCTTTAGTCCAGGTCTGGGAGGAGATCCCTCAGGAGACCATCCGCCACCTCATCAGGAGCATGCCCAGGCATTGTAGGGAGGTCATACAGGCACGTGGAGGCCACACACACTACTGAGCCTCATTTTGACTTGTTTTAAAGACATTACATCAAAGTTGGATCAGCCTGTAGTGTGGTTTTCCACTTTAATTTTGAGTGTGACTCCAAATCTAGACCTCCATGGGTTGATAAATTGGATTTCCATTGATTATTTTTGTGTGATTTTGTTGTCAGCACATTGAACTATGTAAAGAAAAAAGTATTTAATAAGATTATTTCTTTCATTCAGATCTAGGATGTGTTGTTTAAGTGTTCCCTTTATTTTTTTGAGCAGTATATATATATAAAAAAACAGATACCTTACTTACATAAGTATACAGACCCTTTTGCTATTAGAGCTCAGGTGTATCCTGTTTTTTTTTATTTAACTAGGCAAGTCAGTTAAGAACAAATTCTTATTTACAATGATAGCCTAGGAACAGTGGGATAACTGCCTTGTTCAGGGGTAGAACGGCAGATTTTTACCTTGTCAGCTCGGGGATGCGATCTAGCTACCTTTCGGATACTGGCCCAACACGCTAACCACTAGGCTACCTGCCGCCCCTATTTCCATTGATAATTCTTGAGATGTTTCTACAACTTGATTGGAGTCCACCTGTGGTAAATTCAATTGATTGGACTTGATTTGGAAAGGCACACACCTGTCTCTATAAGGTCCCACAGTTGACAGTGCATGTCAGAGCAAACACGAAGCCGTGAGGTCGAAGGAAATGTCCGCAGAGTTTAGAGACAGGATCAAAACATTTCTTCTGCATTGAAGGTCCCCAAGAACACAGTGGCCTCCATCATTCTTAAATGGAAGAAGTTTGGAACCACAAAGACTCTTCCTAGAGCTGGCTGCCCGGCCAAACTGAGCAATCTGGGGAGAAGGGCCTTGGTCAGGGAGGTGATCAAGAACCTGATGGTCACTCTTGACAGAGCTCCGGAGTTGCTCTGTGGAGATGGGAGAACCTTCCAGAAGGACAACCATCTCTGCAGCACTCCACCAATCAGGCCTTTTGGGTTGAGCGGCCAGACGGAAGCCACTCCTCAGTAAAAGGCACATGACAGCCCACTTGGAGTTTGCCAAAAGGCACCTAAAGACTCTCAGACCATGAGAAACAAGATTCTCTGATCTGATGAAACCAAGATTTAACTCTTGGGCCTGAATGCCAAGCGTCATGTCTGGAGGAAACCTGGTACCATCCCTATGGTGAAGCATGGTGGTGGCAGCATCATGCTGTGGGGATGTTTTTCAGTGGCAGGGACGGCGAGACTCGTCTGGATCACGGGAAAGATGAACGGAGCAATGTACAGAGAGATCATTGGGGCGAAGGTTCTACTTCCAACAGGACAACGACCCTAAGCACACAGCCAAGACAACGCAGGAGTGCCTTCGAGACAAGTCTCTGAATGTGGCCCATCCAGAGCCCGGACTTGAACCCGATCTAACATCTCTGGAGAGACCTGAAAATAGCTGTGCAGCAACACTCCCCATCTAACCTGACAGAGCTTGAGAGGATCTGCAGAGAAGAATGGGTGAAACTATCCAAATACAAGTGTGCCAAGCTTGTAGTGTCATACCCAAGAAGACTCAATTCTGTAATTACTGCCATAGGTGCTTCAACAAAGTACTGAGTAAAGGGTCTGAATACTTATTTAAATGTGATATTTCAGTTTTTTTATTTGATACATTTGCTAAAATTTCTAAAAACCTGTTTTTGCTTTGTCATTATTGGGTATTGTGTGTAGATTGATGAGGGACGAAAACTATTTAATACATTTTAGAATAAGGCTGTAACGTAACAAAATGTGAAAAAAATCAAGTGGTCTCAATACTTTCCAAATGCACTGTAGGTATGAGTAGTTAGGTAAAAGATGCAGTGCCTCCTTATCTAATTCAGTGTTTTAATACAACAGATTTCCACCTCTCTGGATTAAAATGTCCATTCAACTTATATCTCTGGACTCTCTTCTCTTCCACTGACTTCCCACAGAATCAGTGCTGATGGTATGCTAGCCGGGTGTGAGATAGCTGGCCGATGCCATCTCACATTGATGAGACGGTGATATCATAATAAATAGGTAATATTTTTATTAAAACTTGCATGACATACCAGCAGTCACCTTCACACACTGAATACCATCCTCCATTTAAACAAACTGAAGCGCTTGAGGCAGAAGGCCACAGTTGTGTTCAATCAGCTATTTAGCAATGCTTGAAAGTGGCCCTCTAACAATTAAAGGGACATTCCACTCAATCTAACATTGAAACAAACAGGTAAAGGCTGAGCTGATTGGAAAATATAAATTAACCGGATGTGATAATACATTGACATTTTAGGATACTAGATATATAAACACAATATAAATACATTGAAACAAATTACAGTGATGCTCCTTCACAGCTGGCTTGCCTCATTATCTTTTCATACTGGTGAGTATAGAAATTAACCTTTGCCAGTCAATTTGGAGTCCTGTCATGGCAAATTTAAATTGAACATTTATCAAAGCATCTTGACGGGAATTGAATGATTGAACCTTCTCCCCTCACCCTTCCAGTCTGTTAGGCTACAAACATCCCACCATGCACCCTTGATTGTGTCTTTATGGTCTCTGTTAGTTGACGTTTAAATGTTTTCACACCATGTTAAATGTATTATACGAGAGAAAAGTAAAAGGTTGTTTTCTTCTAGTCTAGCAATGTTTAGTAATTCAATTCTCAATAAATGAAATGAGATTCATACATAATTTGTGCAGTTATTGAGTTTCAACTTGAAAAGAGGAAAGCTGATTGGGTATTGACAGTTTGGCATCGGTCTGCTTCTCTTCCAAATGGCACAGACAGGGAGTTTGCCCTTTCAATGATCCCTATGCTGTCAGAGAATGCCCTTTTTGGAATAGATCTCATGTAGTGCAGTCTAGGTTAAAACCTCTAAAAACTCACTCACTTCTCAAACAACTCAGCATTGAAAGCCAATCTGTGAGCAAAATCATTAAAAAAAGGTTAAAATGGGTCAGTTTATGGCTCGGATGATTCAGAGTTGCTATAACAATGATAAAGGTTAATAAATCATGAAATAAACTCTAAAATAAGTTTGGTAAGCTTTACTTAAAGGGCCAATCAACAGTTGAAACAATACCAAAGTTCTGTCCCTGACAATGTTTTGGTCAAAAGCTGAGGGATGGGGTTTAAAGGAATCACTGGCCACTTTAAGGAATGGAACACTACCACTTTAATAATGTTTACATATCTGGCATTACTCATCTCATATGTATATACTGTATTCTATACTATTCTATGGTATCTTAGTTACTTAATGATGTTTACATATCTTGCATTACCCATCTCATGTGTATATACAGTTTTTTATACTATTCTACAGTATCTCATTAGCATATTTATGCATACATATCTTGCATTTCTTCATCTCATATGGATATACTGTTTTCACTACACTCGCAATAACATCTGCTAATCGTGTGTATGTGATCGATAACGTTTGATTTGATAAAGGGGCAGTGCAGTTAAAAATGTGGTTTCTGGCCTCCCGAGTGGCGCAGTGGTCTAAGGCACTGCATCGCAGTGCTAGCTGTGTCACTAGAGATCCTGGTTTGAGTCCAGGCTCTGTCGCAGCCGGCCGCGACCGGGAGACCTATGGGGCGGCGCACAATTGGCCCAGCGTCGTCCGGGTTAGGGGAGTGTTTGGCTGGCAGGGATATCTTTGTCCCATCGCGCTTTAGTGATGGCGCATACACGCTAACATGGTTGCCAGGTGTACGGTGTTTCCCCCGACACATTGGTGTGGCTGGCTTTTGGGTTAAGCGAGCATTGTGTCAAGAAGCAGTGCGTCTTTTTTGGGTTATGTTTTGGAGGACGAACGGCTCTCGACCTTCGGCTCTCCCGAGTCTGTACGGGAATTGCAACGATGAGACAAGACTGTAACTACCAATTGGATACCACGAAAATTGGTGAGAAAAAGGGTTAAAAAAAACAACATTCTTTTAGGATATTTCCACACTATGAGGTCGAAATTACACTCTGAAATTGTGAAAATAATGATAATGCTCTTTTTGTGTAAGAGCTGTTTGAAAAATTGCATTATCATTATTTTTACAATGTGATCTGATTATAATAGACCAATGACTGTTCATCTGGGTAAGGGGGTGGGCTCTAAACCATCCTATCAGCCATACAGTGATGATTTAAAAATAACATTACAAAGACTGCATGGGGGCTTTAATCAATCAATCACATTTATTTTATAAAGTCCTTTTTACAACAGCAGTTGTCACAAAGTGCATCTACAGATATCCAGCCTAAACCCCCAAAGAGCAAGCAATGTAGATGTAGAAGCACAGTGGCTAGAAAAAACTCTCTAGAACGGTAGGAACCTAGGAAAAACCTAGAGAGGAACTAGGCTTCGAAGGGTGGCCAGTCCTCTTCTGGTTGTGCTGGGTGGAGATTAAGAGAGTACATGGCCATTAAAGCAAGACCATATTTTGAGGATATACAGTGTTTGTTTACATTTACTTTGTTTACAACATTGGAGTAAAACAAACTTATATATTGGGTTCTGATGGGGTACGACATTTAAACTAAGCTCATGAGGCAAGTTCTATTCTTCACGAATCAAATGGGTACATATAATTAATTTAGTCCAAAAATTGATGTAGCCCACTGCTGAATTTCCCTTTAAAGCTTGCAGTTAACATGTTTTATAACTTGCTATAAACATGAACCTGAATATGTCTATATCTGCCTCACATGCTGCCCATTGGTTACGGCAGGCAGCTGAACTTCGAATATAGCATGAACCAACGCAAAACAAAAACCTAACCTAATCCAATTCAGCAGCACTTAACAAATAAAGACATCACCAGAATTGATTTGTCTCTCTTCCAGTGAATGACAGAAAATTCAATCCAAGACAGCACTATTCTTCCACTAAAACACCCACCTAAATTCTGTCTATGCTTTTATCCTCCAGACCTTTAACTTCTTATCCTGCGAGTGGAGGAGGAGAATCAATTCACTTCTGCTTCTAGTTCTTAAGTTATTTTAGCTGGTGGAGTGGGAGGAGGGGGAGAACAGGAGGTGGAGAGGAGGCAAAGAGAGGAGAGGGGGAAGAAGAGAGGAGAAGAGCGGACTGGTTCCCCGGAGGATCCAGGTGAGTTTGTTAGCCTGTCGGGCCGTTGGCGGCTTGGCCCTAAGGCGCTTCAGATGTCACAGGTTCATTATCCTGGAGCAGCCATCTGCCACTTGGTCCTAGCGGGGCCTGCCGGACCCACACACACGGTCGCACACACACACGGTCTGGTCTGAGTGACAGAAGCCATGCTGCTCTCCTTCCCCCATACCCACACACCTCCACCTGGCTGCAGAACTCTTCATGATGGGGATGGGTTGGGATGGATGGATGGAGGAGGGAGCAGGGAGGAAAGAGGACGGAGGAGAGAAGAGGGAGGTCACACACAAGGTACACAAAGGGGAGCTCTGAAGTCTTTAACCCACAAACCAAACCCAAGTAATTAACGATGCATTCGCTGTTTTTAACTCTGTCTCCCACAGTGGCTGAACTGATGGGCCGTTTGGCTCCTCATTTCAGTGCAGCTGGGATAGAAGGAGGCTTGTTGCCATCCTGAACTCACCTCCACAACAGAGAGAAAGGGAGAGAGAGACTTGACTTCTTGTCTTCATTACACTGAAACCACTACCCCCATCAAAACGCATAGCATGCCACTACAACCTCCACAAAATCACAGTACAATACATTTAGCAGACGCTCTTATCCAGAGCAACTTACAGGAGCAATTAGGGATTTGAACCATCAACCTTTCAGTTACTGGCCCAACACTCTAACCCCTAGGCTAACTGCACCCTCCAGCCCCACATTACAACCATTCACTCTCTCCAGACGTACAGACAGCCCCGCTGAGCCCCCATACCTCCTGAAACGTCTCAACACAGTTAATCATTTTATAAAACTCATATTCAACCAAAATGCACACAGAGACCATCCCTTTGGCCCGGTTCAGCCTTATTAGCCATATGGCCAACGTGGCCTGGCCAAACAAAAAGTTCAACAAAACACACAAACTCACTACGTCCTCTGGATCCTCCTGCCAGTCCCCAGTACACAGCATCAATCAGATTTAGAATGCTGTGACAATTTTTTTAAGTTAGGGTACAATACAATAATGTGTAGTCTGAATAAGAGTGTTATGATTCAGGGGATGGATCAATGGTGGGTCTACAGTTGGAAAATGTAAAGAAAGGCCAACTTTGAAAGTTTAATCATTGGTTCCTTAAAGGTGTGGTGTTTACAGTGACTTCTAGTTCTAATTCTAATTTCTAATTTCTCTAGCAAGAAGGAGAAAAATCCTTTAAGATATGACTGTAAAATAAACCAGATTGTCCTATATGAGAATCCACACAAACACATGCACACACACGTGGGATATGCTAATATAAGCATGCACACACTCACGGACACAGGGGGAAGGAGGACCATCCTGTAACCTGCCTGTCGGTTCCTCTGGCATCCCAAACCACGCCAGCTGGCTCCGTTCTGATTGGGTGTCTCCTGACAGAAGACCTGCTGACTGGATACTTTTAGAACTTACCTTTAACCCCACCCCCTGCCATCTATTACCCTAGCCTGGTCCCAGATCTGTTTTTGCTGTACAGCCTTGTTTGATGTTACAATGACCATATGAGTTGGCAAGACTACAGAACCTACCAACCAAACTCCAAAGTAAAGGGCTATCCTTACCCTTTTCTTTTACAATGAACATTTTCACTTGAAATGATATTGAACGTTTTGGCCGCCCTCATAAATGATCAACTTTAGATTACCTTTTCATTGTAGTGGAGAATAACTTTACACAATGCTTTGTGTGTGCTAATTTTCAACTGTCATGAAATCTGGCAACATACTGCACTATGGTGAGAGGTGAGGCAATGGTTGCCAAAAGTCCTTCATTTGTGATTGATATGTGGAATCACCACATTGACGCCTGTCTTCCAGATAGTGTTGCTGTGTCTGCCAGCTCCTGTAGGGCTCTGGTGAGGTGGAGAGAAGGTACATTGATAATATCTAGAAAAAGGATCGCATACAGTGCCTTCATCAAATGTATTGAAATTGAAATACGGAATTATCTAATTTACACAAGTATTCACACCCTTTTTCTCAGAAGTGGCTTCGGTCTGGCCACTATCCCATAAAGCCCAGATTGGTGAAGTACTGTAGAGACCGTTCCTACTAGCAGGTTAATCTTCAAATCTTCAAATAATATTTTTGAAGGAATATCCTTGCGAATGATTTTGCATATATATTGTATCTCCGCCTGGCTGTAGTTCTGTGATTTGGGGTTTTTGGTCACCTCTCAGACCAAGGTCCTTCTTGCCTGGTTTCTCAGTTTGGTCAGACGGTCAGCTCTAGGCAGAGTCTGAGTAGTTCCATATTTTTTTCATTTCCCAATGATGCGGACACTCTCTTCCCCAGATATATGTTTTATATCCTTCCCCAGAAATATGCCTCATCCCAAATCTATCTAGGAGATCTACGGACAGTTCCTTAGACTTTATGGTATAGTTTCTGCTCTGACATGCACTGTCAACTGTGGGATCTTATATGGACAGGTGTGTTTCCTTCTAAATCATGTCCAAACAATTGAATTGGCCACAGGTAGGGCTGTAAATAACTGCCAGTCTCACGGTAATTGACCGTTAATTAACATAAACACATTCATCATCTCCTGGCTTCCATGCAATGCCTACAAGCCACTGATGCAGACATTTGGAACATCTAAATAAAAAAAAATGTATAATATATCCATGTAAAATAGCCTACAACATCACAATAAATACATTCATTATTTTAGACATGTCTAAATACTGTAAGCATATGAAGAAAATGTAGTCTATTTCAGAGGAAAAGAATAGCATACTTTGAGTTGTCCTTATGTTAGGCCCTGATCTGAATATGTCATATGGCTGTGGGCTGCACTAGTTCATTTAGCAAACAACATTTGCTTAGAATTCCATGGCATTATTTTACATTATTTTATAGTATGAAGAACACAATTGAACATAGCTGAATAAAATAGAAAGGATATTTTATCCAAAAGATTTGAGGGAGTGTGCACATGCAGCTATTCTGTGTTGAGTGGTTAACAAAGAAACAGGTACTCCTATATGCTTAAGTTTGAGTTTTTTATGTCACTTTAGTTGTGATACAAATGTTGGGCTATATGTTTTGATTTTAATACAGTATAAGGCTGTATGATGCGACTCTAATAAAGATTTGAAAAAGTTGCATGAAAGCCATGAGCTCTGCTTTGTTTTTTGCGCAGGCTGTACACACTTCATCAGTCTCTCATTCACAATTTGACAAGCACAAGGATAATGCATCACATTTCCTGGCTGCATCCCCTTTGTGTGGCCGTAATGCCCCCTAAAGAAAATTCATGCCAGTGGCCATTGAACCATTGGGCTGAATATAATAATTATAATTCCCTTCTCCCGGCTGCGTGCCAAAGCACCTCTCACTCACATGACTCTCAGTCACGTGATCGGGTCTTTCTCACAGGCTACAAGTGAAGATGGACACATCGGGTACGCAATTGCGCAAGTCCTTATCCAATTCCAAGGCGCAAATTGA
Organism: Salmo salar; assembly: GCF_965601325.2. Classification (NCBI taxonomy): domain Eukaryota; kingdom Metazoa; phylum Chordata; class Actinopteri; order Salmoniformes; family Salmonidae; genus Salmo; species Salmo salar. The sequence goes on along the minus strand of NC_138318.1, from coordinate 27,087,768 downwards.
AGATATTTGAAGAACTGTCCATGTTTACTTTTCATCAGCCAACATGAACAGCAAAACCACTAGCCTATGTCAATCTACTATCCCCCATAGTGCAAAGGTTTATCTATTTTATTCTGTGCAAGAAATTAATAGTCCAAACATAGTCTGGGACAGTTGTGGGATGCGATAGATTCCAAATTAATACAACCACTAGCATCAAAAAACCTGCAATGAGCTGACTCAACAGATGAAAATGTTTAGTTCAAATGTTAATAAACTATTAGGCTATTTCTTCACATTATAAGCGCAGCAATGCGCACATGACAGTAGGCTATAAGCGCTATGTTCCATTAGCAGGAAACACCATTCTCAAAAGTGACCACAAATGTGAATATGCATGCAATGCTTTTATTATAAAGGTGCATTTTTATGGTGAAAACGGTCTTCCCCGAACTTTAAACTCACGCGCTGCATATGTATGCCAGTTAGGCTCTACACCCGCTAAAGCGATTTAATGTGCTTAATTTTAAGTTATTTGGACACTTTAGTTGTGATACAAACCTATAGGCCTATGGGCTAGTCTACATGAGGTGTCCACTATCATTTGAAAAAGTCGCACAAAAGAAAAGCATGCGCTGTTTGCCTTAAGGTGGGCATCATTCACATCATTCAAGTGATAGGCTAATACTGTCACCCATCACACTATTCCTGATTTCATCTTGTCTTTACATATACTAAATAATATATGTGTGAAATTTGTTTTGATTTAGAATGGACATTTATCATGCACCTGTCTCGAAACAGGGGAAGGGAAAAAAATGTAATCTATGCACTTAAATAGCGAATGGAGGACGCTTTTTTCCCTGTGGTTTATTTTCATGCCAGGCAGGTAGGCTATACTCCTGCTGTAAAGATAAGCAATGTGCTTGATATTAGGAAAGTTGAGAAATAAATATACTGTAGTAGGCCTAGCCTATAGAAAGCTGATGGGAGCCTCCTCTTTTTAATAGAGGCCATCACTCTGTTTTCTCACAAAATTGCAAAGCCTATAGAAATGTTGCGCGACATGAGCTCATGGGCTCTCATGAAGTGTTTGATTAGATTTGATTACATTTGCATTGATGTCAGAGTTTTTAGAGGGACAATAGAGTGCTGAGTACCAGGCAGTTAGCAAGTTTGGTAGGCTACTAATGACCATCAGCAGCATCAGAGCTTGGAGAAGCCTAATTACCGTGACTAAACGGTCACATGGAATTCGACTGCCATCATGACTTGTGACCTCCGGTGTGGCGGGAATACAGTCACCATAACAGCCCTAGCCACAGGTGGACTCAAATCAAGTTCAAATCAAATCAAATTTTATTTGTCACATGCGCCGAATACAACAGGTGTAGACCTTGCTTTTGTTTTATTTGTATTTATTTAATTTTTATTTAACTAGGCAAATCAGTTAAGAATAAATTCTTATTTAAAATGACGGGCTACCACGCCCACACCTGGAGGGTTTGCGAAATGCTTACAGTGAAATGCTTAATTAAGAGCCAATAAAATGGCAGCCATCCTCTCTGGCGCCATTGCAGTGTTGCATCTCCAGGATGATCAGAGGAAATTGGAGGCACCTTAGCTCAATTCTGCAAATTAGATATTCATGTATTTAATTTTCAATAAATGTGCAATTTTTTTTTTTAAGAAACGTTTTTCTCTTTCTCGTTATGGGGTATTGTGTGTAGATGGGTGAGAAAAATATATATTTAATCAATTTTGAATTTGGGCTGTAAGACAACAAAATGTGGAATAAGTCAAGGGGTATGAATACTTTCTGAAGGCACTGTAGATGGTGGGAGAGAGTGCCAACAATAACACTACTTGACCTCCATCTTCTATGAAAGCAGAACCTATTTTTCAAAGGTGGCTACAGTCATGGGCTTCGTCCCAAATGGCACCCTCTTCTCTATATAGTGCACTACTTTTTGGTAATGTAGTGCACTATATAGGGAACAGGGTACCATTTGGTACACGATTATGCAGTCTCCTGGTTCAAACCCCTCCTTAGTCAAGTGCCATCACCATCCAAAACATGGTGTCAGGCGTTTGCAGAGTACCTGTCAACTTAAAGTGCAGCCAAAATTAGACCACTCAGTTGCATTAAAGGGAGTGTGTGCAGAATGCCGTCTGAAAGGCCCATGTTTTATCCCAAATGGTACCCTATTTCTACATAGTGCTCTATGGGCCCTGGCCAAAAGTAGTGCACTATATAGGGAATAGTGTACCATTTGGGACATGCTCCTTAGCTGTAAGCAAACATGACTTAAGTCGGTTTAGAAAGTGTATGGACGCAGGCTAAGAGATAATACCACAGTTATAACTGACAGTCAGTGACTGAATTAAGGGACCAGAAAAATGTTGATGAAACATTGTCGGCAGGTACCCTAGCAGGTTAAGAGCATTAGGACAATAACCGAAATGTCACTGGTTTCAATCCCCAAGCTGACTAGAGGACAAATCTGTCGATGTCCCTTTGAGCAAGGCACTTAACCCTAGTTGCTCTTGTAAGTCGCTCTGGATAAGAGCGTCTTCCAAATAACTAACATGTAAAACTGTCTAAGTCCCAAATGGCACTGTGTCCCCTGCATAGTGCACTACTTTTGACCAGAGCCCTATGGGGGCTGGTCAAAAGTAATGAATAGGGTGCCATTTGGGTAGAGGTTCTGCATCTGAGTTTAAGGAGGGGGAGAACAAGAAGAAGGAGGAGGAGGAGGAGGAGGAGGGGACAACATCATAAGGGCCGCACAACCAAAGAAATTCCCTCTTCAAGTGATGATATTGTGCAGAGAGATTTCCTTGAAGCTGTAAAATGTGATGTGGCATTATTCTCTTCGATCCACCCCTCAAATATATTCTGTTGGAGCAGCTATGTGGTTGAAGCCTGGAGGTGTTTGGAGGAAAATATGAATAAGTTCATAGACCAGTCAGTCTCTGACATTGTGTTTCTCATTTCCACTTGCAGTGTAAGACTTTTCGTGGTACCATGTATTTTTAGGGTTACAATTTGTAATAGCTATGGAAGGGTGAAAGGAAAAACAAACTTAAGTGCCAGAGTTTTCTATTAGCTAACTTGTGTTAGTACACTATAGGACCCATTTCAGCACAAAACCCTTGATTGACGTGGTTGATTTGTTTAGGAAAACAGCAAATGAGATAGATTTTCAATCAACGGAGGCTGACAGATCATCCATACTCCACTCAGATCCGATCCAGAGGAATAGACAGGTGACAGACTGACTGGTGTGTGAATGTGTGCGTGTGTGCGTGATTATATGTGTGTGTGACAGACAGAGAGGAGAAAGACAACTGTGTTGTTTATTACCGTCGCTAACGTGATTGATTGACAGTTGTTATATCCCTGTGTGTCTACACTAGACTGGATTGATTGGGACATTACAAATTACCCCTGTGGTACGTCATTGTGGCTTGTTGATTTCAGTTTTCTACTACATCAATGAAAACTGTTTCTCAAGGTGTGTTTTTTGTTGTTGTTTACATTTTGGAGATGTTTTGCAAGAGGAGTGTTGATAAGAACCTCAAAGATTTCTGACTCCAAAGAATACGCTTAATTAAATGACCATAGAACAATACCAGAGAGACAAAGAGTTGAATACAAACACAGAGAGATTCTCTAAGAGAGATTTCAAGCTGTGCGCGCTAAAATACTGTAAACATTACAATTTGTTGACACTGAATAAAATATGTTCCATCTGAATGACAAGGCATACCATTGAGGTTTTCCTCCTGCACAACAACAACAACAACCATTGTACTCCATTATTCATGAATGTGTCTATGTTTAGATCATACATACAGAAGGTGAACATGTTGCCCCAGGGGAAGGTATTAACTCAATGTTTGCATCAGCGTTTGCTTCACCACAATATCTAAATAATGATGATTAATCATCTAAGCCACCTAATGTGTGTTGACATATCCTTTTTGGGAGCCTAATGTGCCACCAAACAGCTGACAAAGAGAAGTGATTATGAATGCTTTGAGTCAGGCCTTTGAATGTGTTATGAAGTCCTTATGTAGGCACCCTTCTCTATGTTAACTACATTATTGCACCCTGAAATGCAGCCTAATGGCTGATAAAGACTCCCTGTCGTCCAAAGGAGCTTACTGCAGTGACTCAATACTCTAATCCCTTATGAATGTGTTTTGTTGGGCTTATGAATGTGTTATGAAGCTCTTAAGTAGGTACCCATCATGGCGCCGGAGGGTAAGGCTGCCGCCTTATCGGGTCTTAACCAACCATGCAATTTTTTTTTTTGCGTTGTTCGTAACTTGTTTTGTACGTAATGTTGCTGCTACTGTCTATTATGACCGAAAAGAGCTTCTGGGCATCAGTACTGCGATTGCTCACCTCAAACTGGACGAAGAGTTCTTCTTCAACGAGTCGGACGGGAGGGATATAATACAGACACCCGACCAGGCCCAGAACCCCGTTATTCGCTAGAGAAGGAAACACAGATTTCGCGGAAAGAGATCAGGTGGTAAGGGTAGGTAACAACACATCCGCCACTCTGATCCTCAACATGGGGGCCGCAGAGGGGTGCGTGCTCAGTCCCCTCCTGTACATCCTGTTCACTCACGACTGCACGGCCAGGCACGACTCCAACACGATCATTTTCTTGTTGTTCCTAATGACACAACAGTGGTAGGTCTGATCTCCAACAACGATGAGACAGCTTATAGGGAGGAGGTCAGAGACCTGACCATGTGGTGCAAGGACAATAATCTCTTCCTCAGTGTGATCAAGATAAAGGAGATGATTGTGGACTACAGGAAAAGGAGAACTGAACACACCCCCTTTGTCATCTGTAGTGGAGCAGTTTGAGAGTTCTTTGGCGTCCACATCACCAACAAACTAACATGGTCCAAGCGCACAAGGACAGTTGTGAAGAGGGCACGACAAAACCTATTCCCCCTCAGGAGACTGAAAAGATTTGGCATGGGTCCTCAGATCCTCAAAAGGTTTTACAGCTGCACCATCGAGAGCATCCTGACGGGTTGCATCACTGCCTGGTATGGAAACTGCTCGGCCTCCGACCAGAAGGCACTACAGGGGGTAGTGTGTACGGGCCAAGCTTCCTGCCATCCAGGACCTCTATACCAGGCGGTGTCAGAGGAAGGCCCTAAACATTGTCAAATATTCCAGCCACCCTAGTCATAGACGGTTATCTCTGCTACTACACGGCAAGCGGGTACCGGAGAGCCAAGTCTAGGTCCAAAAGGCTCCTAAATAGCTTCTAGCCCCAAGCCATAAGACTCCTGAACAGCTAATCAAATGGCTACCCAGACTATTCGCATTGCCATCCCCCCCTGCCCCCCACCGAACGCTGCTGCTACGCTTTGTTATTATCTATGCATAGTCACTTTAATACCTCTACCTACATGTACATATTACCTAAATTACCTCGACTAACCGGTGCCCCCACACATTGACTCTGTACTGTATTGTTGGTTTAAGGGCTTGTAAGTAAGCATTTCGCTGTAAGGTCTACACCTGTTGTATTCTGCGCATATGACAAATAAAATTAGATTTGATCAAATATAATCAGAGGATGTTTTTTACTGCAGCCAAACAGGAGATAAAGAGAGTTATCTACCCTCCACAAAGGTTGACTGCAGTGATCGACACTCTAATTTCTTATAAATGCATTATGTCCAGCTTATAAATGCATTATGAAGCCGTTATGTAGGCAAATAATCATTTAAACTCTCTATACCTAATGTATGTTGGCTACATTTTAGCATTTTGTGCCCTCTAAAGCAGCTTACTGCAGTGACCCGACACTCTAATCTCTGTGTAATAGCCTCATGTACCAAGGAGACGCAGAGGAAATTTACTAAACTTGTCATGAAGAGATAAGGGACAGAAAACAGCAGCACAAATATCAGGGAGGCACACTAGAATCTTTATCTGCTACCACCAAAAAACGTAACTTTCCTTAGACGTGACCAAAGGGCCAGAAAGAAACACAGAAATCTGAGGGAAGCGCATGTTATCATTTGTTATCTTCACACGGGGGGAAAAAGTGACCAAAAAAACAGAAAACACCATCTGAAACTTGTCATGAAGAGACAGAGAACAGCACAGAAATCTAAGGTAGCCTGCACATTAGAATATTTATATAGTAACGTTACCCACCGAAAACGTAACTTTTCTTGGAGGTGACCAAAAGAAAGAAAACACAGCACTATCCACTCCGACCGAAAGCTCCCCCAACACAAAGATGAGGAAAGGGGACAAGGCAATTTATTAGAAGCAGGGAAAGGTCACCCTTTGATGGATATGCAGTAGCCTGTCAGAAACACATCTCTGCATATCGAGCTTTGAGAGTGTTTTTGTACCCTCCATTTTGAAAAGTCACTGATAAAGTCTAAAAACTCCCTCACTACACAACAAAGCTATTTTTACAGTTCTTCAAAGAGACTGCATCCCAAATGGAACCTTATTCCCTATATAGTACACTACTAGTGTACTAGTTTTGACCAGCCCTATGGGTCCTGGTCAAAGATAGTACACTAGGGAATAGGGTGCCATTTGGGACACACAGAAAGAAGTGGTAGAAAAAAGGTCTGCTTTATTCAGTCAAGGCTAGAACCTCCATCCGTGACTGAAAGCCAGATTCAATGGAAATACCATCTGTTGAATGAGATGTGTCTGTCTGATACAGTTATCACAATGCTGGCATCACCTCTTGGTAACAGGGAACATATTTCATGGGGTAGTGAAGGTTGTGAAGGTTGCCATATTTCAACTATTGTCAATCAAATATATTTTAACTATTCTCAAGCACTAAAAAAACTAAAAGTGAAACAGCATTTCAAAGCTACATGAAAGACACATAAAATCCTTACCTGAATATTTATAATATTTGTCATTTAATTACACAAAAATCACTGGAGGATACTACTCCAGTATTATAATATATGACATTTAGCAGACACTTTTATTCAAAGCGACTTACAGTCATCTGTGCTGCAGTTTTCCTATGGGTGGCCCCGGGAATTGATCCTACAATCCTAGCGTTGCAAGCGCCATGCTCTGCAAGCCCCATCAAATGATTCCTCCATTAATATACTGTATATGTGTGATAAAAGATTTCAACATGTTGCTGCAACGTCAACCTCTTCACCTATTAGACTAGACAAGCACAGAAACTGTAGCCCCCTTGTGTCACGTCCTGACCATTGTAAGAGGTCATTTGCCATAGTGGAGTGGTCAGGGCGTGACAGGTGGTTGTTTTGGGTGGTTTTGGGGTTTTCTGTTTCTAGGTGGGATCGTGCTAGTATTCTATTTCTATGTTTCGTTTTCCATGTTTTGGCCGGGTATGGTTTCCAATCAGAGGCAGGTGTCTTTCGTTGTCTCTGATTGGAAGCCATACTTAGGCAGCCTGTTTTCCTTTGGGGTTGTGGGTAGTTGTTTCCGTTTAGTCTAGTGTACCTGACGGGACTGTTTTTGGTCGTTTGTTGTTAAAACCTCTTACATCTAGACGTTCCGCTAGCGGAACACCTGCTCCAATATCCAATGATAGGTGTGGCGCGAAATACAAACACCTCGAAAATCCGAAAACTTCCATTTTTCAAACATATGACTATTTTATACCATTTTAAAGACAAGACTCTCCTTTATCTAACCACACTGTCCGATTTCAAAAAGGCTTTACAGCGAAAGCAAAACATTAGATTATGTCAGCAGAGTACCCAGCCAGAAATAATCAGACACCCATTTTTCAAGCTAGCATATAATGTCACAAAAAACAAAACCACAGCTAAATGCAGCACTAACCTTTGATGATCTTCATCAGATGACACTCCTAGGACATTTTGTGATACAATACATGCATGTTTTGTTCAATCAAGTTCATATTTATATCAAAAAACAGCTTTTTACATTAGCATGTGACGTTCAGAACTAGCATTCCCACCGAACACTTCCGGTGAATGTACTAAATTACTCACGATAAACGTTCACAAAAAACATAACAATTATTTTAAGAATTATAGATACAGAACTCCTTTATGCAATCGCGGTGTCCGATTTTAAAATAGCTTTTCGGTGAAAGCACATTTTGCAATATTCTGAGTAGATAGCCCGGCCATCATGGCTAGCTATTTTGACACCCACCAAGTTTGGTACTCACCAAACTCAGATTTACTATAAGAAAAATTGGATTACCTTTGCTGTTCTTCGTCAGAATGCACTCCCAGGACTTCTACTTTAATAACAAATTTTGGTTTGGTTCCAAATAATCCATAGTTATATCCAAATAGCGGCGTTTTGTTGTGCGTTCAAGACACTATCCGAAGGGTAAAGAAGGGTGACGCGTTCAAAGACTGAAAATAAAAACATGGAGTCGTCTCGTGCACGCGCACGCCAGTCTCATTGTTCTCAGATCGACCACTTACCAAATGCGCTAACTGTTTTTCAGCCATGGCCTGCAAAGTCATCATTCAACGTTCTGGCGCCTTCTGAGAGCCTATGGGAGCGTTAGAAAATGTCACGTTACAGCAGAGATCCCCTGTTTTGGATAGAGATGATCAAGAATGCCAAGAAATGGTCAGAGAGGGCGCTTCCTGTTTGGAATCTTCTCAGGTTTTGGCCTGCCAAATGAGTTCTGTTATACTCACAGACACAATTCAAACAGTTTTAGTAACTTTGGAGTGTTTTCTATCCAAAGCTAATAATTATATGCATATTCTAGTTTCTGGGCAGGAGTAATAATCAGATTAAATCGGGTACGTTTTTTATCCGGCCGTGAAAATACTGCCCCCTATCCCCAACAAGTTAAAGTGTATTTCATTAAAGACAAAGAATGACCACTATACACGCTGTGCCTTGGTCTCCATTCAACGACCCCTATGACACCTTGGCAGCCATCTCTCCAACCTCTACTGCGATTCTTGGAATTCAGTTATTCATTCATGTAGCACCTGGATTATGCTTAACCTTTTCCAGTGTGTGTGTCTGTGTATGTGTCATACCTGCCATATGAACAATATCACCCTACTTAGAGTAAGACTGTACAAGTAAGATAGACAGGGACAGCGCAAATTAATCAACACCAATTTAAATATACCGGAGTTAACAAAATATCCTATTTTCATGGGATAATGTAAATCAATGGCTGAATCAGAAGTGCTGTGCTTACCTGGGTAATTCTCTAGATTCTTTCTCAATACTTTCCTTCTTTCCCACTGATCCTTTCCCACTCTCCCTCTTCTCTTTACCCAAGACTAACACAGGGGAACGTTCATAAATAAGGGATAACAAAGAGACCGCACACGGTCGTAGTGGTCAAGAATGCCCTCCCTCTTTATACTGAACCTGGGCTCTGACATTAAAAGATGGATAAATAATAAATACTCTTTGTGCAGTAATGTAAATTTCACAGACAGGCCTAGAGCACTCCTTCTCTTCCATCTCCTCCCTCCCTTTCTCTTTCTTTCTTTCTTTCTTCCCCCCACCCCCATCCAACCACTCTCCTTCTTTTCCACCCCTCTCTCTCTCCTTCCCTCTCCCCCCTCTTCTACACTCTCCCTCTCCTACATCCTTCCCCTCATCTCTCTCTCTCTCTCTCTCTCTCTCTCTCTCTCTCTCTCTCTCTCTCTCTCTCTCTCTCTGTCTCTCAGGAAGCTCTAAGGAATTCTCTCTAATTTTATACCTTGAGACTCCATATGTCCTTGTTTCCTCAGTAGACTTTCTCCATATATATTATCTTGTTTCCTCAGTAGACTTTCTCCATATCTATTATCTTGTTTCCTCAGTAGACTTTCTCCATATCTATTATCTTGTTTCCTCAGTAGACTTTCTCCATATCTATTATCTTGTTTCCTCAGTAGACTTTCTCCATATCTATTATCTTGTTTCCTCTGTAGACTTTCTCCATATCTATTATCTTGTTTCCTCAGTAGACTTTCTCCATATATACTGTATCACCTCAGGTGCACTTCAAACCAGAATATTTTTAATGGGGAACTCATCACACTTCTCCTGGTGATATTTGCTGGAGGGTCTGATGAGGAGAGAAAGAGAAGGGGGAGCAAGAGAGATAGAGGGGAAGGAAGAGAGAGAAGGAGAGAAGGGAAAGGGAGAGAAGGAGAGAGAGAGGAAAGAGAGAGGGAGACAGAGAGACAGAGAGAGAGAAGGGAGAGAGGAAGGAAGGAAGAGAGAGAAGGAGAGAAGGGAAAGGGAGAGAAGGAGAGAGAGAGAAAAGAGAGAGGAAGACAGAGAGAGAGAGAAGGGAGAGAGGAAGGAAGGAAGGGGAAATTGGCATTTAAGGCCTTTATCTATAGGCTACCATAAACAAGGCGGCAGAGAGAGAGATCAAACGTTTTTTTGATTCATTACTCCACTTGCAATTTGCAGGTTCTCAGTATGGCATGCTTCGTTGTTGTATTATCATTATAATTTCATGGCATGAGACAGCAGTGGTGTGTGTGTTTGTGTGTGTGTATGGTAAAAAGGCAGCATGTCTTCTATAGAACCACCAGTGTGTATATGTACATGCGTGTGTGTGTGTGTGTGTGTGTGTGTGTGTGTGTGTGTGTGTGTGTGTGTGTGTGTGTGTGTGTGTGTGTCTCTTTCATCTCCTCCTCTCTTGTACCTGCCATGGCAGACACACCAGTCAACATCTGCCAGTGCCCTGAGGCCCTAAGAAAAGCCATCATCACTTTGTGACAAATGTCTCTGTTAGCATTCACCATTTAATACCTCCAAAAGCAAGGTGGTGGTGGAGGGAAGGCATCTCACTAAATACTAGCCTGAGGTATGGAAGTCCCTTTGAGTTTAATCATACTGTCAGAGCACTGGTAAAAATACAACGCTTAGCTTTTTTCTTCCCTCTTCCTGTTCACTCTGATAAAAATACTTTAGGGTTTTACCCGTTAGTGTTTTGAACTTGTCACCCGTTTCAATACAGAAATAGCAAATAAAAAGAAAGCATGGTCGTCGTACATCGCAATGATGCAGCAACTTTATATATTTACCTGTACTTACTAGCACTGACATAGCTGATAACTACTTATTGAGATGAAAATGTAGCGGAAAATGTACTTACTATGACTGTGATATGTGGTTGTCTCACTTAGCTATCCTAAGATGAATGCAGTAATTGTAAGTCGCTCTGGATACGAGTGTCTGCTAAATCAGTGGTTCTCAAACCTGATGCTGGGGACCCAAAGGGGTGCACACTTCTGTTTTTGCCTTAGCACTACACACCTGATTCAAATCATCAATGCTTGATGATGAGTTGATCATTTGAATCAGCTATGTAGTGCTAGGGCAAAAACAAACATGTGAATCCCTTTGGGTCCCCAGGACCAGGGTTTGAGAGCCACTGTGCTAAATTACAAAAATGTTAAAGTAAATGCTGTGGAGGCAGTGTATGTAGGTGATGGCCAGCCTGGTATCAGTTATATGTGGTGGCAGAATAGTGGAACTGTTCTGAGAAGCTCCCTGTAAGCAGTCTGTGATGGATAGATGAAGAAGTAGACAAAGTTAATTGAAGGAGTGTGCCAGCGGACACATCTGTCAAAGCATCAAAATGATGATAGATCACACAATATCAGTCAATGAGACAATGACTATTACCCATTTTGGGTAAACAATAAATCCATATATCCATAGTTAGGTATACTACATAACCTAGAAATATAAACCTTCTGTAACCCCTTTTTCACCCTTTGCCACCATATTCATACTCATATTAAAATGGTATATCTCTATGGTATCATGCTGACAACATCCATCCATGGTGAAAACATAGCAGCTCATGTTGCAGGGCTCTGTAGTGTAAACTACAGATTTTTTTTTGTCAAGTGCAATTTCATTCTTCACTATTTCCTCCTCTTTGTCCATTCATGTCTCAATGCCCTACAATCTGTGAGACGATTTGGCCGTTCACTGTCCTGTTGTCCTCCTGCCCATATTGTTTTGCATTCATCCCCATCTCTACGGCTACATCATAAATGGCACCCTATTTCCTATGTAGTGCATTACCAAGAACCATAGAACCCTGGTCAAAAGTAGTGCCCTACATAGGGAATAGGCTGCCTTTTGGGATGTAACCTACCTCCTTGTTGCCTCTCTTGAAAACAACTGCTTGCAGAAATAGCCAGTCATCAGCCGGAGAGTGGTGCGAAATGTCTCACTCTCTCATCCCGGGGTGGATGGACGGTTGATGGTTTATTAATTGTGTCCTTGAGAAAAATAATAACTTACCACGCAATTATCTTGATAGTCCCATTTAGTAGTACATTTGATTCAATGAGTGGTGCAGTGTGTGTGTGTGTGTGTGTGTGTGTGTGTGTGTGTGTGTGTGTGTGTGTGTGTGTGTGTGTGTGTGTGTGTGTGTGTGTGTGTGTGTGTGTGTGTGTGTGTGTGTGTGTGTGTGTGTCAGTGGAGGCTCCTCAGTGGAGGAAGGGGAGGACCATCCTCCTGAGTGAATTTCATAAAAATAAACATTGTAAAACATCTAAAAAGTTATCCTTTTTAGATAAAACTATATATAAACTATATTCACGTCACTAAATACACACTGTTTTGCAATGAAGGTCTACAGTAGCCTCAGCAGCACTCTGTTGGGTAGCAACATGGTGTAGCCGGAGGACAGCTAGCTTTTGTCCTCCTCTGGGTACATTGACTTCAATACAAAACCTAGGAGGCTCATGGTTCTCACCACCTTACATAGACTTACACAGTAATTTTGACAACTTCCGGAGGATGTCCTCCAACCTATCAGAGCTCTTGCAGCATGAACTGCAATGTTGTCCACCCAATCAAAGGATCAGAGAATGAATCTAGTACTAAAAGCTACAGCTAGCTAGCTCTGCAGTGCATAACATGTGGTGAGTAGTTGACTGAAAAAGAGAGAAATGCAATAGTTGAACAGTTTTAAACAAACCAATTTCTTCCAAAATGAAGAAGAAGCAAGAGAGAGCTAGACAGAGAGAGATTTCGTAATTTTCCTTCACTTTCAGTTTCACTTACTTAACTAGCAAATGCAGTTAGCTAGTTTAGTCTACTCAAACACCCTATTCAAATAGAAAGGGATACTATGTTAGCTTGCTGGCTATCCAACACAACACTGGAACTCTTCCAAGTCAAGGTAAGCTTTTAGTTTTACTAATGTATTGCCACCGGGGCCCTCTGGTGTAAGTTCTAAACTGCTTGCTGACTGTACACTGTAACATTACTGCATAATTATAGCAGGTTTACTAACGCGTTAGTTATATTAACTATGTTGACTATGACGATACTTTAGCTAATATGGTGACAACGATGTAGGCTGTGTGTAGTGGTTTGGCTTGGAAAGGTTTTTTCACCTGGTCACATACAGCTGATGTGTTGTGCATTGAGTCCACAAGCGAAGGGAAAAGGTGAGAGGAGGAGAGCGCATAGATGCAAGAAGGAATACAACGTGGCTGCTATGAAAGTGAACTGTGTTTACGCGTGATCAGGGGTGTATTCATTCTGCCGATTCTGTTGAAAACCGTTTCTTTAACGGAAGCAAACGGAACGAAACGGGGATAAACATTCCTGAATTTATCCAATAGGAACTCTAGTTTGCAACTGTTGGACTAATGATTACACCGTAGATCAGCTAGGCGCAGGAAAGAGTGTGCAAGGTGGTATTGAATGTCTCATTGTCTGTCACCTTGCATTTTTCTCTCGACCTGTGTGCACCTACACTGTAAACTTTCATTCATAGGCTAGGTTGTAGCAACCTCATGATGGGTATATGGAAAATTAGAGTATCATGTAGCAGCCTAAACCTATTGCTGTTACATTGAACTGGGTGAATGGAATATGAATGACAGTCATCCAATATGCTGTAATACAGGGTTCCTCAACTGGCGGCCACCCCAAGTTTTCTGAGCAAAAACATATTATTATTATTATTTTCATTGTTGGACATAAAAGACTGTAAAATCATCAGGAAATCAGCTCCAAGTGATTTAATTGAAGAAATTTGTTCCCATGTATTCCCATGGATAATAGAGATACAAATGTAAGCAAGGTTTGAAATTATTATGTTTTAGTCAAACATTATATCTGTTTGGGCTTCTTGCAGTCAATTTGCAGTCTACAAATTATTTGTAATTATAAACTAGGTGGTTCGAGCCCTGAATGCTGATTGGCTGACAGCCATGGTATATCAGACCGTTTACCACGGGTATGACAAAACCTTTATTTTTACTGCTCTAATTACATTGGTAACCAGTTTAGAAAAAGCAATAAGGCACCTCATGGGTTTGTGGTATATGGCCAACATACCATGGCTAAGGGCTGTATCCATAAGAGCAGCCTTTAGCCGTGGTATATTGGCTACAAACCACACCCCCTTGGGCCTTATTGCTTAATTATGTTCCGACCATCCGCTCAAGAAAAAATCGTACGGCGGTTGAATCTAGTTGATGATCCCTGCTTTAATAGATATAAGGCCATTCTCATAAAAAAAAAAAAATGGTGTGCCTTCATCTTAAATGGCACCGACCTCCACTGGTGTGTGTGTGTATGTGTGTGTGTGTGTTTTATATGTGTTCGTTATAACATCTAAAATTTTAAATCAACCAAGAAGCAAGGATCTGTATTATTTAAAACCCACTCAAAATTTATATTTGTTCTGTGCCATAGTCATTTGCAGAGTTCCTAAATATTTTATATCTACAGAGTTCGACAGAACCCCTGAGACCAAACCTTGTCCTCCGATAGTTCTAAGCAATACGTGTGCGTCCCAAATTGGAACTTATTCCCTATATAATGCACTGCTCTGGTCAAAAGTAATTCACTATATAGGGAATAGGATGCCAATTTCGGATACAGCCGAAGGAAATGTGCTAGCCTTTATACTGAGTCTATTAAATACTATCTTAATACCTCGGTATTAAAGAGATTCTCTGGTACTTTTGTATACTGTTTAGCGAGTAGTTCTAAAAGTTGCGCTTACTAGCCAAAAGTGGTCCCCGGAAATTGCATACTACTTCATATATGTGCAAGTATGTGCACCACGTCATTGCTCTCTGTCTCGCTCTGCTGTGTGTGCATTTTGCTAGCTGTCACTCAAATGGCGAGGGGCTGAAACTTGTTGGCTAGAACTCGAATTGCTAGGGGCCTGGCCCAAGTGGGGGAACATTTTGGGAATATAACGCAGCACAGCTTTCAGAAAAACAGTCGCTTTCAAACTAGGAATTTTGTGGCTAACTGTGGTAAAACAGTAATTCTGATCATAGATTATGCATGTATGAACTACACATTGACACATCCAGCCCAAAGCGGGAGGTTTAAAAAAAGACTTAGTAGTCGCCAGAGTTCCTGAGCATGTCTTTAATATCACTTGACCAACAGTGGCATCCTCACTGACACTGCTGCTGATACCAAGTGGAAAGTTTCAACTTGATCCAGAGGAGGTGAATGTGTTTTGGTTCCATCCATAATGCATGAGTGGAGAGATGGAGCCCCGTGTGAGGAGAATCCATAGAGATGAATAGAGGGTGTACTTGTCACAAAATACTGTGATTGTAGGGGCAGTGTCATGGAGAGCTTTCACCATTTTCAGGTGATCAACTGGGTGGGATTTTCTATGGTTTGGAAGGGATCCAACCAGGTCATCCATGTTACAAGTCAGTATTCGACGCCCATCCATCCATCGGGAGATGACGTGGAAACCGGCCACTAGGGACAACAGTGCTGTTACCTTCAAGTAGGTTCTGGTTTTGCTAGGGTGTTGTGGACGGGGATGGTGGATGGCCGTAAGCGTCTTTCTCTGATTCCAAAGGTTAAAAGTTTGAATACAGCAATAGAAAGTTGGTTTAGATATATTTTTTTAAGCCTATCCCAAACCTTAACCCTTACCTTAACAATTCAGAGTGAATGCCTAACCTTACGATTTCGGATTTAATGCCTAAACTTACCCTTAAACACTTCAAAATTTGAAAAAACTACGAAATTTGACATTTGAGAAACATGGGTAAACGTCTCGTTCTGACGTGAGATTGTGAGAACTAGTTATTGCATGGTCTTCTTCTGGTCTTCTTCTTCCTGAAATGGTTTAGAATCCCTTCAATAAATCATGTTCTATATGATATGAGGAGAATCCTTACACAGATATCAGAGTAACTCAACTCAGATTGTGTCGTTTACAGTTGCTTCAGCTGCACATCCCACTCTGCTTGCACAGCACGACTGAAAAAAAGATGACCTGGAACGCCCCCATTACATTGCGAGTTGGGGATGCAGCCAGCCAGGGCTCAGTGACAGCATCTGTCTTGGTCCAATTTAGCCCTGCCAGACTTGCCGCCATAGCTGGTGGATTGGCCAACTGGCAGCCTGTTGTTTGTTATCCAAGGTGCAATCTGTGGCTTTGTCCCAAATGGCACCCTATTCACTATGTAGTGCACTACTTTTGATCAGGGTGCACTACAGTATACTAGGGAATAGGGTTCCATATGGGACATTGACTGTGTAATGTTCCTTTTCTGCTGGAGTTGTATGACATTGCACTATAAACTGGCTCCAAAGCTTTTGTTGTTTAACAGAAAAGGTGAGTTTTTCCACTTGGCTTTATTCTGTTCCAACGTCTCCAAGGGCACTGAGCTACCCAAGGCAGACTCTGACCTCACTCGCTAATTGCAGACTGACTCTGAAGTCAAGACAGAAGTTTGCAACTCAGAGATTTGTCATGCAGTTGCTTTGAAATATAGAGGAACACAAACAACAGAAATATTTGATAAAATAATGCAAACTCCAAGTCCAGTACTGGCAAGCATGTTATACACACATATACACCTAAGTCATTTTGTTGGTATAAAAAACATTTTCATAGTAGGAGAAAAATCTTCTGGGCTGTTGAGATTAGGCACTTCAGATCTATCTTCATAAAGAAGTTACACTGTACTGTATGTTAAATATAATTGAAGCATCTCTTTATGAAGTGAATGTGAAGCTCAGACTTTTGCATTTGACCTTTAACATAACAAGTATATGGGGTCATGGCAACACAAGCACACCTTACTAGGTGTTAAAATGTCATACAGTCCTCAGATACACAAGGCATGCGCACACACACACACACACACACACACACACACACACACACACACACACACACACACCCCTTGGTTTCCATGCCAACCGGTCTTGTCTGTGGCATTTACCTCAGTAGGCTGAGTTGGTTGCGTCTCTACCACCACGGGGAATTTACCTACATGCAGACTCCACTTGACAACCTAAAGGAAAAGGGCCACCTAGCTGAAAACTTTGGGTGAGAGGTTGGGAATGTTTAAACCAAACAAAACCAGCTATCTAGAGCGAATGGTCTAATTCTGTAGCGGTCGCTTTGTTTGGTTTTTCACATAATGACCTTATTTAAACAAAATGCAGTTTTTAACAACTTTCAACACAAACGCTGACTCGGCTGATTTGTATTTGAAAAAACAAATGTGACAGCATTAAATGCCATTCCATCCCATTCCACAACACCACACAACCCAGTCTGCAAGGGACTCAGAAAAGATTGCTGCCTTAAATGTATAGTTTTCACTTCTAACATCACAGCCACCCGAATTACCTGGCTAGCATCCATATATTTTACACTACAATCCACAGTCTGTGTATTCTCCTGAAATACAGTCAATTGATCAAAGTCCAGCTAAGATCAATAACAAATCAAATCAAATTTGATTAGTCACATGCGCAGAATACAACAGGTGTAGACCTTACAGTGAAATGCTTACTTACGAGCCCCTAACCAACAGTGCAGTTTTAAAAAATATGGCTAAGAATAAGAGATACAAGTAATTAAAGAGCAGCAGTAAAAAAACCTATATATACAGGGTACAGTGTCAATGTGCAGGGGCACCGGTTAGTTGAGGTAGTATGTACATGTTGGTAGAGTTATTAAAGTGACTATGCATAGATGACAACAGAGAATGGCAGTGGAGGGGAGGGGTGGGGGCAATGCAAATAGTCTGGGTAGCCATTTGACTAGATGTTCAGGAGGCTTATGGCTTCGGGGCAGAAGCTGTTTAGAACCCTCTTGGACCTAGACTTGGCACTCCGGTACCGTTTGCCGTGTGGTAGCAATTTTTAGGGCCTTCTTCTGACGCTGTCTGGTATAAAGGTCCTGGATGGCAGGAAGCTTGGCCCCAGTGATGTACTGGGCCGTTCGCACTACCCTCTGTAGTGCCTTGCGGTCGGAGGCCGAGCAGTTGCCATACCAGGCAGTGATGCAACCAGTCAGGATGCTCTCGATGGTGCAGCTGTAGAACCTTTTGAGGATCTCAGGACCCATGCCAAATCTTTTCAGTGTCCTGAGGGGGAATAGGTTTTGTCGTGCGCTCTTCATGACTGTCTTGGTGTGCTTGGACCATGTTAGTTTGTTGGTGATGTGGACACCAAGGAACTTGAAGCTCTCAACCTGCTCCACTGCAGCCCCGTCGATGAGAATTGGGGCGTGCTCGGTCCTCTTTTTCCTGTAGTCCACAATCATCTCCTTTGTCTTGACAACTCCCATATCCAAGTGAAGGCATCTCAAATATACACCTTGAGCCACTGTTACTTAGCATCCTGTGTGTGTGTGTGTGTGTGTGTGTGTGTGTGTGTGTGTGTGTGTGTGTGTGTGTGTGTGTGTGTGTGTGTGTGTGTGTGTGTGTGTGTGTGTGTGTGTGTGTGTGTGTGTGTGTGTGTGTGTGTGGGCTCTCTGCCAGAGGAGATTCAGTCTATAGCAGGGATCATCAACTAGTTTCACCCTATAGCAGGGATCATCAACTAGATTCACCCTATAGCAGGGATCATCAACTAGACTCACCCTATAGAAGGGATCATCAACTAGACTCACCCAATAGCAGGGATCATCAACTAGATTCACCCTATAGCAGGGATCATCAACTAGACTCACCCTATAGCAGGGATCATCAGCTAGATTCACCCTATAGCAGGGATCATCAACTAGATTCACCCTATAGCAGGGATCATCAACTAGATTCACCCTATAGCAGGGATCATCAACTAGATTCACCCTATAGCAGGGATCATCAGCTAGATTCACCCTATAGCAGGGATCATCAACTAGACTCACCCTATAGCAGGGATCATCAACTAGATTCACTCTATAGCAGGGATCATCAACTAGACTCACCCTATAGCAGGGATCATCAGCTAGATTCACCCTATAGCAGGGATCATCAGCTAGATTCACCCTATAGCAGGGATCATCAACTAGATTCACCCTATAGCAGGGATCATCAACTAGATTCACCCTATAGCAGGGATCATCAACTAGACTCACCCTATAGCAGGGATCATCAACTAGATTCACCCTATAGCAGGGATCATCAACTAGATTCACCCTATAGCAGGGATCATCAACTAGATTCACCCTATAGCAGGGATCATCAGCTAGATTCACCCTATAGCAGGGATCATCAACTAGATTCACCCTATAGCAGGGATCATCAGCTAGATTCACCCTATAGCAGGGATCATCAGCTAGATTCACCCTATAGCAGGGATCATCAACTAGATTCACCCTATAGCAGGGATCATCAACTAGACTCACCCTACAGCAGGGATCATCAACTAGATTCACCCTATAGCAGGGATCATCAGCTAGATTCACCCTATAGCAGGGATCATCAGCTAGACTCACCCTACAGCAGGGATCATCAACTAGATTCACCCTATAGCAGGGATCATCAGCTAGATTCACCCTATTGCAGGGATCATCAGCTAGATTCAGCTGCTTGCCGATTTCCCTTTAACTGATGGTCTGGGGGCCAGAAACAGAATTACAAATCATCTATAGACTGCAAATTAACCGAAAGAAGCCCAAACAGATAAGTTTAACTAGAACATAATAATTCCAAACCTTGCTTACATTTGTATATGATCACTTCTCTCTTATGTGTGGGAATACATGGGAACAGATTTCCAAAATGAAATTCACTTGGAGATGAGTTCCTCGTGTTTTTGCAGTCTTTTATGTCCAACAATAAAAATACAGTTTAAAAAAAAATCGGCTAGCGGGCTGGCAGTCGAGGAAACCTGCCCTATAGTGATGCAATGATTTTTTTCTTACAGTATATTCATCAGACTGCTTATCAGACTTTTGCCTCTGGGGGTGCCTCTCAGCCAAACCTAATTAGAAACTGAACTTCCATAGTTTATATTTACCTCTATGGTTTACACATTCTACAGCTTGAAAATGTATGTGCAGAAGCCAGGAACACATAAGTGTATTCTGAAACTTTTGCTTTCTTGTTGTCTACATATTATATGACAATTATTTTGACAAGAACAGAAAGTATGCAAACCTTTCTCCCTGTGCTGTGCTGTCTTGCCTGTATTTACAATAAGAAACCAAGACACAAGCGTCAATAGCAGCTCTGCAATACCAAACACATGTATTGCAAATGCAACGTGATTAGTTATGTTTCCACTTGCCACTGCATAAATGTGTATTTAATGTTTATGTATTTTAATTGGTTGGTTCAAGTCAGATGTAAATAAGGTGTAATGTAATTGGCTACGTTTGGAGATCGCAAACGTAAATTCTGCCCAGTCTGATATTGACATTCAAGCGGTAGGTCACGTTTGTAGCCCTTTCCTGCAGTCAAATGATCTAGTTGCCTCATGGGTGGAATGTTATTAGTATTTGGTGTTTCTATGTCAAACAGTTTGGTTATATTTCAGTCTTCTGTGATGTATTTAAAGTGTAATATTGGGATGCAAATTGAATAAATTGCTATTCTACATCTGACATGGTACAGGTGTCTTCAAAGTAAGTGACCATAATTTAGCCCACTGCAGTAAAAGGTTAAATCATGTGTTCTATTTAAGAAATATGGGCGGAGGAGGTGTGGTATATGGCCAATATACCACGGCTAAGGACTGTTCTTACGCACGACACAACACAGAGTGTCTGGACACAGACCTTAGCCGTGGTATATTGGCCATATACCAAAAACCCCAGAGGTGCCTTATTGCTATTATAAACTGGTTGCCAATGTAATTAGAGCAGTAAAAATTACTTTTGTCATACCTGTGGTATACGGTCTGATATACCACGACTGTCAGCCAATCAGCATTCAGGGCTCGAACCACCCAGGTTATAATTAAGTATTTACAATGTGTACGAGTTCAAAATGTACATTTTCTGATGTGTATATAGATTGAGTATACCAAACATTAGGAACACCTTCCTAATATTGAATTGCAACTCCACCCCCTTTTGCCCTCAGAACAGCCTCAATTTGTCAGGGTATGGACTCTACAAGCTGTCAAAATGTGGGCATGCAGCTCCCCCGGGACTGCCTCGCAGAAGAAATATCATCCCGCTTAGAGAAGCACGAGATTGAATTTCTAGAGTTAACACAATCAATGTTTCCCTTTACTGTGGGAATTGTGATCAAATCAACGCAATATTAGTCACTTTCAATGCAACATACCAAAACAAAACAAACTATGCAAGATTTTGTAGGCAGAACGCATCGGAGTAGGATTCTGTTGCATTGACTTGCACATTGCATCCCGTACTCTACACAGACTGGTGTGGCATAACCAATCAGAACTGCACTAGGACTATATGCAAATAGACCATTGCCATATATGGATCTGTGCCATTTACTTTGAACTGGACTGTGTTTACAGCATGAACGGTAGTAAGTAGATGCGCTTGTTTTGAGATCAAAGTGAGAGCTGCATGCAGCCATGTGCACGTTCGTTCATATCCTTTGCTAGTTAGTGAGTTACTAGCCCAGTTATAGATAATTTGTGGTCTGCAATGGGGGAGTGATTTCTTTCTATATGTGCACGTGTACATTTCCAGAAAAAGTAAGTTGGGTAAAGAGCTTTTTAAAGGGACAGTGTTGTATTTTGAGACAGGCTTGAATAAGCTAGGTAGCCAATAGACAGAGAGTAGCATAATTTGTCTGATTTTCTGTAATAATGGTATGGGAATAATAATGCATTTCATTTTGTAAAGTGGTTTCTTGTGTCAAAAAAACACAACAAAATGTTCAGTCACCTCCTTGTCTGAACAACAGGTGGATAAACAGGTTAATGTCAAGCCCTGAATGCTTTTTTCCAAAAGTCTCTGGAATGTAGGCCTACATTGAACACCACACATGGGCTGCTATTGTATGCTGAATGATAGTACAGCTATTCCCATGTTAAAATGTTATGGGATGCATTTCTCCATTGTTTTTGATGGTAGGCCACTCTGGTAGGCCTACATTATGATTAAATTGCCACAATAGCCTACTTGACCACTGTCTGAAACTGTAACTTAAAGCGATTACAGCTTCAGTGTTCACAGTAAACGTGCACTGGAAGTTGCACAGGATTTTCATTCATCATGTTGAAAGTTTGCACTCAGCAGACCTGAAATTTGCTCAGTGCCCAAAAGATTTGAGGGAACATTGATGCTGGCCCATGTTGACTCCAATGCTTCCCACAGTTGTGTCAAGTTGGCTCGATGTTCTTTGGGTGATGGACCATTCTTAATACACACGGGAAAGAAGAGGAGCTTTGCAGTTCTTGACACAAACCGGTGGGCCTGGCACCCACTACCATAACCCATTCAAAGGCACTTAAATCTTTTGTCTTACACAATCCGTGTCTCAATTGTCCCAAGGCTTAAAAATCCTTCTTCAGCCTGTCTCCTCCCATTCATCTACACTGATTGAAGTGGATTTAAAAAGGGACATCAATAGGGGATCATAGCTTTGACATGGAATCACCTGGTCAGTCTGTGTCATGGAAAGAACATTTTTTTGTATACTCAGTGTATGTGTACGGTACCCGTTAGATATTGGGGGCTTCCAGTGATGTGCTTTTGTATGTATTTTATTGTGGAATGAGCAAGTTCAAATTGTAATGGTCACATTAGCTCATAGTTGATTCCATGTTAGAATCTACAGTCATCAACATCATCGAGCAATGCACATCTGATGTGCTGCCCTTTGTCTATTGTCCCAGAATAAACTACAGATCAACTGGGACCGTTGGCTGGCCTTCTTTTCTTTATTACACAACTCAAGAGAGAGTAAAGATCACATCCGTTACACAGAAAACACTGTTATTAAAGGTCAAATAAGAGGTAGAAAGGCTCCAGGAAAGAATGCATGGGACTGCCTGCCTCCCTATGCACCCTGTATTAGTACTATCTAGGCCTAAATATCTTTCCTGCACTTCTCTTATTTTACTTGAAAATGGCTCCGTCTGTGCTCACTCAGTAGTCTGTACCAAATATGTGATTTATCTTCTCAATGAGAAAAAGTGAAGGAGGGAGGAGAGGAGGGAAGGGAGGGATGGAGGAGGGATGGAGGAGGGATGGAGGAGGAAGGGGCAAGGCAGCAAGCTAAGAAGTGCCAGCAGACTAAATGTCAAATGCCCGGATGCCAGCCCACTAGGCTGGGGGAGGGAGGAAAGGATGGAGGGACAAGGGATGGGGGAGAGGAGGGGAGAGGAGAAGGGGAGGGAAGGGCCCATGATACAAACCAGTAAACTAAATCCAAATAAACTCAACAAAAAAAGAAACGTCCTCTCACTGTCAACTGCGTTTATTTTTAGCAAACTTAACATGTGTAAATATTTGTATGAACATAACAAGATTCAACAACTGAGACATAAACTGAACAAATTCCACAGACATGTGACTAACAGAAATGGAATAATGTGTCCCTGAACAAAAGGGAAGGGGGGGGGGGTCAAAATCAAAAGTAACAGTCAGTATTTGGTGTGGCCACCAGCTGCATTAAGTACTGCAGTGTATCTCCTCCTCATGGACTGCACCAGATTTGCCAGTTCTTGCTGTGAGATGTTACCCCACTCTTCCACCAAGGCACCTGCAAGTTCCTGGACCATTCTGGGGGTAATAACCATAGCCCTCACCCTCCGATCCAACAGGTCCCAGACGTGCTCAATGGGATTGAGATCCGGGCTCTTCGCTGGCCATGGCAGAACACTGACATTCCTGTCTTGCAGGAAATCACGCACAGAACGAGCAGTATGGCTGGAGGCATTGTCATGCTGGAGGTTCATGTCAGGATGAGCCTGCAGAAAGGGTACCACATGAGGGAGGAGGATGTCTTCCCTATAACGCACAGCGTTGAGATTGCCTGCAATGACAACAAGCTCAGTCCGATGATGCTGTGACACACCACCCCAGACCATGACGGACCCTCCACCTCCAAATCGATAAGGCGCCAGAGTACAGGCCTCAGTGAAACGCTCATTCCTTCGACGATAAACGCAAATCTGTCCATCACCCCTGGTGAGACAAAACCGTGACTCGTCAGTGAAGAGCAATTTTTGCCAGTCCTGTCTGGTCCAGCGACAGTGGGTTTGTTCCCATAGGCGACATTGTTGCCGGTGATGTCTGGTGAGGACCTGCCTTACAACAGGCCTACAAGCCCTCAGTCCAGCCTCTCTCAGCCTATTTCGGACAGTCTGAGCACTGATGGAGGGATTGAGATATTCTGGTGTAACTCGGGCCGTTGTTGTTGCCATCCTGTACCTGTCCCGCAGGTGTGATGTTCGGATGTACCGATCCTGTGCAGGTGTTGTTACACGTGGTCTGCCACTGCGTGGACGATCAGCTGTCCGTCTTGTCTCCCTGTAGCGCTGTCTTAGGCATCTCACAGTACGGACATTGCAATTTATTGCCCTGGCCACGTCTGCAGTCCTCATGCCTCCTTGCAGCATGCCTAAGGCACGTTCACGCAGATGAGCAGGGACCCTGGGCATCTTTCTTTTGGTGTTTTTCAGAGTCAGTAGAAAGGCCTCTTTAGTGTCCTAAGTTTTCATAACTGTGACCTTTATTGCCTACCGTCTGTAAGCTGTTAGTGTCTTAACGACCGTTCCACAGGTGCATGTTCATTGATTGTTTATGGTTCATTGAACAAGCATGGGAAACAGTGTTTAACCCCTTTACAATGAAGATCTGTGAAGTTATTTGGATTTCTACGAATTTTCTTTGAAAGACAGGGTCCTGAAAAAGGGGTGTTTTTTTTGTTGTTGCTGAGTTTATATCCTGGCACCAAACATTTCTACTGTACAACTATCACAAGTAATTTCCTAGACTAGTGACTGCTGAAGTTATGGAACAATCAGCAACATTCTGGAACACTCCCTCAGGGTTCCCTCAGGTCTTTAGCTACCTCTAGTCAGAAGGTGAGTATATTCTTATAGGGGTTGCATGAAGTAGAAGTTGGAGTTTTGTGCTAAAAATCTAATTTGACTCAAAACCCATTAACTTTGTTTTTAGGTGGGATTCTGAAAATGTATTCGTTATTCAGAGTTCTGACATAATTCTGTTGAGTGCTACACTTGTCGTGTGATTGGATTGCATACCAACATGCTGTAAGCATAAATTATTAACTGAGTAGCGCCATGAACAAAGTTCACCCAAGTTCCACCCGGAGAGTCTGACATTAAACACGTGGCCCCTTTTTACACATGGTGCGTTTCATATCCTCCAAAGTAACATTCACCTTACAGAAGAACAAAGGTAAATCTGAGAAGAGGGGGATAGAGAGAGAGAGATAGTTTTAGAGAAGGAGAGAGACACAGAGTGTGTGAGAGAGGAAGCGAGACACAGAGAGAGGCAGAGAAGGAGAGAGGATGTGTGTCTGTGTGTGTGTGTGCGTGCGTGCGTGCGTGCGTGTGTGTGTCGGGCCGACGACAGCTAGCTGCCCGGGGCATCCAGAACTGTGGCGTGGCCGACTAGAGAAACGGCACGTTGAGCCTACCCTGGAGCTTTCCATTTTAAAATGGTGACCTTTGAGTTTAGGGGGGCAGCAATGACCCAGCTCTCTTTTGAATTCTTTTCTTTAGCCATTTATTTTACAAGGCAAAGAAGGAATACGTCAATCCACTTCAAAAACGTATAGGAAGCGCTCTCAGCATTAGGTGGGTGGAACAAACATCATATCAAAATCAGAGAGAGGGTTTTTTGGATTATTGTTATTCCCTTGTACTGCAATCTGCAATCTGAAATGCATAGAGATACTACAGTAGAGTATATATTTTTCCCTGCCTGCAATGAGGATGAATATCAAATCCAACCTCATTTACCTAGCTTTTATCATGCCCTTTCTCAATCCACATCCGTTACTACCCTAACTTCTTCTACTCCAAGGCTAATACTGTATAATGATCAAATAAATAATGGTAGAGGTGTCCCTCCCTTAGCAGTGCCTGGGCTGATGCAAGCTGCAAGCTCGTTGTCATGCCCTGATCTGTTTCACCTGTCCTTGTGATTGTATTTATCCCTGTGTTTCCTGACTCTCTGTGCCAGTTCGTCTTGTCTGTTTCAAGTCAACCAGCGTGTTTTTCCCTGTGTGCCTGCCTTTGCTATTCTCTCTTTTACTAGTCCTCCTGGTTTTGACCCTTGCCTGTTTTTTGGATTTTGTACCCGCCTGCCTGACCAGACTGCATGCCCTGACCTCAAGCCTGCCTGCCACTCTGTACCTGCTGGTTTTGACCTTTTGCATGTCCACAACCATTTTCTTGCCCACCCCTTTTGGAACTAATACATTTCAAACCATCTGCCTCCCGTGTCTGGGTCTGGCCCTGATCCCTTTTACTCGTAGCCGGCTGTGAAGAAAGCATCATGGCTGTATATCTGATTGAGACTTTGCCTCTTCTTTCCTGGGGTGGCGATCAATTTATTATAAACTGCTCTCAACGAGTCTTATCTCCGTTGTCTCATTGTTCTCCTCTCTCCATATATTCACATGGGAGAGTCTGTGATGTTGTAAATCATTTTGCGTTCTCCATACAAATACATTTCTCTCCTCTGTCTCTATGGCGCATCCCAAATAGGGCCCTGATCAAAAGTGGTGCACTAGTTACGCAATAGGGTGCCATTTGGGATGCACCCTGTCCCTATCTGATTTAGGGGGTTAAACTTTCAGTGTGTTATATAAGTCTGAGGGTGACTGAATAAAGTTGTAAAACTACTAATGTGAAGTGGAGTCTGTGTTTGCAGTGGGGGGAAAAAGAAGTAGATACTTCTTTATAGTATAGCCTAGTATCCACAATGGAGATTTTGAGACCTTGTAAGTTTATCATAAATGCTTTGTCACCTATTTCTTGATGTGTGAGGTGCCACAGAGAATGAGAGGCTGCTTCTGCCCTGTCACATATCTATTCACCATTTCATCTCTATCTGGGAATGTAAGAGAGCTATCCTATTCTTATCAACAACCAGAGAGGATGCATAACCTAATGCATCCTCTTCCAGTAGGAAAAGTGTGTGTGTGGGTGTAAAGTTCCTTTTCACAAGGGACCATTTTAATGTTCCCTCTGCTCATAGAAGGTGACAATTTAGATTAGGTGGATTGAGTAAAAACAAACAAGTCAAAAATAATGTAAAAAATGTACAATGAACACTATTCCCCAACCTCTTTTTACCAGAGGGATTCTCTCCTAGTTGAGCAGTACTGTCATGTCACCCAGCAGCCAAACAAGGACAGCCCTAAGACAGCAACTGAGTCAAAATAGTTAATTCAAAGCAAAGCAACAGAATTAAATGAAAACGAAGGCTTCATTTAATTGACACCATATTCCCTATAGTGTACTACTTTTGACCAGAGACCTATTGGCCTTGCTAAAAAGTAGTTCACTATAAAAGGAATAGGATGCCATTTGAGATGCAGTCTTTTTCTGCCAAGTGATGAGAGTTCATATTAGATAGGTCTCCGAGAGGAACAGAGTGCCAAATAAATACACTGCAACAAGACTAAAAAAAACAGAGATAAAGATATTTTTTTAATTTGGAATGAAAGCACAATGTCTTTCAGTGAGTGAGAGCCTGGGTAAGAACAGGACACGTTAAATAAAACACAACAATAGCTCAGAGCTGGTATAAACTCTCCAGAATATAGAGGGGGAAAGAGAGATGAGGGAGGGAGTGAAACGGGGAGAGAGAGGGAGAGAAGGAGAGAGAGAGGAAAGCTTTGTCTGTGTACAGACTCAAAGAGCATAGCCTTGCTATTGAGAAAGGCCGCACACTGCCCACAAAATGAGGTGGAAGCTGAGCTGCACTTCCTAACCTCCTACCAAACTTATGACCATATAAGAGACACATTTTTCCTTCAGATTACACAGATCCACAAAGAATTTGAAAACAAACCCAATTTTGATAAACTCCCATACCTATTGGATGAAATACCACAGTGTGGCATCACATGACATTTGAAATGTCTTTATTCTTTTGGAAATTTTGTGAGTGTAATGTTTACTGTTAAATGTTGTTGTTTAGTTCACTTTTGTTTATTATCTACTTCACTTGCTTTGGCAATGTTAACATATGTTTCCCATGCCAATAAAGCCCTTAAATTTAAATTTAATTGAAATTGAAATTGAGAGTGAGAGTGAGTGAGAGAGCGAGAGATGGTCAGAGAGAGAAAGAGAGAGAGAGAGAGAGAGAGAGAGAGAGAGAGAGAGAGAGAGAGGGTCAGAGACAAAGAGAGTGGATCAGAGACAGACACAGAGAGAGAGAGAGAGGGTAGAGACAGAGAGAGGGTCAGAGACACAAAAATACAAACACAGAGACTTAGAGAATGATGACGAAAGAGAGAGGAACAGTGAGGGAGAGAGACAGAGATAGATAGAGAGAGACAGGGACAGAGAGAGACAGAACGAGACAGAGATAGACGGTGATGTAGTGGTGCCTGGAGAAGTGGGTATACTCAAATTTTTCCTAAATGTTTCCAATCACTCGCCCAGTGAAGGAAAGGCGCCCTGTCTGAAAAATTCTATGAGAAACAGTGACATACTCTCTGAATTACCTAAAATGATAAATCCCATACTGGTCTTTCACAGTCAGGCCAACCCAAGCTGTACTGTGCTAGTAGGCTAATAGTAGGCCTACCATTGAAACAGATAAATGAGGCTGTGAACTGAGAAATTCACAGGTTTCAGATTTTTCCTAATTTACATTTTCTTCACGTTTTCACTCTCAAAGTTACAATTTTTTTTTTTTTTTTTTACAGAAAAACAATAAAATGACATGATCTAAGTCCATAACAATGCTTAAACCACATCAGGAGACCACTTTTGAGGTCTGGGAAAAATCTATGACATTTAGATTTTTTTGTGTAGTTACCCTTTAATTCAAGTATGCAGCACATGAGTTTCAGTTTGCAAAATAAATGGCTAGCCTACTGGATTGATGCAAATAATCATGATCTCATTCTGACAGGTAGGCAACTTTGCAGCTACTGTAGTTAACATTTAAGAGAAGGTTTGTTAGAAAGCCTTTCCATCTACCAGAAGACGGTTAGGTCTATCATGAGCATCTCTATATTTTTTATATTTCTTAATTGTTTGAAACCTGGACAGTTTACTTCATATTATGAGGTATGTATTACCTTACTTGAAAGTAGCCTATAGCCAAATTCCTACCATAGAAACGTGGAGGCAATTACTTTTATAAAGACTTTCTCCTGTTCAATTGGTTTTCTTTCAACTTTCTTTCATTGTCTAGCTGCCAGAGGCATTATTCTAGTACTTTTAGCAACCAATGATAATAGTTGCATATGTACAACCCTCCTCTTTCTAAATTTATAACTGATTTTTAAATCTCTGGCCATGAATCCACTCACATGTGCTGTGCACATTTTAGAAGCACTGTTTCACCGCAAATTGCATTTTGGAACATTCATGTGAAGGCCTACCACCGTCTGTACATTGCTGTGCCTAAAATGTAATGAAATAATAGTTTCTCAACATTTTAAGTGGGGATTAAGAAGTGAGTATAAGCAATGCCCACGGAAAAATAAGTGGTATACCCTCCACTACACCGCTGGAGATAGAGAGAGACAAGAGAGAAACAGAGAGAGACAAGAGAGAGACAGAGAGAGATGAGAGAGAGACAGATAGAAACAAGAAAGAAACAGAGAGAGACAAGAGAGAGACGAGAGAGACGAGAGAGACAAGAGAGAAACAGAGAGAGACAAGAGAGACAGAGAGAGACAAGAGAGAGACAGAGAGACAAGAGAGAGACAGAGAGAGACAGAGAGAGAAACAGAGAGAGACAGAAACAGAGAGAGACGAGAGAGACAAGAGAGAGACAGAGACAAGAGAGAGACAGAGAGACGAGAGAGAGACAGACAAGAGAGACACAGAGAGACAAGAGAGAATGAGAGTGAGAGAGAAGACAACGAGAGAGAAACAGAGGCAGGGAGAGGAAGCGAGAAAGAGGGAATGAGAGTTAAGACCCCTGAACTCCCACCCTGGCCGTGTTTACTGGTGATTGAGAGAGAGAGAGAGAGAGAGAGAGAGAGAGAGAGAGAGAGAGAGAGAGAGAGAGAGAGAGAGAGAGAGAGAGAGAGGCAGGGCAGATAGAGAGAAAGAGGCATATGAGAGTGAAAAGGAGAGAGAGGGATGGAGAGAGAAAGACAAGGGCCCTGCTGCCTCTTTACCACACACACACACACACACACACACACACACACACACACACACACACACACACACTGTTTCCTGGTGATTGTGTAGAAGACATGCTGCTGGGTTGCTTCTACACTAACACCAAGCTGTCCGAACCAATCAGGGCAGGGCTGACTGGCAAATGGAACACGAAGTGACTAAACTTTGTAGAGGAGAGGGCGAGAGAGAGAGAGAGAAGAGGGAGAGGGAGAGAGAGAGGGGAGAGGGAGAGAGAGGGTGGGAGAGGGAGGGAGGGAGAGGAGAGATAGAGGGTGAGGAGAAGGAGAGTGAGAGAGAGAGAGAGAGAGAGAGAGAGAGAGAGAGAGAGAGAGAGAGAGAGAGAGAGAGAGAGAGTGGGTGGGTGGGTGGGAGAGGGAGAGAGAGAGGAGAGGGAGAGAGGGAAAGAGAGAGGGTGAGGAGAGGGAGAGGGAGCGGGAGAGACAGAGGGTGGGAGAAGGAGAGGGAGAAAGGGAGAGGTCGAGAGAGAGGGAAATAGAGAGGGTGAGGAGAGGGAGAGGTCGAGAGAGAGGGAGAGAGAGGTAGAGAGAGAGAGAGAGAGAGAGAGGGTGAGGAGAAGGAGAGGGAGCGAGAGAGGGTGAGGAGAGGGAGAGGGAGAGAGAGAGGGTGGGAGAGGGAGAGGTCGAGAGATAGGGGAAGAGAGAGGGTGAGGAGAGGGAGAGGGAAAGAGAGATGGTGAGGAGAGGGAGAGACAGAGGGTGGGAGAAGGAGAGGGAGAGAGGGAGAGGTTGAGAGAGAGGGAAATAGAGAGGGTGAGGAGAGGGAGAGGTCGAGAGAGAGGGAGAGAGAGGTAGAGAGAGAGGACAATAGAGAGGCAGAGGGGGAGCGGGAGGAGGAGGAGAGAGAGAGAGAGAGAGAGAGAGAAAGAGAGAGGGAAAGAGAGAGGGTGAGGAGAGGGAGAGGGAGCGGGAGAGACAGAGGGTGGGAGAAGGAGAGGGAGAAAGGGAGAGGTCGAGAGAGAGGGAAATAGAGAGGGTGAGGAGAGGGAGAGGTCGAGAGAGAGGGAGAGAGAGGTAGAGAGAGAGAGAGAGAGAGAGGGTGAGGAGAAGGAGAGGGAGCGAGAGAGGGTGAGGAGAGGGAGAGAGAGAGGGTGGGAGAGGGAGAGGTCGAGAGATAGGGGAAGAGAGAGGGTGAGGAGAGGGAGAGGGAAAGAGAGATGGTGAGGAGAGGGAGAGACAGAGGGTGGGAGAAGGAGAGGGAGAGAGGGAGAGGTTGAGAGAGAGGGAAATAGAGAGGCTGAGGAAAGGGAGAGGGAGAGGGAGAGAGGGAGAGGTCGAGAGAGAGGACAATAGAGAGGCAGAGGGGGAGAGAGAGAGAGAGAGAGAGAGAGAGAGAGAGAGAGAGAGAGAGAGAGAGAGAGAGAGAGAGAGGCAGGGCAGATAGAGAGAGAGAGAGAGAGAGAGAGAAAGTGTTTTGCTGTGTTGGTCTGGGTTAGTGGTGAGGGGGTTTATAGACAAAGAGAGAGCCATGAAAAACATAGTATCACATTTTTTATTCTTTTTTTGAATCCTCCCTGGTGTAGTCTGTCCATTCGGACATACTATAACACAGATATCACATATTGATCTCACTCACACCGTGTGGTATTTTGGATGGGGCTACCTGCTGAATCCATGCCTGCCCAGACACATGGATCTTACTCACACCGTGTGGTATTTTGGATGGGACTACCTGGTGAATCCATGCCTGC
Source organism: Salmo salar (assembly GCF_965601325.2). Lineage (NCBI taxonomy): Eukaryota > Metazoa > Chordata > Actinopteri > Salmoniformes > Salmonidae > Salmo > Salmo salar. The sequence goes on along the minus strand of NC_138318.1, from coordinate 27,055,585 downwards.
CCAGACACATATGGCATGTGGGTAAGCCATGGCCAAGGTCTCACTGCCAAATACTGAGATACAGTATATCAGTGAGGGTGTACGGCTGCTACAGCCCTGCCACACTGCCAGATACTGAGCCTTATGGAGACATATCTGTGGGGGTGTTGGGTTGCTACAGCCCTGCCAACTTGCCAGATACTGAGCCTTATGGAGACATATCTGTGGGGGTGTTGGGTTGCTACAGCCCTGCCAACTTGCCAGATACTGAGCCTTATGGAGACATATCTGTGGGGGTGTTGGGTTGCTACAGCCCTGCCAATCTGTGGCAGGAGCTCTGGGCAGGGCACCTCCCTCTCTGTCACCACTCCCTAGCCCATCCAAGGGTGAGGAGAGGAGGTAATGTTCCATCCTTTCTCATGCTGTTCCCTCTTCCTCCTTTACACTCTCAGGACCAAAGACTGTACTCCACGGACACACTAAGATAGAATAGAAAGTCTATGACTTCTGTGTGAATATGCTGTAGGAGACTTGGCAGGTTGTACCACTGGTCACATCAAAAAACTGACTCTGTCAACTAGTTAGTCTACACCAGGCCTGGGAAAAGGCCAGCCAGCCGCCACCTGAATCAATACAGCCCGCGGAATCATGCTCATATCACATAAAGAATTTGTGATAGTAAAGTTTTGAAAAACTTATTTGTTATTCAAATTAAAAGCTCAATGAATACTCGCCTTTGTGTAATGATTTAACTCCCACTGCTTGTGGGACATTTATTTTGAAGGCATGTATAAATAACTTCACGAGGACAGACAGTGGCACACACGTCACAGTTACAAATAGTAGCTAGCTAGAAATTGTGCAAAAATAGGTTTTTCAAATATTTCAAAGAAAAGGAAAGTAGACAATGAATGTAGGGTGTTCCAGCAAGTGTGGACATCAACATATTTCTTTATTGAGGTATCAGGGAAAGCTGTGTGCTTAGTGTGCAAAGAGAGCATCGCTGTCTAGAAGACCATAACGTGTCCCGGCACTTCCAGACAAAGCATGCAGAGAAATATAGGAATATGTCTTCTGAGCAGAGGGAAAGTGCATCGAAAGAGTTGCTTTCTCAGTTGCAAAAGCAGCAAGGAACTTTCCCAAAACTGCCTTCAGCAAACAACGGAATTGTGAGAGCTAGCTATGTACTGTCCCACAAAATTGCTAAACATAGTAAGCCATTCGCTGAGGGCGAATTCATTAAAGAATGTTTCATTGACTCTGCAGCAATACTTTGCACCGACAAGAAAGAGCTGTTTGAAAATGTTTCCCTCTCAAGACGAACAGTGACACAGCGTGTTGAGGAAATCGCAGAGAATATGGAACAACAGTTGAAAGACAAGGTAAAGGATTTCACCTATTTCTCCTTGGCCCTGGATGAGAGCAGTGATGCAGGTGGTACGGCACAGTTGTTGATATTTTTACGAGGCATAACCCCAGACTTTGAAATTACAGAGGAGCTTGCTTCAGCGCAGTCAATGAAGAGCACAACCACAGGGAAAGATTTATTGGAGGAGGTTAATAAGTAAGTGTTTGGCAAAGCTGGGACTGAGTTTTGAAAAGTTATCCAGTGTGACCACTGATGGGTGTCCAAACTTGACAGTAAAAAATACAAGATCAAGTAGGAAATATTACAAGCTCAAGTAGCTGAGCTGAACCCAGATCAGAAAATTATTTTCCTGCACTGCATTATTCATCAGGAGGTGCTCTGAAAATGTGTTCTGAAAATGAGCCATGTTGTGGATACAATAACTAAAGTGGTAAACTTCATAAGAGCAAAATCTTTAAACCACAGGCAGTTTGTCTCTGCATGGGAACAAGGGGTGCAGTTTTCTGTGCCTGCAGGGGTCTGGTCCTTAGGGCCCTCTGGTCTTCACCAGCATTAACCCCCATTCAACATTAACCCCCGATCAATCACTTCTTGATCCGTCAAGTTGCCTTCTCTCTTCTCCAATATAATTGGGGAAAGGGATATACCTAGTTTAACTTAAATGTCTCTTCTGCATTTAACCCAACCACTCCAAATCAGATTTTTACCTTGTCAGCTCAGAGATTCAATCCAGAGTGTATTTTATTTAAGTAGGCAAGCCAGTTAAGAACAAATTCTTATTTATAATGACGGCGTACACCAGGCAAACCCTTACCCGGGCCACTGTGCACCAACCTATGGGACTCCCAATCACGGCCAGTTGTGAAACAGCCTGGAGTCGAACCAGGGTCTGTAGTGACACCTCTAGCCCTGAGATGCAGTGCCATAGACCGCTGTGCCACTTGGGAGCCCCTGCATCACAGGAGGTTGGTGGTACCTTAAGTCAGGAGGATGGGCTTGTGGTATTGGCCGGAGCGGAGTCTGTGGAATGGTATCCATTACCAGGGAGATCATTCAAGATTGACCTCAAAATTGGACATCTATCCATGTCCTGAGGATGTGGGGAAATGCCTTCAGAATTCGGGCCACTAGGGGCAACAGTGAGCACTATTACATCAAGTAGGCTTTGGTTTTGGTGGGTTTTTTGGGACGGGGTGGTGGATGGATGTAGTTCCATAACTCTGGATGAGAAGGTTCGATCCCAGTCGTTTTTTTATTGTAACCCTTACCATTCAGAATGAGTGCCTAAATGTAATGTTTAACCCTATCTCAAACCTTAAACCTTACCTTAACCATTCAGAATCCAGTGCCTGAACTTAATGTTTTAGCCCTATCCCAAACCTTAACCCTTACCTTAACCATTCAGAATGAATGACTAAACTTAACCCTTAACTTCACAATAAAGTTAAGGGTTATAAAAACATTTCGAAATTCAACGTTTGTAGAATGTAGATGAACGTCTAATTCTGCAGTGTGAGATTGTGAGAGCTTGTTGCAAATACATCAAACACATGGTTTCCATGTGTTTGATGCCATTCCATTCGCTCAGTTCCAGCCATTATTATGAGCCGTTCTCCCCTCAGCAGTCTCCTGTGATGTGTGTGTGAACCATCCTGTCGTGCTGGTTGATATGCATTCTACAGCCAGAAGACAGACTGGCAGCAGCAGGGTTATCCCACAGATTAACCTCCTATCAAGATTCATGTTTGGTCATAGAAATAGAATCACTAGACCGGAGTATCCCTATTCAAGTCAATGTTCTGTGACGGTCCGGCCGGCTGGTGGCCATATTGAGGGTACCCATGAGGCTGCAGTGAAATTGCTGCGGTGTGCGGGGCATTGGCCGTTGTAGTAATTATAGTCATCTGTGTTGTGTTGGGGACCAGTCCTCTTGCTACCTAGCCAGCGACACCCCTCCTTCGCTCAGTTTGGAGCTCTGAGATTTGGAATAAACTGAATGGCACTGTCTTGAGTCATCTTCGGTACCTACGGGACTTCCTCCTATCAACACCTCTCCTCTCCATTCTCATTCTGGAGCTCCAAGACGAGGCAACGTCAATGACAGGAATATGACTTACTGGACTTATTCCTTTCAGCTTCTAGAGGAGCAAAAGTTCCTGTGTGTGAATACTCTACAACAGTGGTTCCCAAACTTTTTACAGTCCTGTACCCCTTCGAACATTCAACCTCCAGCTGCATACCCCCTCTAGCACCAGGGTCAGCGCACTCTCAAATGGGTTAGGGTTAGGGTTACTAAACATAAGAATGAGTTTAAGTTTTTGTCACAACCCGGCTCATGGGAAGTGACATAGAGGTCTTATAGAACCAGGGCAAAAATAATAATATAATAATAATAAATAATTTTTCTCTTTATTTAGCCATCTTACATATAAAACTTTATTTGTTCATTGTGAATAACTCACCACAGGTTAATGTGAAGGGTGTGCTTGAAAGGGTGGACATAACTCTGCAATGTTGGGATGTATTGGAGAGAGTCTCAGTCTTAAATCATTTTCCACAAACAGTCTGTGCTTGTATTTAGTGTTCATGCTAGTGAGGGCTGAGAATCCACTCTCACATAAGTACGTGGTTGCAAAGGGCATCAGTGTCTTATTAACAGCGCGATTTGCCAAGGAAGGATATCTGGCAGGGGCTTCTGATTAAATTCAATTTTCACAGAACCGCTTGTTGCAATTTCAATGAGGCTCTCTTGTTCAGATATCGGTAAGTGGACTGGAGGCAGGGCATGAAAGGGATAATGAATCCAGTTGTTTGTGTCATCCGTTTCAGGAAAGTACCTGAGTAATTGTGCACCCAACTCACTCAGGTGCTTTGCTATATTACATTTGACATTGTCCGTAAGCTTGAGTTCATTTGCACAGAAAAAAATCATGCAATGATGGAAAGACCTGTGTGTTGTCCTGGTTAATGCAGACAGAGAAGAGCTCCAACTTCTTAATTAATTAGCCTCAATTTTGTCCCGGACATTGAATATAGTTGCGGAGAGTCCCTGTAATCCTAGATTCTGATCATTCAGGCAAGAAAATCATCATCCAGATAGGCCAGTCGTGTGAGAAACTCGTCATCATGCAAGCGGTCAGACAAGTGAAAATTATGGTCAGTAAGGAAAACTTTAAGCTTGTCTCTCAATTTAAAAAAAACGTGTCAATACTTTGCCCCTTGATAACCAGTGCAATTCTGTATGTTGTAAAAGCATTACATGGTTGCTGCCCATATCATTGCATAGTGCAGAAAATACACGAGAGTTCAGGGGCCTTGCTTTAACAAAGTTAACCATGTTTGCTGCAGTGTCCAAAACGTCTTTCAAGCTGTCGGGCATTTCCTTGGCAGTAAGAGCCTCTCAGTGAATGCTGCTGTGTACCCAAGTAGCCTGAGGAGTAACTGCTTGCACGTACGTTACCACTCCACTATGTCTCCCTGTCATGGCTTTTGCGCCATCAGTACAGATACCAACACATCTTGACCACCAAAGTCCATTTTATGTCACAAAGCTGTCCAGTGCTTTAAAAATATCCTCTCCTGTTGTCCTGGTTTCCAGTGGTTTGCAGAAGTGGACGTATTCCTTAATTGACCCCCCATAAACATAACGGACAGGAGCTGTGCAAGGCCCGCCAAGTCTGTTGACTCATCCAGCTGTAAAGCATAGAATTCACTGGCTTGTATGCGAAGCAGTAATTGTTTCAAAACATCTCCTGCCATGTCATTGATGCGTCGTGAAACAGTGTTGTTTGATGAAGGCATTTTCTGTATAGTTTTTTTGGCCCTTTCCCCCAGCATTGTCCCAGCCATATTCACGGCAACAGGAAGAATTAAGTCCTCCACAATAGTATGGGGCTCGCCTGTCCTAGCCACTCGGTAGCTCACCATATAAAACGCTTGTAGCCCCTTCTTATTAATGGTATCTTTTGTTTTTATTCATGTCTTATTACTCAAAAGTTGTTTTAATTCTAGCTCAAAAAACTCCCGTGGCTTATTTTTCAAATTGGCATGTTTTGTTTCTAAATCTTCATCAGATGACACACCTAGGACATTATGTTATACAATACATGCATGTTTTGTTCAATCAAGTTCATATTTATATCAAAAACCAGCTTTTTACATTAGCATGTGACGTTCAGAACTAGCATACCCCCCGCAAACCTCCGGTGAATTTACTAAATTACTCACGATAAACGTTCACAAAAAACATAACAATTATTTTAAGAATTATAGATACAGAACTCCTTTGTGCAATCGAGGTGTCCGATTTTAAAATAGCTTTTCGGTGAAAGCACATTTTGCAATATTCTGAGTACATAGCCCAGCCATCACGGCTAGCTATTTAGACACCCACCAAGTTTAGCCCTGACCAAACTCCGATTTACTATTACAAAAGTTTGATTACCTTTGATGTTCTTCGTCAGAATGCACTCCCAGGACTGCTACTTCAATAACAAATGTTGGTTTGGTCCAAAATAATCCATCGTTATATCCAAATAGCGGCGTTTTGTTCATGCGTTCAAGACACTATCCCGAAGTGTAAATAAGGGTCACGAGCATGGCGCAATTCGTGACAAAGATTTTTCTAAATATTCCATTACCGTACTTCGAAGCATGTCAACCGCTGTTTAAAATCCATTTTTATGCCATTTTTCTCGTAAAAAAGCGATAATATTCCGACCGGGAATCTGCGTTTAGGTAAACAGAGGAAAGAAAACAAAGCATTCGGTCGACGCGGGCACGCGCCTGAGTCTCACAGTACTGTAACCAGCCACTACCCAAACGCGCTACTTTTTTTCAACCAGAGCCTGCAAAGCCACGATTCAGCTTTTTGCCGCCTTCTGAGAGCCCATGGGAGCCGTAGGAAGTCTCACGTAACAGCAGAGATCGTCTGTAATGGATAGAGATAATGAAGAAGGGCAAGAAATTGTCAGACAGGCCACTTCCTGCATGGAATCTTCTCAGGTTTTGGCCTGCCATATGAGTTCTGTTAAACTCACAGACACAATTCAAACAGTTTTAGAAACTTTAGGTTGTTTTCTATCCAAAGCCAATAATTATATGCATATTCTAGTTACTGGGCAGGAGTAGTAACCAGATTAAATCGGGTACGTTTTTTATCCAGCCGTGTCAATACTGCCCCCTAGCCCTAACAGGTTAAGCAATGGCTTATTTTCTGTCCACTCTTCCGTAAAGCTCAGCTCTGTGGAGTGTATGGCTTAAAGTGGTCCTATGGAAAGATACTCCAATCTCCGCGTGGAGCTTTGCAGCTCCTTCGGGGTTATCTTTAGTCCCTTTTTTGCCTCTCTGATTAATGGCCTCCTAGCCTGTTCCGTGAGTTTTGGTGGGTGGCCCTCTCTTGGCAGGTTTGTTGTGATGCCATATTCTTTCAATTTTTTAAAATAATTTATCTAATGGTGCTCCGTGGGATGTTTCTGATATTTTTTTATAACCCAACCCTGATCTGTACTTCTCCACGACTTTTTCCCTGACCTGTTTGGAGACCTCCTTGGTCTTCATGGAGCCGCTAGCTTGGTGGTGTTGCAGACTCTGGGCCTTTCAGAACACGTGTATATATACTGAGATCATGTGACAGATCATGTGACACTTAGATTGCACACAGGTGGACTTTATCTAATGATGTGACATATGAAGGTAATTGGTTGCACCAGATCTTATTTAGGGTCTTCATAGCAAAGGGTGTGAATACATATGCACACACCACTTTCTCTTTTTCATTTCATTTCACCAATTTTGACTATTTTGTGTATGTCCATTACATGAAATCCAAATAAAAATATATTTAAATTACAGGTTGTAATGCAACAAAATAGAAAAAATGCCAAGGGGGGGTGAATGCTTTTGCAAGGCACTGTAAGTGAACCCCAAATCAATGTAGTTCTCATCATATTTGTGCCTCTTCGATGGTCCAACGTCCCTGTCTGTTGTTCGGTGTTTGCCCGGGTAAGGGGGCAGTAGCTCTTCGGCTGCATCAGATTGACAGCTGTCAGTGTCCATGCTAGCTGAGCTAACAACAAATGTTGAATTACTGATGCTAGCATTGGATGTGCTCATGGAAGCAGAACAACTTGTGTTGTCGACAGGTGCAGGTGTAGTACTGCTGATAGTAGCAGTACTACCAGTAGAGCTGGTATGTGTCTCTAAGGACGCAGGCCTTATTTTTTTTTTAAACTATTTATCAATTTTCAAGCAAACAGGATGAGCAGCAGCTACGTTTGGCTACATACAGACTGTTAGTGGAATTCCCATGTAACGGTTAACCTCTTGGGGCTAGGTGGGACGCTAGCGTGCCACCCGTGGTGCACTCCATCAACAGCAGGTGCATTTCAAGAGCGGCAAATTTGAATCCAAATAAATGTCAAAATTCAAATTTTTCAAAAATACAACTATTTTACACCATTTGAAAGATAAACATCTCCTTAATCTAACCACGTTTTACGATTTCAAAAAGGTTTTACGGCGAAAGCATAAATTTAGAGTATGTTAGGACAGTACATTTACAAGAGTTGTGTGTAATGTTTTGTCAAGTCAAAGACAGGGTCACCAAAACCATAAAACCAGCTAAAATGATGCACTAACCTTTTACAATCTCCATCAGATGACACTCCTAGGACATTATGTTAGACAATGCATGCATTTTTAGTTCTATCAAGTTCATATTTATATCCAAAAACAGCGTTTTACTATGGCATTGATGTTGAGGAAATCGTTTCCCTCCAATAACCGGCAGTCAAGTCAGCGTCACAAATTAAATAATTAAAATTAGAAAACATTGGTAAAATATTATATTGTCATTTAAAGAATTATAGATTTACATCTCTTGAACGCAATCAACTTGCCAGATTTAAAAATAACCTTACTGGGAAATCACACTTTGCAATAATCTGAGCACTGCGCCCAGAAAAATACGCGTTGCGATACAGACTAGACGTCATGTTGGGGAGATCTAAAATCGAAAATACTATGTAAATAATCCATTACCTTTGATTCTCTTCATCAGATGTCACTTCCAGGTATCACAGGTCCATAACGAATGTAGTTTTGTTCAAAAAAGCTCATCATTTATGTCCAAAAATCTCCGTCTCGTTAGCACATGATGTAAGCCAGCCGGACTTCTCGTCATGAACGAGGGGAAAAAATATATTTCCGTTCGTTCAAACATGTCAAACGTTGTATAGCATAAATCATTAGGGCCTTTTTTAACCAGAACATGAATAATATTCAAGGTGGACGAATGCATACTCTTTTATAACGTATTGGAACGAGGGTACCCAACATGAACTCGCGCGCCAGGTGTCTAATGGGACATCATCGTTCCATGGCTCTTGTTCGGTCAGATCTCCCTCCAGAAGACTCATAACACTTTGTAAAGGCTGGTGACATCTAGTGGAAGCAATAGGAAGTGCCAAAATATTCCTAAGCCCCTGTGTTTTTCAATGGGATAGGTTTAAAGTCAATACAACACATCAGGTATCCACTTCCTGTCAGAAAATGTCTCAGGGTTTTGCCTGCCAAATGAGTTCTGTTATACTCACAGACACCATTCAAACAGTTTTAGAAACTTTAGAGTGTTTTCTATCCATATATAATAAGTATATGCATATTCTAGTTACTGGGTAGGATTAGTAACCAGATTAAATCGGGTACATTTTTTTATCCAGACGTGCAAATGCTGCCCCCTAGACCCAACAGGTTAATGTGATTTGATGTTAATTATTTGACTAGGCTACCTGTATTTGACGTTGTGTTGTTATTTCGCTGAACACCAGATGGTTTGATTTTATTTTTGGCAGTGAAACAAGGCTACTGTCACAACGGGTGGCTTGAGGAATCAGGTGGAGTCAGGCGCAGGAGACAGATGATTCCCGGGAATAAAGTTTCATAAAATATTCACACGGAAAAATATGCAAAGAACGGAGTGCAGGGTGTGCAAAAATAAAGGCACCACCCTTAAAAGAACGTTCACCAGGGACGCAGCCCAAAAACAATACAACGTAACTCCAAGAGGGAAAAACTCAGAACCTCATAATCAACAATCAACCTTGACAACGAACAATCCTGCATAAACCACAAACCTAACTAGTTAGCCTAAATACCCTTCCACACTAACAACTAACACAAAACAGGTGCGTAACTAACCTAGGCCTAACTAACAGAACGTGAAACATAAATCGGTGGCAGCTAGTAGGCTGGCGACGACTACCGCCGAGCGCCGCCCGGGCGAGGAGGGGCGCCACCTTCCGTAGGTGTCGTGACAGTACCCCCCCCCCCCCGACGCGTGACTCCCGCAGCGTGCCGACGCCGGCCTCGAGGACGCCCCGGAGGACGAGGCGCAGGGCGATCCGGATGGAGGCGGTGGAAGTCCTGGATGAGCGTAGGGTCCAATATGTCCCCCACCGGTACCCAGCATCTCTCCTCCGGGCCGTACCCCTCCCAGTCCACGAGGTACTGCAGACCCCTCACCCGGCGCCTGGAGTCCAAGATGGACCGGACTGTATATGCCGGGGGCCCCTCGATGTCCAGGGGGGGTGGAGGGACCTCCAGCACCTCATCTTCCTGCAGCGGATCAGCTACCACCGGCCTGAAGAGAGACACATGAAACAAGGAGTTAATACGATAATAAGAAGGAAGTTGTAACCTGTAACACACCTCGTTTATTCTCCTCAGGACTTTAAATGGCCCTACAAACCGCGGACCCAGTTTCCAGCAGGGCAGGTGGAGGGGCAGGTTCCGAGTTGAGAGCCAGACTCTCTCCCCTGAGGTAAACACTGGGGCCTCACTGCGGCGATGGTCCGCGCTCTTTTTTTGTTGTCCCCTGGCCCGTTCCAGTGACTCCTTAACGGCGTTCCAGGTTTCCCTTGAGCTCTGGACCCAGTCCTCCACCGCAGGGGCCTCCGTCTGGCTCTGATGCCAGGGCCCCAGGACTGGCTGATAACCCAACACACATTGAAAAGGTGACAGATTAGTCGAGGAGTGGCGAAGAGAGTTCTGAGCTAACTCGGCCCACGGCACGAACCTCGCCCACTCCCCTGGCCGGTCCCGGCAGTAGGCCCGCAGAAACCTGCCCACATCCTGGTTTATCCTTCCACATGCCCATTACTTTCGGGATGAAAACCTGAGGGCAAACTGACCGAGACCCCCAGTCGCTCCATAAATGCACGCCACACCCGGGACGTGAACTGGGGACCTCGATCCGAAACGATGTCCTCAGGCACCCCGTAGTGCCGGAAAACGTGGGTGAATAGTGCTTCCGCGGTCTGCAGGGCTGTAGGAAGACCGGGTAAAGGGAGCAGACGGCAGGACTTAGAGAACCGGTCCACAACAACCAGGATTGCGGTGTTGCCCTGAGACGGCGGGAGATCGGTGAGGAAATCCACTGCCAGTGGGACCATGGTCGCTGTGGAACCGGGAGGGGCTGTAATTTCCCTCTAGGCAAATGCCTAGGAGCCTTACTCTGGGCGCACACCGAACAGGAGGAGACATAGCACCTCACGTCCTTCACCAAGGTGGGCCACCAGTATTTCCCACTAAGACCACGCACCGTATGCTCAATCCCCGGGTGACCCGAGGAGGGTAGCGTGTGCGCCCACCGACTCAACCAATCGTGGACACCGAGTGGGACGTACTTACGACCCACGGGACACTGAGGAGGAGTGGGTTCCGCCCGTAACGCTCGCTCGATATCCACATCCACCTCCCAGACCACTGGTGCCACCAGGCAGGAGGCTGGAAGTATGGGGGTGGACTCGGTGGACCGTTCCTCAGGGTCATGGAGACGAGATAGTGCGTCGGCCTTAGTGTTCCAGGAACCTGGGATGTACGAGATTGTGAACTGAAATCTCATAAAGAACATTGCCCACCTGGCTTGACGAGGGTTCAGTCTCTTCGCCGCCCGGATGTACTCCAGGTTACGGTGGTCGGTCCAGATGAGAAAAGGGTAACGCGCCCGCTCAAGCCAATGTCTCCACAACTTCAGGGCTTTTACCACAGCCAGCAAATCCCTGTCCCCCACATCATAGTTACACTCCGCCGGACTTCTTAGAGAAGAAAGCGCAGGGGCGAAGCTTCGGTGGCGCACCCGAACGTTGTGATAGCACAGCTCCCACCCCAGCCTCGGACTCGTCCACCTCTACTATGAATGGCAAAGAGGGATCCGGATGCGCCAGCACCGGCGCATCGGTGAACAGAGCCTTCAGCCGACTAAAGGCCCTGTCCGCCTTCGCCGACCATCGCAGCCGCACCTGGCCCCCCTTCATCAGTGAGGTAATGGGAGCCGCCACCTGCCCAAAGCCCCGGATAAACCTCCGATAGTAGTTGGCAAAACCCAAGAATCGCTGCACTTCCCTCACCGTGGTGGGAGTCGGCCAATTATGCACGGCCGAAATGCGGTCACATTCCATCTCCACCCCGGACGTGGAAATGCGATATCCCAGGAAAGAGACGGCTGGTTTGGAGAACTCACATTTCTCCGCCTTGACGTATAGGTCATGCTCCACCAGTTGCTCAAGCACTTTACGCAGCAGAGACACATGCTCGGCGCGTGTAGCGGAGTAGATCAGAATATAATCGATGTACACCACCACACCCTGACCGAGCAGGTCCCGGAGAACCTCGTTCACAAAGGATTGAAAGATGGCGGGAGCATTCTTTAACCCATACGGCATGACGAGGTACTCATAATGGCCAGATGTGGTACTAAATGCTGTTTTCCACTCGTCTCCCCCTCGGATACGCACCAGATTTTATGCACTCCTGAGATCTAACTTTGTGAATAAGTGCGCCCCGTGAAATGACTCTATCGCCGATGCGATGAGAGGTAGCGGGTAACTGAAACCCACCGTGATGGCATTTAGACCGCTATAGTCAATGCACGGGCGCAGACCCCCCTCCTTCTTCTTCACAAAGAAGAAGCTCGAGGAGACAGGTGAGTTAGATGGCCGAATGTATCCCTGCCTCAAGGATTCAGTGACGTATGTTTCCATAGCCACTGTCTCCTCCTGAGACAAGGGATACACGTAACTACGGGGAAGTGCAGCGCCTACCTGGAGATCTATCGCACAGTCTCCTCGTCGATGAGGTGGTAATTGGGTCGTCTTCGTTTTACTGAAGGCGATAGCCAAATCGGCATACTCTGAGGGAATGTGCACGGTAGAGACTTGGTCTGGACTCTCCACCGTAGTCGCACTGACGGAAACCCCTATGCATCTGCCCAAGCACTCCCTTGACCACCCCTTAAGAGCCCTCTGTCTCCACGAAATCTTAGGGTTGTGAGTGGCTAGCCAGGGGATCCCTAGTACCACCGGAAACGCCGGGGAATCAATGAGGAAGAGACTGATACTCTCCTCATGACCCCCCTGCATTACCATTACCAGAGGCACGGTAACCTCCCTGACCAGACCGGACCCTAGTGGTCGACTATCTAAGGTGTGCACGGGGAAGGGTTGGCCCAGCTGAACCAAGGGAATCCCTAACTTAGTGGCGACCCCACGGTCCATAAAACTCCCGGCCGCGCCTGAATCGACTAGTGCCTTAAGCCGGGAGTGAGGGGAAAAAGCGGGAAAGGACACTAATGCATACATGTGACTGACAGGGGTGTCTGGGTGAGGCTGGTGCTGACTCACATGAGGTGTCAAATAAGTGCTCTGCCTGCCATCTAGACTCCTGGGTGAGCTCCTCCAGCACCGGTCCACAGTGTGTCCTCTGCGACCACAGGCGGTACAGGAGAGACCCCCCCTCCGGCCTTCCTGGCGTCAGCCCCCCCTATCTCCATAGGCGTGGGAGCAGGAGGGCTAGGAGGTGGAATGAGCAGGGCCCGGTTCGGACGCCCGCGGGCTGCCAGCAGATTGTCCAAACGGATCGACAAGTCAATCAGCTGGTCCAGAGAGACTGTAGTATCCCTACATGCTAACTCCTGGCGGACGTCCTCCCTCAAACTACACCTGTAGTGATCTATAAGGGCCCTCTCCTTCCACCCCGCTCCAGCAGCCAGAGTCCGGAACTCAAGAGCAAAGTCCTGCGCACTCCTCGTCTCCTGTCTCAGGTGGAACAGCCGCTCCCCCGCCGCTCTCCCCTCCGGGGGATGATCGAACACTGACCGGAAGCGATGGGTGAACTCCGGGTAGTTGTCCCTGGCTGAGTCCGGACTGTCCCAGACGGCATTGGCCCATACCAGGGCTCTACCCGTGAGACACGAGACGAGGACGCTGACCCTCTCCTCCTTCGAGGGAGGAGGACGGACGGTCGCTAGGTACAACTCCAGCTGGAGTAAGAACCCCTTACAGCCAGCGGCCGTGCCATCATACTCCCTAGGAGGGGAGAGTTTAACCCCGCTGGCACTGGGTGCTGGAGGTGCTGGTTGAGGTGCCGGCTGTTGAACCGGCTGGTTAGTGGGGCCGGAAGCTCTTCGGTCCCATCTCTCTAGGCACGCCAGCACCTGGTCCATGGCAGTACCCAGACGGTGGAGGAGGGTGGAGTGTTGGTCAATCCGCAAAGAACGGAGTGCAGGGTGTGCAAAAATAAAGGCACCACCCTTAAAAGAACGTTCACCAGGGACGCAGCCCAAAAACAATACAACGTAACTCCAAGAGGGAAAAACACAGAACCTCATAACCAACAATCAACCCTGACAACGAACAATCCCGCACAAACCACAAACCTAACTAGCTAGCCTAAATACCCTTCCCCACTAACAACTAACACAAAACAGGTGCGTAACTAACCTAGGCCTAACTAACAGAACGTGAAACATAAATCGGTGGCAGCTAGTAGGCCCGGCAACGACGACCGCCGAGCGCCGTCCGGGTGAGGAGGGGCGCCACTTTCCGTAGGTTTCGTGACAGCTACTCAGGCGAGAAAAAAATCATCACCCAAATGTATAGCCCCGTTGGAAAATATAAATGGACGGTTTTAAAATGTGTAAATGCAAAAAATAAATAAATGTGAAAATAATGTGAATCACATTTTTACTTGGGGTACCCCCGACGGCATTGCGCGTACCCCTGGTGGTACACGTACCCGAGCGTACCCCAGACGGTATGCGTACCCCAGTTTGGGAATACCTGCTCTACAATATGTGAATATGCTGTCTTGGCCAGATTGCCTGTTGCAGTCTCCATCTGCCAAGGGAATGCATGTGTCATCTCTCTGCAATTCAACATGACATTTTCTCCAACAGATTGCCCAGGAGCAGACGTGTGTGTGTGTTACATGAATAATCCATCACTCTGTATACATGTGCATTTTTACTGTATCAACGGAATCAGTGACTGGAGCTCCAGCTTTCACTGTATACCATGTACTGTAGATCACACGGTATGGTAGAACTTTTACTGTATACCATGTACTGTAGATCACACGGTATGGTAGGACTGTTACTGTATACCATGTACTGTAGATCACACGGTATGGTAGGACTGTTACTGAATACCATGTACTGTAGATCACACGGTATGGTAGGACTGTTACTGTATACCATGTACTGTAGATCACACGGTATGGTAGGACTGTTACTGTATACCATGTACTGTAGATCACACGGTATGGTAGGACTGTTACTGTATACCATGTACTGTAGATCACACGGTATGGTAGGACTGTTACTGTATACCATGTACTGTAGATCATACGGTATGGTAGGACTGTTACTGTATACCATGTACTGTAGATCACACGGTATGGTAGGACTGATACTGTATACCATGTACTGTACATCACACGGTATGGTAGGACTGTTACTGTATACCATGTACTGTAGATCACACGGTATGGTAGGACTGTTACTGAATACCATGTACTGTAGATCACACGGTATGGTAGGACACACTCATGCAAACAAAGAGTACTTATGGTAGAGTAGCATGTGAGAATAGCATGTGAGAATAGCATATGAGAATATCATGTGAGAGGAAGTATACATATGTTGTGCAATCATCTTTATATTACTAATTATGCTAAATAGGGCACTCCTCTGTCTTGCTGATGGTCGTGTTGTATCATTGTCCTTATCCGCGCTTAGTTGTGGGGAGAATGCCTATGCCAAATAGAAAGAGTATATCAGCATTTTTCTGGTGCCAACCAAGGACTTAAAGGCCCAGTGCAGTCAAAAACATGATTTGCTTGTGTCTTATATATATTTCCACACTATAAGGTTGGAATAATACTGTGAAATAGTGAAAATTATGATAATGCCCTTTTAGTTTAAGAGCTTTATTGAAAAGACCGGCTGAAATTTCAGCCTGTTTTGGTGGGATGGGGTTTTGACCTGCCTGGTGACATCACCAGGAGGTAAATTAGTTAATCGACTAATAAGAAAGAGAGTTCCAAACCTCTTTGCCAATAACAGTTAGTTTTCCGTTTTCCCCTCCCCACTCAGACCACCAGACAGCCCTAGCAAAATCCTTGCTTGAGACATTGCTTTTTGCTAAGAATCAATTTTTGTTTATTTTTGTCCATTTTGATTGAAAACAATCACAGTAAGGTACTTAATTGTTACCCAGAAATGATTTGATATGGAGATAAAAACAGTTGCATTGGACATTTAACTCAGGAAACATGGAAAAATGTTGTGGAATAGAACATTTTACATCTGTGTGTTATCAGGTTGACTTGATAAGCCAGCTATCATTATTACAATGCAATAACCATATAATTTGGAATTATAATAGACTAATAGGATCTATATGGTAATAACACAGAAATAAAAGAGTAATAGCAAGACAAAGTAACAGAAATATAAAGGGAAACTACATACAGTATTTTGGGTTGGATAACAACAGCAGCTAGGTTATGTTGTTAAACCATAGCTGCTGTCAAGCCACTGTTGAATTGAGAGAACAGGGTCAATATCTTGATTATACGACTAACATGATAATTAGTGTGATGGAACGCTAATGACTAAATTGTGGTACCCTCTCAATTTTCTAAATTATATCTTGTAGTCAAGCAATTAACACCATCTAAACATTGCTGATGTCAGTGTTGAGTGTTTATTGTGATGGAAAACAACGGTTGATGATTTACAGCACTGTATCAGAGCTAGCCTGGTTAAACCAGACTGAACAATAGTATGTACAGCGTTCGTCCGTTTTAAACAAGCTGTATCACTGCAGTAGATAGCTGTATAAAAAAGGAATAAAAGCGGTTTAAAATAATTATGAAAAAAGGTTCAACAATATATAAACATGTATAAAACGTATAAAAGTGTATACAGTAAGGTTTGAAAAAGCTATAAAGGTGTATACAATAAGGGTTGAAAAATGTATAAAAGTGTTTACAATAAGGTTTGAAAAAGGTATAAAAGTGTTTACAATAAGGTTTGAAAAAGGTATAAAAGTGTTTACAATAAGGTTTGAAAAAGGTATAAAAGTGTTTACAATAAGGTTTGAAAAAGGTATAAAAGTGTTTACAATAAGGTTTGAAAAAGGTATAAAAGTGTTTACAATAAGGTTTGAAAAAGGTATAAAGGTGTATACAATAAGGGTTGAAAAAGGTATAAAAGTGTTTACAATAAGGTTTGAAAAAGGTATAAAAAGGAGCAAACTGGTTCTGTATCTTCCCTTTGATCAGAGTGAGATGTGGTCTGTGAACTGAATACTGACAAGCCACGTTGCTGAGGCAAAAAGCTCAAGTCAAAGTGAGCCTGATAGATTGTGTGGTTCAGTGGCTTGTGAGGATCCATAGGAATATTGGACCATTAATTCATGGATTATGTAAAGTGCGGTAAATGTGTACATTTTCCAGTTTCAAAAATATATTGTTCAAAACAAGATGTTCAGTTATTTACTAGTCTGCCCCTCAGTGACTCTGCCAGCAGCAGCAGCAGCAGCTCCACCTCCACGGGGGCATAGGCCTTGCGAACATTGCTTGCATTGTTTTGATAGCTATTTGCTATGAGGGGGAATTACCCCAATGAACTCGCAGGACTTCATAGCATAGATTATAATAGCTGAAAGTAAATGGATTGTCCTGGGGCGCTCAAAGGTGTGTTCAGTCAGAACTTCTGGGTCTGCTCTAGTCTCTCTCTCAATGAGTGTCTCGCGCCAATCGGCTTACTTCCGCAAGTGAGATTAGATCTGCTCTATCAGGTACACATGGCGCCAAAGCAAAAAGGAAATTGTAAATAATCATAACAGTCATGGCAGCCTGGGACCTGATAAACATCTACATCCAACAAGAGTTAAAGGACAGAGGGATACACTAGCTAGAACCTTGTCATGGCGGATCTGGTAGGACAAAAATGCTGTGGCTGGCCAATTTTATTGTTTCCCCCCATGGTGTTAATCAGGTTCTACTGTGTGTGACAGGACAACGTGTTGTGTGGACTGAAACAGCATAAAACCGCGTGTATCACAAAAAAATATCAAATTAATTAGTTACAGTAATTTTGAGAAACATTGAGAAATAGTTTGGTACATTTTTTGGTCAAATTAACCAGTTATTGTTGACCTTCACCTTTGATAAGCAGCTAGATATAGCTAGCTGGTAGCTAGCTGGTAGTTAGCTAACTAATTAGCTCCCATGCCAAGTCTATCTAAACTAATATCTGACTAACTGGGAAATAATAAGTTATCTTAGAATGAACAGGCTAGCGCATTATGCTTTGTGACATTATGTTAGCTATCACCAGTTAGATAATGCTTTGTGACATTATGTTAGATAATGCTTTGTGACATTATGTTAGCTATCACCAGTTAGATAATGCTTTGTGACATTATGTTAGATAATGCTTTGTGACATTATGTTAGCTATCACCAGTTAGATAATGCTTTGGGACATTATGTTAGCTATCACCAGTTAGATAATGCTTTGTGACATTATGTTAGCTATCACCAGTTAGATAATGCTTTGTGACATTATGTTAGATAATGCTTTGTGACATTATGTTAGCTATCACCAGTTAGATAATGCTTTGTGACATTATGTTAGATAATGCTTTGTGACATTATGTTAGCTATCACCAGTTAGATAATGCTTTGGGACATTATGTTAGCTATCACCAGTTAGATAATGCTTTGTGACATTATGTTAGCTATCACCAGTTAGATAATGCTTTGTGACATTATGTTAGATAATGCTTTGTGACATTATGTTATCTATCACCAGTTAGATAATGCTTTGTGACATTATGTTAGCTATCACCAGTTAGATAATGCTTTGTGACATTATGTTAGCTATCACCAGTTAGATAATGCTTTGTGACATTATGTTATCTATCACCAGTTAGATAATGCTTTGTGACATTATGTTAGCTATCACCAGTTAGATAATGCTTTGTGTCATGATGTTATCTATCACCAGTTAGATAATGCTTTGTGTCATGATGTTATCTATCACCAGTTAGATAATGCTTTGTGACATTATGTTAGCTATCACCAGTTAGATAATGCTTTGTGTCATGATGTTATCTATCACCAGTTAGATAATGCTTTGTGACATTATGTTAGCTATCACCAGTTAGATAATGCTTTGTGACATTATGTTAGCTATCGCCAGTTAGATAATGCTTTGTGACATTATGTTAGCTATCGCCAGTTAGATAATGCTTAGTGAAACCACCATCACCCGCACCACGGGTATTCAGCCAATCAGCGGCCGCCACTGCATAGGACTCATGAGTGTGTCATACTGGCAGGAAATGCTGCATTGAAAACAGAAAATGTATCTTTCTTCCATATGTCAGTACTACAGATGTAGGATCTTAATTTGATACAGTTTGCTACAGCAGGAAAAGACAGAGAGAGAAAAGAGACAGAGAGAGAGAGAGAGAGAGAGCTAGAGAGAGAGCATTCAGGGGCACTTCCACCATCTGTTGCTGTTTTGCTTTCAGAGATTGGACCCAGTGAGGTCTGAACTATTCCCATAGATATTTAATTGATGGAGAGCCTCCAACCTCCAGACTCAATGAGGTTCGGAAAGGAAAGGGGGACAACCAGCCAACTCATTGGCTGCACTGGCCATGCAGGAAGCTATCAGTATGTGTGTCTGTGTTTATACGCCTCTTCATACGTGTGTTTGTGCTTCTCTGTGTGTATGTGTCCGTGTGTGTCTATGTGTGTGTTTGTGTGTGTGTGATGCTCCTGCGTGCAGGGACTCGGGGCCTGTGTGTAATGGTGTGTGCCAACCCCAATGCCACGCTGCATAAACTCAGGACCTCGCTGTCAAATCCAGCCTTGGTGCCTAGGGCAACGCAGAGGAGGAGGCCTCAACGCACAGGAAGAGACCTCAACGCACAGGAGGAGTCCTCAACGCACAGGAGGAGGCCTCAATGCACAGGAGGAGGCCTCAACGCACAGGAGGAGGCCTCAACGCACAGGAGGAGGCCTCAACGCACAGGAGGAGGCCTCAACGCACAGGAGGAGGCCTCAACGCACAGGAGGAAGCCACTAAGAACATGCTGATTTGACTTCATGGTGTCTTGTACGTGTGTCGTGATCAGAGAGGGATGGTTTGAGGAAATATATATCCAGTGCCTTGCTTAAGGGGACACCAACAGGTTCTTCACCTAGTCATCTTGGGGATTCAAACCAGCAACCTACCAGTTACTGGCCCAACACTCTAAACCACTAGGCTACCTGCCACCGCTTACTGTTATTATAATACTATGTTAATACTAGTAAAATAGTTAATCTTTTTTTATCCACAGAGACTTACATTACTGTGAGTACATTAACAGAGTCAATGGTGTGAACCCAGCTCCAACGTGGAGCATCTGCTCAACCTCTTACACCAGGGCCTGTATTCACACAGTCATAGAGTATTCCTGTCCTGTACCTAGTCAAAGACCAGGGCCTGTATTCACACAGTCACAGAGTATTCCTGTCCTGTACCTAGTCAAAGACCAGGGCCTGTATTCACACAGTCACAGAGTATTCCTGTCCTGTACCTAGTCAAAGACCAGGGCCGTATTCCCGTCCTGTACCTAGTCAAAGACCAGGGCCTGTATTCACACAGTCACAGAGTATTCCTGTCCTGTACCTAGTCAAAGACCAGGGCCTGTATTCACACAGTCACAGAGTATTCCTGTCCTGTACCTAGTCAAAGACCAGGGCCTGTATTCACACAGTCACAGAGTATTCCTGTCCTGTACCTAGTCAAAGACCAGGGCCTGTATTCACACAGTCATAGAGTATTCCTGTCCTGTACCTAGTCAAAGACCAGGGCCTGTATTCACACAGTCACAGAGTATTCCTGTCCTGTACCTAGTCAAAGACCAGGGCCTGTATTCACACAGTCACAGAGTATTCCTGTCCTGTACCTAGTCAAAGACCAGGGCCTGTATTCACACAGTCACAGAGTATTCCTGTCCTGTACCTAGTCAAAGACCAGGGCCTGTATTCACAGTCACGGAGTATTCCTAGTCAAAGTTTTTTCTTGTCACTCTTGTCCCAGAGTGTCTCAATAAAAGGGAAGACAACCAGAGACACTAGCATATGGTAAAATAAAGTACTTGAAGCCCTTATGATGGAATACAAAGGGTTGCTTAACAGCAGCGGAAGTTTCCTGTTGTTTAAAGGAATTATCACCCTCAAAAATGTAATTAGTTCACTGTTGATACAGTCCAAATGGCCAAGTTTTAAAGATATAGCACTTTCAAGAAGCAAAGTGTAGCATGCCACATCATAATGCAAACATGTTTGTGACTGTAGAGTGGACTAATAAAAAATAAAAAAAACATACTGTATATGTTAACAGTAAGTAAGTTTTTCAGTGGATTACATACAACCCCTGTAGACTGCTGAAAAGTCTAAGAAAACAGGAGGAGGTTAGAAGAACCAAGCACCTCTGAACTGAGATTCTGTCTTAACCAAAGGACACAAAGGACATCTGATTGGCAATCAGGACTAAAATCAGCAATGTTTGTTGCTCACCACATGCAGCCCCTTGTATATGGACCTTTCTGCTATGGCCTTTCTCAACCTGATCAGCAGGTCACCAGGAGAACTATTGTGAATCAAATGGTTTGGAAGAGAGAAAGAGGAGGAGAGAGGAAAAAGGAGGGAAGGGAGGGAGGTGAGTAGGGAACTGAGGGAGAGGAGGAAGTGAGGAAAGAGGAGGGAAGGGTGGGAGGTGAGTAGGGAAAAGAGAGGGAGAGGAGGAAGAGAGGGAAGAGGAGGGAAGGAATGTAGAGAGGAAGCGAGGGAATAGGAGGGAAGGAAGGAAAGTGAGTAGATTAGAGAGGAAGAGGAAGAAGAGGGAAGGGAGGGAGGGGACTAGAGAAGGAAGGGAGTGGAGAAGAGGAGGAAGAGGAGGTTAACGTGGTGAAGCTTTATAGTTCTCTTGCATTCAATTTGGGTTATGTTCAGGAGCTTGCACTTCTTCTCTCTGAATGTACATGGCACAATGTAATCAGATTCCGTGTACTTTACACGCTTGTGTTATTTTAAGAATGTACAATTAGATAATGACATGCATTAGGCTATTTACATAGATAAAAACAAAACCCATGTTTTCTCTCCTCCTTTAACCTATCTCTCTTCTTCCTCTCATTATTTCCCCCCCTCCACTCGCTCTAGAGTAGACACACAGACCTGGCAAACCTCTGCATCGCCAGCCCAGAGGTGGTTTGTGAGGTTGATCTTAATGCACAGAGAAAGGGGCTGCAGGAGAGCATTTAGGACGGTAGGCCTCAGCTACACTGGCCACATACATAACAGAGAGACAACACTCACAGTGGTGTAAAGTACTTAAGTAAAAACACGTTAAAGTACTACTTAAGTAGTTTTCTTGGGTATCTGTACTTTACTTTACTATTTATATTATAGACAACTTTTACTTTTACTCCATACATTTTCCCTGACACCCAAAAGTACTCCTTACATTTTGAATAGGAAAATGGTCCAATTCACGCACTCATCAAGAGAAAAACCCTGGTCATCTCTACTGCCTCTGATCTGGCAGACTCACTAAACAAACATGCTTCGTTTGTAAATTATGTCTGGGTGTTGCAGTGTGCCCCTGGCTATCCATAAATAAATAAAAATATATAAGAAAATGAAGCTGTCTGATTTACACTTTTACTTTTGATACTTAAGTATATTATAGCAATTGCATTTGCTTTTGATACTTAAGTATATTTAAAACCAAACACTTTTAGACTGTTACTCAAGTAGTATTTTACTGGGTGACTTTCAATTTAGTTATTTTCGATTAAGGTATCTTTACTTTTACTCAAGTTCTTCCATGCACGCACACACGCACGCACGCACACACACACACACACACACACCCCCCTCAGGACTCCTGTCCTGTCAGCAGACATCTCTCCCCACTGGAGTCTAATGAGACACACTGCTGTATCAGACCATGCAACTTATCTTACGCAACGCCCACATAGTCTAGCACTGGTATGCAGACTTCTCCAGACCAAATCCAGGTCCAAACAACATAAGAGCTAATAGAGCTAATAGAACTAATATAACTAATAGAGCTAATAGAGCTAATATAACTAATAGAGCTTAATAGAGCAAATAGAGCTAACAGAGCCAATATAGCAAACATAGCTAATATAACTAATAGACCTAATAGAGCTATTATAACTAATAGAGCTAATAGAGCTAATATAGCTAATAAAGCTAATATAACTAATAGAGCTAATAGAGCTAATATAACTAATATAGTTAATATAAATAATAGAGCTAACAGAGCCAATATAGCAAACGTTGCTAATAGAGCTAATATAACTAATAGAGCGAATAGAGCTTATTGAGCTAACCTAGCTTAATAGAGCTAACCTAGCTTAATAGAGCTAACAGAGCTAACATAGGTTAATAGAGCTAATAGAGCTAATATAGTTTATAGAGCTTATAGAGCTAATAGAGTTTATAGAGCTAATAGAGTTTATAGAGCTAATAGAGCTAACATAGTTTATAGAGCTAACAGAGTTTATAGAGCTATTAGAGCTAATATAGTTTATAGAGCTAATAGAGCTAACAGAGTTTATAGAGCTAATAGAGCTAATAGAGTTTATAGAGTTAATAGAGCTAATAGAGCTAATAGAGTTTATAGAGTTAATAGAGCTAATAACTGCTCATGAACATCTATTACACACACACACACACACACACACACACACACACACACACACACTAGGTTGGAGTGGCTGGAGCAGAGTGTAGCTCAAGTTCCTTGCTCAAGGGAACATCAGCAGTTGGTGACGCCCACTCAACCCCCCACCCCACCCCCATCGAAAAAGAGAAAAAAAGAGAGAAAAAAGTAGCTAATAAACTTTGATTTTCCCAAATTTTTCTCAACTGGAACGACATTTCCTTCAATAAACTGCATCTTTTTTCTGTTTTTAGCACAATGTGGGGGTTGAAAACTTGGTTTAAACTGATTCATTAGTGAACCAATCTTATTTATATTCTCCTCGTTGGCTGAAAGTCAGGAGACAGAACTACCAACTACTGCCAATCTCTCTGCTTATTTTATTTCAGTTGTTTCCTGCAAAGTCATCAAATAACACAGCACTGAATCCCACAGCAGACAAGATGTTAGTCATTATTAGAGGGAGAGTGGCAGTTGTATCATATTATGTCTGTGTCAAGCCCAGAACCCAACTAAACCCTCTATTTCTGGGTGTCAGGGGGAGTAGCCTTGAATTTTACAATGGTGCTCAAGCACTATTTTCTTTTTACTCTTAATATGAGTGTATATGTAACCGACATGTAAATGCATCGAGGAACAGAGCAGAAATGAAGCAGCCTTATGTCATACTGATCGATCACACACACACACACACACACACACACACACACACACACACACACACACACACACACACACACACACTTCATCTATTACACACAACCACAACACTAAATACTGTACATTAAACAGCTTTCAAAAAATGACCACATACAAAGCTGAAACAACAGAGAGACAACGCATGCATCTGAAACAAAGCGATTGTGAATGAAGGGAGAGCAGGGTTTATCCAATTACCATAGCTCCAGTGCTCAGAGTGTGTGCAGCACTCAGAGGGCCCCAATCTGTTCCTGTGTTTTGTAATTTGTGTCATAAAATCCCAAGCGAGGACACAGGCACTGGGAAGAGAAGAGAGAGGCATCTGTGTATGTCACTCTGTCTCTTTTTCTCTCTCTGTGTGTGTGCTTATATGTGCGTGAGTGTGTGTGTGGGGGGGGGGGGGGGGGTAGAGAGAAGTGGCGAGAGAGATAGAGAGGGAGAGAAAGATAGAGAGAGAAAGAGAATGACCGAGAGAAAGAGAAAGAGAGAAAGAAATACAGAAAGAGAGAGAGAAGGTTAGTGGCATTAAAGGTCTGAGAACCAGACAGGGGCACATTCTGTCTCAGACTCCACAGAATGTATTTTTCTGAAGGAGCTATTTCAATGCACGCCTGACACAGGGTTTCAGAGCATTTTGAAAACAAATATCAAGGCAAGACCAGCATTCTCTGGTAGTTAATTCTAAGACTTTGGTAGGGATTGTTTTAAAATGGTCATACCATGGATCAATTTGCTATTTGATTTAGAATTTTAGGACCCATGTAGGAACTATCTGCAGGGAGGCTGTGTCTATTTAAAAATGATTTGTTTTAGTACTGAATTTGGCCTTTAATGCTATAGCCCATAGAAACACATTGAATAACATTCAAATTAATGGCAAAACAGACAGTAAAAAAAAAGGGTCTGTCCTATTTATAGGAGATAGAGGAAAGCTCAGGAAATATTTATATTTGTTGACACATTTTAACCCTTTTTTTGTTGTTGACTCAAAACTACTTCCATTCCTTTATTCATTTTTTAAACCAGTACCGGGTTACCTTCAGACGAGTCCCATAACACTTGTGGGGGTCGTAGAGCAAAACGGAGTTTGTGAGAGTGGTTTTATTAGTTTGTAGCCCAAACTGCTCAGACACTGCAGGCACTTTCGTGAGAAGAACGCTTTCGGGATATCTCCTGGTCTGACAAGAAGTGCTGTAGCTCTGCCACCTTCCACCGCAGATGCAGAAGGGCCACATAAGTAGATTGAGACGCAGCCAACTAGATTAATCATGATAAGGGCTTTGGTTGGACAACTGTTTAGTCTGTTTCGTAAGTACTATGGTAAATCAATTAGTAATTCTAACCTTGAATTTTTCTTGCAAATCTCCCCATTGACATCAATATATGTGAGATGAGTTTCATATATGCTTCTCATGTTCAGATTTTGCCCATAGTAATTTTAGTGCTTGGACAATTTTTGATTGACAAGTTCGATGTGAAGCCAATTAATATAAAACCATAGGCAAACTATAACGCAACTGTAACCTTTGTATTGCTCTGGCTGACCTTTTAGATTTTACAGAGCAATTAGATTTGATTAAATTCCAACAAAATGGAATCTCAAATTTTTTAATTTGTGCTTTCCTGGAGAATTGTGGAAGTAGCTTCTCGGGAGGGCCAATGTAATTACTTTCTATCCACACTACCTCTGGAGCGAGGGCACGTGCGTGTGTGTGTGTGTGTGCATGTTCTTGTGTGTGTTGAAAATAACTCCATAACTCTGGCTTCCCTACTATCAGCAGGGAGGCTGTATATCCAGTTCCCCATGAATGGGATCCCATTTGTACAGCATGTGGGGAAAAAGATGATAAATGTGTGCAAATCATTTTGTATTAGACATTAATATGATCAAGTTTAATATCGTGCGATAAATGCTGAATTAGAAGACTTATTTATAGAAATAAGCTGGAGCAGTATTTCCTACCTTTTTCAGCTACTATATCATATGGTAGAAAAATTACAAGATTGTTATAATACTGTTTATGCATTGAATAAGGTTTCTTAGTACTCTCTCATCTGTGTCTGTGGGACTGAGTTGGGCTTCTGGGGCTTGGCACTGGCAATTGATTCATGATGGCTTGGTGATAGAACCTATAGTCTGCATTCCATAGAATGAGTTGGTGTTGTGTATTATGAGGTACCAGGGAGAAGATGTCTCTGGTGTGAATGGCTGATGGGAGGAGGCTTGTCTTAGGGGCCAAACCCTGGTTTCTATACAATTGGAACAGTCTTCACAGCAAAATGCTATCTGACTGAGGGATACTCCTTTCTCACATACACATCCTAACATTTTGACCCATTCCAGACATCTGTTGTTTGTCATGAACATTCAGGAGGATGTACTTTGCTATAAAGAACTGTAACCCAAATCTGCTCATTGGGCTCTCAACGATGGACTCCCGAGTTGCGCAGTGGTCTAAGGCACTGCATCTCAGTGCTAGAGGCATCGCTATAGACACCCTGGTTTGAATTCAGGCTGTATCACAACCGGCCGTGATTGGGAGTCCCATAGGGCGGTGCACAATTGGCCCAGCATCGTCTGGGTTTGGCCGGTGTAGGCCGTCATTGTAAATAGGAATTTATTCTTAACTGGCTTGCCTAGTTAAATAAAGGTTAAATACGGATGGGTGGTCGTTGATTTAAGAATTGCAATAATGAAGTACCCCCTCATTTGCATTTGACCAGTAAGGCTATGCTCTCATGAGTCTTCTCAAGTACCCCCTATGGATATGCCAAGTACTCCTGGTTGGGAACCATTGAACTAGAGGACTCCTAATATCTCCAGTATCCATTTTGTCTTAAACTGTTGTTGTCTAGTACTGTCTTTTTGCTAGCTAGGGGTATCTATTTTAAGTGCTGCCTGTCTTCCCAGTAGCCTACTTGGTGTGTGAACTGCTGACTGCTCATAACTTGCAGATGTTTGTTGACACATCAACCAGGATTAAGGAGTAGAGCAATTTGTGACTGTTGTTGTTTTTGGTAATCAGGAGCTGTATTGGAGGAGGAGTGGTTTCTCCTCTCCTAGGAAATCAGCTATTAGTACTGGGAGGTGTGCTCTTCACCTCTACAAGGCAATTAGCAATTAGTGTTAGTACTTCAGTCCCCTGTTTTCTCAGCGGTGGCTGTGTCAGTGGTGGTCGTGTCAGCGATGTTCTCGTCGCAAAACTAAGACGCTTCTGCCGAGTTGTTCTGTGGTGTTATGAGAGGAAGGCTCGTCACCACTCTCTCATGTGAGTATCTTATTTTCAGATAATCTCATTTTGCTCTTTTGTAGCTTTGGCAGCTACTGTATGTGTTTTTTCTATAACTGTTTGCTCCTCTCCCTGTAGGCTTTACAGACACACCCCACCCCTTGGCTGCAACCTTTCTAAATTAGTGTACCCTGCGCACACAACCCATGTGGAATTCCTGGTCTCTGGCAGCGTTTGGAACTGCCAATCTGATGTCAAGAAGGCAGAGTTCATCTCAGCCTATGTTGCCCTTCAGTCCCTTGACTTTTTGGCCCTGATGGAGACATGGATCACCCCAGAGAACACTGCTACTCCAGCTGCTCTCTCTTCATCTGACTACGTATTCTCTCATAGACTGAGAGAATCTGGTCGTCGCGGTGGTGGCACAGGGCTACTCATTTCTCTTAACTGGAGATTTTATTTTTTCTCACTCACCTGTCCTTCTCCTCATTTGAATTCCATGCTGTTACTGTCACTTGTCCTCTCAGGCTTAACATTTTGTCATCTATTGCCCACCAGGTTCCCTTAGAGTTCCTTCATGAGCTTGACACCGTGATAAGCAAATTTCCTGACGATGGCTCACTGCTCTTCTTACTTGGTGACTACAACCTCCCCACGTCTGCCTTTGATTTCTTGACAACTCTTTCTTTCCCCTCCTTGCCTCTTTTAACCTCACCCCTTCCCAGTCCCCTCCAACTCACAAGGCAGGTAACATGCTTGACCTCGTCTTTACTAGAGGCTGTTTGCCTATTAATCTCACCGCAACCCCCTCCAGGTCTCTGATCACTACTTTGTTTCCTTTTCTGTCTCCCTCTCCTTCAAACCTAGCCACACACAGATGGTCATGCGCCATCACAATCCTCTCTCTCTCTCTCTCTCTCTCTCTCTCTCTATCCTCTCTCTATCCTGATTCTGCTAGGGGGCAGTATTTTCACGGCTGGATAAAAACGTACCCGATTTAATCTGGTTACTACTCCTGCCCAGTAACTAGAATATGCATATAATTATTGGCTTTGGATAGAAAACACCCTAAAGTTTCTGTTTGAATGGTGTCTGTGAGTATAACAGAACTCATATGGCAGGCAAAAACCTGAGAAGATTCCTTACAGGAAGTACCCTGTCTGACCATTTCTTGCCCTCCTTGATTATCTCTAACAAAAACAGGGGATCTCTGGCATGACTTGACACTTCCTACGGCTCCCATGGGCTCTCAGAAGGCGGGAAAAAGCTGAACGATGTAATTCCATCCCCAGTCTGAAACACATTAGCGCGTTTGGCAAGTGCTCTATCAGAGGGCCATCAGACTGAGGCTCGTGCATGAGGGGATAGCATGCTTTTACTTTCACTCTCTTTGTATTAAAAAACGATTTCCCGGTCGGAATATTATCGCTTTTTTACGAGAAAAATGGCATAAAAATTGATTTTAAACAGCGGTTGACATGCTTTGAAGTACGGTAATGGAATATTTAGAATTTTTTTGTCACGAAATGCGCCATGCTCGTCACCCTTATTTACCCTTTTGGATAGTGTCTTGAACGCACGAACAAAACGCCGCTATTTGGATATAACAATGGATTATCTGGGACCAAACCAACATTTGTTATTGAAGTAGAAGTCCTGGGAGTGCATTCTGACGAAGAACAGCAAAGGTAATAACATTTTTCTTATAGTAAATCTGACTTTGGTGAGTGCTAAACTTGCTGAGTGTCTAAATAGCTAGCCCTGTGATGCCGGGCTATCTACTGAGAATATTGCAAAATGTGCTTTCACCGAAAAGCTATTTTAAAATCGGACATATCGAGTGCATAGAGGAGTTCTGTATCTATAATTCTTAAAATAATTGTTATGCTTTTTGTGAACGTTTATCGTGAGTAATTTAGTAAATTCACCGGCAGTGTTCGGTGGGAAAGCTAGTCACATGCTAGTCACATGCTAATGTAAAAAGCTGTTTTTTGATAAATATGAACTTGATTGAACAAAACATGCATGTATTGTATAACATAATGTCCTAGGGTTGTCATCTGATGAAGATCATCAAAGGTTAGTGCTGCATTTAGCTGTGGTTTGGGTTTATGTGACATTATATGCTTGCTTGAAAAATGGGTGTCTGATTATTTCTGGCTGGTTACTCTGCTGACATAATCTAATGTTTTGCTTTCGTTGTAAAGCCTTTTTGAAATCGGACAGTGTGGTTAGATTAACGAGAGTCTTTTCTTTAAAATGGTGTAAAATAGTCATATGTTTGAAAAATTGAAGTTTTTGCATTTTTGAGGTATTTGAATATCGCGCCACGGGATTACACTGGCAGTTGAGCCCATAGAGGTTAATCCACCACCCCTCCTTCCTCCCTCTCTGCAGATGGCTTAGTCAGCCACTTTGAAAAGAAGGTTGACGACATCCGCTCCTCATTCACTCAGCCTATTGAGTCCACTAATCCCACTCACACAGAACTACCCTATGCCTTGACCTTTTTCTTCACTCTCTCTCCGGATGAAATACTGCAACTAGTGAGGTCGGCCACCTGACAACCTACCCGTTCAACCCCATCCCCTTCTCCAGACCATCTTTGGAGACCTCCTTCCATTTCTCACTTCCCTCATGAACTCATCCCTGACTACTGGCTGTGTCCCATCTGACCTATAATTGGCCCAGGTCGCTCCCCTCCTCAAGAAACCAACTCTCGACTCCCCTGACGTCAAAAACTACAGACCAGTATCCCTCCTTTTCTTTCCAAAACACTTGAGCATGCTGTCTCTGACCAATTCTTTTGATATCTCTCTCAGAACCATCTTCTTGACCCTAACCAGTCAAGCTTCAAGATGGGTCACTCAACCTAGAATGCTCTTCTCTGTGCCAAGAAGGCTCTCCGCACTGCCAAAGCTGACTCTCTGTCCTCTGCATTCATCCTCCTAGATCTATCCGCTGCCTTCGACACCATTATCTATCACATCCTCCTTTCCACCCTCTCAGGGCTGGGAATCTCAGGCTCTGCACACTCTTGGATTGCATCCTACCTGGCAGGCCTCTCCTACCAGCTGACGTGGAGAGGATCTGTGTCTGCACCATATACTCTCACTACTGGTGTCCCCCAGGGCTCAGTTCTAGGCCCTCTCCTCTTCTCTCTATACACCAAGTCACTTGGCTCCGTCATATCCTCACATGGTCTCTCCTATCATTGCTATGCAGATGACACTTTACTACTTTTCTCCTTCTGCCCTTCTGACATCCAGGTGGCAACACACATCTATGCGTGCCTGGCAGATATCTGCCAAGAATCTTGGCGTGACCCTAGACATCACCCTGTTCTTTTCAAACATCAAAGCATTGACTTGCTTCTGCAGGTTCATGCTCTACAACATCCGTGGGATCTCGCTGTTGGCTGGGTTCCCCACCTGTGTCATCAAACCCCTGCAACTTATCCAGAATGCTGCAGCCCATGTCACCCGGCTCTTCTGCACACTCCACTAGCTTCACGTCGAAGCTCGCATCCACTATAAGACCACCTCAGGTCTCTTGGCCTTCCCACTCCTACGGGAGGGCAATTCTCGTTCAGCCCAGTCCAACCTCTTCACTGTCCTGGCAATCCAATGGTGGAACCAGCTTCCCCCTGTAAAAAATATATATTTTAAAATGACCTTTCGTCAACTAATGATCACACTTGACTTTTTTCCCATTTACTAGGTCTGTTTTTGTTGATAGCTACATTATTGTGGGAAAATGTACTTACTATGACTATGATACGTGGTTGTTCAACCTAGCTATCTTAAGATGACTGCACTAACTGTAAGTCACTCAAGATAAGTGTCTGCTAAATTACTAAAATGTAAAAAATGTATTCTGCAAAATCAAAGAGGACGAAATATGTTGATCAATACGAGTATTGTTAGATTGATATCGCTAACCTTCTGGGTTCTAATTGGGTAAGACAGTTAAGCTAATAAAGAATCAATATCTATATACGGATTTCCCCTTATATATAATAGCATGTATCTATAACAAAGAACAAACAGCAAAAACATATATACATGATAAAATACAAATCTTAGAATCAACTATTATGAACCCATTGTATTCTCCAATTACACTGAATGACCTAGAGGACAAAATGCAAACCCTTCATCTGAAAAAGGCCTGTGGTGTTGATGTTATCCTAAATGAAATGATGAAATATACGGACCACAAATTCCAATTGGCTATACTTAAACTCTTTAACATCTTCAGCTCTGTCATCTTCCCCAACATTTGGAACCAAGGAATGATCACCCCAGTCCAAAAAAGTGGAGACAAATTTGACCCAAATGCGTCAACAACAACCTTGGGAAAATCCTCTGCATTATCATTAACAGCAGACTCGTACATTTCCTCAGTAAAAACAATGTACTGAGCAAATGTCTTTTTTTTAACCAAATGACCGTATAACAGACCACGCATTCACTCTGCACACCCTAATTGACAAACAAACAAAAACAAAGGCAAAGTCCTCATGCTTTGTTGATTTCAAAAAGCTTTTGACTCAATTTGGCATGCGGGTCTGATATACAAATTGATGGAAAGTGGTGCCGGGGGAAAATTATGAAATTCATGTACACAAACAACAATGGGGAGTTAAAATTGGCTAAAACACACACATTTCTTTCCACAAGGCCGTGGGGTGAGACAGGGATGCAGCTTAAGCCCCACCCTTTTCAACATACATATCAAAGAATTGGCGAGGGCGCTAGAACAGTCTGCAGCACCCTACTAGAATCTGAAGTAAAATGTCTACTGTTTGGTGTTGATCTGGTTCTTCTGTCCCCAATCAAGGAGGGCCTACAGCAGCACCTAGATCTTCTGCACAGATTCTGTCAGGCCTCGGCCCTGTCAATAAAGCTTAGTAAGACCAAAATAATGGTGTCCCAAAAAAGGTCCAGTTGTCAGGACCACAAATACAAATTCCATCTAGACACCGGCGTCCTAGAGCACACAAACTATACATACCTCGGCCTAAACATCAGCGCCTGTCACGACTTCCGCTGAAGATGGTCCCTCTCCTTGTTCGGGCGGCGTTTGGCGGTCATCGTAACCGGTTTTCTAGTTGCCACCAATCCACGTTTTCTTTTTCCATTTGTTTTGTCTTCATTGTACACACCTGTTTTCCATTTCTTAATTATTGTTCCCTATTTAACCTCTTACATCTAGACGTTCCGCTAGCGGAACACCTGCTCCAATATCCAGTGATAGGCGTGGCGCGAAATACAAATTCCTCAAAAATACAAAAACTTCAATTTTTCAAACATATGACTATTTCACAGCATTTTAAAGACAAGACTCTCCTTTATCTAACCACACTGTCCGATTTCAAAAAGGCTTTACAGCGAAAGCAAAACATTAGATTATGTCAGCAGAGTACCCAGCCAGAAATAATCAGACACCCATTTTTCAAGCTAGCATATAATGTCACAAAAACCCAGAAGACAGCTAAATGCAGCACTAACCTTTGATGATCTTCATCAGATGACACACCTAGGACATTGTTATACAATAGATGCATGTTTTGTTCAATCAAGTTCATATTTATCAAAAACCAGCTTTTTACATTAGCATGTGACTAGCATGTGACTAGCTTTCCCACCGAAACTTCCGGGGAATTTACTAACAATTTACTAAATTACTCACGATAAACGTTCACAAAAAGCATAACAATTATTTTAAGAATTATAGATACAGAACTCCTCTATGCACTCGATATGTCCGATTTTAAAATAGCTTTTTGGTGAAAGCACATTTTGCAATATTCTCAGTAGATAGCCCAGCCATCACGGGCTAGCTATTTAGACACCCGGCAAGTTTAGCCTTCACCAAAATCAGATTTACTATAACAAAAATGTTATTACCTCTGTTGTCTTCGTCAGAATGCACTCCCAGGACTGCTACTTCAGTAACAAATGTTGGTTTGGTCCCAAATAATCCATCGTTATGTCCGAATAGCGGCGTTTTGTTCGTGCGTTCCAGAAACTATCCGAAATGGTAAATCAGGGTCGTGCGCATGGCGCAATTCGTGACCAAAAAATTCTAAATATTACATTACCGTACTTCGAAGCATGTCAACCGCTGTTTAAAATCAATTTTTATGCAATTTATCTCGTAAAAAAGCGATAATATTCAGACCGGGAGTCTCCTTTTCAGCAAACAGAGGGAAAATCACAAAGACGGGGGAAGCCAGGGCACGCGCCTAAGCCCACAGTCCCTTGATCGGCCACTTGAGAAAGGCGATAATGTGTTTCAGCCTGGGGCTGGGATGACGACATTCAGGTTTTTCCCGGGCTCTGAGCGCCCATGGAAGACGTAGGAAGTGTCACGTTAGAGCAGAGATCCTTTGTAAAAGATAGAGATGGCAAAGAAGTTCAAGAAATGGTCAGACAGGCCACTTCCTGTAAAGGAATCTCTTAGGTTTTGACCTGCCATTTGAGTTCTGTTATACTCACAGACACCATTCAAACAGTTTTAGAAACTTTGGAGTGTTTTCTATCCAAAGCCAATAATTATATGCATATTCTAGTTACTGGGCAGGAGTAGTAACCAGATTAAATCGGGTACGTTTTTATCCAGCCGTGAAAATACTGCCCCCTAACCATAACAGGTTAACCCTCTGGTTTCCCCATTGGTTTTGTGCGTGTTTGTTCCATGTTAAGCTGTCGTGTATGTTTGTGAGCTGAGTTTGTTTCCCTATGTGGAGTATTTTGTTTTGTTGAGTAAAGTCCTTTATTACTCATTCTCGGTGTCCTGCGCCTGACTCTGTCCCACCTGCTGCACACTGACTCTTGACAGCGCCACAGGTAACTTCCACAAAGCTGTGAATGATCTGAGAGACCAGGCAAGAAGAGCTTTATATGCCATCAAAAGGAACATCAAATTCAATATACAAGTTAGGATCTGGCAGAAAATACTTGAACCAGTTATATAACCCATTGCCCTTCATGGTTGTGAGGTCTGTGGTCCGCTCAGCAACCAATAATTTGCTGAGCGGACAAACACCAAATTTGGGACAAACACCAAATTGAGACTCAGCATGCAAAATTCAGCAAAAATATCCTCCGTGTACAATGTAAAACGTCCAATAATGCATGCAGAGCAGAATTAGGCCAATACCCATTAATGATCAAAATCCAGAAAAGAGCCGTTAAATTCTACAACCACCTAAAAGGAAGCGATTCCCAAACATTCCATAACAAAGCCATCAACTACAGAGAGATTAACCTGGTGGAGTCCCCTAAGCAAGCTGGTCCTGGGGCTCTGTTCACAAACACAAACAGACCCCACAGAGTCCCATGACAGCAACACAATTAGACACAACCATATCATGAGAAAACAAAAACATAATTACTTGACACATTCTAAAGAATTAACAAAACAAACAGAGCAAACTATAATGCTAATTGGCCCTAAACAGAGAGTACACAGCGGCAGACTACCTGACCACTGTGACTGACCCAAAATTAGGGAAAGCTTTGACTATGTACAGATTCAGTGAACATAGCTTTGCTATTGAGAAAGGCTACTGTAGGCAGACCTGGCTCTCAAGAGAAGACAAGCTATGTGCACACTGGCCACAAAATGAGGTGGAAACTGTGCTGCACTTCCTAAAGTCCTGCCAAATGTATGACCAGTTTTGACTTAAATCTACTTGAAAATCTATGGCAAGACCTGAAAATGGTTGTCTATGAAAGATTGGCAAATGTTGCACAATCCAGGTGTGGAAAGCTCTTACAGTGAGGGAAAAAAGTATTCGATCCCCTGCTGATTTTGAACGTTTGCCCACTGACAAAGAAATGATCAGTGTATAATTTTCATGGTAGGTTTATTTGAACAGTGAGAGACAGAATAACAACAACAAAAATCCAGAAAAAAAACGCATGTCAAAAATTGTATAAATTGATTTGCATTTTAATGAGGGAAATAAGTATTTGACCCCCTCTCAATCAGAAAGATTTCTGGCTCCCAGGTGTCTTTTATACAGGTAACGAGCTGAGATTAGGAGCACACTCTTAAAGGGAGTGCTCCTAATCTCAGCTTGTTACCTGTATAAAAGACACCTGTCCACAGAAGCAATCAATCAATCAGATTCCAAACTCTCCATCATGGCCAAGACCAAATAGCTCTCCAAGGATGTCAGGGACAAGATTGTAGACCTACATAAGGCTGGAATGGGCTACAAGACCATCGCCAAGCAGCTTGGTGAGAAGGTGACAACAGTTGGTGCGATTATTCGCAAATGGAAGAAACACAAAAGAACTGTCAATCTCCCTCGGCCTGGGGCTCCATGCAAGATCTCACCTCGTGGAGTTGCAATGATCATGAGAACGGTGAGGAATTAGCCCAGAACTACACGGAAGGATCTTGTCAATGATCTCAAGGCAGCTGGGACCATATTCACCAAGAAAACAATTGGTAACACACTACGCCGTGAAGGACTGAAATCCTGCAGCACCCACAAGGTCCCCCTGCTCAAGAAAGCACATATAAATGCCCATCTGAAGTTTGCCAATGAACATCTGAATGATTCAGAGGACAACTGGGTGAAAGTGTTGTCAGATGAAACCAAAATGGAGCTCTTTGGCATCAACTCAACTCGCCGTGTTTGGAGGAGGAGGAATACTGCCTATGACCCCAAGAACACCATCCCCACTGTCAAACATGGAGGTGGAAACATTATGCTTTGGGGGTGTTTTTCTGCTAAGGGGACAGGACAACTTCACCGCATCAAAGGGATGATAGACGGGGCCATGTACCATCAAATCTTGAGTGAGAACCTCCTTCCCTCAGGAATGGGCATTGAAAATGGGTCGTGGATGGGTATTCCAGCATGAAATGACCCAAAACACACGGCCAAGGCAACAAAGGAGTGGCTCAAAAAGAAGCCCATTAAGGTCCTGGAGTGGTCTAGCCAGTCTCCAGACCTTAATCCCATAGGAAATCTGTGGAGGGAGCTGAAGGTTCAAGTTGCCAAACGTCAGGCTCAAAACCTTAATGACTTGGAGAAGATCTGCAAAGAAGAGTGGGACAAAATCCCTCCTGAGATATGTGCAAACCTGGTTGCCAACTACAAGAAACGTCTGACCTCTGTGATTGCCAACAAGGGTTTTGCCACCAAGTGCTAAGTCATGCTTTGCAGAGGGGTCAAATACTTATTTCCCTCATTAAAATGCAAATCATTTTATAACATTTTTGACATGCGTTTTTCTGGATTTTTTTGTTGTTATTCTATCTCTCACTGTTCAAATAAACTTACCATTAAAATTATAGGCTGATTATTTCTTTGTCAGTGGGCAAACGTACAAAATCAGCAGGGGATCAAATACTTTTTTCCCTCACTGTGGAAACTTACCCAGAAAGACTGACAGCTGTAATTGCTGACAAAGGTGCTTCTACAATGTATTGACTCAGGTGTGTGAATACTTACGTAAATTCAATATTTCTGTATTTCATTTATAATACAATTGCAAAAAAATTCGACAAACATGTTTTCACTTTGTCATTATGGGGTATTGTGTGTAGACGGGTGAAAGAAAACATCTATTCAATCCATTTTTAATTCAGGATGTAACACAACAAAATGTGGAATAAGTCAACAGGTATGTATACTTTCTGAAGGCACTGTAAAATGACAGTCAGATGAGTTCATAGTAAAAAAACAACCTTTGATGTCATTCTCTACGTCTATGATGTGAATAAGCTTAGCTTTTATCTAAGAAAAAAAAATCCAGGAAATTATTGAATCACTTGAAAGACCTTGAACTCAAGACTCCACCATTGAAATGAGTTTGTCTTCATATGTCAGGTTTCTATTATGGACAGCCTTGTTTGACAGATAAGTTGTTGTTATGGTTACAAAGTGGTAATTTCAGACTTCAAAATTGTTAGTAAGCAGCACATGAATACTTTATAAAGGTCAATCCATCACATACCCTTAGCATCAAATTACTGTAAAAATGTATTGTCAAAATATTTATAATTTCACTCATGGATTGGATTGGATTGATGAACGTGACAATGACCCTCTCTGCACTTTTGGGACAACAAGGCATTGTGTTCCTACCATGGCCAAGTGTTATACAGCTTTATATGTTCAACTATTATATCAGAAATTTGCACACAACAGACAGACGAATGAGTCATTCAATTCAATGGTACATCAGATTCAAGCATTGTGAGTACATTGCGGGTGCACAGAACATCCCGTCCTAAAAAATAAGCCCCATAATCAAGCCCATAGTGCCAGATGCTTATTCGTGATCAGTAGGCATCCAACGTCCCACCACGGGCGAGTGAAGGGCATCCCCCTTTAGATGTGCCACCGGTCAGTTAGCTAGTGGCACCTTTGTGTAGCAATGTGGATATTATTTTCTGACCTGTGGGCAATGAGACCTGAGCTGCACCAACACCATCCTGTTTCAGATATCTTTGATCAGACCAGCTTCCCTTTGCAGGTCAGACAGGCAGGCAACGCAGCGAGGCAGAACGTCCCTCTGAACATCTCAATCATCTGTTACTGATAAGGTTATTATGTTGTCGCTTTTTCCCTTTTATGCGGTAATGAAACGCAACAGGGCACATCTCCAGTGATGCCCTTAAAGGGAGGCAGAGAGGTGGATTCTGGAACATATGGATTTGACAGTACAGGGTTGAAGATAGGGTGCAAATTCAAATGTTTGTCAAATTCTTAGAAGAATAGAATTTGATTGCATCAGCTGATTTGATGTTATTTGCCTGTATATTTATATATTAATCATATAAATAGGTCATATTTCATGCATCTTTATTTGTAATCCCCTTGTCCTTATGAATGAAAAAGAAAGTTGCATATTCATCTCCGCTAACTGTATTATTATTATTTAGAAAGACCTTTACACAGGGTGTGAATCCCTTTGTCCTATCAGCCATCAGTGCACAACCTGGAATTCGAATGGAGTTTCACTAGAATCTCATATTGGATCCAGACACTTTGTGGTCGCCTCTGTCAATTAATACATTATTTGTGACCACAAAAAAAAGGAGCCAGCCACCAAAGGAGTAGGTAGTGATACAACAAGGAAAGATTTTGAAAGACTGAAAAAGACATGACACATGGCTGTCACAATTAGCCATAGTTAGCAATATTTAGTTCAAGGCCATCCGGATATTCCGCCCTGTATTGCTGCTCTACTTCATGATATGGGGACCAGGTATGCACTTTTACACAAGGACCAAAGGCTTTCTGATTCTGGTCGATATCTCACTTTACCTGGTTTGACTTTGTAATTTGAAAGGTCTATGTTTAAAACATGTGACATTACCAGCTCATGGCTCCATGTGGGATAGTTTTGGCAGGGAGGAGAAGGAGACGCCTTTGAAAACCAAACACATGAAAGACAGCCTTTGAGGCACAGAGCATTTGAGCTTCGAGGCACAGTCATCACACAGACCCTAAATACCTGAGATTGACACAGACACTCACCCCCCTTGAGCTGCCAGGTCTCAAAGGAAATTCAATAAGACAGATTCAACAATGGAACATACTAGACCAGAGGATGATGGAATGAGTAGCAATGTCCATAACATCAAAGATCCTCCACCATATTTTACAGGAGGTATGGGGTTATTTTCTGCATACTGTATGCACCGTTCTTTCAATGCCAAA
Source organism: Salmo salar (assembly GCF_965601325.2). Taxonomy (NCBI): domain Eukaryota; kingdom Metazoa; phylum Chordata; class Actinopteri; order Salmoniformes; family Salmonidae; genus Salmo; species Salmo salar. Next base: position 27,016,512 of record NC_138318.1, on the reverse strand, counting down.
CCCATCACTTGTGTGGTTGGCCAAAGAGCTATATTTTCATGTCATCTAACAATAGCATTGGTCCCAAGTGTCAATGCCATTTAGCAAACTCCATGCATTTACATTTGTGGGATGACATGAAAATAGAGCTCTTTGGCCACGCACACCAGTGGTGGGTTTGGTGTCGAAAGAACAATGTATGTACAGAAAATAACCCCATACCTACTGTAAAATATGGTGGCGGATCGTTGATGTTATGGGGCTATTTTGCTTCCAATGGTCCTGGGGCCTTGTTAAGGTCAACGGCATCGTGAACTTTACCCATTAAAAGGATATTTTAGCAAAAATCTGGCAGCCTCAGCCAGGAGGCCAAAACTTGGCAGGTAGTGGATCTTCCAGCAAGACAATAACCCCAAGCACACATCAAAGTCCACAAAAAAAAAGGTTAATTGACCACAAAATCAACATTTTGCAATGGGCGTTTCAATTTTTGAACTTGAAACCCATTGATGACCTATTGTTTGAATTGAAGAGGGCAATCCGTAAGCACAGACAAGAATGTCAGGAATGGTCTGATCCCACCCAATGTGTTCTCCAATCTCATAAAACATGTGTCACGTCCTGACCAGTAAAAGGGGTTATTTGTTATTGTAGTTTGGTCAGGGCGTGGCAGGGGGTGTTTGTTTTGTGTGGTTCGGGTTTTTTGGTTTATGTTCTATATTTTCTATTTCTATGTGTATATCTAGTTTTCTATTTCTATGTTGGGTTTTTGGCAATGACCTCCAATTAGAGGCAGCTGGTTGTCGTTGTCTCTAATTGGAGGCCATATTTAGTTTGGGTTTGTTTTCACTTGTGTTTTGTGGGTGGTTGTTTCCAGTATAGTCTGTGCACCTTACTGGACTGTTTTCGTCGTCAGTTTATTTTGTTTAAGTGTTTTCTTTAATAAAGAAAGAAGATGAGCACTTTACCCGCTGCGCCTTGGGAGCTACATGAGGCCGAGAGGCACCCCCAAAACATTTTTTGGGGGGGGTCACACGGGGAGTTTGGCAGAGTCAGAGTGGAGACCTGAGCCAACTCCCCGTGCTTATTATGGGGAGTGACGGATCAAGCAAGCACCTTGTTACGCAGAAATGCGCACGGTGTCGCCCATACACACGCACAGTTCGGTGCGGCCAATAAGGGCTCTGCAGCGTTGCCGGGCGAGAGGCAGCCAGGAGGAAGTGGCCGGCACAACGGATCTGGTCTCCAGTGCGTCTCCTCGGCCCAGTTTACCTTGCGCCTGCTCTACGCACGGCAGCCTTCATTCCCCAGCACAGCCCAGTTCGCCCTATGCCAGCGCGCCGCCCGTGCTGGGCTACAGTGTCCATCCAGCCAGGACGGGTTGTGCAGGCCGTGCGCTCCAGACCTCCAGTGCGCCTCCAAGACCCAGTGTACCCTGTGCCTGTTCCGCGCACTCTACCTCCAGTGCGCCACCATAGCCCGGTAAGGCCTGTGCCTGCTGTGAGCACGCGGTTTGAAGTACGTCTCCCCAGTCCGATGAGACCAGTTCCAGCGCCCCGAAGGAAGCCTCTAATGATGGTCAATGGTCCGACGTCTCCAGCGATAATCCATGGCATGAAGCCTCCAGTGATGATCCATGGCCCGGAGCCTGTAGTGTTAATCCATGGCACGAAGCCTCCAGTGATGATCCATGGCCCGGAGCTTGTAGGGATGATCCATGGCACGACGCCTCCAGTGATAACCCATGGCCCGGAGCCTCCAGTGATGATCCATGGCACAAAGCCTCCAGTGATTATCCATGACACGGAACCAGTAGTGATGACCCATGGCACGGAGCCTGCAGCGAAGGTCCCCAGTCCAGAACCTACAGAGACGCTCTTCAGCCCTGAGCCTCCAGCGATGCTCCTCAGCCCTGAGCCTCCAGCGACGCTCCTCAGCCCTGAGCCTCCAGCGACGCTCCTCAGCCCTGAGCCTCCAGCGACGCTCCTCAGCCCTGAGCCTCCAGCGACGCTCCTCAGCCCGGAGCCTCCAGCGACGCTCCTCAGCCCGGAGCCTCCAGCGACGCTCCCCAGCCTAGAGTCTTCTGAACGGGAGCTACGCCCAGAGCCAGAGCCACCTCCGTAGTGGGAGGATTGGGAAGGGGGGGTGTAGCACAGGGACCGTCGTTGACGGTGGCCTCCCTCCCTTCCCTCCCTTTTGGTTTGGGGTTGTTTTTGTGGGGTTTTTGTTTTTGAGGTGCATTCGGAGTCTGCACCTCTGGGGGGGGGGGGGGGGGGGGATACTGTCACGTCCTGACCAGTAAAAGGGGTTATTTGTCATTGTAGTTTGGTCAGGGCGTGGCAGGGGGTGTTTGTTTTGTGTGTTTCGGTGTTTTTGGCTTAAGTTCTACGTTTTCTATTTCTATGTTTAAATCTAGTTTTCTATTTCTATGTTGGGTTTTTGGTAGGACCTCCAATTAGAGGCAGCTGGTTGTCGTTGCTTCTAATTGGAGGCCATATTTATTTGGGGTTTGTTTCACTTGTGTTTTGTGGGTGGTTGTGGGTGGTTCCTGTATAGCCTGTGTTGCCTTACGGAACTGTTTCGTCGTTTTGTTAATTTTGTTTAAGTGTTCACGTTACTTCTAATAAAGAAGATGAGCACTTTACCCGCTGCGCCTTGGTCCAATCCTTACGACGCTCATGACAACATGTTAAAAAAGGGCTAAGGGTTGTTATCCTCGCAAAGGAAGGTTGCCGGAGTATTGAAAACAGGTGTGCCAATCATTTTGAGCAGTATCTTTGAGATTTTTTTTTAATAAAATATTTTTCTTTCACCAGGACTATTAGTATAAAAGGATATAATTGTCCCATTTATTTTAGCATACAATATAGCTAAGCATTTGTATTATTTACTTTATACAATATGTTTTGCTCATCTTTATCAAAGGTGACAATCATTTAGGTTGTGATTGTATATAACGATTCTGTTAAATATATATAATGATAGTCCTTCATGTTTACTTTATGATTGATACTCCCTGTTTCCCTGATCTGTCTCCCATTCCCTCAGCCTTGTCATTTTGGCTGACAGTATAGTTGCATCCCATATTGCACCCTATTCCCAATAGGGTGTCATTTGGTATGCAACATATGATACCACAACTCTACAACACTTGTTATTTCCGAAGTGAATATCAAGCACAGATCTAGCAGGACAACACCAGCACAAACATGAAACAGAATTAGAGAGATCTAAAACAGGCCTTAGCCCACTACAAGTCCATAGCCCACTACAGTAAGGGAAAAATGAAGCCAAGTCAAGACAGGAAATGCCCATTATCTGACAATTGTTCACATCTTCTTCTTCTTTGTCACCTCCCCCTCATCCTCCTCTGCTAAACTAAAACTTAAACAATTTAGCTGACTCTGCAAGGCACGATATCTCAAATTTAAAAGGAAAGGAATATCAAACATGGGAACGACATAACAATGTGTCACAAATGTCTGCCTGCACCCTATAATGTAATGGACAACTTCTGACCAGAGCCCAATAGGCACTGGTCAAAAGTTGTGCACTATAAAGGGAATAGAGTGCCATGTGGGACTCAGCCCTAATCTTCTCCATCATGCCCCCACAATCTAATGGATTAGGCCTTGATCCCCTGGGTACTCACTCCAACGGGAGGCTGCTAGCGTAAAATTGCTGTAATCACCTTTTGTTTTATTAAACCTTTCATGTCTGCATTCTCTAGTCATTTTTCACCCCTCTCTGTCATGATTTACTGAGACACAGTCAGAGACACAGGCAGTATATTGTTAATATTGTTAAAAGGAATTGGTTTTAGTTCAGGAGATTTGAGGGTTACATTTTTTGAGGAGGTTGTAATGCTTGGTTTTGAGAAAAATGTCAGAAAGAGGAAATGCAAAGTATAGGCCAACTGGTAACCCTTCATTTTACAGCCGGGTAACTACGAGGTAATACCTAGGTAAATACCTAGTAACAAAAATACATGGTACTATTTAGTCTCAAACATATTTACTAGGAACGAAGCAAGTAAGTACTACATACTATCTTAGCAATTACAAAGTAACAAAATGTAATTATCTAGTATATTTTTTTGTCCCAAAGTTAGTATTGAGAACCTTATAAGTACAAGGTACTTACTATGTAAATCCCTAATCACAATATATATGTGATATTATTTATTTATTACCATGTAGTAACCATAGAAATATCTGTAAATCAATCCTCCTGACTTTATTATTCTCTCACATTGTTTTTACAGAATGTAGTTTGCATTTAGTTACCATGTACAGTATGTTTGTAATAAAAGGGGTGTAAAATTAAGTGGTGTCTGTTTCCAGGTAGATACAACGTAGTTACTTGTGAAATACCACTATATTGGATAACTGTCCCATAAAGACGACAGCAAATCTGGCTGTGATCTGTGAGAACAAAATTGCAAGATTATGTTATAATACTTTTATTGCATCAAATGGTTGTTTTATGCAACAGAATAGTGTTCTTATAACTCTATTGTGTCTGTGTGAACTAAAAGTGGGCCTCTAGGAGATTTAACACTGACAGGAGATTTACGATGTCTTTTGGGTGATAAAACCTGAAGAGACCGCATTCCAGAGCATGAGTTAATGTTTCTGTTCTATATGGTACCAGGGAGAGATGACCCCAAGGCCAGACCCTGGTTTCTACACAATGAGAACAGTTTTTACAGCAGATACTGTCTGCTGTGAATTATAAGTATCTTTCATACAAATCTTAACTTTGTGACCCATTCCATACATCTGTTGTTTGTCATGTAGCCTGAAGGGGTGGTATCTTGGTTATAAAATACCTTTGTAACTTTGTCTCGAGGCTCTCAACAAATCATCTGAGGGTGATTCGTCAACCAGCTATCATTATTGTAGAGCACACAATCGATTCACTTTATATGTGTATGTTGTATTGACCTGCTCCCTTATTAATGAGTGAAAAAATTTGTAGTTTAAGTATAACTCTGACTTGTATCATACATTTAACTCTCCTCATTTGATACTTAAGAAATTAACCACCACACATCTTACCACCTTCACAATTACAGGGTAGGTACAAGTTAAGAGGGCTGTAAAATGAAGCCGTTGTTAATACCATATACAGTTGAAGTCGGAAGTTTAAATACACTTATGATGGAGATATTAAAACTCCTTTTTCAACCACTCCACAAATTTATTGTTAACAAACTATAGTTTTGGCAAGTCGGTTAGGACATCTACTTTGTGCATGACACAAGTAATTTTTCCAACAATTGTTTACAGACAGATCATTTCACTTATAATTCACTGTATCACAATTCCAGTGGGTCAGAAGTTTACATACACTAAGTTGACTGTGCCTTTAAACAGTTTGGAAAATTCTAGAAAATGATGTCATGGCTTTAGAAGCTTCTGATAGGCTAATTGACAACATTTGAGTCAATTGGAGGTGTACCTGTGGATGTGTTTCAAGGCCTACCTTCAAACTCAGTGCCTCTTTGCTTGACATAATGGCAAAATCAAAAGAAATCAGCCAAGACCTCAGAAAATAAATTGTAGACCTCCACAAGTCTGGTTCATCCTTGGGAGCAATTTCCAAACGCCTGAAAGTACCACGTTCATCTGTACAAACAATAGTATGCAGGTATAAACACCATGGGACCATGCAGCCGTCATACCGCTCAGGAATCAGATGCATTCTGTCTCCTAGAGATGAATGTACTTTGGTGCGAATAGTGCAAATCAATTCCAGAACAACAGCAAAGGACCTTGTGAAGATGCTGGAGGAAACAGGTACAAAAGTATCTATATCCACAGTAAAGCGAGTCCTATATCGACATAACCTGAAAGGCCGCTCAGCAAGGAAGAAGCCACTGCTCCTAAACCGCCATAAAAAGCCAGACTACAGTTTGCAACTGCACATGGGGACAAAGATCAGACTTTTTGGAGAAATGTCCTCTGGTCTGATGAAACAAAAACAGCACTGTTTGGCCATAATGACCATTGTTATGTTTGGAGGAGATATGGGGAGGCTTGCAAGCCGAAGAACACCATCCCAACCGTGAAGCATGAGGGGCAGCATCATGTTGTGGGGGTGCTTTGCTGCAGGAGGGTCTGGTGCACTTCACAAAATAGATGGCATCATGAGGATGGAAAATTATGCAGATAAATTTAAGCAACATCTCAAGACATCAGTCAGGAAGTTAAAGCTTGGTCGCAAATGTGTCTTCCAAATGGACAATGACCCCAAGCATACTTCCAAAGTTGTGGCAAAATGGCTTAAGAACAACAAAGTCAAGGTATTGGAGTGGCCATCACAAAGCCCTGACCTCAATCCTATAGAACATTTGTGGGCAGAACTGGAAAAGCGTGTGCGAGCAAGGAGGCCTTCAAACCTGACTCAGTTACACCAGCTCTGTCAGGAGGAATGGGTCAAAATTCATCCAACTTATTGTGGGAAGCTTGTGGAAGGCTACCCGAAATGTTTGACCCAAGTTAAATAATTTAAAGGCAATGCTACCAAACACTAATTGAGTGTATGTAAACTTCTGACAGACTGGGAATGTGATGAAAGCTAAAATAAATAAATCATTCTCTCTACTATTATTCTGACATTTCACATTCTTAAAATAAAGTGGTGATCCTAACTGACCTAAGACAGGGCATTTTTACTAGGATTAAATGTCAGGAATTGTGAAAAACTGGAGTTTAAATGTATTTGGCTAAGGTGTATGTAAACTTCCGACCTCAACTGTAAATACGTGATACTTGCAAATCGACTGACCCTGTTTATGATTTAGTCTAATTATTGTGAAGACATAATGTGCAAAGTCATTTTCTTATAGTTACTAGGTATGTATGTTGTAACAGGGCTGTAAAATTAAGTGTTGTCTGTTTCCACGTATATTCCAGGTAGATTTCAGCACTGCACTGTTAAAATAGAATGTCTCAAAACACCATCATTGTGTAGTAAAACCATGAAAAGTAGTGTACCTGAATGGAGATCTAGTGTTTGGAAGGTGTTTGAATGTAAACCGAATGTAAGTGTTATGATACACTGAATGGATTTCAAAACAGAATGGAAGTACTCAAACACCCAAAGTGTTTGAGTAATTGTGGGCCTGAATAATTGTGTTTTTAACAGAGTGTTGTGAAAACACTTTCTGCCATTTCAGTGCACATAAAAAGGCAGCAACAAAACACACACATAATGTTTTGGCAAACTGTGTCTCTCATATAATCAAATGGTTTTTAATTGCAAATGATTTATAGTATAAATATTGATTGATTATAAATGTTGATGGAATGTTCTGTCAATATTTGTATTAACATGTTAAAGAAGACATTGGGAAATTCACTTTGGCCCTAATTATAGGTTACAGTTGCCTGGCAACTTTGTGAAATTAGAAATAATGTTACAATCAAAATGTTTAGGGCTATGTAAGTTATAGCAGAGGTAACATGAGGTAACATTTATAAAGTGGGCATTCATCACTGGTATTCATGTGAGAAGATGGATGTGAACCTGGGTCTCAAGGTCTCCTGTGTGTCAAAACACTGCCTTAGTCCACACAGCCAGTCTTCAGGACAAAACTGTTGTGCTGAATCACCCTTGATACGCTGGGCACATGGGCCATTCAGATTTGAGATAAGTAGACAACATGGGCTCAATTACATTTTTTAAAGTCCATGTTAAATCAACTTATCTCAAGTCTGAATAGAGCCTAATTAGGGGGAAAGTGATTTTGTGAAATTTCACCTTTATTTTTTTATACCTTCAAATCAAAAGACAAAATGTAAACTTCAAACATTGTACTGCTGTACTGTTCAGAATTCCCCCAGTCTGAGGCAAGGAGGTGGAGAGAAGGCATTTGTGGCAGGTGTACCCTCTAGTAAACTCTATGGTCAAGTATAATAACAGGTAGGTTTGCAGGCACCTCCCATGGCTGACCCGGAGCTCAGAGAGAAGTGAGGGAGAGGCTGAAAGCTGTGGCTAGCGATCAATTATCGATAAACAAACAATCAAACTGTACTTGGTGTGGTGGCAGTTTGGCACAGCTGTGCCAGTGATGGTGGATATCTAGTCCAACTGAATGTATTCAACTGAAATGTGTCTTCCACATTCAACCCAACCACTCTGAATCAGAGAGGTGCAAGGGGCTGCCTTAATCAACATCCACAGCACCCAGGGAACAGTGGGTTAACTGTCTTACTCAGGGGCTGAACAACAGATGTTTACCTTATCAGCTCTGGAATTTGATCAAGCAACCTTCCAGTGACTGGCCCAACACTCTAACCACTAGGCTACCTCCATAGTGATGGAGAATAAAGTGAAGCATAATAGTACAAATAAAGGAGGGAGTAAGAAAGAGAAAAAGAAAGCGGGAGAGAAAGGAAGCAAGGGTTTGAAGGGGAGCAAGATGTCTATAGAGGCAGAGAGGATGCAGAAAAGGAAGTTTGAGGAGAGCAACAGTTTCTAACACTATCCGGCAGTTCGGAGGTACAAAGTGAAGAGGAAGGGCAAGATAAGAGGGGAGGCGAGCAAGTGTTAACAACATGTTTTCGTTAGTAGAAGCAGTGATTTATATCAGAATTACATTGACATGTTTATACTAGCTTTGAACATCTGCTAGCACGCTAGTGAATTTAAGCTAACAAATCGCCATTGACATTGTATTGTGGGTTAGCATGCTAGCTAGCTTTCCTTTGTACAGAATGTATATAGCTATTTTGAGTGTTTAGATATCGTCTTGTTACGAGATAATATGCTTGTGTAATTTTTTTGTTGTTGTCAAGTGACAAGGCTAGCAATCTTCTATGTTAACTCATGATTGGAATGTAGGCTTATGCTAGTCTTCTTTGTATGCTTCATAGCCATGTACAAGAACACATTTTGTGAAAAACTTTTCACACAGAAATTTAAGCAATTGACACTACACTAAGCCCCACCCCCAATGGTTACTGTTGCAACCTCTGACACAATTTTCCAGGGAAGCACAATTCCCCACTGGTGAAATCCCTTCACAATGATCTCAAATTGTGTTTTTAATACACATTGAAATTAAACACAGACTACCCTGAACAGGAGACTCTCGGGCATGTCGCTTCACGTGAACTTGGTAAAATGAAGGTTGTAGTGTTTCTAGCAACTGAATGGCTCTGAATTCAATGACAGCATGCAGTCAAAGCTACTAACCACTTGTGGAGCTAACCAGTGCTCTCAACTCGTATCCTGATGTCGACAGCAGATGAGTTATATTCATAACATGCGTAACTTATCTAGCTAACATACATTTACAGAAAACAAGTTATATTAAGTGGTTAGCTAGCTAGTGTTTGTAATGTTTGGTGGTCAGTGAACCAGAGGTGTCTAGCTAACCAGCTGAGCCAGCAAACAATGTAACAAAAGTAACATTTCAGATTTGCAACATTCTCCAACAGGCTCAGCATTTCAGAAATCACAGTAACAAGTACTCCTTGTGCACTGTTAAATTATTTAGCTATTTACAAAACATGTTTTGAAGAAAACAGTTTTTTCCACTGCCCTCACTGGCTTTCATGTGTTTGAAATGTGAGCTTGTCCGAGGCGTAGGACTCAATGACAGTTGCTATCCACTAGAGCGCTGCGATTGGTAGCCCAACATTTTTGGGCGGGGCTTAGTGAAGGGTCAATTCAGTCGTCTCAAATAAAACTGTGAAGGACCTCGGCATTACTCGGGACCCTGATCTCTCTTTTGAAGAACATATCAAGACTGTTTCAAGGACAGCTTTTTTCCATCTACGTAACATTGCAAAAATCAGAAACTTTGTCCAAAAATGATGCAGAAAAATTAATCCATGCTTTTGTTACTTCTAGGTTGGACTACTGCAATGCTCTACTTTCCGGCTACCCGGATAAAGCACAAAATAAACTTCAGTTAGTGCTAAATATGTCTGCTAGAATCCTGACTAGAACCAAAAAATGTAATCATATTACTCCAGTGCTAGCCTCCCTACACTAGCTTCCTTTTAAGGCAAGGGCTGATTTCAAGGTTTTACTGCTAACCTACAAAACGTTACATGGGCTTGCTCCTACCTATCTTTCCGATTTGGTCCTGCCGTACATACCTACACGTACGCACAGTCACAAGACGCAGGCCTCCTAATTGTCCCTAGAATTTCTAAGCAGACAGCTGGAGGCAGGGCTTTCTCCAATAGAGCTCCATTTTTATGGAATGGTCTGCCTACCCATGTGAGAGACGCAGACTTGGTCTCAACCTTTAAGTCTTTACTGAAGACTCATCTCTTCAGTAGGTCCTATGATTGAGTGTAGTCTGGCCCAGGAGTGTGAAGGTGAACAGAAAGGCTCTGGAGCAACGAACCGCCCTTGCTGTCTCTGCCTGGCCGGTTCCCCTCTCTCCAATGGGATTTTCTGCCTCTAACCCTATTACAGGGGCTGAGTCACTGGCTTACTGGTGCTCTTCCATGCCGTCCCTAGGAGGGGTGCGTCACTTGAGTGGGTTGAGTTACTGACGTGGTCTTCCTGTCTGGGTTCGCGCCCCCCCTTGGGTTGTGCCGTGGCGGAGATCTTTGTGGGCTATACTCGGCCTTGTCTCAGGATGGTAAGTTGGTGGTTGAAGATATCCCTCTAGTGGTGTGGGGGCTGTGCTTTGGCAAAGTGGGTGTGGTTATATCCTGCCTGTTTGGCCCTGTCTGGGGGTATCATCGGATGGGGCCACAGTGTCTCCTGACCCCTCCTGTCTCAGCCTCCAGTATTTATGCTGCAGTAGTTTATGTGTCGGGGGCTAGGGTCAGTCTGTTCTATCTGGAGTATTTCTCCTGTCTTATCCGGTGTCCTGTGTGAATTTAAGTATGCTCTCTCTAATTCTCTCTTTCTTTCTCTTGGAGGACCTGAGCCCTAGGACCATGCCTCAGGACTACCTGGCATGATGACTCCTTGCTGTCCCCAGTCCACCTGGCCGTGCTGCTGCTCCAGTTTCAACTGTTCTGCCTGTGGCTATGGAACCCTGACCTGTTCACCGGACGTGCTACCTGTCCCAGACCTGCTGTTTTCAACTCTCTAGAGACAGCAGGAGCGGTAGAGATACTCTCAATGATCGGCTATGAAAAGCCAACTGACATTTACTCTTGAGGTGCTGAATTGTTGCACCCTCGACAACTACTGTGATTATTATTATTATTTGACCATGCTGGTCATTTATGAACATTTGAACATCTTGGCCATGTTCTGTTATAATCTCCACCCGGCACAGCCAGAAGAGGACTGGCCACCCCTCATAGCCTGGTTCCTCTCTACGTTTTTTCCTAGGTTTTGGCCTTTCTAGTTAGTTTTTCCTAGCCACCGTGCTTCTACACCTGCATTGCTTGCTGTTTGGGGTTTTAGGCTGGGTTTCTGTACAGCACTTTGAGATATTAGCTGATGTAAGAAGGGCTATATAAATACATTTGATTGGATTTGAATGTTGTTATGCTAGTCTAATAATACAATATACTTCTTTTTACCTCAGGTTTATATATATATATATATATATTTTTTTTTATAAATCACTCTGAGTTGTGTACTTGTCTTAATTGTGATTTGTTTCCACTTCGACAAAGTGGATCACTGTGTTATATTTAAGTTATAACTTGAAAGTATTTGGTGTTTACATGGTACAAGCAATGACTTAAATTTTACAGCTCTCTTACCCCATACCTACCCTATAAGTGTGAAGTCGGTATCATGAAACAACAGGGTAAGATCAAGGACAGATTTGCTGTCCTCTTCGTGGAATCTAATTCTTTAAAACAAAGTGTTATGTAACACTAAAACTAGTGGCAGCTGAGCTGCCACCACCTTAAAGGAGAATAAACCGTATCTTTGCTGGAGTATTGAAACACATGGTTGTGAGTGTAAGATCTGGAACAGCTGGAATCTACCTGGAAATAGACACCACTTCATTTTACAGCCCTGTTACAACCTAGCTAACTACAGAAAAATTACTTGGTACATTATGTCTACACAATAATTAGACAAAATCATAAAGAGCGTCAGTTGATCTGCAAGTATCTCATATTTACATGGTATTAGCAACGGCTTAATTTTACAGCCCTTTTACCTTGTACCTACCCTGTAAGTATGAAGGTGGTACCATGAAACAACAACGTAAGATTACAGCCAAATTTGCAGTCATCTATATTGGACAGAGTCATCCAATGTGGTGGTATTTCGCAACCGAATATGTTGTCAAATCAAATTTCATTGGTCACATACACATGGTTAGCAGATGTTAATGCGAGTGTAGCGAAATGCTTGTGCTTCTAGTTCCGACAGTGCAGTAATATTTAACAAGTACTCTAACAATTCCCCAACAACTACCTAATACACACAAATCTAAAGGGGTGAAATTTATGCATGAGCGATGGCCGAGCAGCATAGGCAAGGTGCAATAGATGGTCTAAAATACAGTATATACATATATGAGTAATGTAAGATATGTAAACATTATTAAAGTGGCATTATTTAAAGTTGCATTGTTTAAAGAGACTAGTGATCCATTTATTAAAGTGGCCAGTGATTGGGTCCCAATATAGGCAGCAGCCTCTCTGAGTTAATGATTGCTGTTTAGCAGACTGATGGCCTTGAGATAGAAGCTGTTTTTTTAGTCTCTTGGTCCCAGCTGATTGACTTGAATTTATTTATATGGTTACTACGTGGTAATAAATTAAAATATACTGTGACTAACACAGGAGGTTGGTGGCACCTTAATTGAGAACGGCAGGCTTGTGGTAATGGCTGGAGCGGAATATGTGCATCAAATACATCAAATAAATGGTTTCCATGTGTTTGATGCCATTCCATTTACACCGTTCCGGCCATTATTATGAGCCATTGTCCCCTCAGAAGTCTCCACTGGTGACTAGGGATTTACATAGTAAGTACCTTGTTCTTATACGGTTCTCAATACTACCCTTTGAGAATAAAAATATAATATATCATTATACTGAACAAAAATGTGTTTCATGAGCTGAAATACACACAAAAACCGTATTTCTCAAAAAATGTGGTGCACAAATGTCTTTACATCCCTGTTGGTGATAATTTCTCCTTACCGAAATAATCCCTCCACCTGACAGGTGTGGCATATCAAGAAGCTGATTAAACAGCGTGATCATTACACAGGTGCACCTTGTGCTGGGGACAATAAAAGGAGTACTGTAAAATGTGCAGTTTTGTCAACACAATGCCACAGATGTCTCATGTTTTGCATGTAATTGGCATGTTGACTGCAGGAATGTCCACCACAGCTGTTGCCAGATAATTAATTTCTCTACCATAAGCTTCCTCCAACATAATTTTAGAGAATTTGGCAGTACGTCCAACTGGCCTCACAACCACATACCACTTGTAACCATGCCAGCCCAGGACCTCCACATTCAGTTTATTCACCTGCGGTCTGAGACCAGCCACCTGGATAGCTGATGAAACAAACTGTCAGAAACAGTCTCAGGGAAGCTCGTCTGAGTGCTCGTCGTCCTCACTTGGGTCTTGTCCTGACTACAGTTTTATGTCGTAACCGACTTCAGTGGGTAAATGCTCACCTTTGATGGTCACTGGCACGCTGAAGAAATGTGCTCTTCACTGATCCCAGTTTCAACTGTACCGGGCAGATGGCGTTGTGTGGGCGAGCAGTTTGATGTCAACGTTTTTAACAGAGTACCCCATGATGGCGGTGGGGTTATGGTATGGGCAGGCATAAGCGACAGACAACGAAATCAATTGCATTTTATCCATGGTGTCATGGCTGTGCACGAGAATCCAAATAGGTCAGATCAGGTTTGCAATGAATAACTTCAATCAGGCCACCTCTGACCCGCAGAGGGGGGGAGGAAAGAACTAGTGGTGATTAACAACTCACGTCCTGTTGTAAATCAAGGGGAGAAGATTCAGGTCTCCCTCTCCCAGATTCACCAAAGGAATGTACTTTGTTTCAATATACTTTTCCCACCGAAACTCTAACATGTTCAAAAGCGAATACTGGAACGATATTTCTAACATAGGATGTGGGGAATGGTCAGAGACGATCTATATAACACTAATGTCATTTTGTTTATTATGTTGTGATGTCATTAAAAATGTTATAAAGGAAATACTGTAACTTGGAAAGTATACACCCTACATATACAAAGTTTCCATGCTATGCGTTGGAACCACCCCTTTTGAACAAACTGTATAAATGATGGATTAAGAAATTAACATAGCAGACCAGAAAAGCGTGAAGCAGCAGCTGCACGTTTAAAGTGGTTTGAACTTTGAATCTCAACACGAGGTAGAGACGATAAAGTCCCCTCTCTGACAACCACTGGTATGGCTGATTAGCTGTCCTAAGTAAAGCATCTTCAAAAGCAAATTTAAGTAGGACCATTCTGTTACTCTGCTCAAACCATCATATTATGCTACTCTCCACCCCACAGAGGAACCATCGACTTGGCTGGCTAGCCTATCTCCAAAGAAGCATATTTAAGAGTGAATGGAAGGAATGTCAACTCGGTTGTTCTGTTCAGGACTACACGACAAGTCACCGGATACCAGACAACTACAGAGAAGGACAACAGTAGAAAACTTGTCGGAACCATTCCAGACAATCAGAGCCTTACAAGCGTACCACGAAAAGGCCCAACTCCCTTTCCAAGGCTGCCCTGTTCACCGAGAGACCCCTGCTAACCCAGGCATTTCACGTAAATACATTCATGATTTGTTACTCAAAGCAGGCGGCGGTTCATGTGCAAAGTATATGGTTACTGAAGGTGAGAGTAATTTCTGAAAGAACAGATGATAAGCGTCTCTGTCCCCCTCTCTCTACCGCTTTTTTTGTAACAAGCAGCCATGTCGATGTCATTCTGATAGGGACCTGTTTTAACGTATTCATTCTCCAGTCAATAACTGGTGCAAAGTGTGTATGTTTATCCTGTGTTCCCATTTAATTAACTACTGAACCATAAGTAAGGCTTGCGTTTTTGCAGATGCAAGGAGGTTACGACTGTTCAGAATGATCATACAGTTTGATACGAGCTTATGATTAAGTTGACTGTTTATAGATGTGATAGGTAAAGTTACCATCCGGGAGATGGTAACTCTTTAAAGAACCGTTCGTGGTACACCAGATCCTAATGAGTTAATTGTCTCTGGAGAGACCTGAAAATAGCTGTGAAGCGATGCTCCCCATCCAACCTGACAGAGCTTGAGAGGATCTGCAGAGAACAACCCATAATGACAAAGTAAAAACAGGTAGAATTTTTTGTTCTTGAAACGTATTACAAATAAGAAACAGATATACTTTATGTAAATAAGTATTCAGACCCTTTGCTATGAGACTCAAAATTGAGCTCAGGTGCATCCTGTTTCCATTGATCATCTTTGAGATGTTTCTACAACTTGATTAGATCCACCTGTGGTAAATTCAATTGATTGGACATGATTTGGAAAGGCACACACCTGTCTAAGATCCCACAGTTGACAGTGCATGTCAGATCAAAAACCAAGCCATGAGGGCGAAGGAATCATCCGTAGAGCTCCGAGACAGGACTGTGTCGAGGCACAGATCTGGGGAAGGGTACCAAAAAATGTCTGCAACATTGAAGGTCCCCAAGAACACAGTGGCCTCCATCATTCTTAAATGGAAGAAGTTTGTAACCACAAAGACTCTTCCTAGAGCCTTCCGCCTGACCAAATTGAGCATTCGGGGATCAGGGCCTTGGTCAGGGAGGTGACCAAGAACCAGATGGCCACTCTGACAGAGCTTTAGAGTTCCTTTGCGGAGATTGGAGAACCTTCCTGAAGGACAACCATTTCTGCAGCAATCCACCAATCATGCCTTTTTGGTAAGGTGGCTTGACAGAAGCCAGTCCTCAGTAAAGGCACATGACAGCCTGCTTGGAGTTTGCCAAAAAGGCACCCAAAGACTCTCAGACCATGAGAAGCAAGATTCTCTGGTCTGATGAAACCAAGATGGAACTCTTTGGCCTGAATGCCAAGTGTCACGTCTGGAGAAAATGTAACACCATCCCTATGGTGAAGCATGGTGGTGGCAGCATCATGCTGTGGGGATGGTTTTCAGCGGCAGGGACTGGAAGGCAAAGTCAGGATTGAGGCAAAGATGAATGGAGCAATGTACAGAGAGATCCTTGATGAAAACCTGCTCAGCACCTCAGACTGAGGCGAAGGGTCACCTTCCAACAGGCCAACGACTCCAAGCACACAGCCAAGACAACGCTGGAGTGGCTTCGGGACAAATCTCTGAATGTGCTTGAGTGGCCTATCCAGAGCCCGGATTTGAACCTAATCGTACATCTCTGGAGAGACCTGAAAATAGCTGTGCAGCAATGCTCCCCATCCAACCTGACTGAGCTTGAGAGAAGAATGGGCGAAACTCCCCAAATACAGGTGTGCCAAGCTTGTAGCGTCATATCCAAGAAGACTCGAGGCTGTAATCGCTGCCAAACGTGCTTCAACAAAGTACTGAGTAAAGGGACTGAATACTTATGTAAATGTGACATTTAATTTTTTTAAAGTAGCAAAAAAATGTTACCTGCTTTTGCTTTGTCATTATGAGGTATTGTGTGAAGATTGATGAAGGGAAAAAAACTATTTAGAACAAGGCTGTAACATAACAGAATGTGTAGTCTTTACACATACTTTCTGAATGCACTGTCAAAAGTTTCGACACACTTACTCATTTAAGGGTTTTTCTTCTTTTTTTTAAACTAATTTCTACATCGTAGAATAATAGTGAAGACATCAAAACTATGAAATAACATTTGTGGAATCATGTAGTAACCAAAAAAGTGTTAACAAATCAAAATATATTTTATATTTAAAATTATTCTAAGTAGCCATGCTTTACCTTGATGACAGCTTTGCACACTCTTGACATTGTCTCAACTAGCTTCACCTGGAATGTTTTTCCAACAGTCTTGATGGAGTTCCCACATATGCTAAGCGCAAACCAGATGGGATGGCGTATTGCTGTAGAATGCTGTGGTAGCCATGCTGGTCAAGTGTGCCTTGAATTCTAAATAAATCACCAACAGTGTCACCAGCAAAGCACCATCACACGTCCTCCATGCTTCACGGTGGGAACCACACATGCGGAGATCATCCGTTCACCTTCTCTGCATTTCACAAAGACACGGCGGTTGGAACCCAAAATCTGGACTCATCAGACCAAAGGGCAGATTTCCACCGGTCTAATGTCCATTGCTCGTGTTTCTTGGCGCAAGCAATTCTCTTCTGATTGGTGTCCTTTAGCTGTGGTTTCTTTGCAGCAATTCGACATGAAGGACAGATTCACGCAGTCTCCTCTGAACAGTTGACATTCAGATGTGTCTGTTACTTGAACTCTGAAGCATTAATTTGGGCAACAATGTCTGAGGCTGGTAACTCTAATGAACTTATCCTCTGCAGCAGAGGTAACTCTGGGTCTTCCTTTCCTGTGGCGGTCCTCATGAGAGCCAGTTTCATCATAGCGCTTGATGGTTTTCGCGACTGCACTTGAAGAAATGTTCAAAGTTCTTGACATGTTCCGCATTGACTGACCTTCATGTCTTAAAGTAATGATGGATTGTCGTTTCTCTTTGCTTATTTGCGCTGTTCTTGACAATATGGACTTGGTCTTTAACCAAATAGGGCTATCTTCTGTACACCACTCCTACTTTGTCACAACACAACTGATTGGCTCAAACGCATTAAGAAGGAAAGAAATTCCACAAATTAACTTTTAAGAAGGCACACCTGTTAATGAAATGCATTCCAGGTGACTACCTCATGAAGCTCGTTGAGAGAATGCCAAGTGTGCAAAGCTGTCATCAAGTCAAAGGGTGGCTACTTTAAAGAATCTCAAACCTTTTACTGGTATCTTAAATACATTTCCACAAACATTAATGACATCACACTTGCTCAGACCCACAAGTTCCCGCTGTATTTACACCCAATGTTGTTTCTCATACGATTTTAAATTGTCTGTCAGATTTTTATTCAAATTAAAAAAAGTTATAAAGCATTTGATTCTTACATTCTCTTAACACTGGAGAATCAATTTACCACTAGTATTTAAGTAACGTCTTCTTCAATATAAGTGACAAAAATGATATTGTCCAACTCATTGGGTATCTCAGTGGACCCCCATATGCGTTGAAATATATCGATACTGCAGATGTATTAAAAGTAAACTTACATTGTAAAACTTCTGACAGCCAGCTTTCTAAATCTGCTAAAAAATGTGGACTTTATAGCACTCCCCGAAAGCATGTGTAATGGTATGTGTGAAGGGCTGTAGGAAGTCAGGCTCAGGAGAGCAGATAGTTGGTAACAGACGGAGCCTTTTTTTTGGCGACCCAAAAGCACACGGCACAAACTAACACGAAATACAAATAAGGGTTTAACATAACCCAGCGTAACCAGCCTAACGTGCGCATTCATGAACAGATAAACAATCACTCACAAACAAACATGGGGGAACAGAGGGTTAAATAATGAACAAGTAATTGGGGAATTGAAACCAGGTGTGTAAGACAAAACCAATGGAAAATGAAAGTGGATCGGCGATGGCTAGAAGGCCGGTGACGTCGACCGCCGAACGCCGCCTGAACAAGAAGAGGGACCGACTTCGGCGGAAGTCGTGACAGCATGAATTATTCACTCATTGTTAGTTTTACACTTAAGACATGACATTGCCGTTGTGCTGCAGAATTTGTGATTGTTGTCTCTTGTATAATACATTCTATACATTAGTTTATACTGGATTAAGCATACATTTTCTTTAACTGTAATTTTGTTAGCTTTGTTCCAACACACCTTCCATTTTGTGACAATATCAGTTATTTTCTACGTCTTGGTTCCAATAGTTTATAAGAGATTGTCAGGTGGATAGGCTTTCTGCAAGGTGTTATATATATATATATATATATATATATATATATACTGCTCAAAAAAATAAAGGGAACACTTAAACAACACATCCTAGATCTGAATGAAAGAAATAATCTTATTAAATACTTTTTTCTTTACATAATTGAATGTGCTGACAACAAAATCACACAAAAAGAATCAATGGAAATCCAATTTATCAATCCATGGAGGTCTGGATTTGGAGTCACACTCAAAATAAAAGTGGAAAACCACACTACAGGCTGATCCAACTTTGATGTAATGTCCTTAAAACAAGTCAAAATGAGGCTCAGTAGTGTGTGTGGCCTCCACGTGCCTGTATGACCTCCCTACAATGCCTGGGCATGCTCCTGATGAGGTGGCGGATGGTCTCCTGAGGGATCTCCTCCCAGACCTGGTCTAAAGCATCCGCCAACTCCTGGACAGTCTGTGGTGCAACGTGGCGTTGGTGGATGGAGCGAGACATGATGTCCCAGATGTGCTCAATTGGATTCAGGTCTGGGGAACGGGCGGGCCAGTCCATAGCATCAATGCCTTCCTCTTGCATGAACTGCTGACACACTCCAGCAACATGAGGTCTAGCATTGTCTTGCATTAGGAGGAACCCAGGGCCAACCGCACCAGCATATGGTCTCACAAGGGGTCTGAGGATCTTATCTCGGTACCTAATGGCAGTCAGGCTACCTCTGGCGAGCACATGGAGGGCTGTGCGGCCCCCCCAAAGAAATGCCACCCCACACCATGACTGACCCACCGCCAAACCGGTCATGCTGGAGGATGTTGCAGGCAGCAGAACGTTCTCCACGGCGTCTCCAGACTCTGTCACATCTGTCATGTGCTCAGTGTGAACCTGCTTTCATCTGTGAAGAGCACAGGGCGCCAGTGGCGAATTTGCCAATCTTGGTGTTCTCTGGCAAATGCCAAACGTCCTGCACGGTGTTGGGCTGTAAACACAACCCCCACCTGTGGATGTCGGGCCCTCATACCACCCTCATGGAGTCTGTTTCTGACCGTTTGAGCAGACACATGCACATTTGTGGCCTGCTGGAGGTCATTTTGCAGGGCTCTGGCAGTGCTCCTCCTGCTCCTCCTTGCACAAATGCAGAGGTAGCGGTCCTGCTGCTGGGTTGTTGCCCTCCTACGACCCCCTCCATGTCTCCTGATGTACTGGCCTGTCTCCTGGTAGCGCCTCCATGCTCTGGACACTACGCTGACAGACACAGCAAACCTTCTTGCCACAGCTCGCATTGATGTGCCATCCTGGATGAGCTGCACTACCTGAGCCACTTGTGTGGGTTGTAGACTCCGTCTCATGCTACCACTAGAGTGAACGCACCGCCAGCATTCAAAAGTGACCAAAACATCAGCCAGGAAGCATAGGAACTGAGAAGTGGTCTGTGGTCCCCACCTGCAGAACCACTCCTTTATTGGGGGTGTCTTGCAATTTGCCTATAATTTCCACCTGTTGTCTATTCCATTTGCACAACAGCATGTGAAATGTATTGTCAATCAGTGTTGCTTCCTAAGTGGACAGTTTGATTTCACAGAAGTGTGATTGACTTGGAGTTACATTGTGTTGTTTAAGTGTTCCCTTTATTTTTTTGAGCAGTGTATATATATATATATATATATATATATATATATATATATATATATATATTATTTATTTTTTTCACCTTTATTTAACCAGGTAGGCCAGTTGAGAACAAGTTCTCATTTACAACTGCGACCTGGCCAAGATAAAGCAAAGCAGTGCGACACAAACAACAACACAGAGTTACACATGGAATAAATAAACGTACAGTCAATAACACAATAGAAAAAGTATATATACAGTGTGTGCAAATGCAGTAAGATTAGGGAGGTAAGGCAATAAATAGGCCGTAGTGGTGAAATAATTACAATTTAATAAATAAACACTGGAGTGATAGATGTGCAGAAGATGAACGTGCAAGTAGAGATACTGGGGTGCAAAGGAGCAAAACATTTATAAATAAAAAATAAATAAATAAAAATAAATAAATAACAATATGGGGATGAGGTAGTTGGATGGGCTATTTACAGATGGGCTATGTACAGGTGCAGTGATCTGTAAGCTCCTCTGATAGGTGATGCTTAAAGTTAGTAATGGAGATATGAGTCTCCAGCTTCAGTGATTTTTGCAATTCGTTCCAGTCATTGGCAGCAGAGAACTGGAAGGAAAGGCAGCAAAAGGAGGAACTGGCATTGGGGGTGACCAGTGAAATATACCTGCTGGAGCACGTGCCATGGGTGGGTGCTGCTATGGTGACCAGTGAGCTGAGATAAGGCGGGGCTTTACCTAGCAAAGACTTATAGATGACCTGGAGCCAGTGGGTTTGGCGATGAATATGAAGCAAGGGCCAGCCAACGAGAGCATACAGGTCGCAGTGGTGGGTGGTATACGGGGCTTTGGTAACGAAACGGATGGCTCTGTGATAGACTGCATCCAGTTGGTTGAGTAGAGTGTTGGAGGCTATTTTGTAAATGACATCGCCGAAGTCAAGGATTGGTAGGATAGTCAGTTTTACGAGGGTATGTTTGGCAGCATGAGTGAAGGATGCATTGTTGTGAAATAGGATGCCGATTCTAGATTTAATTTTGGATTGGAGATGCTTAATATGAGTCTGGAAGGAGAGTTTACAGTCTAACCAGACACCTAGGTATTTGTAGTTGTCCACATATTCTAAGTCAGAACCGTCCAGAGTAGTGATGCTAGGCGAGCGGGCAGGTTCGGGCAGCGATCGGTTGAAGAGCATGCATTTAGTTTTACTTGCATTTAAGAGCAGTTGGATCTGTTCCTGGTTTTAAACTTTTTGAATGGGGCATGCTTATTTAAGATGGTGAGGGAAGCAATTTTAAGGAACAACCAGGCATCCTCTACTGATGGAATGAGGTCAATATCCTTCCAGGATACCCGGGCCAGGTTGATTAGAAAGGCCTGCTCGCTAAAGTGTTTTAGGGAGCGTTTGACTGTGATGAGGGGTGGTCGTTTGACCGCGGACCCATTATAGACGCAGGCAATGAGGCAGTGATCGCTGAGATCCTGGTTGAGGAAAGCAGAGGTGTATTTAGAGGGCAGGTTGGTCAGGATGATATCTATGAGGGTGCCTTACGTATCATATAAGTATCTTTTTCTGACTCAAATTGACTTATTTACTGAGAATAAATTAGGGCAATTGGAAGCTGTGTAGACCTTGGTTGTGTTGACTACATTACAGACACATTACATGTATTTTTTATTTAACCTTTATTTAACTAGGCAAGTGAGAACACATTCTTATTTATCTCACAACACTTGGATAGGTGTTTAACATATCAGCTAACTGCATCATATAGCAATCTGATGCCTGACAGTGCAAGAAGTGGCACACAACCATTGGTTAATGCAATGCAACGTCTGCAATGTAGTCGGCCTGGAAGGATTCATTACTGTATTTAATGCAAATCCAGGGGATGGGTAGAAAAATTTCAGACATATTCATTTTCATGAACACACACACAGGCATGCAAACACACACACACCCTCAATCACTCACACTGTTATGTAACCCTTTGATTTAAAACACAAGACACCACAACAATACAAATATGTCAGCCTGTTCCATTATTAGCGTGACTGGAAGAAATATCACTGTGAAGGTCAATGCTTCTTGAAGTAGGAGGAAGAGAGAAGTGAGAGGAAAAGCAGAGAGCAGCTGTTTTTGTGTGCCAGCTGCTAGCAGACCTTGGTTCAGTTAGTATTTTAAATTGTTCAGATACCTTGCGTTTTCTCTAGCCTGCCTGCCCTGGAGAGCCAGATAGGCAGTATGTCATATTTGCTACTATTCCATTGGTTACATTGAGTCGGGCAAACTCAATCAAGCACAGATACAGTATTTAAAATTATTTTATTATTTGAACTCAGGCCTGCTAGCTGCTAGCTGCTAGCTGACAGAAAGAGAGAGCGAGAGAGAGCACAAAAACGAGAACCAGACAGAGAGATGTTGTGCTGGCTGCGGTGCGGTAGCTGGCTTGCCATTTAAAAGCCAATGAGCTGGGCTGCTCTAATCCCTGTAAAAGCTTTGGGTCTGATCCCTCGGCTGCAGCCTCTATTGATTCCCTGTTTTATTGTTCTTTGATTTCCATTTTGGTTATTTAACGAGCGGATGATGGATTGGTGACCTTCAGCTAGAGACTCTGCCAGCTCTGGCATTTATTTCCCTTGGCCCGTCCCAAATGACACCCTATACTGTATATAGTGCACTACTTTTGACAAGGGCTCATTGAGTTCTGGTCAAAAGTAGTGCACTATATAGGGAAATAGGGTGTCATTTGGGACACACACACCACAGAGTTCTTTGTGCTCTGCTTGGCCTCTCTGACTGGTCTAGTCTAGTAGGGATGCAGTTTGCTGCTGCACATACAACCAAAACTATTTAAAATCCTTAATACTTTAGCTGTGCTTGACAGAGCTTGTCTGGCTTCATGGAACCAATAGAATAGTCCCAACACTTAACACTTAACTCCACCTTTCATTCTAGGCAGGCTAGAGCAAACGATGAACGTATTTGAAAGAATGAAAATAGTATTTGAACCCAGATTTGTCATTTACAACCCAAGAAAGAGTGGTAGCTGGTGGTGTGCCAGGCTAGTCTATCTTTCAAATCAACAAAAAACGTATTCAGCTTGCAATTAATAATGCATGTTACATTATAATATCTTTATTTTTCATCACTTCTTTCCCTGGAAAACTTTGCAATTAATAGATGTGATATTTCATAGACAGTATTTACAGTTCAACTTAACCTGTAAAGAACATTAATTTACTTAATTCACTTTAGACTTCTTTTCCACACACATACCATTGCTATGAATAATGTTAAATCAGTAGAGAATAATGATCATAAATACTTCACATTAGCTACCATGTAACATTATCATGGTCAAATTAATCACCTAAATGGATATTTAAAAAGGTATTAAAAGCCCCACAACAGAAAATAAATTGACAATTTTCCTCAACGTAGCTTGTTCTTTGTGATATTAACCATCCACAACTGTAACATTCTTAACTCTAGGCCATTTCCCTACACTCTAGAGCATGTATTCCCAAATAATGTTTATTTATTTCATTAAAAAAATTCTTCACATTTTAAAACAGTCCATTTATATTTTCCAATGGGATATACATTTGGGTGAGTTTTTTTTCTCGCCTGAGTAGCCTCGTTTCATTGCCAAAAATAAAATTAAACCATTTAGTATTCAGCGAAATAACAACACAATGTCAAATACAGGTAGCTTAGTCAAATAATTAACATCCAATCACATTAACCGTTACTCTCTCACAGTAATTCCTCTAATGGTCCGTATGTAGCCAAATGTAGCTGCTGCTCACTCCGTTTGCTCGAAAATAGATAAATGGTTAAAAAAAGTAAGTCCCTCGTCCATAGAGACACATACCAGCTCTACTGGTAGAACTGCTACTACCAGCAGTACTACACCTGCACCTGTCGACGACACAAGTTCTTCTGCTTCCATGAGCACATCCAATGCTAGCATCAGTAATTCTACATTTGTTGTTAGCCCAGCTAGAATGGATACTGACAGTTGTGCATCTGATGCAGCCGAAGAGCTACTGCCCCCTTACCCGGGAAAGCACTGAACAACAGACAGGGACATTGGACCATCAAAGAGGTGCAAATATGTTTGGAACTACATTGTTCTGTGGTTCATATATTATATTGGGAGTAGTGACTTTCCTCAGCCGCAGTGTGTTATATGTGCAAAAGTACTATCTCACAACTCGATGAAATCTTCACTCTTGCACAGACATTTAGAAACAAAACAAGCCAATTTGAAAAATAAGCCACAGGAGTTTTTTGAGCGAGAATTAAGACAAATTTCGAGTAGTAAGACATGTATACAAGCAACAGATACCATTAATAAGAAGAGCTAGAAGCGTCTTATATGGTAATATGGTGAGCTACTGAGTGGGTAGGACAGGCAAGCCCCATACTATTGTACAGGACTTAATTCTTCCTGCTGCGGATATGCCTGGGACAATGCTGGGGGAAAAGGTCAAAAAACTATACAGACATTGACTTCATCAAACAACCCTGTTTCGCGACGCATCAGTGACATGGCAGGAACTGTTTTGAAACAATTACTGCTTCGCATACAAGACAGTGAATTCTATGTGTTACAGCTGGATGAGTAAACAGACTTGGAGGACCTGGCACAGCTTCTGGTATATGTCCTTTATGTTAATGGTGGGTCAATTAAGGAAGACATCCTCTTCTGCAAAGCACTGGAAACCAGGACAACATGAGAGGATATTTTTAAAGTACTGGACAGCTTTGTGACATCAATGGACTTTTTTGGTCAAAATGTGTTGGTATCTGTACTGATGGCGCAAAAGCCATGACAGGGAGAAATAGTGTAGTGGTAACGTGCGTGCAAGCAGTTGCTCCCGATGCCACTTGGGTACACTGCAGCATCCACAGAGAGGCTTTTGCTGCCAAAGGAATGCCTGACAGCTTGAAAGACGTTTTGGACACTTCAGTGAAAATGGTTAACTTTGTTAAAGCAAGGCCCCTGAACTCTTGTGTATGTTTTGTACTATGCAATGATATGGGCAGCGACCAACACTTCTACAACATACAGAATTGCGCTGGGGCAAAGTATTGACACATCTTTTAGAATTGAGAGACGAGCTTAAAGTTTTCTTTACTGACCATAATTTTCACTTGTCTGACCGCTTGCATGATGACAAGTATCTCACATGACTGGCCTATCTGGGTGATTCTTTTTCTCGCCTGAATGATCTGAATCTAGGATTACAGGGACTCTCCGCAACTATTTTCAATGTCCGGGACAAAATTGAGGCTATGATTAAGAAGTTGGAGCTCTTCTCTGTCTGCATTAACAAGGACAACACACAGGTCTTTCCATCATTGTATGATTTTTTGTGTGCAAATGAACTCAAGCTTAGAGACAATGTCAAATGTGATATAGCGAAGAACCTTAGTGAGTTAGGTGCGCAATTACGCAGGTAATTTCCCGAAACGGATGACACAAATAACTGGATTCGTTATCCCTTTCATGCCCTACCTCCAGTCCACTTACCGATATCTGAACGAGAGAGCCTCATCGAATTTGTAATAAGCGGTTCTGTGAAAATTGAATTTAATCAGAAGCCACTGCCAAATTTCTGGATTGGGCTGCGCTCAGAGCATCCTGCATTGGCAAATCGCGCTGTCAAGACACTGATGCCTTTGCAACCACGTATCTATATGAGAGTGGATTCTCAGCCCTCACTAGCATGAAAACTAAATACAGGCACCGACTGTGTGTGGAAAATGATTCAAGACTGAGTCTCTCTCCAATACAACCCAACATTGCAGAGTTATGTGCATCCTTTCAAGCACACCCTTCTCATTAACCTGTGGTGTATTAGTCACAATTTTGATGAACAAACAAAGTTTTATATGTAAGATGGCTAAATAAAGAGCAAAATTATTGATTATTATAATATTATTATTTGTGCCCTGGTCCTATAAAACCTCTTTGTCACTTCCCATGAGCTGGGTTGTGAAAAAAACTCACACTCATTCTTATGTTTAGTAAATGTATCGTATAGAACACTTTTATAGGGTGTATAAATTAGTAGTCTTTGAGAGGGTATAAATATATTCAGCATTATAATAATCTCAGGAATATGTTTGTTATTGGTGCGTATGTATGGGTGCGTATGTATATTTGCACATGGGACCTAGAAGAAGAGAAATTATTGGAAATTGTGACTACTCACTATATTACATGATTTGACATGTAATTATGTACCGCATATTTGTTTTGTTTTTATCACCATGATACAGGTGTCACGTCCTGACCAATATAAGGGTTAATTGTCATTTTAGTTTGGTCAGGACGTGGCAGAGGGTATTTGTTTTATGTGGTTCAGGGTGGTGTGTTAGTTAGGAGGGCGTTTGATTTATTATTTCCGGGTTTTGAGTTATGGTCTATGTTGATGTATTTCTATGTGTAGTCTGGTTGATCTGTTTCTATGTTGAGTTAATTGGGGTGGACTTCCAATTGAAGGCAGCTGTGTGGTGTTGCCTTTGATTGGAAGTCCTATATTAGTTGGGTGTGTTTGTCTGTGTATTTGTGGGAGATTGTTTCGTGTTTAGTGTGTGTAAGCCTAACAGGACTGTCTGTAAATCGTAAGTTCGTTTTGTTATTTTTGTATGTTCGTTTTTGAGTTTATTAAATGTTCAAAAATGAACTATCACAACCCTGCTGCATTTTGGTCATCTTTTTCCGACGATGATTTCGCTATATCGTCCTCCGACGAAGAAATCCCTGACAACAGGCCACTTGAATACTTGATTCTTGTGAAAATAAATATTGAAATATAGTTATTTGTCATACCCGGTGTTAGGCCCGTGTTGTGTTAGTATATCCCAGTATCTGAACCTGCAAAAACAAAAGGCTCTAACATGCCAACTTTTTGACAGGCTTATTGAAAATAAATCATGATGAATACTTTAAAAAGATAAATCTATGCCTTTTGAACATTTTACCTCACAGGCTATAATATAGTATGATTAAACAAAGAGATCTGGCTAAAACAGTGTACTGAGTCAACAGGTCCTCTACATTCAAGTGAGGACGTCTGTACTCTCAGCAAGCATTCACTTTGATTAGAGAAAACATGGACTACTTAATTGCGCTCATTGTTATGCCTTGTCACTTCACTGCAGAACACTCTACTGAATAGCAATGAAGTCTTGATGAATCGTGGTTTCGTCCCAAATGGCACCCTATTCCCTTTCCAGTGCACTTCTTTTGACCAGGGTTGTTGAGAAAGTAGTATACCATATAGGGAATAGCGTAACATTGGGGACGCACCCAATGATCTCTTTCTCTCAACAGCTACTCTCTGCTTTTCTCTTATCTGAGTCACTTCAACTTGACACTTTGCTTCTTTCTTTATGAAATTATTTTGCAGTCCTACAATGCTAAGGTAATGCAGCGCCGGTTTCAAAGCTGTAATTTGGACTCCTTGGGTAACATTGGGCCAATTGCTTTTCTCTTCCAGTTAAAGTGTTTGGAATGAGGCGCAATTCATCAAGGGCTGAGGCGCAATTCATCAAGGTCTGAGTCCCAAATGGCACCCTATTCCCTATATAGTGCACTCTTTTTGACCAGAGCCTTATGATTCCCATTCATACCGTGTCAAAGTAATCAATCAACCCTTTTACCTTCAGCAGTTGTCACAAAGTGCTTATACAGATACCCAGCTTAAAACACTAAAGAGCAAGCAATGCAGATGTGGAAGCACAGTGGCTAGGAAAAAGTCCCTAGAAAAGCAGGAACATACTGTAAGAAGAAACCTAAAGAGGAACCAGGCTCTGAGGGGCGGCCAGCCCATTTCTGGCTGTGCTGGGTGGAGATTATAGAGTACATTGCCATTAAGGCCAGATCATTCTTCAAGATGTTCAAAATGTCATAGATGATCAGCAGGGTCAAATAATAGTCACAGTGGTTATAGAAAGTGCAACAGATCAGCACCTCAGGAGTTAATGTCAGTTGACTTTTCATAGCTGAGTGGTCAGAGGTTGAGACAGCAGGTGAGAGAGAAATAGAGAGAGAGAAATATAGCCAGAGGGAGAGAGAGAGAGAGAGAGAGGGGGTCAAAACAGAAGGTCCAGGGCAAGGTAGCACGTCCGGTGAACAGGTCAGGGTTCCATAGTCGCAGGCAG
Source organism: Salmo salar (assembly GCF_965601325.2). Lineage (NCBI taxonomy): Eukaryota > Metazoa > Chordata > Actinopteri > Salmoniformes > Salmonidae > Salmo > Salmo salar. Next base: position 26,987,836 of record NC_138318.1, on the reverse strand, counting down.
AACAGCAGAAACTGGATCAGCAGCACGGCCAGGTGGATTGGGGACGGGGACAGCCAGGAGTCGTTAGGCCAGGTAGTCCTGAGACATGGTCCTAGGGCTCAGGTCCTCCGGGAGTGAAGACAGAGCGAGAGAGAAAGAGAGACACTGACCCTACCCTCCTGCACATAGACTATTGCAGCATAGATACTGGGGACTGAAACGGAGGGGGGGGGGGGGTTCTGGTTCGAGGGAAATTCTGGCCCTGTCTAAAGTTACCCTCAGACAGCGACCAGGCAGGATGTAACCACACACACTTTGCCAAAGTACAGTCCCCGCACCACCAAAGGGATGTCAACAGACCATTAACTTACTACCCTGAGACTAGGCAGTAAATCCCATAAACATCGAGCAAGAGCTCGAGAGGCACACAATCGGACAGGAAGATCACATCATTGACTCAACCCACTCAAGTCGGGCATGACGTGAGGTACCCTCCTAGGGACGGTATGGGAGAGCATGCGCAGGCCAGTTACTCAGCCCCTGTAACAGGGTCAGAGGCGAGAATCCCAGTGGAGAGATGGGAGCCGGTCAGGCAGAGACAGCAAGGGTGGTTCTTCACTCCAGTGCCTTGCCGTTCACCTTCACACCCCTGGGCCAGACTACACTCAATCATAGGACCTACATAAGAGATGAGTCTTATGACTTAAAGGTTGAGACCAAGTCTGCGTCTCTCACATGGATAGGCAGACCATTCCATGAAAATATATCTGTATAGGAGAGAACCCTTCCTCCAGCTGTTATCTTAGAAATTCTAGGAACAATAAGGAGGCCTGCGTTTTGTTACCGTAGCGAACGCGAAGGTACAATATGTACGGCAGGACCAAGTCGGACACATAAGTAGTAACAAGTCTGTGTAATGCTTTGTAGGCTAACTGTAAAACCTTAATGATCCCTAGCCTTAACAGGAAGCCAGTGTCGAGAAGCTAGCACTGGAGAAATATGAGTAGGGTCCGATTTGGGGCTATTTATTTTGAGATGATTCATTTTGAGATTATTCATTTTGAGATTATTCATTTTTAGGTGATTCATTTTGGGACTATTAATTTGAGATTATTAATTTTGAGATTATTAATTTTGGGACTAGTCTTTTTGGGACTATTCATTTTGAGATTATTCATTTTGAGATTATTAATTTTGGGACTATTCAAGCTTGGACTGACTTGGCACGGGAATGAAAATGTACCTTGATTATAGATTCACGTGCTACCTGAAAATGTCCCCACTTTCAATGAATACTGTTTTCTATGTTTTGGTCTGTATCAATAAACCTATTTTGCACGTGCAGAACCTCGAAACATGTACTGGCATTATACCAAAGAAGGGGTGAACGAGAAAGAGATTCAAAGGCCTTTCTACAGTATATCGGTTGTAAACAAAGGTTTACATAGTATCCACTGAGCTGTTTTGAGTAAAATTGACATATATTTGATGTTAGCACTTTACCGGCAAAAGAGAGAGACTCAAAAGGCTACTTATATTAGCTATAAACAAATGGACGTATCAACTTCAGATTTTAGATGTGCATGATATATCTCAGGGGGAAAAGGAGAGCGTATCAGAGGATGGCTGGCATGCATTGCAGACAGTTCTTAGGCCAATGTTCCATAACTTCTCAAATAGCCCCACAGTCTCTCTCCACAGCTCTACAAAGACCATAGCTGTGCTACAGTACAGTGTGAGTGCTGAAAGAGAAGTCCCATAAGTCTGGCACCATGTCACACTGTGAGTGTACGGTGAATGTACTAAAACAGATATACATTTTGTTGGTTACACTTTAACGTTAGATTCCACCTATACCTGTTTGCTAGCACTAAGAACAATTTAATTTCTAGTTTATTAAAACATTTGCAGTTCATTTTGGTGAATAATGGTGAATGTCAAGTAAATACAAAAAAGTTCAACTACATCAGAATAAAAGGAACGGTCAATATTTCAAGACATGGCATATGGGGGTGTAGTGAAGGACCCAATGGGCTGGACGATTCTCTAATCATCACTCATCTTGAAAAAATGTAAACTAAAAACTTGGAAATCAATCTTCCATCATTAACACAATGGAAAAATCAAATGATTTATTATTGAAATATTGAAATAGCATGGGCGACCGAGAAAAATAAACTAATTGGTACAATTTAAGGCCGTGTGGCAAACAATAATGCAGGCACTAGGGATGGGGGTGTGAGCATGCAGGTCTGGGCAGATGAGATGTAGTCGTTGTTTGTGTGCATCTGTAAGTTGTTGTTCGTATGTGTACAGTATGTTAGTATTTGGTGTGGAAATGTTTTTTAAATAAAAAAATACAATAAAAGGAAGAGTAAATATTACAACTACATCAGAATGAAAATAAATAAAAAATAAGAGTAAAGAGTATGACTATTTTAGGATGAATTTGGGCCAGTAAACATGGCTAAAATGCCTTGAAACAAGTTTGATTAGGGTTAGGGTTAGGTATCAGGTATAATGACAGACAATGACTCACAGTTGCTGTTTGAATTGGGGAGGCATTACTTTCCAAAGGCTTCTGAAGGGAGGTGATCCACTGCAATTCAATCACCCACGTGATGCACATTTTGATAATGCACGATTTGAATTGTAATTTCCACTCTGTATCTCAGTAGACTTTGAAGATCCCTACTGCATGCCCTCAAAGGCTTAGCCCTAAGCCCTTCGTCTTTTCCCAAACAGAAAATAGCGGCATTAAACATTTTACATCATGACCTTGTCCATGGCTGCATGCCAAATGGCACCCTATTCCTTACTTAGTGCTCTACCTTTGACCAAGGCCCGTAGGGCTCTGTTCAAAAGTAATACACTACATAGGGAATAGGGTGCCATTTGGCATGCATACCCATTACTCTGCACATTACTAATCTGTTGTGAAAGACACCGGCTTCTGTCGTCAGGCAGAATTAGAAAGGACTTGACAATGGGTGATTGCGATATAAATTGCAAGTGTCATTAGCCCTAACATCCATCATTAGCACGAGGATTGCCAGACAGAATTAGTGGGGTGGTTGGGTTGCACAAATGTTATATTAATTAAAGCAACAACATCATTATGCAAATGAAAAGCAACAAGGTCTGATATGAAGAATCGTGAATTACAGACTCACAAATATTATACCCCCAAGACATGCTAACCTCTCACCATTATAATAACAGGGGACGATAGCATTTTCTTGGGGGGGGGTATGATATTTATGCCTGAGTAACTTTCTTACTCATCATTATTCACGATTAATTCAGGGTTACCTGGAATCATGGTAGCATCCACATTAATGTAGAAGTGTTTCGAAACATATTCTATTCTTATTTAAAATAAAGTGACTCCAAAATGACATACTCTATTATTTACAATTGATTTCTATTGGGCACTAAATAATTTGAAACACAACCAAAACGATCAGCAAATGCTTTCAACAAATGTGTAGAGTCACAAGCTTGATGTAGTCATTGTGTACTATGAATATGGGACCAAATACTTCATTTTTTAGTACTTTAATGCACATACAGTTCGGAAAGTTTTCATAACTCTTGACTTTTTCCACATTTTGTTATGTTACAGCCTTATTCTAAAATTGATTGATGAGGAAAAACATTTATTTAATCTACAAACAATACCCCATAATGACAAAGTAAAAAACAGAAATATCGTATTTATATAAGTATTCAGACCCTTTGCTATGAGACTTGAAATTGGGCTCAGATGCAACCTGTTTCCATTGATCATCCTTTAGATATTTCTACAACTTGATTGGAGTCCACCTGTGGTAAATTTAATTGATAAGGTCCCACAGTTGACAGTGCATGTCAGAGCAAATACCAAGCTATGTGGTCGAAGGAATTGTCCATAGAGCGCCGAGATACAATTGTGTCAAGGCACAGATCTGGGGAAGGGTACCAAAATATTTCTGCAGCATTGAAGGTCTCAAAGAACACAGTGGCCTCCATCATTCTTAAATGGAAGAAGTTTGGAACTACCAAGATTCTTCCTAGAGCTGGCTGCCTGGCAAAACTGAGCAATAGGGGGAGAAGGGACTTGGTAAGGGAGGTGACCAAGAACCCGATGGTCACTCTGACAGAGCTCCAGAGTTCCTCTGTGGAGATGGAAGAACTTTCCAGAAGGACAACAATCTCTGCAGAAATCCACCAATCAAGCATTTAAGGTAGATTGGCCTGACGGAAGCCATTCCTCAGTAAAGGCACATGACAGCCCGCTCGGAGTTTGCCAAAAGGCACCTGAAGGACTCAGACCATGAGAAACAAGATTCTCTGGTCTGATGAAACCCAGACTGAACTCTTTGGCCTGAATGCCAAGCGTCACGTCTGGAGGAAATCTGGCACAATCTCTACGGTGAAGCATTGTGGTGGCAGCATCATGCTTTGGGGATGTTTTTCAACTACAAGGACTGGGAGACTAGTCCGGATCGAGGCAAAGATGAAGGTTCACCCTCCAACAGGACAATGACCCAAAGCACACAGCCAAGACAATGTAGGAGTGGCTTCATGACAAGTCTCTGAATGTCTTTGAGTGGCCCAGCCAGAGCCCGGACTTGAACCCAATCGAACATCTCTGGAGAGACCTGAAAATAGCTACGGAGCAAAACTCCCCATTAAACCTGATGGAGCATGAGAGTTTCTGCAGAGAAGAATGGGAGAAACTCCCCAAATACAGGTGTGCCAAGCTTGTAGCGTCATACCCAAGAAGACTCAAAGCTGTAAACGCTGCTAAAGGTGCTTCAAGAAAGTACTGAGTAAAGGGTCTGAATACTTATGTAAATATCATTATTATGTTTTTTATTTTTTATACATTTGCAAAAATGTTATTATGGGGTATTGTGTGTAGATTGATGAGGGGAAAAAATTTGAATAAATCTGTAAAGTAACAAAATGTAGAAATTTGGAAAGGGTCTGAATACCTTCTGAATGCACTGCATACGTGAATTTGTCCCAATACTTTTGGTCCCCTAAAATGGGGGGGACAAAGTAAAAAAAAGTGCAGTAATTTCTAAATGGTTTACCTGATATGGATGAAAATACCCTCAAATTAAAGCTGACAGTCTTTAATTAACCTCATTTCAAATGCAAAGTGCTGGAGTTCAGAGCCAAAACAACAACAAATGTATCCCTGTCCCAGTACTTTTGGAGCTCATATGTTACCATATATAGTCTGAACTGTGCCCTTATCCATTTATAAGCAATATTTAGCCTAAAACAATTGCATCTTTTTGTAGCTCAGGATGATATGTGTGTAGATGATAGTTATATAGTCCAGAACCTTTGCTAACTGCAAAAGCTGAAAACAGCTAGTTAAACTCACATTGTAATGCTTCCACTTTCCTGTTAATTCCTCATTAAAACTAATCATGGAAACTTTACATCATATATTATTTACAATATGTACATTTTGTTTTTGTGACTAATAAGTTAGCTCCCTGGGATTTTTAATCAAGAGAAAAATGCTTTTCTTCCTCACTTTTTTTCCTTTTTTCCCTCAATAGTTGAGATGAAAGTGTAGATGTAGTGATAGCCACATCAAAGACCTCTGGATCACGCCCCCAGACACTGTGCTGCCGCCTGAAACACACTCTCACTACCACTAGCACAGATGGCAGGCCCTGCTCACAATAACTGCATCCATGCACTCATATACACACCATGGCTCACAACCTCCTCCACACTCTGTCTGTACTAGAAACTGGAGGTTTAACAAATAGGGAATGAGAAAAAAAAGCATCAATAAAGAGCAATTATGGACTGCAGATAGATGAGTCATGCGTTGAGGTAATCCACACCGCCGGCTGCTGCTGACCGGCACAACACAAATGCAATCAACAAGAGAATAAGTTAGGAAGTAGTGTGGTGAGGAGAGACAAATCGTTGTGTACTAAGCTTTCCACCTGAGCTAAGAGCAGTTAGTTCTCTGTCTCTGTGTCATCAGGAGAAGTAACCACAACAGGACTAGCATATTCACATCTTAACACACTTTCAAATCACAATGCGTATTTAAGAGTACTAAATATCCCTGTTCTGTTATAGTGTCTTTGAAATGGACTAAATACGGACATATCATACAGCAATGACAATGTAGCAGATGTGAAGCTGTGAAACTCATTCCTCAGCCTGAAGTGTCACCCCTTGAGCTTTTGTGGCACGATGGGTTGCAATGCTTCAGCAGGGTGGCCATATGTGTTTATGAGACAGAGGTCCCGAGTTTGAGTCTTGGTACGCGCTGAATCAAAAAAAAAAAAACTGTATTGGTCACATACACATGGTTAGCAGATGCTATTGCGAGTGTAGTGAAATGCTTGTGCTTCTAGTTCCGACAGTGCAGCAATATCGAACATCTTTCACGACTGCTCCCGCTCCCCCTCCCTCGTGCTTGAAGGCACCAGGCTCCCCAGCATTACGCACTCCTGCCACCATCATTACGCACACCTGCTTCCCTCGTCACGCGCATCAGCGATCATTTGGACTGACCTGGACTCAATCACCTGTGTTATTTTCTTCCCTATATCTGTCTGTCCCCCATCTCTGTTCCCAGCTTCCACATCAATTGTAGTATGTCGTTGTGTTACCCGTGTGCTGACACTTCCTGTCTTGTTCCATGTCTGTTCCTCATTAAATGTTTGACTCCCCGTACCTGCTTCTCATCTCCAGCGTCGGGTCCTTACAACATATAATCTAACAATTCCACAACAATAAACTAATACACACAAATCTAAGTAAAGGAATGGAATAGGAATATATGCATATAATATATACATACCAGGGGCAGCAGGTAGCCTTGGGTGGCAGGTAGCCTAATGGTTAGAGTGTTGGGCTAGTAACTGAAAGGTTGCTAGATCAAATCCCCAAGCTGACAAGGTAAAAATCTGTTGTTCTCCCCCTGAACAAGGCAGTTAACTGACTGTTCCTAGGCTGTCATTGTAAATAAGAATTTGTTCTTAACTGACTTGCCTAATTAAAAAAATGATAATAAAGTGGCCAATGATTTCAAGTCTATGTAGGCAGCAGCATCTCTGTGTTAGTGATGGCTGTTAGGGATAGGCGTCCTGCTAGCGGGACACCAGCCGACCACATCCAGTGAAATTGGAGGGCGCGCAATTCAAATAAAAAATCGTAATCATGAACATACAAGTATTTTATATCATTTAAAAGATTAAATTGTTGTTAATCTCACAGCGTTGTCCGATTTACAATAGGCTTTACGGCAAAAGCATACCATGCAATTGTCTGAGGACAGCACCCCACATCAACATATTTTTCAACCAGGACAGGCTTCTTAAAATCACAAATAACAATTAAACAAAATCACTTAATTTTGAAAATCTTCCTCTGTTTGCAATCCCAAGGGTCCCAGCTACAACATGTAGTGTAGTTTTGTTTGATTAAATCCTTCTTTATATCCCAAAAAGTCTGTTTAGTTGGCGCCATCGATTTCAGTAATCCACTCGTTCAACATGCAGACAAAGGAGTCCAAAAAGCTACCGCTAAACTTCATCCAAACAAATCAAACAACGTTTCTATTTAATCCACAGGTACTCTTAAATGTAAATAAACTATAAAATGAGATACGGAAAGTAGTATGTTCAATAGGAAAGCAAAATTAGTAAGCGCGCGCGCCAAAAAACTGCTGTTGTTCCGGTGCTCTCCTAAGCAAAACTCAAAATTCTTGCTTGTTTTTCAAAAAACAAGCCTGAAACCTTGAACAAAGACCGTTGACATCTAGTGGAAGCCAATGGAATTGCACTCTGGGAGACGGAATTACATAGGAACAATAGGTTTGTATTATAAGAGCCTGGGACCTCAAAAAAAAAATCTGGTTGATTTGTCTTCTGATTTTCGCCTGCCATATCAATTCTGATATAGTCTCAGACATTATTCTAACAGTTTTCGAAACTTCGAAGTGTTTTCTATCCAATGCTACCAATTATATGCATATCCTGGCTTCTGGGCCTGAGTAACAGGCAGTTTACTTTGGGCACGTCAGTCAGGTGGAAATTCAGGAAACTAGACCCTATCCCTAATTAACAGTCTGATGGCTCGGGTGGTTTTTGTCCTTGATTATCTTTTTTTTTGTCCTTGATCTTTTTGGCCTTCCTGTGACATCGGGTACTGTAGGTGTCCTGGAGGGCAGGTAGTTTGTAGACCCCACCACCCTCTGGAGAGCCTTGCAGTTGTGGGCGGTGCAGTTACCGTATCAGGCGGTGATGCAGTCCGACAGGATGCTCTCAATTGTGCATCTGTAAAAGTTTGTCAGGGTTTTTGGTGACAAGCCACATTTCTTCAGCCTACTTCAGCCTACTGTTGCACCTTCTTCACCACACTGTCTGTGTGGGTGGACCATTTCAGTTTGTCCGTGTTGTGTACGCCAAGGAACCTAAAACTTTCCACCTTCTCCACTGCTGTCCAGTCGATGTGGATACGGGGGTGCTACTTTGAAGAATCTCAAATATAAAATAGACCACTGCTGTCCAGTCGATGTGGATACGGGGGTGCTACTTTGAAGAATCTCAAATATAAAATAGATTTTGATTTGTTTAACACTTTTTTGGTTACTACATGATTCCATATGTGTAATTTTATAGTTTTGATATCTTCACTATTATTCTACAATGTTGAAAATAGTAAAAATAAAGAAAAGCCCTTGAATGAGTAGGTGTGTCAAAACTTTTGACTGGTACAGTACACGGGACATACGTAAGTGAGTGAATGGTTCACCACCAGAGAATAATGGTAGGATGAAATGGACCAGAACTTGACACCTGGAAGATAGTGAGGAGAGGCTCCCTCATGGTCTGAGCAGCAGAGAGAAAGGGCAGACTTGCTGGGTCACTCTTGGATAATGTAGCAACGATTAACTTCCCATGTTCAAGCAACGGGATATTATTTTTCCTCTTGTGGTTATCTGTTATGTTGAGTGCCACCACATATCACATTGGCTGAACATGTGTCTCTGGCTTCATTGATAGCTGTAACATATAACATTCTCAGCTAAGAAGGGCCCCAGTTCGTCTGGATAGCAGTGTTTATTTACATTTTCCCATGTATTACAAGGCTGACATTTGAGATGTAATTGCTGGGCCAGATAGTAGGAGGATGATGGTGTATTTATTCTGACTGTGGAATGGACTGCAGGCCATTCCAACCAATTTGTCGATTTAATTACCCTCTTCCGGCATTTTAGGTGTCTGTGAAAATTCCTAAATAAACCATCAAAATCACGCATATGCGATCAGATAAGACAGGAGTTTCACCGTTCAAATTTGCTTTGCAACTACAGCGATGGTCTGAAGTTAATAACACAGGTTTTAGTTGCAGCTGACTAGTAGGTTCACATCAGTAACTGACATCAGAAAGTTGAAGCTGTAATATTTGCTGCAGAGTTCACGTGGAGCTAACACAGCTAACTTTCTCAATTTGTGCACACTCTCGAAGTCAACAATTAGTTTACTTAACTTAGAATTCAAATCAGATTCAAAGTGCAGAAAGTTTTGAGATTCCTCTGTAAAATAGATATAATTAAAGATTATGTTTGTGTTTGTTGAAGGCTTTTGTACTAATTGTCCTATTATAAATTATACAGTCTGATCTCCTAGTCTTCTGAAATGCATTTTAACATTGTTCTTGTTTTATGCCATCTGTTTTGGTTATCAGCAACATTCCAACCATCTTAAACTTACACTTGTTTCTTGGTGACTGTCTTGAGAAGGTGGTGATGGTTGTTACTGTCTTGAGAAGAAGGGGGTGAGTGTGGGGACTGTCTTAAGCAGGGGGTGGGTGTGGTGACTGTCTTGAAAAGGGAGTGAGGGTGGTGGCTGTCTTAAAGGAAGGGGTTGTGGGTGGTGACTGTCTTAAGCAGGGGGTGGGTGTGGTGACTGTCTTGAGAAGGCGGTGAGGGTGGTGGCTGTCTTGAGAAGGGGGTGAGGGTGGTGGCTGTCTTGAAGGAAGGGATTGTGGGTGGTGACTGCCTTGAAGGAAGGGGCTGTGGATGGTGACTGCCTTGAAGGAAGGGGCTGTGGATGGTGACGGCCTTGAAGGAAGGGGCTGTGGATGGTGACGGCCTTGAAGGAAGGGGCTGTGGATGGTGACGGCCTTGAAGGAAGGGGCTGTGGATGGTGACTGCCTTGAAGGAAGGGGATGTGGATGGTGACGGCCTTGAAGGAAGGGGCTGTGGATGGTGACGGCCTTGAAGGAAGGGGATGTGGATGGTGACGGCCTTGAAGGAAGGGGCTGTGGATGGTGACTGCCTTGAAGGAAGGGGATGTGGATGGTGACGGCCTTGAAGGAAGGGGATGTGGATGGTGACGGCCTTGAAGGAAGGGGCTGTGGATGGTGACTGCCTTGAAGGAAGGGGATGTGGATGGTGACGGCCTTGAAGGAAGGGGATGTGGATGGTGACGGCCTTGAAGGAAGGGGCTGTGGGTGGTGACTGCCTTGAAGGAAGGGAGTGAGGGTGTTAAGAGCACTGTCTTTTTCTAAAGACATTACCCACTTGACTTCCTGTGGGTAAGTTATTGCTGACATATACATGTCTCAGCTGGCACTCAGCTCATCATATGACTTAAACATGTCCCATGAGGGCCTACTAGGCCAAACTGGACAGATCCTAATGGGAAGGATTGCTGAGGTTACTAGGCACTAATCACTCAGCCTCCAGATGGTCTTAGTGAGTCAATGGATAAGTTCCAAATGGCACCCTTTTCCCTATTAACTGCACTACTTTTGACTAGGGCCCATAGGGCTCTGGTCAAAAGAAGTGCACTATGTAGAGAATAAGGTGCCATTTGGGATGCAACGAATGACCAAGAGTGACATCACTACCCCCCAGGAACCAATTACTCCAGCAGAAATCTCATCTGATCCCCCTAAATGGAGGAGCCTGTTGACTGGAAGAAGTATGAAAAGGGATGGAGTATCCACATGGCTTTGAAGCAATATGCGAGAGAGAGAGAGAGAGAGAGAGAGAGAGAGAGAGAGAGAGAGAGAGAGAGAGAGATTTCATTCTCACCAAACACTCCCAGTAATGACTACTGGGGACACAAATCCACATACTGTGTTTGAAGGTACTTCAAAACTAGTGTACCAATACAAGCTTAAATTGTCACAGAGAACCACCATAACTATTATTTTGTAGGTCCTCTGTGCAGCTCCCTGACTAGATCCACCCATATTCATTTTCTGGGTGCCAAGTTCAAGTGGCTGATGACTTGAATATGTATAAGAATCAACATGGTTTTGGAGATATTCGCTATTCTGCACAGAGAAACTACTCAGTGGGCAAAGCTGGTTGCAATGAAGTCATTATAGTTTTTAGCTGTAAAGACGTCGTTGCAAACAGTTTTGCCCACTGGAGCAGCTATACTTCTTACAGAGAACTACTATAGATTTTATTTTCTGCAGTTGGTTGGCATTTTTCCCTTTGCTGAGTGCCCAATTCAGGTGTGGAGTGGGATAAAAAAAACACAAACTGAAATAAAATAATTTATTTTCAGACGTTTATTTAACTAGGCAAGTCAGTTAAGAACAAATTCTTATTTACAATGACGGCCTGCCTCGTCCAAACCCTAACGAAGCTGGGCCAATTGTGCACCACCCTATGGGACTCCCAATCACTGCCAGTTGTGATACAGCCTGGAATCAAACAAGGGTCTGAAGTGATGCCACTAGCACTGAGATGCAGTGCCTTAGACCACTGCGCCACCCGGGACCCCCAAGAAAGAGGAAAGAGGGAGAATTTAGGAACTGATAATGCCTTACAGAACTTAGGAACTGATAATGCCTTACAGAATGTCATTTTCAATAAGGCTATCTTTCTCTCCCTGACCATCAGGGTGAAAAGGTTTGGTTAAGATGATAGCCCAGGGCTATATCTCTGACCAATGACTGACCATCAGGGTGAAACAAGTTTGTTTTAAGATGATAGCCCAGGGCTATATCCCTGACCAATGACTGAGCATCAGGGGAAAGCAGCATTGGTTGACCCTCAGGGTATGTGGCTGCATCTGGAATTTCACCCTACTCCCTACATAGTGCATTACTTTTGTCCAGAACCTTATGGGCCCTGATAAAAAGTACTGCACTGTATAGGTGATAGGGTGACATTTCAGACACAGTTACATACCCTGAGGGTCAACCAATATATATGGCCATCTGTGTTCGTACATATAATTACTTTTTAGTAAGGCATGACACAAAGCATAAAAATGGAGCATGCGTCATTAAGACCCCATGTGATCATTCATGGATTATAGGTCAACATATTTCTCTATGAACAACTTTGCTAAGGTACACTGGCTGGGCAAATTTCTCTGGGCCTAAGAATTAATCACAGGAATTGGCCTACGTTTGTTGCTTGGTTGTACGTGAGGTTGTGTGCGTGCTTCCTTTTCACATTTCACAATTCTCCAAATGAGGGAAATTGTCACAAAATTTTACTTTTAAATCAAACATGACAAACATTAAACAATTATATAATACAAATGTATGATAGTTGCAGCGTGTGGAAATAGAGCTTATGGTAATGTTGATGCAATTATTTCTGAACTGTAACCAAATCATCTCTCTGTATGTGTTTTGCTACAATCCACCCACCCATTACTGTCTTTGGGTGCCTAGCTGCCTGCCTTCCATTCCATCATCTGTGTGTGTGTGTGTTTTAATTTCAACCCACCCACTACTTTCTGCTTGCCTGCCATTCCATGGAGCTTCAGTATTGCATTAGGAACTCCATGAACAGATGGTCTCAAAACCTACCAGGATAGAAATAACGTTTTTACGCTACAGCGCAATTCCCTTTTTAATCTCTCAATTCATTTAATGTATCCCTTTTAATCAGTGAAGTATTTAGTCATTTTTTTGGTGTGTAATGTTTGGAACTAAAACAATAGGCCCACACACAAAACTAGAATATGATTTGCTGGCTGAAATGTGTAATACCCATTTTCTTTTCTATGAACCAAAATTGAGATTAATTTAGCCAGAATGTTGACAAACATTATATAAAAAAGGTTTATTTTTATTTCTGATTGAAGAACAGGGTATAAATACATAGCATGTATTTCTAGTGAGGCAACACAATGGAAATACCCTGACTTCTAGAATGAATTAATAGAACACTCCATTATGCAACCACAACAACAACACCCATATAAGGAAAACTTTCAGGTCAAACGACAGAACAACAGTGTTACATGAGGCCATGTTGGAGACAAAAATAAATGATGACATGCTGTAGCTTGGTTGTGATGAGCTTTAGCACATTGAAGAGAGTTACTGTGTTGATGTTTTCTCTGACAGGAGACTACAGATAAAAGGTGTTGGAGATGAACTACCCTCTGATGTTGGCATGGCAACAACAGATCCTGCAGGTAGCTATATAAGAGTTCTACAGCTAGGCCCCTGGCATTGAGGGCATGCACACACACGCGCACTCTCTCCCTCACACGCACGCACACACACACACACACACACACACACACACACACACACACACACACACACACACACACACACACACACACACACACACACACACACACACACACACACACACACACACACACCCTGTCTGAGGGAGGAACATTCCCTCGCTCACAGGATCCCAACCTCACAGTTATCATTTTGTCTTTCTCCTCATCTCGCTGTCTCTACCCCTGCCTTTCCCATCTTTCTTTTTCTCTCTGTCTTACTCTTTCTCTTACTCTCCCTCTCTCACTTTCTCTCCCTCTCTTCCCTCTTCTCTCCTCACTCTCCCTATTCGCTACCAACGTCATCCCAAGCTCCCTCTCACTACAAACTTCGGCCCATCAAGCACTCAATATACAGTGCATTCGGAAAGTATTCAGACCCCTTGACTTTTTCCAAATGTTGTTACATTCCAGACATATTCTAAAATTCATGAAATAAAAATTTTTCCTCATCAATCTAAAAACGTGTTTTCACTTTGTCATTATGGGGTATTGTGTGTAGATTGATGAGGGAAACAATACATGTAATCCATTTTAGAATAAGGCTAAATAAGGCTAACAAAATGTGGAAAAAGTCAAGGGGTCTGAATACCTTCAGAATACACTACACATCCTCCTTTACTGCTAAAGCTGGCATCCTTAATGGAGAAATTAGCTTTTTTACTACAAAATCTCTATTGTTGATGTAAAACGCATGTTTTAAAAGGGTCCAGACACTTTTTTTGCTATTTCACTTGTTTTTGAGAAACTTACCCCAAACAGTGATGTACTTCTTCATCGTGATTGTGCAGTATGGGGGCTCTGAAAAATAATGAACAAATTCTCCAAAAACACCCAAAATAAGTCCTTTTAGATATGGAAACACTCTTATTATAGTGATGAAGGTCTTTAGATGTTGTACACATTCCCAAATGATATAAATTGATATAATTTTGTGCCACTCGAGATGTTTCCACGATCCAGCTGTTCCATTATACGTGTAGCCTACTGCTAGAGTGGGCGGAAAATTTACATGGGAAAAAAAATAATAATGGCAATAGGAAAAAAAAATATTCAAGGTCTACAGCAATCATTTAACCTGTTGGGTCTAGGGGGCAGCATTTGCACGTCTGGATAAAAAAAATGTACCCGATTTAATCTGGTTACTAATCCTACCCAGTAACTAGAATATGCATATACTTATTATATATGGATAGAAAACACTCTAAAGTTTCCAAAACTGTTTGAATGGTGTCTGTGAGTATAACAGAACTCATTTGGCAGGCAAAACCCTGAGACATTTTCTGACAGGAAGTGGATACCTGATGTGTTGTATTGACTTTAAACCTATCCCATTGAAAAACACAGGGGTTTAGGAATATTTTGGCACTTCCTATTGCTTCCACTAGATGTCACCAGCCTTTACAAAGTGTTTTGAGTCTTCTGGAGGGAGATCTGACCGAACAAGAGCCATGGAACGGTGATGTCCCATTAGACACCTGGCGCGCTACTTCATGTTGGGTACCCTCGTTCCAATACGTTATAAAAGGCTATGCATTCGTCCACCTTGAATATTATTCATGTTCTGGTTAAAAAAGGCCCTAATGATTTATGCTATACAACGTTTGACATGTTTGAACGAACGGAAATATATTTTTTCCCCTCGTTCATGACGAGAAGTCCGGCTGGCTTACATCATGTGCTAACGAGACGGAGATTTTTGGACATAAATGATGAGCTTTTTTGAACAAAACTACATTCGTTATGGACCTGTGATACCTGGAAGTGACATCTGATGAAGAGAATCAAAGGTAATGGATTATTTACATAGTATTTTCGATTTTAGATCTCCCCAACATGACGTCTAGTCTGTATCGCAACGCGTATTTTTCTGGGCACAGTGCTCAGATTATTGCAAAGTGTGATTTCCCAGTAAGGTTATTTTTAAATCTGGCAAGTTGATTGCGTTCAAAAGATGTAAATCTATAATTCTTTAAATGACAATATAATATTTTACCAATGTTTTCTAATTTTAATTATTTAATTTGTGACGCTGACTTGACTGCCGGTTATTGGAGGGAAACGATTTCCTCAACATCAATGCCATAGTAAAACGCTGTTTTTGTATATAAATATGAACTTGATAGAACTAAAAATGCATGCATTGTCTAACATAATGTCCTAGGAGTGTCATCTGATGGAGATTGTAAAAGGTTAGTGTATCATTTTAGCTGGTTTTATGGTTTTGGTGACCCTGTCTTTGACTTGACAAAACATTACACACAACTCTTGTAAATGTACTGTCCTAACATACTCTAAATTTATGCTTTCGCCGTAAAACCTTTTTGAAATCGTAAAACGTGGTTAGATTAAGGAGATGTTTATCTTTCAAATGGTGTAACATAGTTGTATTTTTGAAAAATGTGAATTTTGACATTTATTTGGATTCAAATTTGCCGCTCTTGAAATGCACCTGCTGTTGATGGAGTGCACCACAGGTGGCACGCTAGCGTCCCACCTAGCCCCAAGAGGACCACAACAAATATTAAATACTTACGATGCTTAATAACTGACAACAAACAACAAATAGGAAAACCAAAATTCTAAAGCTTGGGCCTAATATACTGTATAAGAAGTTATACAAAAAGTTTTGTAGTGATTCCTATATCGATGATGTAAAGAATATTTGCTGGTCTGTGGTGTGTAATGAGGAGCAAATGACAAACTCAGCTCCATCATTAATTTAATCAGATGGCTTATTCATCACCAAACCCACTAATATTGCCAACTACTTGAATTATTTTTTAATCGGTAAGATTAGCAAATTTATGCATGACATGCTAGACACTGACACTACACATCCAAGTATAACTGACAAAATTATGAAAGACAAGCACTGTCATTTTTTATTCTGTGAAGTTAGTGTTAAGAGGTGAAAAATATATTTTTGTCTATCAACAATGACAAGTCACCTGGGTCTGACAACTTGGGATGGAAAATTACTGAGGATAATAGAGGACGATATTGCCACTCCTATTTGCCATATCTTCAAGCTAAGCCTACAAGAAAGTGTATGCCTCAGGCCAGAAGGGAAGCAAAATTCATTCCGCTACCCAAGAATTGCTAGCTAGTAAGGTGGCAATGGCTCCCGCTTCACCTAGAATAGCTAACGAATATTTCCAGCTCTGTAGAAGCAGTGTTTGTTACGCTCTTCTCCGGATCAATACTGACAATCCGGAGTTCCAATATGGCAATTGTTCGCTTGCGGAGAATTACAGGAATGAGGTGACCATCCTTAGCAAGCAAATTTCATGTAAGTAACCAAATGTACAGTTGAAGGCGGAAGTTTACATACACCTTAGCCAAATACATTTCATCTCAGTGCTTCACACTTTCTGAAATTTAATCAGAGTAAATATTCCCTGTCTTAAGTCAGTTAGGATCACCACTTTATTTTAAGAATGTGAAATGTCAGAATAATAGTAGAGAGAATTAATTACTTCAGCTTTTATTTCTTTCATCACATTCCCAGTGGGTCAGAAGTTTACATACACTCAATTAGTATTTGGTAGCATTGCCTTTAAATTGTTGAACTTGGGTCAAACGTTTCGGGTAGCCTTCCACAAGCTTCCCACATTAAGTTGGGTGAATTTTGGCCCATTCCTCCTGATAGAGCTGGTGTAACTGAGTCAAGTTTGAGGCCTCCTTGCTCGCACACACTTTTTCAGTTTTGCCCACAACTTTTCTAAGGGATTGAGGTCAGGGCTTTGTGATGGCCTCTCCAATACCTTGACTTTGTTGTCCTTAAACCATTTTGCCACAACTTTGGAAGTATGCTTGGGGTCATTGTCCATTTGGAAGACCCTTTTGTGACCAAGCTTTAACTTCCTGACTGATGTCTTGAGATGTTGATTCAATATATCCATATATTTTCCATCCTCATGATGACATGTATATTGTGAAGTGCATCAGTCCCTCCTGCAGCAAAGGACCCCCACAACATGATGCTGGGATTGATTTGCACTTTTCGCACCAAAGTACGTTCATCTCTAGGAGACAGAACGTGTCACCTTCCTTTGCGGTATGATGGCTGCGTGGTCCCATGGTGTTTATACTTGCGTACTACCATGCTCATCTGTTTGTACAGATGAGCATGGTACCTTCAGGCGTTTGGAAATTGCTCCAAATGATGAACCAGACTTGTGGAGGTCTGCAATTTTTTCCCTGAGGTCTTGGCTGATTTATTTTGATTTTCCCATGATGTCAAGCAAAGAGGCACTGAGTTTGAAGGTAGGTCTTGAAATACACCCACAGGTACACCTCCAATTGACTCAAATGTTGTCAATTAGCCTATCAGAAGCTTCTAAAGCCATGACATCATTTTCTGGAATTTTCCAAGCTGTTTAAAGGCACAGTCAACTTAGTGTATGTAAACTTCTGACCCACTGGAAACGCGACAAAGTCAATTATAAGTGAAATAATCTGTCTGTAAACAATTTTTTGAAAAATTACTTGTTTCATGCACAAAGTAGATGTCCTAACCAACTTGCCAAAACTACAGTTTGTTAACAAGAAATTTGTGGAGTGTTTGAAAGACGAGTTTTAATGACTCCATCCTAAGTGTATGTAAACTTCCGACTTTAACTGTTTGTCCCTGTAACTGCCCTGAATGCCTTTGCTGATCCTCCAGCTATTGTATACAGTAATCATGTGACTAGGAATCAGAGTTATACTGTTAGCACTGAGGCAGAGTGACCTAGTAGGAAGTCCACTGTGTGCAGCTCACCATGCACTAACATAAATAAAATGACAATGTCTACTTCTGCTAAGCTTCCCAGTAAAGCAATGTAAACTTTCAAGCGTCCCTGAAAAGTGCTAAAAGTGGCCCACGACAACATATGTATCTTAAGAAACAAGGTTCATGAAATTAATTATTTGCTAGTTACAGATGACATTCATATTCTGACTATCTCTGAAACTCACTTAGATAATACCTTTGATGATAAAATGGTACCAATACATGGTTATAACATCTACAAAAAGACAGAAATGCCAAAGTTGCAGGTGTTGCCATTTATATTCAGATCCACATTCTTGTAAAGAAAGGATCTCATACTTTTGAAGTAATATGGCTACAGGTTAATTTGCCTCACCTAAAGCCCATTCTGGTGGGAAACTACAATGGACCACCAAGTTCTAACAGTCAGTATCTGGATAATATGTGTGAAATGTTTGATAAAATATGTGATATCAACAGGATCATTTAAATATTGACTGGCTCTCATCAAGCTGCCCACTCAAAAAAGGCTTCAAACTGTAACTAGTGCCTGCAACCTGGTTCAGGTTATAAGTCAACCTACCAGGGTAGTTACAAACAGCACAGGAATGAAATCAGCAACATGTATTGATCACATCTTTACTAATGCTGCAGAAATGTCCTTTAAAGCAGTATCCAAATCCATCTGATGTAGTGATCACAATATCGTAGCCATATCTAGGAAAACCAAAGTTCCAAAGGCTGGGCCTAATATAGTGTATAAGAGGTCATAGAATACGTTTTGTAGTGATTCCTATGTTGTTGATGTAACAAATATTTGTTGGTCTGTGGTGTGTAATGAGCAACCAGTCATTGCACTTGACAAATAAAATTGCTTATTCCAGTTACTAATAAGCATGCATCCATTAAGAAAAGGACTGTAAAAACATTGAACTCCCCATGGATTCATGAGGAATTGGACAATTGTATGGTTGAGAGGGATGAGGCAAAAGGAATGGCAAATAAGTCTGGCTGTACAACGATTGGCTAACGCACTGCAAATGGAGAAATTATGTGACTAAACTGAATAAAATAAAGAAGAATAAACTATTCTATGAAACAAAGATACATTACATAAATAATGATCGTAAAAAGCTTTGGAGCACCTTAAATGAAATATTGGGCAAAGACAAACTCAGCTGCACCATTCATTGAATCAGATGGCTCATTCATCTCAAAACCCACTGATATTGGCAATTACTTTCATTTTATTTTTATTGGCAAGCTTAGCAAATTAGGCATGACATGCGAGCAACAAACACTGACAATACACGTCCAAGTATAACTGATCAATTTATGAAAAACAAGCATCGTCATTTTGAATTCCATAAAGTGAGTGTGAAAGAGGTGAAAACATTATTGTTGTCTTCCAACAACGACAAGCCACCGAGTTCTGACAACTTGGATGGAAAATTACTGACAATAATAGCAGACAATATTCCCACTTCTTTTTGCCATATCTTCAATCCAGGTCTGCTAGAAAGTGTGTGCCTTCAGGCCTGGATGGAAGCAAAAGTAATTCCGCTATGCAATAATAGTAAAGTCCCCTTTACTGGCTCAAATAGCCGACAAATAAGCCTGTTTTCAACCCTTAGTAAACTTTTTGAAAAACTATTTTGGACCAGATACAATGCCATTTTACCGTAAACAAATTAACAACAGACTTTCAGGACGCTTATAGGGAGGGACTTTCAAAAATCACAGCACTTACACAAATAACTGATAATTGGCTGAGAGAAAATTATGATACAAATATTGTGGGAGCTGTTTTGTTAGACTTCAGGTAGAATCACAAATTCCCCAGGGCAGCTGTCTAGGACCCTTTCTTTTTTCAATCTTTACTAATGACATGCCAATGGTCTTGAGTAAAGCCAGTGTATCTATGTTTGTGGATGTCTCAACACTATACACGTCAGCTATTACAGTGAGTGAAATCATTGCAACACTAAACAAAGTCTTTACTAACTGATGCAAGCAGTAGAATCATATTTTAAAAACAGATGGAACAGCGGGGACTGTGAAGAAGCACAAACACATGTACAGACACACGAGTACACATACAATGCTTTATGAATGTATTCAGACCCCTTTACTTTTTCCACATTTTGTTACGTTACAGCCTTATTTTAAAATGTATTAAATCATTTTTTCCAAGACCCTTTACTCAGTACTTTGTTGAAGCACCTTTGGCAGCAATTGCAGCCTCGAGTCTTATTGGGTATGATGCTACAAGCTTGGGACAGCAGTATTTGAAGAGTTTCCCCCAGCACTTTGGAGCAGGATTTCACCAAGGATCTCGCTGTACTTTGCTCCGTTCTTTCCTTCAATCCTGACTAGTCTCCCAGTCCCTGTTGTTGAAAAACACCCCCACAGCATGATGCTGCCACCACCATTCTTCACCATAGGTATGGTGTCAGGTTGCCTCCAGATGTGATGCTTGGCATTCAGGCCAAAGAGTTCAATCTTGGTTTCATCAGGACAGAGAATCTTTTTTCTCATGGTCTGAGAGTCCTTTAGGTACCTTTTGGCAAATTCCAAGTGGGCAGTCATGTGCCTTTTACTCAGTAGTGGCTTCCGTCTCTGCCATAAAGGCCTGATTGGTGGATTGCTGTAGAGATGGTTGTCCCTCTGGAAGGTTCTTCCATCTCCACAGTGGAACTCTAAAGTGCTGTCAGATTGACCATTGGGTTCTTGATCACCTCCCTGACCAAGGCCCTTCTTCCTCGATTGCTCAGTTTGGCCGGGTGGCCAGCTCTAGGAAGTGTCTTGGTGGTTCCTGTCACAAGGTGTGGCTCAAGGAAGCAGGAGAGGTAGAGTCAAGCGCAGGAGACAGATGATTCCGTGAATACTTCTTTAATATATACACACGGAAAAAATACAAGCACGGTCGGGCAGGGCGCATAAATAAAACGCACCACCCTCTCCAAACATAACGCTGGGACGCAGCCCAATATAAACTCCGCGTAAAACACTGGCAGAGGAAAAACACAGACCCTCACTTCCAAACATGAGCCCTGACAAAAACAATCCCGCACAAAACACAAACCTACCTAGCTAGCCTAAATACCCCCCACACTAACAACTAATACAAAACAGGTGCGTGCCTATCCTAGACCTAACTAACAGAACGTGAAACAGAGGATCGGTGGCAGCTAGTAGGCTGGCGACGACGACCGCCGAGCGCCGCCCGGGCAAGGAGGGGCGCCACCTTCCGTAGGTGTTGTGACAGTTCCAAACTTCTTCCATTTAAGAATGATGGAGGCAGCTGTGTTCTTGGGGACCTTCAATGATGCAGAAATGTTTTGGTACCCTTCTATAGATCTGTGCTTCGACACAATCCTGTCTTGGAGCTCTATGGACCATTTCTTCAACCTCATGGCTTGGTTTTTGGTCTGACATGTACTGTCAACTGTGGGACCTTATATAGACAGGTGTGTGCCTTTCCAAATCATGGCCAATCAATTGAATCTTCCACAGGTGGACTCTAATCAAGTTATAGAAACATCTCAAAGATGATCAATCGAAACAGGATGCACCTGAGCTCAATTTCAAGTCTCATAGCAAACGGCATCATACTTATATAAATAAGGTATTTCAGTATTTTTATTTTTATAAATTTGCTAAAATTTCAAAAAACCTGTATTGGCTTTGTCATTATGGACATTGTGTGTAGATTGATGAGGAAAGGCTGTAACGTAACAAAATATGAAAAAAGTCAAGGGGTCTGAATACTTTCCGAATGCACTCTACACATGATAACACATGCACTCTACACACGTGTGTATTGTAGATATGTGGTAGTAGAGTAGTGGCCTGAGGCCACACACTTAATGTGTTGTGAAAAGTGTTAGGACATGTAATGTCATGTAATATTTTTTATTGTACATAATTGCATTAATGTTGCTGGACCTCAGGAAGAGTAGCTGCTTCTAATGGGGATCCTTAATAAATACAAATATATATATATATAAAAATAACTTTACCGCATTACTTAACAACTTGGAAGCAGATTTAATTAAATGGAACAATCTCCCCGTAAATCTTTCAGGTAGAATAAACCTTTTCAGAATGGCATGTCTCCCAAAGTTTTTAAATTTATTTTCAGTAATACCAATTACCCTACCGCAGACATTCTTTGAAAAAGTATACTTGGCCATAACAGACTTAATATGGGCAAATACAACTCAGAATAAATAGGAACGTTTTATCTGTCCATAAATCTGAGGGTGGTTTTAACATGCTGACCACACTGTTCGCGTCACGTGCGTGACTTTTGCTAAATAAATGTACACATACATGTTATTCAATCATTACACCCACACTGCTTGCGCACGTCAACGAGCATCTGCATAGGCAGGCGCTAAAATAGAACTTGGTTCTATTTGTGATCCTTGACGCACTGCAAGTCCCGCCTCTCCCATCTCGTCAATGGTTTTTAGGAGCAAATACCAGCGTGTGTGATTGAAAGATGAACTGAGGTCCATACTCCAGTCCAGTTGGTAGTGGTAATTCACCTTAAAGTTGGTTGCCAACCTCCACATAAAGTCCAAAGAAGAAGAAGAAGCCTGAAGGAGGAGAGATTACTAGAAACAAAGTTGGTTTACACTAGAGAACCTTGTGCATTTCAGGTAAAATAACAACTCAAAGTTTTTATCCCAGGACAAATGAGCTAGCAACAGTAAGCTAGCTAGCTAAATTGCCATAAATAATGCTTTTTTTGACCTATCCCCAAGTTAATGTAGTTGGTTCAGAGTTTGTTTTGATATTTGTCATGCCTGCTCCCACTCTTCCCCCCTGGCGCTCGAGGGCGCCAGGCTCCCCAGCATTGCACACTCCTGCCATCATCATTACGCACCCCCGTCACACGCATCAGCGATGATTGTACTCACCTGGACTCAATCACCTCTGTCATTACCTTCCCTATTACCTTCCCTATATCTGTCTGGTTCCCCGCTCTGTTCCCTGCTTCTGCATTCATGTTCATTTGTCCTTGTATACCTGTGTGCTGACGCTGTTTCTGTCCTGTTATCTGTCTGTTCCTATTAAATGTTTGACTCCCCATAAATAAATCTCATCCCTGGCTTCGGTCCTTACAATATTTCAACCTGCGTGTGCTGATCGCGTCTGGTGTGGGTGGACAAAATCTACATGCGTGTGATGGCCCACGCGGACACACACATGCGAGCGACCGGTCTGGTCAGCATGTAACAGTCGTCTCGCTCCGAACTTCGCATGTGCAGGCCGTCAAATCAAAGGTACTCCTTCAATATAAAGTTGTTTTGACAAAAATGTTAACGTATCAGTTTGTCACTTTCATGAAGTTGGAGTAATAACATGTTCAACTACTTAAGACATTCGCTTGAATCTAGGCTGTGCCTTTAGATTTCGAGAAAATTAACAACTAAGTAAGAATTGACTTCTTAAACCCCAAGTCCCTGCCTGCTCTGCTTGGTCTGTTTCGCAAGCGTTCCCAGAAGTCTTGCGATGTTGCGCCTCTGGGTTTAGAAACTTTTACATAGTAGCCTATTGTAGGCCCAGATTCACACACCGAGGCAAAAAAAGGTTGATCAAATAGGAATTAAGGCGGGATCTGTATTGCATAGCAATGGGGAGTGGGCATTCATTTCCTGATGCTGGTTTGTTATTGACAGTAGGCTGTTCGAGATTGCGCAGATTGAAAATGTGCCATCTTCAATGCACACGATGTGCTGTTCCAAGTTGTCAAATGAGGGTTTGTAAGGTCATGAAAAGTCATGGAAATGTATTTAACCATTTTTGTTAATGTAATTCATGAAGGCACACTTTAAATATGACCAATCACTTACAAATCTACATATCAGCAATTATAGGAATGACCTTTCAGTGCATGTATGTGTGTGCTGGGTGTGTGCCATTGCGTGTGGGCCTTTGCCCAAGGATAGAAAGCAGGACATTTCAGCAGCAGGTATAAAATAATGACAGACAACAGACTAACTAGATGGCTGTCACGTCCTGACCAGTATAAGGGTTATTTGTTATTGTAGTTTGGTCAGGACGTGGTAGAGGGTATTTGTTTTATGTGGTTCGGGGTGGTGGTTTATTTAGTAGGGCGTTTGATTTATTATTTCCGGGTTTTGGTTTATGTTCTATGTTTTGTACTTCTATGTTCTTTCGGGGTTGGTGTATTTCCATGTGTAGGTTAATGGGGGGTTGGACTCTCAATTGGAGGCAGGTGCTTTCTCGTTGCCTCTGATTGAGAGTCCTATATATGGGTAATTGTTTGGGTTAGTGTTTGTGGGAGATTGTTTCTTGTTTTGCCGAGTGTGCCTGACAAGACTGTTTTGTTGTTTGTGCGGTCTTCGTTTGTTATTTTGGTATTATCTTTATTTAAAAATAAATACAAGATGAGCATCCACATTCCTGCTGCGTTTTGGTCCTCCATTCCCAACGACAACCGTTACAATGGTCAATTTAAAACATAATGTGTAGCAGTTATCTCGCTAGTTACAGTGGGGGAAAAAGTATTTAGTCAGCCACCAATTGTGCAAGTTCTCCCACTTAAAAAGATGAGAGAGGCCTGTAATTTTCATCAATGTACACTTCAACTATGACAGACAAAATGAGAGAGAAAAAAATCCAGAAAATCACATTGTAGGATTTTTAATGAATTTATTTGCGAATTATGGTGGAAAATAAGTATTTGGTCAATAACAAAAGTCTATCTCAATACTTTGTTATGTACCCTTTGTTGGCAATGACACAGGTCAAACGTTTTCTGTAAGTCTTCACAAGGTTTTCACACACTGTTGCTGGTATTTTGGCCCATTCCGCCATGCAGGTCTTCTCTAGAGCAGTGATGTTTTGGGGCTGTCGCTGGGCAACACTGACTTTCAACTCCCTCCAAAGATTTTCTATGGGGTTGAGATCTGGAGACTGGCTAGGCTACTCCAGGACCTTGAAATGCTTCTTACGAAGCCACTCCTTTGTTGCCCGGGCGGTGTGTTTGGGATCATTGTCATGCTGAAAGACCCAGCCACGTTTCATCTTCAATGCCCTTGCTGATGGAAGGAGGTTTTCACTCAAAATCACACGATACATGGCCCCATTCATTCTTTCCTTTACACGGATCAGTCGTCCTGGTCCCTTTGCAGAAAAACAGCCACAAAGCATGATGTTTCCACCCCCATGCTTCACAGTAGGTATGGTGTTCTTTGGATGCAACTCAGCATTCTTTGTCCTACAAACACGACGAGTTGAGTTTTTAACAAAAAGTTATATTTTGGTTTCATCTGACCATATGACATTCTCCCAATCCTCTTCTGGATCATCAAAATGCTCTCTAGCAAACTTCAGACGGGCCTGGACATGTACTGGCTTAAGCAGGGGGACACGTCTGGCACTGCAGGATTTGAGTCCCTGGCGGCGTAGTGTGTTACTGATGGTAGGCTTTGTTACTTTGGTCCCAGCTCTCTGCAGGTCATTCACTAGGTCCCCCCGTGTGGTTCTGGGATTTTTGCTCACCGTTCTTGTGATAATTTTGACCCCACGGGGTGAGATCTTGCGTGGAGCCCCAGATCGAGGGAGATTATCAGTGGTCTTGTATGTCTTCCATTTCCTAATAATTGCTCCCACAGTTGATTTCTTCAAACCAAGCTGCTTACCTATTGCAGATTCAGTCTTCCCAGCCTGGTGCAGGTCTACAATTTTGTTTCTGGTGTCCTTTGACAGCTCTTTGGTCTTGGCCATAGTGTAGTTTGGAGTGTGACTGTTTGAGGTTGTGGACAGGTGTCTTTTATACTGATAACAAGTTCAAACAGGTGCCATTAATACAGGTAACGAGTGGAGGACAGAGGAGCCTCTTAAAGAAGAAGTTACAGGTCTGTGAGAGCCAGAAATCTTGCTTGTTTGTAGGTGACCAAATACTTATTTTCCACCATAATTTGTAAATAAATTCATAAAAGATCCTACAATGTGATTTTCTGGATTTTTTTTCTCATTTTGTCTGTCATAGCTGACCTGTACCTATGATGAAAATTACAGGCCTCTCTCATCTTTTTAAGTGGGAGAACTTGCACAATTGGTGGCTGACTAAATACTTTTTTCCCCCACTGTAACTATAGGTAACCATGCATTCGTGTGGTTGTCACCTTTCCACTGACACTGTAGACCCTAAATAAATCTTCACCGTTGGAAAACTGGAATTCCCCTCTATTAAAGAGTAACCATGTACTGTAATTGCGACAAAGCAAAAAATATTCTAATAGCCTAAATGACAAATAACTTGCTGTGTGTAGATCTCTAAACACGTCTAGTTAGATACCTTTCTTTAAAGTAGCCTACCTTATCCATTTGATCCCTGATGCATTGAATGAGGGAATCATTTTATAAAGTTCAAAAGTATTTGGTTGTAATGTTGCAATATTTTATATCAAGGGTGTCAACCATCTTCCAGGATAGCTACTGCTTGCAGGCTTTTGTTCAAACCCTGGTCTAACCACATTGTAGCCTAAACATCAGCTGCTCATCAGGACTGGATCAAAAGCCTGCACACCCAGGAGTTCTCCAGATGGAGGATTGACCACATGTTGACAACATGTGACTAACAGTACAGTTCTACTTTGTGGGGGGTTAAGTGCCTTGATCAAGGGCACAATGGCAAGGAAATGTGTATAAACCCTTAACAGTGAATAATCCGAGGTCTCTATAACATAATCTAATTTGTGAATTTTGGTGAACATAGTCTAATGGCCCGGCTTGGAAAAGGACAGCTCCTGCACTTCTTTCAAGTCAAGCACTGCTTATGACATGTAGTTCAATACACTAAAGAGGAACAATGGGTACATATTGAAGATGCACATGCTCATCCCCATAATCTTTTACTCAGCTTGGTCTCATAGATTAGAAATAACATAGTAAATGTAAATCCAGGACACTCAAATTAGTGTGATATGTTACTTTTGTATAGTTACATAAGACAGATGAATTGTTTTCAAATAAAACAAACATTTTATTTGTCATATGTGCCGAATACAACCTTACCGTGAAATGGTTAATTATAAGCCCTTAGCCAATAATTCAGTTCAAGAAATAAAGTTAAGAAAATACTTACTAAATAAACTAAAGTAAAAAAAAAAAGAATTAACACAAGAAAATTACATAACAATAAGGAGGCTACAGTGGGGGGAAAAAGTATTTGATCCCCTGCTGATTTTGTACATTTGCCCACTGATAAAGAAAGGATCAGTCTATAATTTTAGTGGTAGGTTTATTTGAACAGTGAGAGACAGAATAACAACAAAAATATCCAAAAAAAGCATGTCAAAAATGTTATAAATTGATTTGCATTTTAATGAGGGAAATAAGTATTTGACCCCCTCTCAATCAGAAAGATTTCTGGCTCCCAGGTGTCTTTTATACAGGTAACGAGCTGAGATTAGGAGCACACTCTTAAAGGGAGTGCTCCTAACCGCAGCTTGTTACCTGTAAAAAAGACACCTGTCCACAGAAGCAATCAATCAATCAGATTCCAAACTCTCCACCATGGCCAAGACCAAAGAGCTCTCCAAGGATGTCAGGGACAAGATTGCAGACCTACAAAAGGCTGGAATGGGCTACAAGACCATCGCCAAGCAGCTTGGTGAGAAGGTGACAACAGTTGGTGCGATTATTCGCAAATGGAAGAAACACAAAATAACTGTCAATATCCCTCGGCCTGGGGCTCCATGCAAGATCTCACCTCATGGGGTTGCAATGATCATGAGAACGGTGAGGAATCAGCCCAGAACTACACGGGAGGATCTTGTCAATGATCTCAAAGCAGCTGGGACCATATTCACCAAGAAAACAATTGGTAACACACTACGCCGTGAAGGACTGAAATCCTGCAGCGCCCGCAATGTCACCCTGCTCAAGAATTCATATACATGCCCGTCTGAAGTTTGCCAATGAACATCTGAATGATTCAGAGGACAACTGGTGAAAGTGTTGTGGTCAGATGAGACCAAAATGGAGCTCTTTGGCATCAACTCAACTCGCCGTGTTTGGAGGAGGAGGAATGCTGCCTATGACCCCAAGAACACCATCTCCACCGTCAAACATGGAGGTGGAAACATTATGCTTTGGGTGTGTTTTTCTGCTAAGGGGACAGGACAACTTCACCGCATCAAAGGGACGATGGACAGGGCCATGTACCATCAAATCTTGGGTGAGAACATCCTTCCCTCATCCAGGGCATTGAAAATGGGTCGTGGATGGGTATTCCAGCATGACAATGGCCCAAAACACACGGCCAAGGCAACAAAGGAGTGGCTCAAGAAGAAGCACATTAAGGTCCTGGAGTGGCCTAGCCAGTCTCCAGACCTTAATCCCATAGGAAATCTGTGGAGGGAGCTGAACGTTCGAGTTTCCAAACATCAGCCTCGAAACCTTAATGACTTGGAGAAGATCTGCAAAGAGGAGTGGGACAAAATCCCTCCTGAGATGTGTGCAAACCTGGTGGCCAACTACAAGAAACGTCTGACCTCTGTGATTGCCAACAAGGGTTTTGCCACCAAGTACTAAGTCATGTTTTGCAGAGGGGTCAAATACTTATTTCCCTCATTAAAATGCAAATAATTTTATAACATTTTTGACAAACGTTTTTTTGGATTTTTTTGTTTGTTATTCTGTCTCTCACTGTTCAAATAAACCTACCATTAAAATTATAGACTGATCATTTCTTTGTAAGTGGGCAAACGTACAAAATCAGCAGGGGATCAAATACTTTTTTTCCGGCCACTGTATATACAGAGGGTACGGTACCAAGTCAATGTGCGGGGGTACAGG
The DNA here is from genome assembly GCF_965601325.2 of Salmo salar. NCBI lineage: Eukaryota > Metazoa > Chordata > Actinopteri > Salmoniformes > Salmonidae > Salmo > Salmo salar. The sequence continues at coordinate 26,958,727 of NC_138318.1, read as the reverse complement.
TTAGTCAAGGTAATTTGTACAGTGACTATGCATAGATAATAAACAGCGAGTCGCAGCAGTGTAAAAACAAAGGGGCGTCAATGTAAATAGTCTGGCTGGCCATTTGATTCATTGTTCAGCAGTCTTATGGCTTGGCGGTAGAAGCTTTTAAGGAGCCTTTTGGTCCTAGAATTGGTGCTTTTTACATAAAAAAAAAAGCATTTTAGTCATTTTAGCAGACGCTCTTATCCAGAGCGACTTACAGGTATAAATACACACGGGATAATGGGGAAGATGGGCAACACCTGGAGGGGGGTGGAGACAATCACAAAGATAGGTGAAACAGATCAGGGTGTGACACAATCTCTGAGAAAAAATATAAACTATTGGAACCAAGACTTAAAAATAACTGATATTGGCTCAAGATGGAGGGAGTGTAGAACATAACAAACTAAGTTGCAGTTAACTGAAATGTATGTTCAATCCAGAGTAAAGTAAATCAAATCAAATTCAAATCAAATTTTATTGGTCACATACACATGGTTAGCAGATGTTAATGCGAGTGTAGCGAAATGCTTGTGCTTCTAGTTACGACCATGCAGTAATATCTAACAAGTAATCTAACAATTTCACAACAACTACCTTATACACACAAGTGTAAAGGAATGAATAAGAATATGTACATATAAATATATGGGTGACCGATGGCCGAACGGCATAGGTAAGATGCAGTAGATGGTTTAGATTACAGTATATACATATGAGATGAGTAATGTAGGGTATATAAACATTATATAAAGTGGCATTGTTTAAAGTGACTAGTGATACATTTATTCCAATATTTAATTGTTAAAGTGGCTAGAGATTTGAGTGAGTACGTTGGCAGCAGCCACTCAATGTTAGTGATGGCTGTTTAACAGTCTGATGGCCTTGAGATAGAAGCTGTTTTTCAGTTTCTCGGTCCCAGCTTTGATGCACCTGTACTGACCACGCCTTCTGGATGATAGCGGGGTGAACAAGCAGTGGCTCGGGTGGTTGTTGTCCTTGATGATCTTTTTGGTCTTCCTGTGACATCGGGTGGTGTAGGTGTCCTGGAGGGCAGGTAGTTTGCCCCCAGTGATGTGTTATGCAGACCTCACTGCACTCTGGAGAGCCTTACGGTTGTGGGCGGAGCAGTTGCCGTACCAGGCGGGGATACAGCCCGACAGGATGCTCTCGATTGTGCATCTGTAAAAGTTTGTGAGTGTTTTTGGTGACAAGCCAAATTTCTTCAGCCTCCTGAGGTTGAAAAGGCGCTGTTACGCTTTCTTCACCACGCTGTCTGTGTGGGTGGACCATTTCAGTTTGTCCGTGATGTGTACGCCGAGGATTTTAAAACTTTCCACCTTCTCCACTACTGTCCTGTCGATGTGGATAGGGGGGTGCTCCCTCTGCTGTTTCCTGAAGTCCACGATCATCTCCTTTGTTTTGTTGAGTGTGAGGTTATTTTCCTGACACCACACTCCGAGGGCCCTCACCTTCTCTCTGTAGGCCGTCTCGTCGTTGTTGGTAATCAAGCCTACCACTGTAGTGTCGTCGGCAAACTTGATAATTGAGTTGGAGGCGTGCATGGCCACACAGTCATGGGTGAACAGGAAGTACAGGAGAGGGTTGAGAACGCACCCTTGTGGGGCTCCAGTGTTGAGGATCAGAGGGGTGGAGATGTTGTTTTCTACCCTCACCACCTGGGGGCGTCCGTCAGAAAGTCCAGGACCCAGTTGCACAGGGCTGGGTCGAGACCCAGGGTCTCGAGCTTAATGACGAGTTTGGAGGGTGCTACGGTGTTAAATGCTGAGCTGTAGTTGATGAACAGCATTCTTACATAGGTATTCCTCTTGTCCAGATGGGTTAGGGCAGTGTGCAGTGAGATTGCGATTGCGTCGTCTGTGGACCTATTGGGGCGGTAAGCAAATTGGAGTGGGTCTAGGGTGTCAGGTAGGGTGGAGGTGATATGATCCTTGACTATTCTCTCAAAGCACTTCATGATGATGGAAGTGAGTGCTACGGGGCGATAGTCGTTTAGCTCAGTTACCTTAGCTTTCTTGGGAACAGGAACAATGGTGGCCCTCTTGGAGCATGTGGGAACAGCAGACTGGGATAGGGATTGATTGAATATGTCCATAAACACACCAACCAGCTGGTCTGCGCATGCTCTGAGGACGCGGCTAGGGATGCCATGTGGGCCGTCAGCCTTGCTAGAGTTAACACGTTTTAATGTTTTACTCACGTTGGCTGCAGTGAAGGAGAGCCCGCAGGTTTTGATAGCGGGCCGTGTTGGTGGCACTGTATTGTCCTCAAAGCGAGCAAAGAAGTTGTTTAGTTTGTCTGGGAGCAAGACATCCGAGTCCGCTGGGGCAGACGGGGCTGGTTTGGGGCTGGTTTTCTTTTGTAGTCCGTGATTGACTGTAGACCCTGCCACATACCTCTCGTGTCTGAGCCGTTGCGACTCTACTTTGTCCCTATACTGACGCTTAGCTTGTTTGATTGCCTTGCGGAGGGAATAGCTACACTGTTTGTATTCAGTCATGTTCCCGGTCGCCTTGCCCTGATTAAAAGCAGTGGTTCGCACTTTCAGTTTTGCGCGAATGCTGCCGTCAATCCACGGTTTCTGGTTGGGGAAGGTTTTAGTAGTCGCCTTGGGTACAACATCACCAATGCACTTGCTAATAAACTCGCTCACCGAGTCAGCGTATTCATCAATGTTGTTGTCCAACGCTATCCGGAACATATCCCAGTCCACGTGATCAAAGCAATCTTGAAGCGTGGAGTCAGATTGGTCGGATCAGCGTTGAACAGACCTGAGCACGGGCGTTTCCTGTTTTAGTTTCTGTCTATATGCTAAGAGCAATTCAATGGAGTCGTGGTCAGATATGCCGAAAGGAGGGCGAGGGAGGGCTTTATATGCGTTGCGTAAGTTAGAGTAACAATGATCCATCATTTTGCCAGCCCGGGTCGCGCATCCGATATGCTGATAAAGTTTAGGGAGCCTTGTTTTCAGATTAGCCTTGTTAAAATCCCCAGCTACAATAAATGCAGCCTCAGGATATGTGGTTTCCAGTTTACATAGAGTCAAATGAAGTTCTTTCTGGGCCGTCGAGGTGTCTGCTTGTGGGGGATATACACGACTGTGATTATAATCGAAGAGAATTCTCTTGGTAGTTAATGTGGGCGGCATTTAATTGTAAGGAATTCTAGGTCAGGTGAACAAAAGGACTTGAGTTCCTGTATGTTGTTATGATCACACCACGACTCGTTAATCATAAGGCATACACCCCGCCCTTCTTCTTACCAGAGAGATGTTTGTTTCTGTCGGCGCGATGCGTGAAGAAACCAGATCAAAATCTTTTAGCTAACCCTAACCCTAATCCTTTTAGCTAACCTTAACCATAACCCTTTAACCTAACTCCTAAACTTAACCCTAACCTTATCGCAACTCATAACCCTAACCCCTAGCTTAGCTAATGTTAGCCAGCTAGCCAATGTTAGCCACCCAGACTATGGCGCTGTTTTCCACAACTGCGGATTCCATCTTTAACCTCTGAGCCTCTTTTTCTCTTGCTCCCCCTTCTTTCCCTCCTCTCCCTCCTTCTCTTCCTCCCTCCCTCTCGCCGTCCCTTCCTCCATGTCTCACCCATAGCTGAGAGGTTCAAGTAAAACACTCAACCCCCCTCCCTCCCTCGCCCCCTCCCTGAGTCTGCTGTGCAGAAGGAAGCCCCTGCAGATATCAGGTGTCAGATTTGATTGTTAGGGAAGAGTAGAGGTCTCTGTCTCACTGTGAGCCTGCAGTGATCGCTGTAGTGCATGTCTGCATCCCAAATGGCACCCTCTTCCCTATTTAGTGCACTACATTTGCCCAGGGCCCAGGTCAAAAGTAGTGCACTATAAAGGTAATAGATTGCAATTTGGGACGCAACCTGCCGGTCCCCTCAAAGCCACCCTAATGTTCAGACACAGTACACAGTATGTTCCCCTCCCTCCTGCCTCTGGGGGAATTCTCTAAAAATACAAACTCCTCTCCTCCTCCACATCACACCATCACCTCTCCTGTCCTCTCCCAGCAGGATTCTACATCTTTTAGATCTCTCTTTCTTTCTTTCTTTCTTTCTTTCTTTCTTTCTTTCTTCTCTCTCACCTCTCTCGCTCTTTCCCTCTCTCTCTTCCTTCCTCCCCTACCTCTATCACTTTTTTTTACATCTACGTTCCAACAGCAGCATACGTTTGAGAGAGACTGAGAGCTCACTGACTGTACATTGGAAGGCATTTTCATGTTTTGTCTCTTATGATGACCGTACCCTGTGAAAGTAACCACTTTCTGCTTTACGTCCATATCATGTCCCCTACTCTTTTGAACGGGCTTGACAGTTATTATCAAATTTGTGAGAACACTGTCATTTAATATGTACATATACAGTTGAAGTCGGATGTTTACATACACTTAGGTTGGAGTCATTAAAACTTGTTTTTCAACCACTCCACACATTTCTTGATAACAAACTATAGTTTTGGCAAGCCAGTTAGGACATCTACTGTGTGCATGACACAAGTAATGTTTCCAACAATTGTTTCCAGACATTATTTCACATATAATTCACTGTATCACAATTCCAGTGGGTCAGAAGTTTACATACACTAAGTTGACTGTGCCTTTAAACAGCTTGGAAAATTCCAGAAAATGATGTCATGGCTTTAGAAGCTTCTGATAGGCTAATTGACATCATTTCAGTCAATTGGGGGTGTACCTGCGGATGTATTTCAAGGCTTACCTTCAAACTCAGTGCCTCTTTGCTTGACATCATGGGAAAATCAAAAGAAGCCAAGACCTCAGAATTAATTTTTTAGACCTCCACAAGTCTGGTTCATTCATGGGAGCAATTTCCAAATGCCTGAAGGTACCACGTTCACCTGTACAAACAATAGTACGCAAGGATAAACACCATGGGAACACGCAGCCGTCGTACCGCTCAGGAAGGAGACGCGTTCTGAATCCTAGAGATGAACGTACTTTGGTGCGAAAAGTGCAAATCAATCCCAGAACATCAGCAAAGGACCTTGTGAAGATGCTGGAGGAAACAGGTACAAAAGTATCTATATCCACAGTAAAGCGAGTCCTATATTGACATAACCTGAAAGGCTGCTCAGCAAGGAAGAAGCCACTGCTCCGAAACCGCCATTAAAAAGCCAGACTACGGTTTTTGAGAAATGTCCTCTGGTCTTATGAAACAAAAATAGAACTGTTTGCTCATAATGACCATCGTTATGTTTGGAGGAAAAAGGGGGAGGCTTGCAAGCCGAAGAACACCATCCCAACCGTGAAGCACATGTTGTGGGGGTGCTTTGCTGCAGGAGGATTTGGTGCACTTCACAAAATAGATGGCATCATGGGGATGGAAAATCTGTCAATTTATTGAAGCAACATCTCAAGACATCAGTCAGGAAGTTAAAGCTTGGTCACAAATGGGTCTTCCAAATGGACAATGACCCCAGGCATACTTCCAAAGTTGTGGCAAAATGACTTAAGGACAACAAAGTCAAGGTATTGGAGTGGCCATCACAAAGCCCTGACCTCAATCCTATACAAAATGTGTGGGCAGAACTGAAAAAGCGTGTGCGAGCAAGGAGGCCTACAAACCTGACTCAGTTACACCAGCTCTGTCAGGAGGAATGGGCCAAAATTCACCCAACTTATTGTGGGAAGCTTGTGGAAGGCTACCCAAAACGTTTGACTCAAGTTCAACAATTTAGTTCAACTAATTGAGTGTATGTAAACTTCTGACCCACTGGGAATGTGATGAAAGAAATAAAAGCTGAAATAAATCATTCTCTCTACTATTATTCTGACATTTCACATTCTTAAAATAAAGTGGTGATCCTAACTGACCTAAGACTGGGAATTTTTACTAGGATTAAATGTCAGAAAGTGTGAAGCACTGAGTTGAAATGTATTTGGCTAAGGTGTATGTAAACTTCCAACTTCAACTGTATATAACTATATTTGTGTGTGTGGATACATTTTCTGTACATCTGCATAGATGCCTTTTATAACGTTTTTGTACTGAAGACCATTGCACTGTATTTTTGCCCATTGAATACCACTCAAAAGTAAAAAAATAAACAACAAGGCTACTTCTGGAAAACAACACAACACTTGCATGTTGATCATCATATTGACATTTAATGAATTTGGGGTTTGCTCAATTGTTTTCAATGGCATGAAAACAATAAAACATATATATATATATATATATATATATATATATATATATTTTTTTAACTAGGCAAGTCAATTAAGAACAAATGCTTATTAACAATGACGGCCTACCAAAAGGCGAAAGGCCTCCGGCGGGGGACAGGGGCAAGAAAAAACTAAAGCAGGATAAAACACACACCACGACAATTGAGACACCACAACACTACATAAAGAGAGACCTAAGACAACAACACAGCATGACATGACAACACAGCATGGTAGCAACACAACATGTTAACAACACGGTAGCAAAACAACCTGGCAGAAGTACAACATGGTAGCAGCACAAACATGAATCAAACATTGTTAGGCATACACAAACAGCGCAATGGGCAAAAAGGTAGAGACAACAATACATCACGGGAAGCAGCCACAAGAGTGTCCATCATTGAGTCTTTGAATGAAGAGATAGAGAGTAGTAGTTGTAAAAGGGTTATGAAGAGTGAACATTTTGCCCTGTCTTTCGGTGTATTATTGCCACTCCCCCTATTAACCTCTTAAAGACGGACTATTACACACTTGAACACCATGTAGAGTGCTTCTGATTACAGCCTCTGGGAAGGTTATATGACCCTGCCACTTTCAGGTTGGTCTATTGTACTTGTGTCAATGCCGTTTTAAGTGTTCCAATTAAGTGATAATGCCAGAGAAGCCGGTGTTTGAAGGATATATTGTCACGGGTGTTGTTAGGCCCGAGACGAAATCGAGTGCCGGCAAACCGTGCGAGTATATCCTCCAGATACCAGCATCAAGGGCATTATCGCTTTCATACAATGGGTTACCAACATATTCAAATAACGGTTGGCATATTTTAATAAAAAACATTTTGATGAATTTACTATTTCATGCTAGTTCTGACACAAATCTAGGGTTGCTACCCAAGCTGGCTGGTCGTTTGATCTATCGGTTTAGTTGCCAGAGACGCGACCCAACCCAGTAGTTCAGTCTTTTTGTTCTGTATCTGTGGACGTGACCCAGTCACTTCAAACAGAAGCTGGAAAGACTGAAAACTAGCTGCACTTTGTTTCGTTTGACCTTTTTTCAATTGGCATTTCTTTGTATAGATCCATAAAAATGATGCCAGCTGATTCATGACTTCGACTAGCTGAGAAATGCTGCCTGCCTGTCTGTCTCATTCCGACACATTCATTACTATGGGACAGCTGGAGATCGAATTTGAAAATTGAAACAATGTTGCAAATGTCGGAGAGACAAACAGCAAGGTTTATCTGCTGAAAGCACTCAAAGTATCTTGAATGATTTCATATAGTATTTTAACCTAGGTTTGTCAGTTTTTTCTCCCCTCTTATATGTCAGCATATTAATTAAAAAGCTTTGGACTTTTAAATTGGAACAACAATGACTTAATTAGCCCAGGAAAATAAATAGAGAAACAGACCGCTTCTTCTTTCCTCCTCTCCTTCATTTCTTCCCTCTCTTCTTCTGTCTCTCTTTATTACAAATTCAAATAAAGGAAATAGCGGGTTCAAAGCAGAGAGATAATGTGTTGAGAAGTCGTTTCTGAAAGCAAGGGGAGACTGGAATTTCATTTGTCGCTGTATTTATTAGAGCCTGTTTGCATGAGAAATGACTGCTGCTTTCTGATATTGCAATGTTTATACTTTTGTCCAAACCGTATCACGGAGTATACTGAATTCTAATCTTTCAATGATATGAGAGTTTTATGGGTAGATGTCCGGAGTTTTGGTGTTTGGAACACAAAACGCTTTGTGACAACATCTCTGCTGTGCATTATACCAGAATGATATACAGTGCATTTATCAAAACCCTGCTTTATCTGGTCTCGGGAAAACCCCACAGTTAAAACTATTCAGTAAATAAGATTCACAACATTTTCTGAAAGACCTTCTGTAAAAAAGAACATAAATAAATGTAACAGAAATGTAGAAGGGGATTCAAAGGGTGATCAATACATCTATTCTATGTGCACTATTTCAGGCAAAAGAGTGGAGGCTAGGGATTTGACAAGGTGCTGTGCCGAAGAAGCTTGTATGAAGCAAGCAGTCACACCAGGAGAGTTGGAAAGGCTGATCTACATGGGCAGTGGAATGTGGTTTGTCCCTTCAGGCTGTGCCTGTAAACGCCAATGTGCAGTGATCTCATTTGTGATGACCCTGTTTTCACTTTTAGCAGCACAATTCTCAGTATGAGGCTCAATGGGGTTTGTGGCATCACACCATGTAGTGGTCCTGTTTACTTTGACTCAATGGAAGCGGAAAGAGAAAGTTTTGCCAATCAGCATGTGTATGGAGTCCATAAGCCTTGTATGTGTGGTGTGTATAGTGTCCATTTTAGGACCTTCTCTGTCCACTGCTGAAAATCACCTTGAGTTTGGTACCAATTGGGTTGCTTTTCTATGTTGATAGATGTTGATTTGTGTTTGATAGCAATATGCTTCAACATCCTTCAAAACGAATTACAGTGAAATAACCCTGTCTACATTTTATATCAGTAAATTAATATTATATATAATGTACCTTGATCATTAGGTAATTACTCTATGGTAACATTTAATAGCAGCACACTTTATTGTGTGTTTATGGGCCTTGTGAATGTTACTGTCTCTGGCAAGTTGGGACATAAATGGACCTTAATCCAAAGAATAGAGAAGTGAGGTGTGAAAAATAGACAGGGATCCTCAAGGGATCGTTTTTATGAGAGCTCAGGCATTGTCTCAGTCCTAAATGGCACCCTATTCCTTGCATAGTGCACTACTTTTGACCCTGGTAGGGAATATGGTGCCATTTGGGAAGCTCATCATTATTCCTCTATTATTTTATAGGGCTTAAAGGATGCTAGCTCCCGGCGGATATTTCTGGTGAAGATATTTTGTTTTAATCACAAAGGCTTGCCGTTAAAATTGATGAGGGAGGGAATATGAATAATTAACATTTAAATGCACTGACGGGCTAAGCTCTTCTTTTATTGGGCCTTTCCTTCACATTTACAGACACATCTTTCTGCTATGCCAGGGTCAGTGATGTCATGCTACAAGAGCAGACCTGCCTGACTCACCTGCAGCTTGACTCACCTGTTTGTATGTTGTCCATTTTAGGACATCGTAAGTGAGTCTGAAAATAACAAGTAGACCTAGATACATTTTTTTTTTAAAGAACCTACTGTATAGTCAGGGCTTGAAATAGCACATTATACATGCTGAAAACACAAGACACATACTGGCTCCAATACATTATACATAAGGCTATGTGAAGCACGTGCTGTTTTATTGTATTAGGGTCAGATGGGCACTTATCACATTAAATTAGAAACGGAACATGTTGATGGCCATCACCTGCCAACCACTAGGTGTCACAATATTAACATCCAGAGATGTCTGAATGCGCATGCACGCACACACACACACACACACACACACACACACACCATTATAGCCTGAAACACCAGTGATATTATTAAATGCTGAAAAGATGGTCTCTGCTGCTCATAATCTTTCATCATGCCATATTCTCTCTCTCTCTCTCTCTCTCTCTCTCTCCTCTCTCTCTCTCTCTCTCTCTCTCTCTCTCTCTCTCTCTCTCTTTATCTCTCTCTCTTTATCTCTCTCTTTTTATCTTTCTTTATCTCTCTCTCTCTCTCTTTATCTCTTTCTTTCTCTTTCTTTATCTCTCTCTCTCCTCTCTCAAAATTTTATTTCAATTTCTCTCTCTCATACCCCCCTCTTTCTTATGTATCAGAAGGGTTCCTTTAATGCTGGCTTTGGCAGGAACTGTGGTTGCCTGACCTTTCTGAGAATGTGAGAGAAGGTGAATGTTTTCCCTACTGTGCTTTTAATGTCATTAAACAACTGTAGTAGTGTGGTGGCTGGCGGGAAAGACCTGAAGCTGTAGCAATAGTACCACTGTTGCTGGGATGTTGAATGCCTGATGAATTGAATTCATTCCTATTTCACAGGGTTTTTTTCTCCCGGTAACGCTATGCTATTTCAAATATGTTACTATGTAACTACATGTTAGTACAATGTTGTTACTACAGTTATTATTCTATTACAGTAATAGTAGTATTGTGTATTGATTTACTTTCACAGAATAGAGTGATTGTACCAGCTACAATAATTCAGATAAGCTGAATAGACAAATCTCTTATGATTTCCCAACCTAGCAGGATCCTGAAATTACAAAATGACATGCTGTGGCTGAAATTAATATTGAGCTCACATTGACTCATTCACAGTTCTAATTATCTACAGTTTCATGTAGAGCATGTGGGCAGATTTAGCTCCCCATGAGCGCGTCCCAAATGGCACATTATTTCCTGCATAATGCACGGCGGGTGTAGGATCTTAATTTGATCACTCGTTTGTTGCTGAGAATTTTCCTGCAGATGAGCTTTACTGAAAACCTGCACTAACACATGGTTATAAAAACAGCAATGCACTTTTCATGTAGCTTAATTTATGCCAGCTAATAGCCTAACAATTGATCAAGCAACAAACATTTAAAATCCTGTTGATGCAGGGTTATTTTGCTGAGACAATACTGGTCAAATTAAGATCCTCCATCTGTACTTTTGACCAGAGCCCTATGGACTCTGGTCAAAAGTAGTGGACTATATAGGGAATAGGGTGTCATTTGGGATGCAGACCATGTGATAATGCTGATAGACTTCTGTTGGAGGCAGTTTATTGTTAAAATGTTACACAGATAAGGGCTAGCATGCAGCAGCACACTGGTAGAATTCCATGGACATTAGCTTCAGGTCTTCCCTCAGAACCTGGGTACATTTCCATAGCTTTTATTTTCCCTGCATTGCTAGCTGGGCTGTGTTTGAGCTAGCAGTGACCTCCCCGTCCTCTGGGAACTTCCATTATTCCAAAGTTACGCCTCTTCCAGGACCTGAATGCGGATTGAGTTTCATTTGATTGAGAGACAGCAGCACAGAACTGAACTGAGGAGGAGGAGGAGGAGAGGAGAGGGGGATGAGAGGGAAAAAGGAGAGGCAAGGCCAGGAGTTTTCAAGGTCTTTTTGGAAGACAATGATGTGCTGCTATAACCCCTCCTCGTCTTGTCCCGCCTTCCCCTTCCCCCAGCTGCCCATCCGTTACATCAGTACCAGATTGAAGTCCTTTTGAAAGCCAGAACTGATAACAGAAAGACAGAAATATCATTCAAGACATTCATATAATGGGGTTGGAATGGGATTTCTCATATTGCAAAGAGAGTAATTCCCTTATACAGAAAACTTTTCAGACTGTGTTATTTATATTGTGTAGGAGGTGTTGTGATGTGCACAGACTGCAGTATAATACATTTATTGTGAACATATCCTCTGAACTTATGACTGTTCTCGCAACGCAGTGTTGACATAACTCAGGAACAAGGAGGAGAAGGGACAACACTGAATTGCAGTTGACAGATTCAGACAAAGCTGTTAATGTTTGCAAAAACAAACAAAGATTTCACAAAGACCTCCTGGCTATTTTGACAAATATAAAAACCGTGTGTAGCCATTTGGATATGGTGGAAGCAACAAAGGTGGGTGGAGAAATATTCAGCATTCTAATTTAGATTGCTGCCCCCTATTAGTACTGAAGAAAAATGTTGTGTGAGGCAACTTTTTATTTATGCCATTATTTCCTGTGTTACAAAGATACCGTCTCATTAAACACATCTTAACACGATTCCTATGTCACTAGTTATAACCTGCACGTAACCCTAACCATAAGGCCTAGATGAAATCTGTTTTCTGGAAGAGCCACGCTATACATGCAATTGAAATTAAGAGGCATTGTTACCGTGCTTGCGAAGACAGTAAACACGGTAAACGCTGCATATGTCGGCTCAATCGGAAATTAGCTTTAATTTTCAATTTTGCTATAACGTGGACATTCCTCAATGCTGACTGAGTCTAGCCCTAAGTGACACATAACTAATATGTCTCCTTCACTGACAGCTAATATCTCGGCTTTTGCTGATATAAACGTTAATGGTTAAATGTCACTATGTAAAAATCGGATAGGAAAAAAAATACATTATAAGACAAAAAACACTAACCAGGCCAGAAAACACATCTTGCGCACTGGGACTGTCTGCAGGTTTTCCTGTCTGTGATTGAAAGTCAGCGTCATCCCCAGAGTGATCTGGCATTACACAGCAGACTAATTATAGTGATGTTGGAGTGGGGTTAGCAGGCTTCCAGCGGAGCCATTGAAGAGGACAAGCATCTGGATGGCATCTCACATCCGTCTCATAATGAGCGAATGAAAAGACAACAGCAGTTGAGATGGAGAGGCGAGACATATGTCAGGGTGCTTTTTTTTGGTTTACTGTTTATTATGCTGTGCCGACCTCATGTTATTACAACACAGATACAAAGACAAATGTTGGTTAGTGAGGTTTGTGTTCAAGAGTTTTTCCAGAAATCCTGTTGGAAGATTCCCTGAATCATTAGGGAATAAGCAAGAAATCCAGAATACACTAGACAGGATTTCTGGAAACCTGAGAATTTAGGAAAAGTAAACTGCAACCATAATGCCATGGTTAAAAGAAAACTGGGAACTGTGGTAAAGTAACATGGCAGACTAATTATAGTGTTGTTGGAGCATCTGGATGGGACCCCACATCCTTCTCTTAATGAGAGAATAGAAAGACAACTGAATTTGAGAAGATGGAGCAGCAAGTCTGCATGTTTAGTTTACTGTTCAGTTTAGTGCTGCGTCGACTGCCTCCCCATGTTGCTTGTTACAGACACAAAGGTAATGATAATACACTTCAACAAAGAGAAGCAAGCGAACTAACAAAGGCAAATGTTTGTTAGACAGGTTTGTGTTCAGGTGGGGGTAGCAATGGATGGCATAGACCCACATGATGTAAAAGGGTTAATTTACATCATGGCAATAGATAATAATTACACTATAATGAAGGTGAGCCAAATTAAATGACAGATCATAAATCTTGCTCTGTTTGCACTGAATCCAAGGATAGATGAATCCTAAGATCTGACACAATTTGTCAATACATTGAACTCCTTTGATGCTTTAATGATTTTGATCTGAAAGTAATCAAGAGATGTAAGCCTTCCTGGCTGTTTGTCCTTATAGTCACTGCAAATGTAGGATCTTAATTTGAACCAGTTTGCTACAGCTGGAAAATAATCCTACAGCAACAGGAAATGTGAAATATTATGTGGACTATAATTAACTTACATTTTTGTAGGGGTTGATACATATTTCATAATGGAAAATGAAGTCTGACATATTTGCCTTTTTAAACATCAAATACATTACAAGTTTGCGTTTCCTGCTGTGCTGGAAAATTCTCAGCAGCAAAATGAAGATAAAATTAAGATCCTACATTTGTAGGGTGCCATTTGGGACACAGTCACTGACTATTTCCGGTGGTAAAACAACACTAAGCTGTTTTTTGGAGTGTTGAGTAGAGAGCTCTTCTCTTCATTTGTTAGTTGCGCTTGATTGGAATGATGTTTGTTAAATAGAGGAATTTTAATCAGAAAACAATGTATAGAGAGAGAGAGAGAGAGAGACTAATAATTTGATTCACAATGAACTTTAGTCAGTCACTGTGTTCTTGTCAAGCGTGTCCTTTGACTAGACCCAGATACAGTGGGGGAAAAAAGTATTTGATCACCTGCTGATTTTGTACGTTTGACAACTGATAAAGAAAGGATAAGTCTATAATTTTAATGGTAGGTTTATTTAAACAGTGAGAGACAGAATAACAGCAAAAATATCCAGAAAAACACATATGAAAAATGTTATAAATTGATTTGCATTTTAATGAGGGAAATAAGTATTTGACCCCCTCTCAATCAGAAAGATTTCTGGCTCCCAAGTGTCTTTTATACAGGTAACGAGCTGAGATTAGGAGCACACTCTTAAAGGGAGTGCTCCTAACCGCAGCTTGTTACCTGTAAAAAAGACACCTGTCCACAGAAGCAATCAATCAATCAGATTCCAATCTCTCCACCATGGCCAAGACCAAAGAGCTCTCCAAGGATGTCAGGGACAAGATTGCAGACCTACAAAAGGCTGGAATGGGCTACAAGACCATCGCCAAGCAGCTTGGTGAGAAGGTGACAACAATCGGTGCGATTATTCGCAAATGGAAGAAACACAAAAGAACTGTCAATATCCCTCGGCCTGGGGCTCCATGCAAGATCTCACCTCGTGGGGTTGCAATGATCATGAGAACGGTGAGGAATCAGCCCAGAACTACACGGGAGGATCTTGTCAACGATCTCAAAGCAGCTGGGACCATAGTCACCAAGAAAACAATTGGTAACACACTACGCCGTGAAGGACTGAAATCCTGCAGCCCCCGCAAGGTCCCCCTGCTCAAGAATTCATATACATGCCCGTCTGAAGTTTGCCAATGAACATCTGAATGATTCAGAGGACAACTGGTGAAAGTGTTGTGGTCAGATGAGACCAAAATGGAGCTCTTTGGCATCAACTCAACTCGCCGTGTTTGGAGGAGGAGGAATGCTGCCTATGACCCCAAGAATACCATCTCCAATGTCAAACATGGAGGTGGAAACATTATGCTTTGGGGATGGACGGGGCCATGTACCATCTAATCTTGGGTGAGAACATCCTTCCCTCAGCCAGGGCATTGAAAATGGGCCGTGGATGGGTATTCCAGCATGACAATGACCCAAAACACACGGCCAAGGCAACAAAGGAGTGGCTCAAGAAGAAGCACATTAAGGTCCTGGAGTGGCCTAGCCAGTCTCCAGACCTTAATCCCATAGAAAATCTGTGGAAGGAGCTGAATGTTCGAGTTGCCAAACGTCAGCCTCGAAACCTTAATGACTTGGAGAAGATCTGCAAAGAGGAGTGGGAAAAAATCCTTTCTGAGGTGTGTGCAAACCTGGTTGCCAACTACAATAAATGTCTGACCTCTGTGATTGCCAACAAGGGTTTTGCCACCAAGTACTAAGTAATGTTTTGCAGAGGGGTCAAATACTTATTTCCCTCATTAAAATGCAAATCCTTTTATAACATTTTTGACATTCGTTTTTCTGGATTTTTTTGTTGTTATTCTGTCTCTCACTGTTCAAATAAATCTACCATTAAAATTATAGACTGATCATTTCTTTGTAAGTGGGCAAACGTACAAAATCAGCAGGGGATGAAATACTTTTTTCTCCCACTGTACATAGCTAAGAAACAACATTCAGGCCAGGGATACAATCTGAACTAATTATTCAACTGGAATTCTTTCAACATTCAGAAAATGCTTTGGTATGATTTCCCTTACCTTAAATCATCTTTTACAAGGCAACAGGTTCTAAGAGCAGATTTGAATGCTTCATAACTTTAAACAAACAAACAAAATAAGTTTATAGCTCGTTAACTGCCAGATGAAAATGTTGGAGGCAAATGTGACTCGTTTCAGGAAACTAGGCCTATGTCACGAGTCACTACTTCACAGGAGTGCCACTTGAACTTAAACTAAAAAAAAATTATCTACATTTTATTCTGGAACATGTGAATGTTCATGTGCTTTAACCTAATAACAATCTTGTATGTCATCTGTAAATACAAATACAATTGTTCAATTACGAGCCTAGTTGGTTTAGCCATGGAAAAAGTCAGCAACCTTCCCGCTAGCCATGATTGGCTGAGATAATGAGTTGCCTGGACATGCCGAGAGATGAGTAGCACGCTTCTGTCTATAATATGAGCTGGTCAGTATGTGTAGGGAATCCTTTCTAGTGCAGCTTTTTTGAAAGATATCACATAGTAGAACTGCATAAGTGTTGCTCTCCACTTTCTGGAGGACCGAGTTTTGAAATAGGTGGAATTAGAGTACGATAGCTAAGGAGATGGAGAAAATTCTGGCATTTGATTGCAAATATGCAGATGGAGTTGAAAAGAGAACACACTGTTGTATTAAACACCTGTCTCTGGATTACATCTTCAAACTAAGGTCAACTATGGCATCTGTGACAGAGACGGCGAAGTGTCCATCCATGTATACGGGTAAAAGAGTCTACCTAGCTACATTTTCAGATATTACACATTTGGAATTTTGTCAGTAAGTAATTTCAATTTTGAGTTAAAGTGTACTGTTAGCTAGCTAGCTAATGTTAGCTGGCTGGCTAGCTATCTAGCTAATGTTAAATATATGATTTGTGTAGTAACATTATTCTTATCTCGGAGCCATTTGCATTGCTATTTATGAATGTAGCTAGCTAACATTGAAACTGCTTGGTTAGCTACCTGCATATTCATGCAGGGTAGTAACATTATGAGTTGGGATTATGGTTCATTATTTAGCTAGCTAGCTTCACTATGCATGTAACTATTTAAATAGAATGTTTATGATGTCACTGCGACTACTGTCAATAGACGTAGCTGCTAAATTCACTCTGGCTATCTACTCCAATTTCAGAGCACTCTCGTCTGAGTGTGCCAGAGTGCAGAGTAACCGCGCAGAATAACTGCAAAAAAGTGTAATTAACATTTTGCCAGCAGCACAGTTGCAGTCACCAACGCTCTGGATATCATAAAAACAGTCTAACCAGCTCTGCTAGGGCGAGTAAAATGATCAGAGTGAGCTGTTCTCTCATTTGTGTCTGAAAGTAGCTAGCAAGCTAGCCAACCTTAGCCAGCTAGCTTGGGTGCTTGACTGCTGTTGTTAGGTCAGAACGCTCGGATCAACCTTACTCCTCGGCCAGAGCGTCCAGTGTGCACTCCGAACGTGCCAAGAGCGAAACCTCTGAATTTACGAACAGACAATCTGACAACGCTCTGAGTTTACGAACGGCCAAAGTTTAATTTTACGAACACGCCCATTGTATAATCTTTGGTTGTTTAGTACATGGCCTCAAATGTGAATCCTTAAAGAGATAGGTGGGGCTAAGGCTTCAGAGGGTGTGAAAGATGCTGAATGGGTGTAGACAAAGAAGAGTTCTCCAGTAGGTGTACCAAATCATTCAATGGCCATTTTCTCAAAAGGGAGGTTACAAATGTATCAACTTTCAAAGCAGAATAACTTTCCCATTGTTCCTCAACTGTACTGTATGATATATCATTTTGTAGATCTGAGTCTCTACTTTTATCCAATTTAAAATACACTTTCAAATTTTGCTACATAAGACTGAATCGAGCCAGTCGGTCACAAATGTGATACAGTATTTTAAGATTAGTTACAGACACATATAACAATTAAAGGGTAATCATTTTGAAACTAGTGACTGCTATTTGTAACATAGTAACATATTCCACCAGGTTATATATCATGTATATGGTATCCACCTACACCTTCAATCAAGTCACATATTTACACCTCACAGTTAAAGTTGACATACTTTTTGTAGTAAGTAGTATATAAGTATACCAGAAATACCAAAGGTTTCAAAGGAATGCTCCAACAGTGCAGTAGAATGTCTCGCAAATACAATCCAATACACAAATAATCTAAACAAGAAATCAAGAAATAGCAATCCAAAGTAGATAGATATATTAGAGTGAGCATGTGTGAGAATCTATAATATGTGGTGTGCATAGACAGTATATCATTTGGAAATGAAAATGGCATGTACAGTAGTAGGTATATTAGGATGAGCTATGTCGAGAATACAGTATATACATGCACAGTTAGTAAACAACAGTATATAGACAGAATATGAGGTGAGCAGTGTTCAATGACTCTATATACATGGGGCATTAGTCTCAAGGTGCAGGGCTGAGTACCGGGCGGGGAGCCGGCTACTGATGGCTGTTCAACAGGCATATTTGAGTATCGTCATTGTACATCCTTGGCATTCCAAAAAACAAAAGGTGATAACATCTCCCAAAGATAATTGCCACAACAAGGTTTTGTACTCAGTGTTGGTGTCGTTAGTGGTAATAAACTAGTAGGCATAACCTGAACAAAGTGAGGTTTTAGACAGAAACTTCAGAACTAAGGTCATTTAGATGAAGCTGGGAGGGAGGGATGTGGTACTGGAAGTTTAATACGGCAATTCAGTGTCACCTAGATGGATGTGGTTAATTTACTATTCAGTCAGACACATTTAAAATGTGCTATATCATGGCGCACACCTTTCCTTTCATATTAGAATTAAAAGACATGACCTGAGACAGGGTTAACCTTAGATGACGTGAGTAGAGAACCATAGTATTAAAATACATCCATGCTCTTCAATGTTAATTAAGTGTTAAAATACTAGACAGTGACATATAAGTAATATGTCATCATAAATAACATGCAACTAATATGTCAGTTTAGTTGACATACTGTATGAATAAAATGGTTCGATGTCACTATTTCAACGTATTCTACAGAGACCAAGTTAAATATAAGTGTTAATATACACATTCATACAGAAGACTTTGACAAACATTTACTGTAAAAATTACAGCAATGTACTGTATAATCTCTCTCTCATGGTGACCACGGAGTGAGTTATACAGTAATATTGTGAATTAATTTGAATGAATACAATACTTAAGCATACTGCATATGATTAATTACCACTTTGGACATACATATTGATGAAATGACCATAACACTATTTTATGGAGCGTGGAAACAATGGTGTCAAATATAGACCAATGACTCAGAAGTAATGCGATCTGCTGGTGTTGCATTATGTGTTCTTATTGACACCCACACAAATGACTTTAACAGAGTTACTTTTGTTTGTTTAATCCCAGAAACAAACTAAAGTGAAGCATGAGCTGTTCCTACATTACACTTTGTCTCGCAGTCTCTGGATGTTTTTATAGAAATCCATGGTTAAGATTTATAGAGGCAAAGGGTTAGGATGTTCTTTCTCACTCTCTCTCCCTCTCCCCCCCCCCCTCTCTCTCTGCTGCCCTGCAATATTAAACAGTATTCATCTTTGGGGTGACAGAAACCATATATGACCTCTCTATATCTGCACAATCTCAGGAGAAGAAACTATTTACTGAGTAATGCCCAATGGCCCCTTGAGGGAGATTGCATTTCATCACAATATACAGTACTGTAATAGTAAAGAGATGTAGAGCTATCTATATCATCATACATCTGTGAAAGCATGGTAGGCTACAGCATCCATCCATGTGCTGCATTAAAACCCTTCATACAGTGCATTCGAAAGGATTCAGACCCCTTGACTTTTTCCACATTTTGTTACGTTACAGTCTTATTCTAAAATGGTTTAAATAAATGTTTTTCCAAATTCATCTACACACAATAGCCCATTATGACAAAGTGAAAACAGGTTTTTAGACATTTTTGCAAATTTATAAAAATATAAAAACTGAAATACCTTATTTACATAAGTATTCAGACCCATTGATATGAGACTTGAAATTGGGCTCAGATGCACCCTGGTTCCATTGATAATCCTTGAGATGATTCTACAACTTGATTGGAGTCCACCTGTGGTAAATTCAATTGATTGGACATGATTTGGAAAGGCACACACCTGTCAATATAAGGTCCCACAGTTGTCAGTGCATAGAGCTCCGAGACAGAAATGTGCTAGGCACAGATCTGAGGAAGGGTACCAAAACATTTCTGCAGCATTGAAGGTCCCCAAGAACACAGTGGCCTCCATCATTCTTAAATGGAAGAAATTTGGAACTACCAAGACTTTTCCTAGAGCAGGCCACCCAGCCAAACTGAGCAATCGTGGCAAAGGGCCTTGTTCAGGGAGGTGATCAAGAAGCCGATGGTCACTCTGACAGAGCTCCAGAGTTCCTCTGTGGAGATGGGAGAACCTTCCAGAAGGACAACCATCTCTGCAGCACTCCACCAATCAGACCTTTATGGTAGAGTGGCCAGATGGAAGACACTCCTCAGTAAAAGGTACATGACAGCCCGCTTGGAGTTTGCCAAAAGGCACCTAAAGGACTCAGACCATGAGAAACAACCAAGATTGAACTCTTTGGCCTGAATGCCAAGCATCACGTCTGGAGGAAACCTGGCACCATCCGTACGGTCAAACATGATGGTGGCAGCATCATGCTTTGGGGATGTTTTTCAGTGGCAGGGACTGGGAGACTAGTCAGGATTGAGGTAAAGATGAACGGAGCAAAGTACAGAGAGATCCTTGATGGAAACCTGCTCCAGAGCGCTCAGGACCTCAAACTGGGGCAAAGGTTCACCTTCCAACTTGGACATGACCCTAAGTACACAGCCAAGACAATGCAGGAGTGGCTTCGGAACAAGTCTCTGAATGTCCTTGAGTGGACCAGCCAGAGCCCAGATTTGAACCCGAGTGAACATCTCTGGAGAGACCTGAAAATAGCTGTGCAGCGACGCTTCCCATCCAACCTGACAGAGCTTGAGAGGATCTGCAGAGAAGAATAGGAGAAACTCCCCAAGTACAGGTGTGCCAAGCTTGTAGCGTCATACCCAAGAAGACTCGAGGCTGTAATTACTGCCAAAGGTGCTTCAACAAAGTACTGAGTAAAGGGTCTGAATACTTATGTAAATGTGATATTTCAGCTTTTTATTTTTAATACATTTGCAAAAAATTCTAAAAAACCGTTTTTTCTTTGTCATTATGGGATATTGTGTGTAGATTGATGAGGGGAAAAAACGATTTAATCCATTTTAGAATAAGTCTGTAACGTAACAAAATGTGGAAAAAGTCAAGGGGTCTGATTACTTTCTAAATGTACTGTACATGCATTGGATATATTCATTAACCTTAAAGGTTATTTAGTCTCAAGCATCTCGCCATATGGCAGTGTTTCCCAACTCCAGTCCTTTAGTTCCCCCAACAGCAAACATTTTTGTTGTAGCCCCGGACAAAAATACCTGATTCATCTTGTCAAGGGCTTTTTGATTAGTTGACAAGTACAATCAGGTGTGCTTGTCCGAGGCCACAATGAAAATATGTACTGTTGGGGTTACTCGAGGACCGGAGTTGGGAAACACTGCCATATGGAATAATTAATACAACAAAATACACTGAAAAGATTAAGCGGATAGAGCTGTAGCATATTTATCTACTATGTTATGTATGGCATCACAGTGGGTGATCACAAGATGCTGTGGGAAGAGAAAGTGGAGACATAGAGAGCAAGTATTTGATCTCCCCTATTTTCCTTCTCCTTGTTGTTTTCTATTAGCTCGCCAAGCAGACACCCTATAAAACAAGTTGCCTCTCCTGGCTTCCTGGCTGCTTCAATAAGTTATGTTGCCCTGTGTGTGTTTGTGTGTATGTGTGTCTGTCTGCTTCACTAAGATGTTGCCCTGCGCTCTACAAAGATAGCTTTAGGAAGTATTAAAGGAAGATAGATCAGTCAGACTGGAGAGGAGGACTACTTTATGGAAGACTTTAGGTTGGACTATGGCATGGGATAGAAAAGAGGGAGAATAGAAACAGAGAGAGTTGTGGAGGGCAGGTGAGAGTCAGAGAGATGAGGAGAGAATAGAAACATAAACAAAGATACAGGGTTGACATGGAGAGAATAGAATCAGAAACAGAGATCGGGCTCGACATGGGGAGAGAATAGAATCAGAAACAGAGATCGGGCGTGACATGGGGAGAGAATAGAATCAGAAACAGAGATGGGGCGTGACATGGGGAGAGAATAGAATCAGAAACAGAGATGGGGCGTGACATGGGGAGAGAATAGAATCAGAAACAGAGATGGGGCTTGACATGGGGAGAGAATAGAATCAGAAACAGAGATGGGGCGTGACATGGGGAGAGAATAGAATCAGAAACAGAGATGGGGCTTGACATGGGGAGAGAATAGAATCAGAAACAGAGATGGGGCGTGACATGGGGAGAGAATAGAATCAGAAACAGAGATGGGGCTTGACATGGGGAGAGAATAGAATCAGAAACAGAGATGGGGCGTGACATGGGGAGAGAATAGAATCAGAAACAGAGATGGAGCTTGACATGGGGAGAGAATAGAATCAGAAACAGAGATGGGGCTTGACATGGGGAGAGAATAGAATCAGAAACAGAGATGGAGCTTGACATGGGGAGAGAATAGAATCAGAAACAGAGATCGGGCGTGACATGGGGAGAGAATAGAATCAGAAACAGAGATGGGGCTTGACATGGGGAGAGAATAGAATCAGAAACAGAGATGGGGCTTGACATGGGGAGAGAATAGAAGATGGGCTTGGCACATGAATGTCTCTCTGATGGGCAATAGGTCTGTAATCAATCCAATGACTTCCTGTGTCATCCCCATATGCCAGGGGAAGAGGGAGCCAATATCCGCCCGCCAATGTCCGTATAAGATGTCTAACTGCAGCCACCAAGTTGACCTATCCATATTGAGGTCATTGAACAAGCTTGGTTTTGCTGTCAATACTGCAGTGGACAAAGCCGTTAAGTAAACTAAAACAATAGGTGTTGATGTGATGGCAGTAGTAATGGTAGTAGAAGTAGTAGCTAGTATTAGGTGGTGCTAGCGTTGTAGTAACATAGTAAAATATAGTACAATTCTAGGCATGCTCTCTTATCACTTTTTTGCTCCACTTCTTTGTTATTTACCCTGGTACAGACAGAGATAGTGGCTGTGAACTAGGTGATCTTACAGAGGCTGGTTGGGAGCTGAGTTGTCGTGAGGAAGGCATCACTGCTGCTGCTTTTCCCAGACTCCTGCAGGCAGGCTGAGGCGACAGGCTGCCTTCCAGTTGATAAAGTGAGCCATTTTGCACACCGGCAAGATTACTCTCAAGGACAGAGATTAAAGCAGCTTCTCTGTGAGTTGGAATGAGGCTACTTTTGATAAAACACACACACACAACACACACACACACACACACACACACATACACGCGCGCACACACACACACACGTATATACAAGGTCTGAAGGTACTTTAAATGTGAAAATAAAGGACAGTTTGTTTAGATCAAGGTCTAATTTATTGTGTCTTACCTGCACAGAAGTTCCCACTCTCATGATCGTTACACATTTACATTGACATTACCTTGTTTACTTATGTGTCCCTTCTGAAATTCATATGGCCCTGGCCTGTTCTTGGCACTGGTTATCATTACTCCATAGACATCGTTTCTTTTCAGCCCTCAAAGGATATTGTTTGGAGAAATGTTGAGGATATTAAATGATTTTATGTGTGCATGTGCGTGTGTGCGCGTGCATGCATGTGGGTGTGTGTGTATGTGTGGGTGTGCCTGCATGTGGTGCATGTGGTTTCGTGTATGTGTGCATGTGCTAATGCAAATCTGTATCGCAGCGCCTTCAAGCGATGAATAACCCTGTACCTCTTAGAATAGGCACTGGGAAACTGAATAAAATTACAGATAGGGACGAGAATTATAAACTGTTCATTACTACAGAATAAATTGGGCTAATTAATAATCATAAGGGGCTTAAGGAGAAAATAAATGTATGGAAATTAGAATACCCTGGAAGTGAAGACAACACGTTCAAGACAACATGTTCAACACGTTCTCGCACAGTTGTACAGAGAGCTGCCAACCTAATGTCCTTCTTGGCTACTTTGCATTCTACATACAGCTACATTACAACTTGCTATTGTCTGTTCTTCACGCCTCAACACTTAGCTTCACTACCTGTGAGGTTATGTTTTCACATTACTGATATATAAGTGTACCTCATGCACACAAAGTAGTATGTTGTTGTGTAGTGTCCACCAGTTGACTGTGCTTGGCTTGCAGTGGTATTCTAAAATAGGCTGAGTGAAATTACATACACAAAGCAGACAAAACATTAAGAACACCTGCTCTATCCATGACACAGACTGACCAGCTGAATCCAGGTCAAACCTATGATCCCTTATTGATGTCACTTGTTAAATCCACTTCAATCAGTGTAGATGAAGGGAGGAGACAGGTTAAGGAAGGATTTTTATGCCTTGACACAATTGAGACATGGATTGTGTATGTTTGCCATTCAGAGTGGAATGGGCAAGATAAAATATTGAAGTGCTTTTTAACAGGGTATGGTAGTAGGTGTCGTGGAATTATTCTAATCAAAGGAAAAACTTTCAGATTTCTTCAAAACAATCAAACTTTATTAGTAATTACTGCAGTAATGGAACGTTAACAATCACCCAATGGTATAGAGTTAAAGCCCAAATAAACAGGATTCGGTTACAACTCTTTATAGTCTTCCCGAGTCCTTGTGACGAAGAACAGATATGTTGAAATTATACAAAAGGTACATTGTGCTCTCATGTAACAGACATCAAGATTTACATGGCGCAAAATATCTGTCTCTAGTTCATTTACTGCTTGCTTATACAATGATACTAATGCAACCTAGAATACTACATCCTTTCCTTAAATAAACTGGTGGTTGTTTCTCCCTGTTTACGACAGACAGGCACACAGACACTAATCATGGATTGGAATGCAATGCAGTCTTCAGGTTATCACCAAGCCATCGTAAATCTACTTGTCAGCGTAAAATCTCAGGCTTCTCTCTCTTCACACAGACACAGGAAAGTTCTAACAATCCTATTGTGTTGCCTCTAAGAAAACCAGACAGTGTGAGTAGTAATATAGGATTACATTCTAATATAAGAGTCATGTGATGAACATAATGTTGTAATTCTATGACATTCCCCCACCTTGAAACTTAGTCTCAACTTAAAATAGGATTACAATAAAAAAAAAAAACATTAGTATGAATAAAACAAACAACTTCCAACTCAAACATATAGGAAGAAAACAATTTCCAACTCAAACGTATAGGAAGAAAACAATTTCCAACTCAAACATATAGGAAGAAAACAATTTCCAACTCAAACGTATAGGAAGAAAACAACTCGTATGTCACGCCCTGACCCGAGAGAGACGGTTTGTTTCTCTATGTGGTTAGGTCAGGGTGTGGGGTGGGCATTCTATGGTGTCTATTTCTGTGTGTTGAGCCGAGTATGGTTCCTAATCAGAGGCAGCTGTCTATCGTTGTCTCTGATTAGGAATCATACTTAGGCAGCCTTTCCCCCCACCTGTAGTTGTGGGATCTTATTTTTGTACTGCTTGTTAAGCCTGCAAGACGTTATGGTCGTTATCATTGTTTATTATTTTGTTTGTAGTGTTCTGATTTAAAATAAATACAAAGATGAACTCTCACCACGCTGCACCTTGGTCTACTCCTTTTGACGATCGTGACATAGTATGTTATCATTGTAAATAACCACTGGTTGGTTCATTGAGGTTTTACTTCCAAATACATTCTTCATAAAACAAGAAACATAAAAACAATAATTCATTGCATTGGTTACTGCATGTGAGGTGCACCGGTTTGAGTTTGTCAAGAACTGCAATGCTGCTGGGTTTTTCCACGCTCAACAATTTCCTGTGTATGTCAAGAATGGCCATCTAGCCAACTTGACACAACTGTGGGAAGCTATCGAGTCAACATGGGCCAGCATCCCTGTAGAACACTTTCAACAACTTGTTGAGTCTATTCCCCGACGAATTGAGGCTGTTCTGAGGGCAAAAAGTATTATGTTGTTATGAGTTGACTGTGCTTGTCTTGCATTAGTATTATGTTGTTATGAGTTGACTGTGCTTGTCTTGCATTAGTATTATGTTGTTATGAGTTGACTGTGCTTGTCTTGCATTAGTATTATGTTGTTATGAGTTGACTGTGCTTGTCTTGCATTAGTATTATGTTGTTATGAGTTGACTGTGCTTGTCTTGCATTAGTATTATGTTGTTATGAGTTGACTGTGCTTGTCTTGCATTAGTATTATGTTGTTATGAGTTGACTGTGCTTGCCTTGCATTAGTATTATGTTGTTATGAGTTGACTGTGCTTGTCTTGCATTAGTATTATGTTATGAGTTGACTGTGCTTGTCTTGCATTAGTATTATGTCGTTATGAGTTGACTGTGCTTGCCTTGCATTAGTATTATGTTGTTATGAGTTGACTGTGCTTGCCTTGCATTAGTATTATGTTGTTATGAGTTGACTGTGCTTGTCTTGCATTAGTATTATGTTATGAGTTGACTGTGCTTGTCTTGCATTAGTATTATGTTATGAGTTGACTGTGCTTGTCTTGCATTAGCATTATGTTATGAGTTGACTGTGCTTGTCTTGCATTAGTATTATGTTGTTATGAGTTGACTGTGCTTGCCTTGCATTAGTATTATGTTGTTATGAGTTGACTGTGCTTGTCTTGCATTAGTATTATGTTATGAGTTGACTGTGCTTGTCTTGCATTAGCATTATGTTATGAGTTGACTGTGCTTGTCTTGCATTAGTATTATGTTGTTATGAGTTGACTGTGCTTGTCTTGCATTAGCATTATGTTATGAGTTGACTGTGCTTGTCTTGCATTAGTATTATGTTGTTATGAGTTGACTGTGCTTGTCTTGCATTAGTATTATGTTGTTATGAGTTGACTGTGCTTGCCTTGCATTAGTATTATGTTGTTATGAGTTGACTGTGCTTGTCTTGCATTAGTATTATGTTGTTATGAGTTGACTGTGCTTGTCTTGCATTAGTATTATGTTGTTATGAGTTGACTGTGCTTGTCTTGCATTAGTATTATGTTGTTATGAGTTGACTGTGCTTGCCTTGCATTAGCATTATGTTATGAGTTGACTGTGCTTGTCTTGCATTAGTATTATGTTGTTATGAGTTGACTGTGCTTGCCTTGCATTAGTATTATGTTGTTATGAGTTGACTGTGCTTGCCTTGCATTAGTATTATGTTATGAGTTGACTGTGCTTGTCTTGCATTAGTATTATGTTGTTATGAGTTGACTGTGCTTGCCTTGCATTAGTATTATGTTGTTATGAGTTGACTGTGCTTGTCTTGCATTAGTATTATGTTGTTATGAGTTAACTGTGCTTGTCTTGCATTAGTATTATGTTGTTATGAGTTGACTGTGCTTGCCTTGCATTAGTATTATGTTATGAGTTGACTGTGCTTGTCTTGCATTAGTATTATGTCGTTATGAGTTGACTGTGCTTGCCTTGCATTAGTATTATGTTGTTATGAGTTGACTGTGCTTGCCTTGCATTAGTATTATGTTGTTATGAGTTGACTGTGCTTGCCTTGCATTAGTATTATGTTATGAGTTGACTGTGCTTGTCTTGCATTAGTATTATGTCGTTATGAGTTGACTGTGCTTGCCTTGCATTAGTATTATGTTATGAGTTGACTGTGCTTGTCTTGCAGTATTATGTTGTTATGAGTTGACTGTGCTTGTCTTGCAGTATTATGTTGTTATGAGTTGACTGTGCTTGTCTTGCATTAGTATTATGTTGTTATGAGTTGACTGTGCTTGCCTTGCATTAGTATTATGTTGTTATGAGTTGACTGTGCTTGTCTTGCATTAGTATTATGTTGTTATGAGTTGACTGTGCTTGCCTTGCATTAGTATTATGTTGTTATGAGTTGACTGTGCTTGCCTTGCATTAGTATTATGTTATGAGTTGACTGTGCTTGTCTTGCATTAGTATTATGTTATGAGTTGACTGTGCTTGCCTTGCATTAGTATTATGTTATGAGTTGACTGTGCTTGCCTTGCATTAGTATTATGTTATGAGTTGACTGTGCTTGTCTTGCAGTATTATGTTGTTATGAGTTGACTGTGCTTGTCTTGCATTAGTATTATGTTGTTATGAGTTGACTGTGCTTGCCTTGCATTAGTATTATGTTGTTATGAGTTGACTGTGCTTGTCTTGCAGTATTATGTTGTTATGAGTTGACTGTGCTTGTCTTGCATTAGTATTATGTTGTTATGAGTTGACTGTGCTTGCCTTGCATTAGTATTATGTTGTTATGAGTTGACTGTGCTTGCCTTGCATTAGCATTATGTTATGAGTTGACTGTGCTTGTCTTGCATTAGTATTATGTTGTTATGAGTTGACTGTGCTTGTCTTGCATTAGTATTATGTTGTTATGAGTTGACTGTGCTTGCCTTGCATTAGTATTATGTTGTTATGAGTTGACTGTGCTTGTCTTGCATTAGTATTATGTTGTTATGAGTTGACTGTGCTTGTCTTGCATTAGTATTATGTTATGAGTTGACTGTGCTTGTCTTGCATTAGTATTATGTTGTTATGAGTTGACTGTGCTTGTCTTGCATTAGTATTATGTTGTTATGAGTTGACTGTGCTTGCCTTGCATTAGTATTATGTTGTTATGAGTTGACTGTGCTTGTCTTGCATTAGTATTATGTTATGAGTTGACTGTGCTTGTCTTGCATTAGCATTATGTTATGAGTTGACTGTGCTTGTCTTGCATTAGTATTATGTTGTTATGAGTTGACTGTGCTTGCCTTGCATTAGTATTATGTTATGAGTTGACTGTGCTTGTCTTGCATTAGTATTATGTTGTTATGAGTTGACTGTGCTTGCCTTGCATTAGTATTATGTCGTTATGAGTTGACTGTGCTTGCCTTGCAGTATTATTGTGTTGTTATGAGTTGACTGTGCTTGTCTTGCATTAGTATTATGTTGTTATGAGTTGACTGTGCTTGTCTTGCATTAGTATTATGTTGTTATGAGTTGACTGTGCTTGTCTTGCAGTATTATTGTGTTGTTATGAGTTGACTGTGCTTGTCTTGCATTAGTATTATGTTGTTATGAGTTGACTGTGCTTGTCTTGCATTAGTATTATGTTATGAGTTGACTGTGCTTGCCTTGCATTAGTATTATGTTGTTATGAGTTGACTGTGCTTGTCTTGCATTAGTATTATGTTATGAGTTGACTGTGCTTGTCTTGCATTAGTATTATGTTGTTATGAGTTGACTGTGCTTGTCTTGCATTAGTATTATGTTGTTATGAGTTGACTGTGCTTGCCTTGCAGTATTATTGTGTTGTTATGAGTTGACTGTGCTTGTCTTGCATTAGTATTATGTTGTTATGAGTTGACTGTGCTTGTCTTGCATTAGTATTATGTTGTTATGAGTTGACTGTGCTTGTCTTGCATTAGTATTATGTCGTTATGAGTTGACTGTGCTTACCTTGCATTATTATTATGTTGTTATGAGTTGACTGTGCTTGCCTTGCATTAGTATTATGTCGTTATGAGTTGACTGTGCTTGCCTTGCATTAGTATTATGTCGTTATGAGTTGACTGTGCTTGCCTTGCAGTATTATTGTGTTGTTATGAGTTGACTGTGCTTGTCTTGCATTAGTATTATGTTGTTATGAGTTGACTGTGCTTGCCTTGCATTAGTATTATGTCGTTATGAGTTGACTGTGCTTGCCTTGCATTAGTATTATGTTGTTATGAGTTGACTGTGCTTGCCTTGCAGTATTATTGTGTTGTTATGAGTTGACTGTGCTTGTCTTGCATTAGTATTATGTTATGAGTTGACTGTGCTTGTCTTGCATTAGTATTATGTTATGAGTTGACTGTGCTTGCCTTGCATTAGTATTATGTTATGAGTTGACTGTGCTTGTCTTGCATTAGTATTATGTCGTTATGAGTTGACTGTGCTTGCCTTGCATTAGTATTATGTTGTTATGAGTTGACTGTGCTTGCCTTGCAGTATTATTATGTTGTTATGAGTTGACTGTGCTTGCCTTGCATTAGTATTATGTTGTTATGAGTTGACTGTGCTTGTCTTGCATTAGTATTATGTTATGAGTTGACTGTGCTTGCCTTGCATTAGTATTATGTTGTTATGAGTTGACTGTGCTTGTCTTGCATTAGTATTATGTTGTTATGAGTTGACTGTGCTTGTCTTGCATTAGTATTATGTTGTTATGAGTTGACTGTGCTTGTCTTGCATTAGTATTATGTTGTTATGAGTTGACTGTGCTTGCCTTGCATTAGTATTATGTTGTTATGAGTTGACTGTGCTTGTCTTGCATTAGTATTATGTTGTTATGAGTTGACTGTGCTTGCCTTGCATTAGTATTATGTTGTTATGAGTTGACTGTGCTTGTCTTGCATTAGTATTATGTTGTTATGAGTTGACTGTGCTTGTCTTGCAGTATTATTGTGGAGACCACCTCAATGAGTGAAATTCTCTTCAGGAGAAAGTCAACAATTAAACCCCCTGGTAAGACTCGTCACACTAATGTCTCCTCATGGTGGGGACCTATCAGAGCAGAGAACAGTAATTAATTTATAGCTTGCTGACTGCTGTTCTACCACCAAACAGACACACCGAGTCCCTAAAGTGTCTGTGTGTGTGTGTTTGTGTGAATGTGTGTGTGTGTCTTTGCTGAATATGCAAACAGCTGCCTAACTGTGTTGTTGTTTCATATGCACACACAGGGAATAAACAAAATCCAACACCCACACGCACACATAGACATATTTTCCACTTAGTCAGCTCAGGGATTCAAACCAGCAACCTTTTGGTTACTGGTCCAATGCTGTTAACCGCTAGGCTACCTGCTGCCCATTGGAAGTGAAAAGGTTAGAACTGAAATGTAAATAGGGTATGGTGTGATATTAACACCGAACTGTGTGGATGTTGTGTTATAATGCACAGGGTCCATGAGAGAGAGAGAGAGAGAGAGAGATGTGGGAATTGTGAAAGAGATGGGAAGATAGAGAGAGAAATGGAGGGAGAGAGCGAGAGAGAGATACACAGAGTGAGCTAGAAAGAGAGAAAGATATTCGAGAGATGGAGAGAGAGAGAGAGACAGAGACACAGAGAGTGAGCTAGAAAGAGAGAAATATATTTGAGAGTCAGAGAGAGAGGACTTTTGTGAGTGTAATGTTCACTGTTTACTGTAATTTTTATTGTTTATTTCACTTTTGCTTATTACTAGTTCACTTGCTCTGGCAATGTTAACATGTGTTTCCCATGCCAATAAAGTCCTTACATTAAATTGAGAGAGAGAGAGAGAGAGAGAGAGAGAGAGAGAGAGAGAGAGAGAGAGAGAGAGAGAGGGAGAGAGAGAGAGAGAGAGAGAGAGAGAGAGAGAGAGAGAGAGAGAGAGAGAGAGAGAGAGAGAGAGAGAGAGAGAGAGAGAGAGAGAGAGAGAGAGAGAGAGAGAGAGAGAGAGAGAGAGAGAGAGAGAGAGAGAGATAGAGATTCTTCTCTCACCAGGGTGGAAGATGGAAAATTCAAGATTAAGAAGTTCCAGCATGTCCTCAGTAACTGGGGTGAATGACCTGCTGCTGAACAAACCTGGTTTCAGATTCTACTCAAAATCTTTCAAATGCATTGAGCGTTTGCTCCAGCCTGCCTGTGTCCCAGAAGGGTGGGGTTTGCTCTTTTGCAACTATTCTATTGGTTCCATTAAGCCATGCAAGCTTAATCAAGCACAGATAAAGTATTTGAAATGCTTTCAAATAGTATTTGAACCCAGGTCTGCTACTGAATGGATGCGATGTTGGCAATGGGTTTCATCACAATCAATAACCACAATTTGGGAGATAGAAGCCGTAGTAACACAATTTATAGTTGGTGGGATGAAAAGAGAGGTATTAGTATATCACTTCAATTTAAAGTTGAATGCAAAGGTATGGATCAGCACCTCACAGAGACGGAACACAGAATACAATCTGCCTGTGAATTGATTTGGATGCAAATGAAAGGAAGAAATATGCCCAAACATTTTATGTTATGGATCTGAATTTCTCATCGTACCACAACAGCATACAATCTGTCTGCTTGTATGCACATTAATTCGGATAAGAAATAAAATATAGATTTCATGAATCTGAATGAGAATAAAAGCATCATTGCATGTCTGTGCCACTGCATGTACAGTCTGAATTATTGTGCTCCATGTTGTTGCATTGCCTGTGTGTGTGTTGCCTGGAGCTCAGGCTAACTCATTAGCCTCCTCCGTGCCTTACACTGTTAGGCTAAATTGGGTTAAAGAAAACACACATAACCAGGTTGGAAAACAGTTGAGGGCACCACTTAAATCAGGTCATCTTCTCCAATGCAGAGCAGAGCAGGGTGTTTGTGTGGGTGAGAGAAATATTGAGATTTGTGCTGTGTGTGTGTGTGTGTGTGTGTGTGTGTGTGTGTGTGTGTGTGTGTGTGCTCGCATGTGTGTGTGTGTGTGTGTGTGTGTGTGTGTGAGATATATAGATGTGTGAGAGAGAGAGAGAGAGAGAGAGAGAAAAAAAGATGTGTGTGTGTGTGTGTGTGTGTGTGTGTGTGTGTGTGTGTGTGTGTGCGTGTGTGAGAAAGAGAGAGAGAGATGTGTGTTATTAATGCTATTATAATTATTATTCAAAACTATTATTATTATTTAATGCTATTATTATTATTCAATACTATTATTATTATTATTCAATACTATTATTATTATTATTATTCAATACTATTCATTATTTAATTAATTATTATTATTATTATTATTATTATTATTCAATACTATTATTATTATTATTCAATACTATTCATTATTTAATGCTATTATTTAGCTGCAAGTTGCTGTGTACTGTTGATTGGGCTGTACAAGGAAGCAAGGTTAGCTGTTGTTGTCTTACCCGTTGTTGTCTTAGCTAGCTCTCCCAATCAACACCTGTAATTCCTTTATGCCTCGCTTTATGTCTCTCTCAAATGTCAATATGCCTTGTATATTGTTGTTTAGGATAGTTATCATTGTTTTAGTTTACTGCGGAGCCCCTAGTCCCACTCAACATGCCTCAGATACCTCCTTTGTCCCACTTCCCACACATGCAGTGACCTCACCCAGAGATGCAAACTCTCTTATCGTCACAAAATGCCTGGATTTACCTCCTCTACCCGCACCTCACCATACCTGTCTGTACATTATGCCCTGAATCTATCCTACCACGCCCCAAAATCTTCTCCTTTTATTCTCTGTCCCCAACGCACTAGATGACCAGTTTTGATAGCCTTTAGCCGCAACCTCATCCTACTCCTCCTCTGTTCCTCAGGTGATGTGGAGGTTAACCCAGGCCCTGCGTTTCCCCGGGCACTCTCATTTGATGGTGAGGAAGGCACTTTTAAAGAATAACCAGGCATCCTCTACTGACAGGATAAGGTCAATGTCATTCCAGGATACCCTGGCCAGGTCAATTAGAAAGGCTTGTTCGCAGAAGTGTTTTAGGGAGCGTTTGACAGTGATGAGGGGTGGTCGTTTGACCGCAGACCTATTATGGATGCAGGCAATGAGGCAGTGATTGCTGAGATCTTGGTTGAAAAGAGCAGAGGTGTATTTGGAGGGCAAGTTAGTTAGGATGATATCTATGAGGGTGCCTGTGTTTATGGATTTGGGGTTGTACCTGGTAGGTTCATTGATAATTTGTGTGAGATTGAGGGCATCAAGCTTAGATTGTAGGATGGCCGGGGTGTTAAGCATATCCCAGTTTAGGTCACCTAGCAGCACGAGCTCAGAAGATAAATGGGGGGCAATCAATTCACATATGGTGTCCAGGGCACAGCTGGGGGCAGAGGGTATACCACCCACCAATGCGACCTGCATGCTCTAATCGGCTGGCCCTCGCTACATATTCGTCGCCAGACCCACTGGCTCCAGGTCATCTATAAGTCTTTGCTAGGTAAAGCTCTGCCTTATCTCAGCTCACTGGTCACGATATCAACACCCACCCGTAGCATGCGCTCCAGCAGGTATATCTCACTGGTCATCCCCAAAGCCAACACCTCCCTTGGCCGCCTTTCCTTCCAGTTCCCTTCTGCCAATGACTGGAACAAATTGCAAAAATCGCTTAAGCTGGAGACTTATATTTCCCTCACTAACTTTAAACATCAGCTATCCAAGCAGCTAACCGATCGCTGCCCTGTAAATAGCCCATCCAATCTACCTACCTCATCCCCATATTGTTTTAATATTCTTTTCAGCTTTTTTGCACACCAGTATTTCTACTTGCACATCATCATCTGCACATCTATCACTCCAGTGTTAATTTGCTAAATTGTAATTACTTGCTACTATGGCCTATTTATTGCCTTACCTCGTAACGCCATTTGCACACACTGTATATAGACATTATTTTTTTCTATTGTGTTATTGACTGTACGCTTGTTTATTCCATGTGCAACTCTGTGTTGTTGTTTGTGTCGCACTGCTTTGCTTTATCTTGGCCAGGTCGCAGTTGTAAATGAGAACTTGTTCTCAACTAGCCTACCTGGTTAAATAAAGGTGAAATAATAAAAAAATAAAAAAAAGGTATTTGCGTGTGTGGTGTGTGTGTGTGTGGTGTGTGTGTGTGTGTGTGTGTGTGTGTGTGTGTGTGTGTGTGTGTGTGTGTGTGTGCACAAGAGAGAATGTGTGTGATATCTGCCATGTCTTTGGTTCAGATCTCCTGGTATCCCTCTACAACGCTCTTCCAAAGGTAGCAGTCAGGCGCCCAGCATGACAGCCTCTACGCTCAGCCTTCATGTCCCGTTTTGAGGTTAAAGCACAGTTTGATCAATGGATCGGGCCTCCCTACGGTCACCCTCTGATCAAGCATCACCACGTATGAAATACGTGTGTGAGATGTGTATATG
The DNA here is from genome assembly GCF_965601325.2 of Salmo salar. Lineage (NCBI taxonomy): Eukaryota > Metazoa > Chordata > Actinopteri > Salmoniformes > Salmonidae > Salmo > Salmo salar. The sequence goes on along the minus strand of NC_138318.1, from coordinate 26,924,136 downwards.
TGGGGGGAGGGGTGGGATGGCGGTGTGTGTGTTTTTGTTAGACAGAGGTGTTTGAGTGTGCGTGTGTGTGTCTACTCTTCTTTGTGTCTGGGGCTCCCAAGGGGTTTCTTTTGAAGACTTAGACCCCAATTATGGACCATCTGAGCGGCACAGATAGGAGCAGATAAGACGGCTCTACACATAAGACCCTGGCTGAGTGTGTGTGTGTGTGTGTGTGTGTGTGTGTGTGTGTGTGTGTGTGTGTGTGTGTGTGTGTGTGTGTGTGTGTGTGTGTGTGTGTGTGTGTGTGTGTGTGTGTGTGTGTGTGTGTGTGTGTGTGTGCTCCACAGTGTAAGGCTCGGTCACCAAATGGCACACAATTTCCTATGCATTGCACTGCGCTATGGGCCCTGGTCAAAGGTAATGCACTATATAAGGACTAGGGTGCCATTTGGGAAACACAGCCTCGTATTACCCCTCGCAGTGAATCTGAATGGATCTCAATGATCTCAGTTTAACCCCTCACAATTAATCAGAATGGGTCTCAATAATCTCTGTTTAATCCCTCACAGTGAATCTGACTGGGTCTCAATAATCTCAATTTAACCCCTCACAGTGAATCTGAATGGGTCTCAATACTCTCAGTTTAACCCCTCACAGTAAATCTGAATGGGTCTCACTAATCTCCGCTTTAAAAAAAAATGTTTTCATCTTTATTTAACCAGGTACGCTAGTTGAGAACAAGTTCTCATGCGACCTGGCCAAGATAAAGCAAAGCAGTGTGACACAGACAACAACACAGAGTTACACATGGAGTAAACAATAAACAAGCCAATAACACAAGCAAGTCAATGACACAGTAGAAAAAAAGAAAGTCTATATACAGTGTGTGCAAAAGGCATGAGGAGGTAGGCAATAAATAGGCCATAGGAGCGAATAATTACAATTTTGCAGATTAACACTGGAGTGATAAATTAGCATATGATGATGTGCAAGTAGAAATACTGGTGTGCAAAAGAGCAGAAATGTAAATACAATAAAAACAGTATGGGGATGAGGTAGGTAGATTGGGTGGGCAATTTACCGATGGACTATGTACAGCTGCAGCAATCGGTTAGCAGCTCAGGTAGCTGATGTTTAAAGTTGGTGAGGGAAATAAAAGTCTCCAACTTCAACAATTTTTGCAATTTGTTCCAGTCACTGGCAGCAGAGAACTGAAAGGAAAGGCGGCCAAGGGAGGTGTTGGCTTTGGGGATGATCAGTGAGATATACCTGCTGGAACGTGTGATACGGGTGGGTGTTGTTATTGTGACCAGTGAACTGAGATAAGGTGGAGCTTTACCTAGCATAGACTTACAGATGACCTTGAGCCAGTGGGTTTGGTGACGAATATGTAGCGAGGGCCAGCCGACTAGAGCATACAGGTCGCAGTGGTGGGTGGTATAAGGTGATAATATACTTTGGCTAATCATATACATTATGGTATGGAACATTTTTCCTGGACAATTACTCTAATGTCAGGCTTCATGGATGAGTAGTCAAGTAGGGCTCTTTTCAATCAGATTCGCTTCAGCCCACATTCGGTTAAATGTGCAAACGCTGATTTGTCACATAGATGTTCATCTTAAATCAGGTCAGAAAAAAATTGCTATCTAGAACCTAATATGAGAACCCTTTGAAGAACCCGCATTGGTTCCACATAGAACTCTATTGAGTTCCATGTAGAACCCTTTCCCCAGAGTGTTCTACATGGAACCCAAAAGTGTTCTCCCTGGAAACAAAAAGAGTTCTACCTGGAACCAAAGAGGGTTCCCCTATGGGGACAGCCGAATAACCCTTTTGGAACCCTTTTTTCTAAGACCAGACCAGTTATTTAGGCCTAAGACCCCTAGAGTTAGCGAGTGCAGCAATTTTAGCAGGCTAGTTATTGGTTTTGTAACAGTACAAATTATTTTCATATGGTGCCTTTCTTCACGTTACATTGTGTAGATTCGCCGTACCCTCCATTGGGGGTGCTTTGAGCCAAAAGGGGTCCCCTAAATGGATCTAAATATTGTCCAGGAATTACCTCATTGTATAGAAAGGGGCATATTGTATTTAATACTCTGTCTCAGCCTGTCAAGGACAGGCAATAGCAACTTATGGATCAACAAGCTCTCACAGTCCCACGTCAGAATTAGACATTCCTCCATGTTTCTCAAACGTCAAATTTCGAAGTTGTTACAAACGTAAAATGTCAAAGTGTTTAAGGTTAAGGTTAGGCATTAACTCGGAATGGTTAAGGTAAGGGTTTGGTATAGGCTTAAAACAAAAAAGCCTCTTACAAGGCATTTCTAAGTTATATTCTTCCAAAATCAATGGGTATATATAATAAAAATTTTACAGCATTAAAGATTGTACCTACAATAGCATATCGATAACTAATTAGTTTACATCTTTAGGTACATTTACACAACAATAAACAGCATTTGACTTTATAATTCACCAAAATGTAATAAGCAGCCAATCAAATCAAGCAGCTCCAAATGCCCAGGGAGCCAATCAGGTATTCTCTCAGATGGTGTTTACTTAGTTGTTGTGTATTTGTGTGTTTTTAAAGAAGCCGTGGATGTTCCCCTTCAGGGGGGCAGATGGGTGGAACAACCAGGGGAGCATGGGAGGCCTGAAGAACAGCTGGCTGAAACAAAACAAAGTCACATTCACGAGTCAGATGAAAAACTTTATTTGAAGACATGCAATCTCCCCTATGGTTTCCAAGTCTTCTGAGGGTTTGCATTGTTGTTAATGCTTGTTTAGCTAGTGTCTACAGTACAGTACTGCAAATGACCAAATATATCAATTTTGGTGTGAATGAATTCTTCCAGGAACACACTATTGGTTTACCTTGACCCCATATCAAATTAAGTCTCTTGAGGGTGTCCTAAAATGTGCACCATACTCCTGATAACTGGGCCAGCTGATATCCTGGACCAGCTAAAAGATCCTCGCTGTACCAGACGACATTTCATTTTAAATTGTATTTATTTAGCAAGCAAGAGGAGGAAACTTAAAATTCAACTCACTCACCCCTGATGACCGACTGATATACAACTGCTGCCAACTCCAAGCCAAGGTGACTGTGCTCCTCACCACAACGCAGTCAGAGGGATATGGCATTAGAACCGCAGATGCCACCTTTATTTTAGCACAAAATGGTACACACACACATGCACGCACACACACACACATGCACGCGCACACACACGCACGCACACACACACACTTGAAAACTGAGAAAGGGAAAGGATAACAAAGAGAAGAAAGTGGTAGCAGAAGAAAAAGTAGTATGAGAGAGAGACATAGAAATCAATAGACATAACAGGGAGACTATCACAAGTGTTTTCAGTAAAGCCTGGGGCTGTGCAGCCGAGTGGTGAGAGAAAAAGCAGCCATTGCAGACGACCTGGAACACTCAAGGGTCTCAGAGTCACTGTGTGTGTGCTCTATTTCCTTTCTCTTTCACTTCAATTACTTCCTTCTAAACTGATATGGAATTGATTTAAGAAGGTCATAGCATGGATCATTTAGCTATTTGATTTGGAATTTTAGGACCCCTTTCAGTATCAAACAAATATATTTAAAACATATTCATCAAATATTGAATTTGGCCTTTAGAGCAACAGCCCGTAGGAACATGTTGAATAACACATTCATAAATGGTAAAAAAAAACAGGAATAAGGTTTTGAAGTGTTTGTCCTATATCTAGGAGATATAAGAAAGCTCAGGAAATATATATATATTCTACAATGTAGAAAACTTTGACTGTTACTGTATATTGGTACTGTATATATATATTGTATATATATATATATATATTGGTACTGTATATATATATATATATATATATATATAGTAAAATAGTACAAATAAAGAAAAACCCTTGAATGAGTAGGTGTGTCTAAACCTTTGACTTGTACTATATATATATATATACCGAAAGGGGTCTTTATTTTTACTATTTTCTACATTGTAGAATACTAGCGAAGGCATCAAAACTCTAACACATATGGAATCATGTAGTAACCAAATAAGTGTTAAACAAATCAAAATATATTTTTGATTTTGGATTCTTCATAGAAGCCACCATTTGCCTTGATGACAGCTTTGCACACTCTTGGCATTCTCTCAACCAGCTTCATGAGGTAGTCACCTGGAATGCTTCCAATTAACAGGTGTGCCTTATTAAAAGTTAGTTTGTGGAATTTCTTTCCTTCTTAATGCGTTTGAGCCAATCAGTTGTGTTGTGACAAGGTAGGGATGGAATACAGAAGATAGCCCTATTTGGTGAAGACCAAGTTCATATTATAGCAATAACAAATATAATAAATAAGCAAAGAGAAACGACAGTCCATCATTACTTTAAGACATGAAGGTCAGTCAATGCGGAAAATTTCAAGTGCAGTCGCAAAAACCATCACGCGCTATAATGAAAATGTTTCTAATGAGGACTGCCACAGGAAAGGAGAACCCAGAGTTACCTCTGCTGCAGAGGATACGTTCATTAGAGTTACCAGCCTCAGATTCCAGCCCAAATAAATGCTTCACAGAGTTCAAGTAACAGACACATCTCAACATTAACTGCGAGACTGCGTGAATCAGGCCTTCATGGTTGAATTGCTGCAAAGAAACACGAGCAATGGACATTAGAGTGGTGGAAATCTGTCCTTTGGTCTGATGAGTCCAAATGTGAGATTTTTGGTTCCAACCGCTGTGTCTTTGTGAGACAGAGAGTAGGTGAATGAATGATCTCCGCATGTGTGGTTCCCACTATGAAGAAGGGAGGAAGAGGTGTGATGGTGTTGGGGTGCTTTGCTGTTGACACTGTCAATGATTTAATTAGAATTCAAAGCACACTTAACCAGCTTGGCTACCACAGCATTCTGCAGCGTTAAGCCATCCCATCTGGTTTGCGCTTAGTGGGACTATCATTTGTTTTCAACAGGACAATTACCCAAAACACACCTCCAGGCTGTGTAAGAGCTATTTGACCAAGAAGAGTGCTGCATCAGATGACCTGGCCTCCACATTTACCGACATCAACCCAACTGAGATGGTTTGGGATGGGTTTGGCAACAGAGTGAAGGAAAAGCATTCCTCATGAAGCTGGTTGAGAGAATGCCAAGAGTGTGCAAAGCTGTCTTCAAGGCAAATGGTGGCTACTTTTAAGATTCAAATTATACATTATATTGTGATTTGTTTAACACTTTTTTGGTTACTACATAAATCCAAATCTGTTATTTCATAGTTTTGATGTCTTCACTATTATGTAGAAAATAGTACAAATAAAGAACAACCCTTGAAAGAGTAGGTTTGTTCAAACTTTTGACTGGTACTGTATATATAAACTCAGCAAAAAAAGAAACGTCCCTTTTTCAGGACCCTGTCTTTCAAAGATAATTCGTAAAAATCCAAATAACTTAACGGATCTTCATTGTAAAGGGTTTAAACACTGTTTCCCATGCTTGTTCAATGAACCATAAACAATTAATGAACATGCACCTGGTCATTAAGACACTAACAGCTTACAGAGGGTAGGCAATTAAGGTCACAGTTATGAAAACTTAGGACACTAAAGAGGCCTTTCTACGGACTCTGAAAAACACCAAAAGAAAGATGCCCAGGGTCCCTGCTCATCTGCGTGAACGTGCCTTAGACATGCTGCAAGGAGGCATGAGGACTGCAGATGTGGCCAGGGCAATAAATTGCAACGTCCGTACTGTGAGACGCCTAAGACAGCGCTACAGGGAGACAGGACGGACAGCTGATCGTCCTCGCAGTGGCAGACCACATGTAACAACACCTGCATAGGATCGGTACATCCGAACATCACACCTGCGGGACAGGTACAGGATGGCAACAACAACTGCCCGAGTTACACCAGGAACGCACATTCCATCAGTGCTCAGAATGTCCACAATAGGCTGAGAGAGGCTGGACTGAGGGCTTGTAGGCCTGTTGTAAGGCAGGTCCTCACCAGACATCACCAGCAACAACGTCGCCTATGGGCACAAACCCACCGTTGCTGGACCAGACAGGACTGGCAAAAAGTGCTCTTCACTTACGAGTCACGGTTTTGTCGGATGGTCGGATTCGCGTTTATCGTCAAAGGAATGAGCGTTACACCAAGGCCTGTACTCTGGAGCGGGATCGATTTGGAGGTGTAGGTTCCGTCATGGTCTGGGGCGGTGTGTCACAGCATCATCGGACTGAGCTTGTTGTCATTGCAGGCAATCTCAACGCTGTGCGTTACAGGGAAGACATCCTCCTCCCTCATGTGGTACCCTTCCTGCAGGCTCATCCTGACATGACCCTCCAGCATGACAATGCCACCAGCCATACTGCTCGTTCTGTGTGTGATTTCCTGCAAGACAGGAATGTCAGTGTTCTGCCATGGCCAGCGATGAGCCCAGATCTCAATCCCATTGAGTACGTCTGGGACCTGTTGGATCGGAGGGTGAGGGCTAGGGCCATTCCCCCCAGAAATGTCCGGGAACTTGCAGGTGCCTTGGTTGAAGAGTGGGGTAACATCTCACAGCAAGAACTGGCAAATCTGGTGCAGTCCATGAGGAGGAGATGCACTGCAGTACTTAATGCAGCTAGTGGCCACACCAGATACTGACTGTTTCTTTTGATTTTGACCCTCCCTTTGTTCAAGGACACATTATTCAATTTCTGTTAGTCACATGACTGTGGAACTTCTTCAGTTTATGTCTCAGTTGTTGATTGTTGTTTTGTTCATACAAATATTTACACATGTTAAGTTTGCTGAAAACAAACACACACCGGCTTTCCGATGCTATAGAATCTTCACAAATGTCTTACTATATGTCATATGAAAACGTGAAAATGACAATATCTAGGTGCTCGCTTGTCAGAAAAAAAGGTGTCATATTCTTCCTGGGGATGTATATGAACAGATTTTAGTAAGATTTCATGTTACTAAAACACTATCAATTCCACTTGAATAATAATGTTTTTTTTGTCCAATGCACAGTTAATATTTTTTCTAGCTCCTAATTAACTATAATAACAAACATTAATATATATGAATTGTTTCAATCATGAATTACCACAAGTATGTGATTCAACAACACTGATGTCATTACCGATGAAGCGCCTACATGTTTCGAGAGGATCCACATCATAGGAAACAGCAGAAAGGTGTCAGACATTCTAGCCCTGTTTATACCTGGTGCAAACATGGGTGTTTTGTCCTGATCTTGTCCACATTCTGTTTGTGCCCACATTTCCAGAAATGGTATTAAAATGTTTCTCTTATCTGTCCACTGTGTCTGCATTGTGACTAGATTACCATTGTCTCTTCCTTTATGCAAATTAGTTCACAGATATTCTTTAAAAAAAAAAAGTATTTATTTATTATAAGACACATATGATGTAATCAGTCAATGGTGTCACCTGTTGATGATTTTAGAGGGCAGAATAATTATTATTTCAATGGTTTCTCTGTCCAAATCTGTCATCACTTATAAGATAGCTGGACACAATTCGTCTGACTACACTCCGTAGGTGGTCAGGATGATCTGATCACGATCGGATCACAATGAGTCTTTTGATTGTCTACACCTTTCAAAAAATGTGGGCACAATCAAAATTTGGGCAGGATCAGGATAAAAGATGCATGTTAGAACCAGGTATAAACAGGGCTTAAGTGTGAGAGGGTGACCGAGAAGCGATGCAGATCACCTCCTCCTCCTTCTCCTCCTATATCACCTCCTCCACCATCTTTTCTACCCCCACCTCCTCCTCCTCCACTCTGCTTCCCTCTCCTCATACCCTCCTCCACCCTACCTCCCTCTACTCATCCTCTCATCCACCACTACCTCTTCCTTCTCCTCTCTTCCACCCACTTCACATCCTCCTCCTCCTCATCCACCTCCGCGTCCTCCCCTACTCCTGCCTATTCCACCACCCCCCCAGCACCACCACCTCTTCCTCCCACCTCCCCTCCTCCCTCCTTTTCTTAGAGCCGCAGGGGGAAGCGATCATTACGGGAGCAGGAGGAGAGTGTGTGAGCCTCCTTTCTTTCTTCTTATCCTCACCCTTCTTTTTTTCCTCCACCTGCATCTCTTTAAAAAAAATGTCCCTCCTGATACCTCAGGGGAAGGCTATCATTAGGAGGCAGGAGGAGAGTGGGTGCTGGACGGGTCGCTGCTTGGCTGGCTGGCTGAGAGATGTACAACTCCGTTAGGCATGGCAGACAGGACAGAGCTGCAGTGACGTGTGTGTGTTTGTGTGTGTGTGACACAGCAGTAAACACGTCTGACTTGAGGCTACGGCACCCTCCCTCTTTTCCTCCTTCACCACCTACCCCATCCTCCTCCTCCACCTTCCTCCTCCACCTTCCTCCTCCTCCTCTCCTTCTGCACCACTTCCCTCTCCCTCACCCTCCTCCCTCAGCTCCTGCTCCTCCTACCCTCCCAGACATCTCAAACAATGTGGTGCTGCAGGACTCGGTTCAGTCCCTGGCTAATCATGATTAATGTACACAGAAAGAAACACACACAGTCACAAAATCTCCCCTCTTCTTAGCCTGTGTTCCAGGATCTGATCTGATGATGAAATAGTCTATTTTTGTCATTGGAGCAGGGGTGTCATTTTCACATAGTAAATGGTTTGAAAATGAATTAACCACTTTAATTGAGTTATAACACTTGACAATTGGTCATTTCTGTGATGGCTTATGACAATTATAACAATCTGTATGATGGGTAGGAACAATTACTTGACAATTACTTGAGTGAAATGTTAGAAACAATGCTATTATTTTGCAGAACACTTTTCTCAGTACAAACAGTTAAGTGCGTGTTTTTCCAACATTGCATGACTCAGGTTCTGTGATTGCTGACAGTGTATGGACACGAGCAGCTTTGTTGTTTATTGCAGGGAGGAATTTGAATAGCATTGAAGCAAGGTCTGTGTCCCAAATAGCACCTTATTCCCTACATGATGCACTACTTTTGACCAGAGCCCTGTGGTCAAAAGTAGTGCACTATATAGTGAATAGGGTGCTATTTGGGACAGAACCAAGGTTTTCTATGTGTTGCCGGCATTGAAGGAGTAAGTGTAGCCTTGTGAGTTCCGCTAGGGGAAAACAGGATGATTCATCTACTGGAATAACATGTTTTTGTAAGCACAGTTTAGCTTAGTATAGAATAGGATTTCTTGTAAACAATGAATATAAATCTGTAAGTCGATTAAAATAATTATCTTGCATAAATGCTGTCAAATGCCAATTTTACATTTAGTGAAAGGCTTTTTTAATGTGCTTCATCTTATCTGTAGCTTTTTATTCAGAAGAGTGCTGTAGAGGAGGTGTATTGCATTACTACTGTATTTACTGCTATCAGAGTGAAGAATTATACCCTGTACATTCGGAGGTCTCTATTTTCCCCCCGGGAAGAAAATAGGGCCTAATGTAGTTTTAATTTTAACGCTTCGGTACTATTTTCACAAGTGTGTGGTGAATTTTGATAACTCTTAGTGCAAAACTTCCAACTGGTAACATTTGTAACGCAGCTAGTCTTACATTCAAAACCTTTCATTGTGCATTCATTTTTTGGATCCAAAATATGTTTGCTGTGAAATATAATGAGTACATTGGTTTAATCACCAAAACACAACATAATGATACAGTATTCTCTGAATTTAGTCATTTTAACAACTAGCTAATTCAATAGCAACATTTTTTAAACGATATATGTTTAAAAATTGCACTTTGAATGTAGTATGTTACATCACAAAAATAACAGTACATTACACTGTGTATTACATTAGGCAACACTTGCGCTACCTATTAAATCTGACTAAACATCAAATTTCCATAATTTCTATCCCATGTGTGATCAAAGGTGTGATCATTGGAAACATCTTTCATCATGTAATCAAATGAAATAAATTAAAGAAACATAATGTTTAGCAGCACTAGTTTGTATCAAGCCTGTCTTGATACAAACTATAGGCTCTCATTAAAATCGCAATAAATATGTTAATTGTTCATGCACCTGGGGAAAACCATTTTGGCATGGCGAATCCAAGCCCAACATAGGTCTGATCCATGTCCTGAAGGACAGTGGTATGCTCATTTATTTTTATTTGCTTATTTAACCTTTATTTAACTACGCAAGTCATATTTACAATGACGACCTACCCCGGTCAAACCCTAAACCGGACGACGCTGGGCCAATTGTGAGCCGCCCTATGAGACTCCCAATCATGGCCGGTTGTGAAAGAGCCTGGAAGTGAACCAGGGTCTGTAGAGACTCCTCTAGCACTGAGATGCAGTGCCTTAGACCGCTGCACCACTCAGGAATTCATGGAGATGGAAATCATACATCTGCCACCTGCATGGTAATCGTGTATTGTATTTTACAGTATTGTAATTATCTATTGTAGTGGTCCTGTACGTGACTCAGTTAGTAAGAGCATGGCACCAGCAAGACCAGAGTTGTGGGTTTGATTCCCACTGGGGTCACATGCCAAAATATGTGGAATGTAGTCACTTAGGATGAAAGTGTCTGCTACGTACAATACCAGTCAAAAATTTGGACACACCTACTCATTCAAGGGTTTTTCTTTATTTGTACTATTTTCTACAAGAGTTTGTAAAGCTGTCATCAAGGCAAAGGGTGGCAACTTTGAATAATCTCAAATATAAAATATATTTTGATTTGTTTAACACTTTTTTGGTTACTACATGATTCTATATGTGTTATTTCATAGTTTTGATGTCTTCAATATTATTCTACAATTTAGAAAATAGTAAAAATTAAGAAAAACCCTTGAATGAGTAGGTGTGTCCAAACTGTTGACTACTACTGTATGCCCAGGCCGTGGGCAGAGCAACAGGCCCAACCCCCACTAATACACCCAACCAAGCCCCATCCTGTGACCTAAGAGGTATGTATCAGATGCTTAACATGCTCTGCTCACACTGACTGTAATGGTCCAGGTCTAAACCACACAAAAACAACACTAGACACTATGGAACACAAAGCTTTTACATTCGGAAAGTATTCAGACCCCTTTACTTTTTCCACATTTTGTTACTTTACAGCCTTAGTCTAAAATTGATTAAATATGTTTTTTCTTATCAATCTACACACAATACCACATAATGATGAAGAGGAAACAGGTTTTTAGAATTTTTTGCAAATTTATTAAAAAAAATTAAAAACTCTTACATAGGTATTCAGACCCTTTGATATGAGACTCGAAATTGACATCAGGTGCATGAGTTTCCATTTATCATCCTTCAGATGTTTATACAACTTGATTGGAGTCCACCTGTGGTAAATTCAATTGATTGGACATGATTTGGAAAGGCACACACCTGTCTATATAACGTCCCACAGTTGACAGTGCATGACAGAGCAAAAACCAAGTCATGAGGTCGAAGGAAATGTCTGCAGAGCTCAGAGACAGGATTGTGTCGAGGCACAGATCTGGGGAAGGGTACCAAAAAATGTCTGTAGCATTGAAGGTCCACAAGAAAACAGTGGCCTCCATCATTCTTAAATGGAAGAACCACTAAGACTCTTCCTAGAGCTGGCTGCCTGGCCAAACTGAGCAATCGGGTGAGAAGGGCCTTGGTCAGGGAGGTGACCAACAACCCAATGGTGACTCTGACAGAGCTCCAGAGTTCCTCTGTGGAGATGGGAGAACCTTCTAGAAGGACTACCGTCTCTGCAGCACTCCACCAATCAGGCCTTTATGGTAGAGTGACCAGACGGATGTCACTCCTCAGTAAAAGGCACATGACAGCCTGCTTCGAGTTCGCCAAAAGGACCCAAAGGACTCTCAGATCATGAGAAACAAGATTATCTGATCTGATGAAACCAAGATTGATCTTTTTGGCCTGAATGCCAAGCGTCACATCTGGAGGAAACCTGGCCTCATCCCTACGGTGAAGCATGGTCAAATCAAATCAAAATCAAATAAAATGTTATTCATCACATACACATGGTTAGCAGACGTTATTGTGAGTGTTGCGAAATGCTTGTAGGTGGTGGCAGTATCAAGCTGTGGGGATGTTTTTCAGTGGAAGGGACTGGGAGACTAGTCAGGATCGAGGGAAAGATGAACGGCGTAAAGTACAGCGAGATCCTTGATAAAAACCTGCTCCAGAGCGCTCAGACCTCAGACTGGGGTGAAGGTTCACCTTCCAACAGGACAACGACCCTAAGCACACAGCCAAGACAACGCAGGAGTGGCTTCGGGACAAGTTTCTGAATGTCCTTGAGTGTCCCTTCCAGAGCCCGGACTTGAACCCAATCAAACATCTCTGGAGAGACCTGAAAATAGCTTTGCTGCGACACTCCCCATCCAACCTGACAGAGCTTGAGAGGATCTGCAGAGAAGAATGGGAGAAACTCCCCACATACAAGTGTGCCATACCCAAGAAGACTCAAGGCTGTAAATGTAATATTTCAGTTTTTTATTTTTAATAAATGTACAATAATTTCAAAAAAACTTTTTTTGCTTTGATATTACTTGGTATTGCATATAGATTGAAGAGGGGAAAAACAATGTAACACATTTCAGAATAACGATGTAACATAACGAAATGTAGAAAAAGTCATGGGTTCTGAATACTTTCCGAATGCACAGTATATCCCCCAATAAATTCCCCATACGATGACAGCTTCTCCATCCTAGACGGGGAGATCAACCATTTCAAGGCCCAGGGACATGTACTAGTTTGTGGCGACCTAAATGCTAGAACTTGACAAGAACTTGACAAGAACCTGACAAACACCTACCCGCTGACAGCATTCCCTCCCAAATATGCCCTGGGTAGGCACAACTATGACAAAACAACTAACAAAAACGGGTCACAACTCCTGCTGCTCGGAAAATTAGGGCGTTTGATTGCAAATATGCAGAGGGAGTCGAAAAGAGAATACACAGAGGCTTGTTGTATAAAACACCTGTCTCATGATTACATATTTAAACTTAGGGCAATCATGGCATCTGTGACATAGAGGGAGAAGCGTCCATCCATTTATATGGGTAAGATAGTCTAGCTAGTTACATTTTAAAATATTATACTTAACATTAGCTAGCTAGCTAACAAGCTAGAAACTAACCAAAACATTTTTTTGAAAGTTTCTTTTAGTTGCCTGGTTTGCTAGATTGACCTATACTAAATTCATTTAAAATGGGTGGCTTTATTGGTGTTAAAATACACTAGTTATGCTATTTTGGACCACCAGGCTGCTGACAAGTTTGTTGTCGGACGAGAATATAATGTTCATGATGTCACTGCGACAACTGTCTATAGACATAGTATAAACCAGCCTTTAGTCTTTAAATCTTTGGTTGTTTAAGTACATGGCCTCGTGTGAATCCTAAAAGAGATGTGTGGGGCTAAGGCTTAACTTTGGGCTGGGGGCAGTATTTTGACGTCCGGATGAAAAACGTGCCCAAAGTAAACTGCCTGCTACTCAGGTCCAGAAGCTAGGATATGCATATAATAATTTGGATAGAAAACACTCTAAAGTTTCTAAAACTGTTAGAATTATGTCTGTGAGTATAACAGAACTTATTTGGCAGGCGAAACCTCGAGGACAAACCATCCAGGATTTGTTTTTTGAGGTGACAGTGTTTTCAATGGTTTTCTATTTGTATCTAGATTTATAAGGCACTTGCTTGCAGTTCCTATCGCTTCCACTGGATGTCAACAGTCTTTAGAAATTGGTTGTTGTTTTTCTTTAGAGAAATGAAGAAGTACGGCAGTTCAGAACGAGGGTCCAGCCTAGTGCACTCTAATGTTTTGATGCGCGCTCCAGGTCACGTGCTTGATGTTGTTTTTATCCGGTATTGAACACCGTTTATCACGTCTTAAATTTTATTGATTATCTACGTTCAAAATACCTAAAGTTGTATTAGGAAAGTTGTTTCAAATGTTTGGACAGCGTTTACAGGTAACTTATTAGATATTTTGTAGTCATGCTGGGCGAGTTGGAACCGGTGTTTTTCTAAATCAAACGCGCCAAATAAATGGACATTTTGGAGATATAACAACGGAATTAATCGAACAAAAGGACCATTTGTGATGTTTATGGGACATATTGGAGTGCCAACAGGAGAAGTTCTTCAAAGGTAAGGCATGAATTAAATCGTTATTTCTGACTTTTGTGTTGCGCCTGGCGGGTAGAAATCTGATTTTCATGTGTTGGTATGCTGGGCGCTGTCCTAAGATAATCGCATGGTTTGCTTTCGCTGTAAAGCCTTTTTGAAATCTGACAAGGTGCCTAGATTAACGAGAAGTTAAGCTTTCATTTGGTGTGTTGCACTTGTGAATGTATAAAAGTTAAATATTTGTAATAATGTTTTTAGAATTTGGCGCTCTGCCATTTCAACGGATGTTGTCAAATCGATCCCGTTAACGGGAGTTGAGCCCAAAGAAGTTAAGAGGGTGTGAATGATGCTGAATGGGTTTAGACAAAGAGCTCTCCAGTAGGTTTACCAAAACATTCAAGGTCCATTTTCTCAAAAGTGGGGTTACAAGTTTATCAACTTTCAAAGCAGAATTATTTTCCCAACTTTCCCAACTGTTGTGTATGATATACCATTTTCTAGCTCTGAGTCTGTACTTTTATCCAATGTCAAAAACACAATTTCAAATTTTGCTACATAAGACCAAATTGAGCCGGTCAGTCACAATTCGACCCGAATAACTACCGTGTGATATGCGTTAACAGCAAACTTTGGAAAATCTCTGCATTATCATTAACAGCAGACTCGTACATTTCCTCAGTGAAAACAAAGGCAAAGTCTTCTTATGCTTTGATGATTTCAAAAAAGCTTTTGACTCAATTTGGCATGAGGGTCTGCTATACAAATTGATGGAAGGTGATGTTGGGGGAAACCATACGATATTATGAAATCCATGTACACAAACAAGTGCGCAGTAAAAATTGGCAAAAAACACACACATATCTTTCCACATGGGGTGAGACAGGGATGCAGCTTGAGCCCCACC
Organism: Salmo salar; assembly: GCF_965601325.2. Lineage (NCBI taxonomy): Eukaryota > Metazoa > Chordata > Actinopteri > Salmoniformes > Salmonidae > Salmo > Salmo salar. The sequence goes on along the minus strand of NC_138318.1, from coordinate 26,909,113 downwards.
CATCTTCTACATATAAATAAACAAATTGACGAGGGTACTAGAACAGTCTGCAGCACCCGACCTCATCCTACTAGAATCTAAAGTCAAATGTCTACTGTTTGCTGATGATTTGGTGCTTCTGTCCCCAACCAAGGAGGGCCTACAGCAGCACCTAGATCTTCTGCACAGATTCTGTCAGACCTGGGCCATGAAAGTAAATCTCAGTAAGACAAAAATAATGGGGTCCCAAAAAGTTCCAGTTGCCAGGACCACAAATACAAATTCCATCTAGACACCGTTGCCCTAGAGCACACAAAAAAATATAACTCAGCCTAAACATCAGCACCACAGGTAACTTCCACAAAGCTATGAACGATCTGAGAGACAAGGCAAGAAGGGTCTTCTACTCCATCAAAAGGAACATAAAATTCGACATACCAACTAAGATCTGGATAAAAATACTTGAATCGGTTATAGAACCCATTGACCTTTATTGTTGTGGGACAAACACCAAATTGAGACTCTGTATGCACAATTCCACGAATATGTCTTCTGTGTACAAAATAAAACACCAAATAATGCAAGCAGAGCAGAATTAGTACGATACTCGCTAATTATCAAAATCCAGAAAAGAGATGTTATATTCTACAACCGCTAAAATGAAGCGATTTCCAAACCTTCCATAACAAATCCATCACCTACAGAGAGATGAACCTGGAGAAGAGTTCCCTAAGCAAGCTGGTCCTGGGGCTCAGTTCACAAACATAAACAGAGCCCCAGGACAGAAACACAATTAGAATCAACCAAATCATGAGAAAACAAAAAGAGAATACATTTTTGCCTAAAATGACATACCCAAATCTAACTGCCTGTAGCTCAGGCATTGAAGCAAGGATATGCATATTCTTGATCCCATTTGAAAGGAACCTCTTTGAAGTTTGTGGAAATGTGAAATGAATGTAGGATAATATAACACATTATATCTGTTTTTTTTTGTACCATGATATTTGAAATGCAAGAGAAAAGCCACACATTCAGCTAGGAAGCTGGAGGTAATTTAGATGGTGTCCACAAGAGGGCAACAGTGTATGTGCAACGTTTCAGATGGATAACTTCAAGAATGAGCAAGCTACATGACATTTAGTATGAAGTCACCCAGGTGTCCTTCATGATTTGCCCAAGTGCCTCCAAGTGGCCGAATTGGTAAATTGATACATTTTCAAGAACATAACTATAGAAAACATACAAAAATGCTATTTTAATTAAAAATAGAACTTTACGCACTCTCAGGAATGTCAAACATTATGGATCATTAGCTTCCCTACATAAAATGCTCTAACAAGAGACACGACAAGAACGCTGATCCAATGTCTCCAAACACATAAGTGAAATACTTAAGATAAGGGCCAAGTTAGCAGCCACCACTGATCCAATGTCATAAGTGAACACACCACAAACTACACACAAAGTAAAAAATAAAATAATAATAAAAATAGCCAGATGTGATGCAGCCTGGATCCGAACAAGGGACTGCAGTGTGTTAGACCACTGCACCAGTCGGGAGCCCAATGTGTATTGTATGTTGACTTTGACATGTTGTGGCTTTAGGGATTAAATATATATATATATATATACAGTTGAAGTTGGAAGACTACATACACCTTAGCCAAACACATTTAAAGTCAGTTTTTCACAATTACTGACATTTAATCCTAGTAAATATTCCCTGTTAAGGTCAGTTAGGATCACCACTTTATTTTAAAAATGTGAAATGTCAGAATAATAGTAGAGCGACTGATTTATTTCAGCTTTTATTTCTTTCATCACATTCCCAGTGGTCAGCATTTACATACACTCAATTAGTATTTGGTAACATTGCCTTTCAATTGTTTAACTTGGGTCAAACGTTTTGGGTAGCCTTCCACAAGCATCCCACAATAAGTTGGGTGAATTTTGGCCCATTCCTCCTGACAGAGCTTGTGTAACTGAGTCAAGATTGTAGGCCTCCTTGCTTGCACACACTTTTTCAGTTCTGCCCACAAAACTTCTAAGGCTTGAGGTCAGGGCTTTGTGATGGCCACTCCAATATCTTGACTTTGTTGTCCTTAAGCCATTTTGCCACAACTTTGGAAGTATGCTTTGGGTCATTGTCCATTTGGAAGACCCATTTGTGACCAAGCCTTAACTTCCTGACTGATGTCTTGAGATGTTGCTTCAATATATCCACATAATTTTCCATCCTCATGATGCCATCTACTTTGTGAAGTGCACCAGTCCCTCCTGCAGCACAGCACCCCCACAACACGATGCTGCCAACCCCGTGCTTCACGGTTGGGATGGTGTTCTTCGGTTTGCAAGCCTCCCCCTTTCTCCTCCAAGGTCCTTTGCTGTTGTTCTGGGATTGAGTTGCACTTTTCGCACCAAAGTACGTTCATCCCTAGGAGACAGAACGCGTCTCCTTCCTTTGCGGTATGACGGCTGCGTGGTCCCATGGTGTTTATACTTGCGTACTATTGTTTGTACAGATGAACGTGGTACCTTCAGGTGTTTGGAAATTGCTCCAAAGGATGAACCAGACGTGTGGAGGCCTGCAATTCTAATTCTGAGGTCTTGGCTGATTTATTTTGATTTTCCCATGATGTCAAGCAAAGAGGCACTGAGTTTGAAGGTAGGTCTTGGTATACATCCACAGGTACACCTCCAATTGACTGAAATTATGTCAATTAGCCTATCAGAAGCTTCTAAAGCCATTACATTTTCTGGAATTTTCCAAGCTGTTTAAAGGCACAGTCAACTTAGTGTATGTAAACTTCTGACCCACTGGAATTGTGATATGTCTGTCTGTAAACAATTGTTCGAAAAATTACTTGTTTCATGCACAAAGTAGATGTCCTAACCGACTGGCCAAAACTATAGTTTGCTAACAAGATATGTATGGAGTGTTTAAAAAACATGTTTTAATGATTCCAACCTAAGTGTATGTAAACTTCCGACTTCAACGGTATAAAAATATATAGCAATCAAACTAAATATTTAAATAATCTCTCAAATGAATACCATGCTACCATTGAAACAACTGCATTAGTTCGGATTTGCAATATAAGATAATATAAATATAAAGACTGGTATTTCACTTACCAGTCTAAGGTAGTGTCCTCTCCTTTAGAGTGTGAGAGAGAGAGTGAGAGGGAGAGAGAGAGAGAGCGAGAGAGAGAAAGAGGTAGATAGAGAGGAGAGAGAGAGAGCGAAAGAGAGAGAGTGGCAGATAGAGTTGCAGAGAGCGAGAGAGAGAGAAGCAGATGGAGTTGCAGAGAGCGAGCAAGAGAAGCAGATAGAGTTGCAGAGAGAGAGAGACAGATAGAGTTGCAGAGAGCGAGAGAGAGAGAAGCAGATGGAGTTGCAGAGAGCGAGAGAGAGAAGCAGATGGAGTTCCAGAGAGCGAGAGAGAGAGAAGCAGATAGAGTTGCAGAGAGAGAGAGAGAGAGATAGAGACAGATAGAGAGAGAGAGAGGCAGATAGTTGCAGAGAGCGAGCGAGAGAGAAGCAGATAGAGTTGCAGAGAGAGGAGAGAGATAGAGACAGATAGAGAGAGCGAGAGAGAGAGGCAGATAGAGTTGCAGAGAGCGAGAAAGAGAGATGCAGATGGAGTTGCAGAGAGCGAGAGAGAGAGAAGCAGATAGAGTTGCAGAGAGAGAGAGAGGCAGATCGAGAGAGAGTTAGATAGAGTTGTAGAGAGAGAGAGGCAGATAGAGAGAGAGAGAGAGAGAGAGAGAGGAGAGAGAGAGAGAGAGAGAGAGAGGAGAGGGGAGAAGTAGATAGGGTTGTAGAGAGAGAGAGGCATATATATATATATATATATATATATATATAGAGAGAGAGAGAGAGAGAGAGAGAGAGAGAGAGAGAGAGAGAGAGAGAGAGAGAGAGAGAGAGAGAGAGAGAGAGAGAGAGAGAGAGAGAGGGTAGATAGGGTTGTAGAGAGAAAGAGAGGCAGAGAGAAAGAGAGAGAGGCAGAGAGAGAGAGAGGGAGAGGCAGGTAGAATTGCAGAGAGAGAGAGAAATAAATAGAAAGAGAGAGCGAGAGAGGTATATAGGGTAGAGAGAGAGAGGCAGAGAGAGAGAGAGGGAGAGAGGTAGAGAGGGTTGAGAGAGAGAGAGGCAGATAGGGTTGCAGAGAGAGAGAGGCAGATAGAGTTGCAGAGAGCGAGAGAGAGAGAAGCAGATGGAGTTGCAGAGAGCGAGAGAGAGAGAAGCAGATGGAGTTGCAGAGAGCGAGAGAGAGAGAAGCAGATAGAGTTGGAGAGTGAGAGAGAGAGAGATAGACAGAGAGAGAGAGGCAGATAGAGTTGCAGCGAGTGAGCGAGAGAGAAGCAGATAGAGTTGCAGAGGGAGAGAGAGCGAGAGAGAGAGGCAGACAGAGTTGCAGAGAGCGAGAGAGAGAGAAGCAGATAGAGTTGCAGAGAGAGAGAGAGAGAGAGAGAGGCAGATCGAGAGTGAGGTAGATAGAGTTGTAGAGAGAGAGAGGGGGCAGATCGAGAGGAGGTAGAGGGGGGGGGGCGAGAGTGAGAGAGAGAGAGAGAGGGGGGTAGATAGGGTTGTAGAGAGAGAGAGAGAGGCAGAAAGAGAGAGAGCGAGGGGGAGAAGTAGATAGGGTTGTAGAGAGAGAGAGGCATATATATATATATATATAGATAGAAAGAGAGAGAGAGGTAGATAGGGTTGTAGAGAGAAAGAGAGGCAGAGAGAAAGAGAGAGAGGCAGAGAGAGAGAGAGAGAGAGAGAGAGGGAGAGGCAGGTAGAATTGCAGAGAGAGAGAGAAATAAATAGAAAGAGAGAGCGAGAGAGGTATATAGGGTAGAGAGAGAGAGAGGCAGATAGAGAGAGAGAGGCAGACAGCGAGAGAGGGAGAGAGGTAGATAGGGTTGTAGAGCGAGAGAGAGGCAGATAGATAGAGAGAGAGAGAGAGAGAGAGAGAGAGAGAGAGAGAGAGAGAGAGAGAGAGAGAGAGAGAGAGAGAGGCAGGTAGAATTGTAGAGAGAGAGAAAGAAATAGAAAAACAGAAAGAATGAGAAAGAGAGCGAGAGAACCAGGTTTGAAGGAAAGGATAGGAAATAGCACAGCAAAACAGAGAACACATTCTCTCTGCGTCTCCTCCGGCTGCTGAGCAATTGGGAGCATGGCAAGACGAGCAATGGCGCAATGACATCAGTGGGATGGGAGCTGGAGTAAACTGTTTCCAATGTGAGATTGGCTGATTCGCCCTGGCAGAATCTAATCGCCAGCTAAACAGCCTCCTCTTTCTCTACCCTCCTCTCCTTCTACCTTCATCTTCCTTTACTCTCCTCTTCCTCTACGCTCCTTTTCCACTACACTCCCCTTCATCTTCCTCTACACTCTTCTTCTACCCTGCTCTTCCTCTACTCTCACCTTCCTCTACCCTCCTCTACACTCCTCTTCCTCTACCATCTCCTTCCTTTACCGTCCTTTTCCACAACATTCCCCTTCCTCTACCCCATCTTCCTCTACCCTTCTCTTCCTCTACCCCATCTTCCTCTACCCTCCTCTTCTTCCGCTCCTCTTCCCTCCTCTACACTGATTTTCCTCTACCCTCCTTTTCCTTTACCCTCCTCTACCCTCATCTTCCTCTACACTGCTCTTCCTCTACCCTCCTCTTCCACTGCCCTCCTCTTTCTTTACCCTCCTCTTCCTCTACCCTTCTCTTCCTTTACCCCTCCTCTATAACTACCCTCCACCTACTATACCTTTCTCTATCCTCCTCTTCCTCTACCCTCTTCTTCCACTACCCTCCTCTTCCAATACCCTCCTCTTTCTTTACCCTCCTCTTTCTCTAACCTGCTCTTCCTTTACCCTCCTCTTCAACTACCCTCCAACTACTCTACCCTCCTCTTCCTCTACCTTCATCTTACTCTACTCTCCTCTACCCATTTCTTCCTTCAGCCTCCTCTTCCTCTACCTTCCTCTTCCTCTATTCTCCTCTTCGTCTACTTTCCTCTTCCACTACCTTCCTCTTCCTTCACCCTCCTCTACTCTCCTCTTCCTTTACCCTCTTCTACCCTCATCTTCCTCTACATCCCCTTCCTTTACCTTCATCTTCCACTAACCTCCTCTTCCTCTACCTTCCTCTACCCTCCTCTTCCTCTACCCTCATCTTCCTCTAACCTCCTCTACCTGGATTATCTTCCTTTATCTTCATCTTCCACTAACCTCCTCTTCCTCTACCTTCCACTACCCTCTTCTTCCACTACCCTCTTCTTCCACTACACTACACTCCTCTTCCTTTACCCTCTTCTACCCTCATCTTCCTCTACCTCCCCTTCCACTCCACTTCTTCTACCCTCTTCTTCTTATACCCTCCTCTACCTCCTCTTCCTCTACCCTCCCCTTCCTCTACCCTCCTCTACCCTCTTCTTCCTTTACCCTCTTCTACCCTCATCTTCCTCTACCCTGATCTTCCTCTACTCACTTCTTCATTTACTCTAATGTTCCTCTACCCTCCTATGTCCGTCTTCCTCTACTCTCTTCCTCTACACTAATTTCCCCTCCTCTTTCTCTACCCTCCTCTCATTCTAACCTCATCTTCCTCTACTCTCCTCTTCCTCTAAGCTCCTCTTCCACTACCCTCCCCTCCTCTACCCTCATCTTCCTCTATCTCCCCTTCCACTCCTTTTCTTCTACCCTCCTCTTCCAATACCCTCCTCTACCCTTTTCTTATTTTACCCTCTTCTACCCTCCTCTTACTCTACCTTCCTCTTCCTCTACCCTCCTTGTTCTCTACCCTCCTCTATCTCTTCCTCTACCCTCCTCTTTCTCTTCCCTCCTCTTTTTCTACCCTCCTCTTCCTCTACCCTCCTCTTCCTCTACCCTCCTCTTTCTCTACACTCCCCTCCTTGACATAACCATGGGTCCATGATCCAGGCCACAAACATCTCTTTCCTCTTCCTTTCACCTACTGTCTGAGGAGAGGCCCACACTGTGCTCTGATAAGACCATCCCCTAGACAGAGGTGCCAGTGGTAATACAGTGTAATGGCTTTGTTAGATGGGATCTGCTCCTTTGTAATGAAATCGTTAAAAGTATGTAATATGGGTAATATGGTATGGCTTTTTCTCCATGTCAGAGTCGTTGGTGTAATTCATATTTTAACAAACCTACAGGATATGTAGATCATTCTCCTAATAGTAATTAATGTTCTATATACTGTATATACAGTATATATATAATTTACTCAAGAAACAGTGAAATGTGTTATATGAATCAGATAGTATACAAAGGAAGGTTTTATTAAGAGTGATGACACATGCAGAGCCCATGTTCTAGTGGTGGTGCTCCCATCCAGTCACATGCTGGTCCCCACTGGAGACTGGGGTTCATTCCCCATGTCCACCCTTCCAAGTGTTCTCCCACTTGCCTGTCTCTTCCTCTGTTTCAAACTGTTTAAATAAAGTGTTAAAAGAAAATACTGAAGTCATAATGACATGATCTGATTAGCTTGTTCTTCAGTATGTGTACAGTTTGTCAGGGTTGGGGTCAAATCAATTTCAATATCAGTCAATCCAGGAAGTACACTGAAATTCCAATGATTTTCTATGCTTTTCTATGAGGAACATTTGGAATTGGAATTTGCTTTACTTTCTGAATTGACAGCAATTGAAATGGAATCAACCCCAGCTCTAGTATGTCTCAGCATGTGTCTGTATGTAGCAGAGTGTCTACCCATGGTGTTTCCATGCTCTTAGTCTACCTTGACACTGTCAGAGGAACAGAGAACACACACACACACACACCACACACACACACACACGCGCGTGAGCGCACGCACGCACGCACAGACCTTGCTTCCTTGTACAGCCCAACCAACACTACACAGCAGCTAGCAGCTAAATAATAGCATTAAATAATAATAATAGTATTGAATAATAATAATAGCATTAAATAATAATGGTATAGCATTAAATAATAATGGTATAGAATAATAATAATATCATTAAATAATAATGGTATAGAATAATAATAATAATAATAATAATAATAATAGCATTAAATAATAATAGTAGTATTGAATAGGATACCCTTGTGGCGTCTTCTCAGAACACTATATTACGTAAGATACTAGGTTGGTACTATAACACCAGGAAAAAAAACATCCTTTTTCCCAACACTCTGGTCTTGATAATTATGTAGTGTAACCTTGAAGGTAAGTTACATACACGGTAATGAGGCTACTAGCTAATTTCTCTCCCCTCGTTTTTGTCATTTATCTACAGTACTTCTCCTTTGGAAATCTTTCAGCGACAGATAACAAGTTACAACGCACACAAGTTGTCATAACTATGCTTAAGTCAGTTAGAATGTGCATTGGAAAAGTATATATCTTTTTACCTTTATTTAACTAGGCAAGTCAGTTAAAGAACTAACTCTTATTTACAGTGACAGCCAGTTAACTGCCTTGTTCAGGGAAAGAATAACAGATTTTTACCTTGTCAGCTCTGGGATTTGATCCAGCAATCTTCTGGATACTGGCCCTACACTCTCACCACTAGGCTACCTGCACTCATTTGAATTTGAATTCAGTGGTTTGATAAGACTGAACCAGCCTTAGCCTTCCTGCTGTGTGTGGTTGGTCCCTTTTAAATGACATGAAATACTCAGTGTATGGTTTGTGTGTGTGTGTGTGTGTGTGTGTGTGTGTGTGTGTGTGTGTACTTTCTTGGCAATGACTGATAGAGAGCCTCTGTTTATATATGACAAATCAGGTGAACGAGTTCAGACCAATCAACAACCTAGAACAGTAACATTTTAAGCAGACATTACATTTTAGTCATTTAGCAGACGCTCTTATCCAGAGCGACTTACAGGAGCAATCTGGGTTAAGTGCCTTGCTCAAGGGCACATTCAACAGATTTTCCCCCTAGTCGGCTCGGGGATTCAAATCAGTAACCTTACTGGCCTAACGCTCTTAACATCTAGGCTACCTGCTGCCCATAGCAACAATACAAATATTTTCAGAAATATATTATGAGATGTACAGTATATGAGATATATTGAAAACTGACAATGACTTGAACTTGTGACTCCAACCTTCCATTGATGAAGGTGGTCAGTGGCCATAGAGTTGGGTCTCGGGCTGGGGCAGGGGTCTATAGGAGCAGAGCTCACCCAGAGGGGAAAGGGCTAAGCTAACGACGGCCCTGCCCTGGGTCTATTCCCCACTGTCCTATCCCATCACAAGGTCACAGAGAAAAGGTTTTATAATGCAGGGATTCATTGCTTATCTCAACCTGAGGCCAAGTTCACCTTCCCTCCATTAATCAGCAGACAGGGTTAGGTTGCATCCCAAAGAGCACCATATTCCCTACAAAGTGCATTACTTTAGACCAGGGCTCTATGGGTACTGGTCAAAAGTAGTGCACCATATTGGGAAAAGTGTACCATTTGGGACTCAGAACTTAAAGCAGCTAGCAAAGTGGATTGGGTGTAGATTTTATACACGCCTACATCTTTCACTGGCTGGTTGGGTTAGAATTTTCCATGTAAACATATGCACATATATTTTGATCTTTCCTCCTGAAACCCAAGGTCTTTCTCTGTGTTCGAGATGGTGGTGGGCGATTTTTAGCTGCGGTTGCTGTGGTTACGATGAGGTGTGTTGAGGCTATAGACAATTCTCTCTCTCTCGCTCTCTCTCTCTCTTAGTGTAATGTACCCCATGTCTCTCTGTCACTGTCTCGAGGTGTAATGTCCTGTAAAATAGAGCATGCTCCACTAAGTGCTCGCTTTATTAGTTTTTATTTTTATAGGCAGCGATTTGCACAAATAATTTACTGGACTTCATATGTTCGATGTGGGCCAGTGACTACACTCTTAGAAAAAAGGGTTCCAAAAGGGTTCTTTGGCAGTCCCCTTTGGCGAACCCTTTTTGGTTCATGGTCGAACCCTTTTTGGTTCCAGGTAGAACTGGAACTGGATACTGGAACGTTAACACATTATAGAGAAAACATTCCAGTATCCGTGAGGGAAGGTTAACACGTTATAGAGAAAATCTTCCCTCGTGGATACTGGAATGTTTTTCTCTATAATGTGTTAACGTTCCAGTATCCATGAGGGAAGGTTTTCTCTATAATGTGTTAACGTTCCAGTATCCATGAGGGAAGGTTTTCTCTATAATGTGTTAACGTTCCAGTATCCATGAGGGAAGGTTTTCTCTATAACGTGTTAACGTTCCAGTATCCATGAGGGAAGGTTCTCTCTATAACGTGTCAACGTTCCAGTATCCATGAGGGAAGGTTCTCTCTATAACGTGTTAACGTTCCAGTATCCATGAGGGAAGGTTTTCTCTATAATGTGTTAACGTTCCAGTATCCATGAGGGAAGGTTTTCTCTATAACGTGTTAACGTTCCAGTATCCATGAGGGAAGGTTTTCTCTATAACGTGTTAACGTTCCAGTATCCATGAGGGAAGGTTTTCTCTATAACGTGTTAACGTTCCAGTATCCATGAGGGAAGGTTTTCTCTATAACGTGTTAACGTTCCAGTATCCATGAGGGAAGGTTTTCTCTATAACGTGTTAACGTTCCAGTATCCATGAGGGAAGGTTTTCTCTATAACGTGTTAACGTTCCAGTATCCATGAGGGAAGGTTTTCTCTATAATGTGTCAACGTTCCAGTATCCATGAGGGAAGGTTTTCTCTATAACGTGTTAACGTTCCAGTATCCATGAGGGAAGGTTTTCTCTATAACGTGTTAACGTTCCAGTATCCATGAGGGAAGGTTTTCTCTATAACGTGTTAACGTTCCAGTATCCATGAGGGAAGGTTCTCTCTATAACGTGTCAACGTTCCAGTATCCATGAGGGAAGGTTTTCTCTATAACGTGTTAACGTTCCAGTATCCATGAGGGAAGGTTCTCTCTATAACGTGTTAACGTTCCAGTATCCATGAGGGAAGGTTTTCTCTATAACGTGTTAACGTTCCAGTATCCATGAGGGAAGGTTTTCTCTATAACGTGTCAACGTTCCAGTATCCATGAGGGAAGGTTTTCTCTATAATGTGTCAACGTTCCAGTATCCATGAGGGAAGGTTCTCTCTATAACGTGTTAACGTTCCAGTATCCATGAGGGAAGGTTCTCTCTATAACGTGTTAACGTTCCAGTATCCATGAGGGAAGGTTTTCTCTATAATGTGTTAACGTTCCAGTATCCATGAGGGAAGGTTCTCTCTATAACGTGTTAACGTTCCAGTATCCATGAGGGAAGGTTTTCTCTATAATGTGTTAACGTTCCAGTATCCATGAGGGAAGGTTCTCTCTATAACGTGTCAACGTTCCAGTATCCATGAGGGAAGGTTTTCTCTATAACGTGTTAACGTTCCAGTATCCATGAGGGAAGGTTCTCTCTATAACGTGTCAACGTTCCAGTATCCATGAGGGAAGGTTTTCTCTATAACGTGTCAACGTTCCAGTATCCATGAGGGAAGGTTTTCTCTATAACGTGTTAACGTTCCAGTATCCATGAGGGAAGGTTTTCTCTATAACGTGTTAACGTTCCAGTATCCATGAGGGAAGGTTTTCTCTATAATGTGTTAACGTTCCAGTATCCATGAGGGAAGGTTTTCTCTATAACGTGTTAACGTTCCAGTATCCATGAGGGAAGGTTTTCTCTATAACGTGTTAACGTTCCAGTATCCATGAGGGAAGGTTTTCTCTATAACGTGTTAACGTTCCAGTATCCATGAGGGAAGGTTTTCTCTATAATGTGTCAACGTTCCAGTATCCATGAGGGAAGGTTTTCTCTATAACGTGTTAACGTTCCAGTATCCATGAGGGAAGGTTTTCTCTATAACGTGTTAACGTTCCAGTATCCATGAGGGAAGGTTTTCTCTATAACGTGTTAACGTTCCAGTATCCATGAGGGAAGGTTTTCTCTATAACGTGTTAACGTTCCAGTATCCATGAGGGAAGGTTTTCTCTATAACGTGTTAACGTTCCAGTATCCATGAGGGAAGGTTCTCTCTATAACGTGTTAACGTTCCAGTATCCATGAGGGAAGGTTTTCTCTATAATGTGTCAACGTTCCAGTATCCATGAGGGAAGGTTTTCTCTATAACGTGTCAACGTTCCAGTATCCATGAGGGAAGGTTTTCTCTATAACGTGTTAACGTTCCAGTATCCATGAGGGAAGGTTTTCTCTATAATGTGTTAACGTTCCAGTATCCATGAGGGAAGGTTCTCTCTATAACGTGTTAACGTTCCAGTATCCATGAGGGAAGGTTTTCTCTATAATGTGTTAACGTTCCAGTATCCATGAGGGAAGGTTTTCTCTATAATGTGTTAACGTTCCAGTATCCATGAGGGAAGGTTTTCTCTATAATGTGTTAACGTTCCAGTATCCATGAGGGAAGCTTCTCTCTATAACGTGTTAACGTTCCAGTATCCATGAGGGAAGGTTTTCTCTATAATGTGTTAACGTTCCAGTATCCATGAGGGAAGGTTTTCTCTATAACGTGTTAACGTTCCAGTATCCATGAGGGAAGGTTTTCTCTATAACGTGTTAACGTTCCAGTATCCATGAGGGAAGGTTTTCTCTATAATGTGTCAACGTTCCAGTATCCATGAGGGAAGGTTTTCTCTATAACGTGTTAACGTTCCAGTATCCATGAGGGAAGGTTTTCTCTATAACGTGTTAACGTTCCAGTATCCATGAGGGAAGGTTTTCTCTATAACGTGTTAACGTTCCAGTATCCATGAGGGAAGGTTTTCTCTATAACGTGTTAACGTTCCAGTATCCATGAGGGAAGGTTCTCTCTATAACGTGTTAACGTTCCAGTATCCATGAGGGAAGGTTTTCTCTATAATGTGTCAACGTTCCAGTATCCATGAGGGAAGGTTTTCTCTATAATGTGTCAACGTTCCAGTATCCATGAGGGAACGTTAACACGTTATAGAGAAAATCTTCCATCAAAGACACTGGAATATTGACAAGTTATAGAGAAAACCTTCCCTCAAGGACACTGGAACGTTGACACGTTATACAGAAAACTACAGAAATGTGAAATGGCATGCATGTTTTCCAATATCATAATCTATTTGTGTATATACAGTTTAGGTCTGAATTTGAAATGCACCTTAGCCAAATGCATTTAAACTCAGTTCAGAATTACTGACATTTAACCCTTGTAAAACATTCCCTGTCTTAGGTCAGTTAGGATCACCACTTTATTTTAAGAATGTGAAATGTCAGAGTAATAGTAGAGAGAATGATTTATTTCAGCTTTTATTTCTTTCATCACATTCACAGTGGGTCAGAAGTTTACATACACTCAATTAGTATTTAGTAGCATTGCCATTAAATTGTTTAACTTGGGTCAAACGTTTTGGGTAGCCTTCCACAAGCATCCCACAATAAGTTGGGTGAATTTTGGCCCATTCCTCCTGACAGAGCTTGTGTAACTGAGTCAGGTTTGAAGGCCTCTGTAATGGTCGTCGTATATAGTGGACCAAGGCGCAGAGGGTTAGAACACTTACAAAAACAAAACAAGAAAACGAACGAACAGTATTGCAGGCTAACACAGCAGTGCAAAAACAACTTCCCACAAAACCCATTACAAAAACATCCCTCTATATAGGACCTTCAATCAGAGGCAACGAGGAACAGCTGCCTCCAATTGAAGGTCCATCCAATAACCCTAAACATAGAACTAAAAAGACTAGACCAGAACATAGGAATATACTAAGATAGAACATAACCAAAAACCCCGGAACACTATAAACAAACACCCCTCTACCTAAACACATAGCCCAACAAACCCCGAAACACTCTAAACAAATACCCCCTGCCACGTCCTGACCAAACTATAATAACAAATAACCCCTTTACTGGTCAGGATGTGACAGCCTCCTTGCTTGCACATGCTTTTTCAGTTCTGCCCACAAATTTTCTACAGGATTGCGGTCAGGGCTTTGTGATGGCCACTCCAATAACTTGACTTTGTTGTCCTTAAGCCATTTTGCCACAACTTTGGAAGTATGCTTGGGGTCATTGTCCATTTGGAAGACCCATTCGTGACCAAGCTTTAACTTCCTGACTGATGTCTTGAGATGTTGCTTCAATATATCCACATAATTTTCCATCCTCTTGATACCATCTATTTTGTAAAGTGCACCAGTCCCTCCTGCAGCACAGCACCCCCCACAACATGATGCTGCCACCTCCGTGCTTCACGGTTGGGATGGTGTTCTTTGGCTTGCAAGCCTCCCCCTTTTTCTTCCAAACGTAACAATGGTCATTATTGCCAAACAGTTCTATTTTTGTTTCATCAGACCAGAGGACATTTCTCCAAAAAGTACGATCTTTGTCCCCATGTGCAGTTGCAAACCGTAGTCTGGCTTTTTTATGGCGGTTTTGGAGCAGTGGCTTCTTCCTTGCTGAGCGGCCTTTCAGGTTATGTCGATATAGGACTCGTTTTACTGTGGATATAGATACTTTTGTACCTGTTTCCTCCAGCATCTTCACAAGGTCCTTTGCTGTTGTTCTGGGATTGAGTTGCACTTTTCGCACCAAAGTACATTCATCTCTAGGAGACAGAACACGTCTCCTTCCTTTGCGGGATGATGGCTGCGTGGTCCCATGGTGTTTATACTTGTGTACTATTGTTTGTATAGATGAACGTGGTACCTTCAGGCATTTGAAAATTGCTCCCAAGGATGAACCAGACTTGTGGAGGTCTACAATTCTTTTTCTGAGGTCTTGGCTGATTTATTTAGATTTTCCCATCATGTCAAGCAAAGAGGCACTGAGTTTGAAGGTAGACCTTGGAATTCATCCACAGGTACACCTCCAATTGAGTCAAATTATATCAATTAGCCTATCAGAAGCTTCTAAAGCTATGATTTTCCAAGCTGTTTAAAGGCACAGTCAACTTAGTGTATGTAAACTTCTGACTCACTGGAATTGTGATACTGGGAATTATAAGTGAAATAATCTGTCTGTAAACAATTGTTGGAAAAATTACTTGTCTCATGCACAAAGTAGGTGTCCTAACCGACTTGTCAAAACTATAGCTTGTTAACAAGAAATTTGTGGAGTGGTTAAAAAAAAAGTTTTAATGACTCCAACCTAAGTGTATGTGTCACAACTGTCGGAAGGATTGGACCAAGGTGCAGCGTGTAAAGTGCTCATCTTCTTTTATTAAACGTGAACGCTTAACCAAAAAATAAACAAGACGACAAAACAGTTCCGTAAGGTGCACAGACTATACGGAAAACAACCACCCACAAACCCAAAGGAAAAAACAGGCTGCCGAAGTATGGTTTCCAATCAGAGACAACGAAAGACACCTGCCTCTGATTGGAAACCATACTCGGCCACACATAGAAAATGAACATAGAAAATGAAAACTAGAACAAATCCCCATGAAACAAACCAACCCTAAAACACACCAAAACCAACACCCCCTGCCACGCCCTGACCATTCTACTATGACAAATGACCCCTTTTACTGGTCAGGACGTGACAGTATGTAAACTTCCGACTTCAACTGTACAGTATCTCTCACCCACAAGGTGAGATAATGCACATACTGTACATCATGTGTGTTCCCACGTATATTATTTATGTTTTATCAATTGCCCTTTGACTCTGGCTAGCTCTGTCCTGAGAGTCTAGGTCTGCATCCCAATTGGCATCCTATTATCTATTTAGTGCACTACATTTTACCAGAGCCCTGATCAAAAGTAGTGCACTAAATAGGGAATATGGTGCCATTTGGCATCCAGTCCAGGAGACCAGCCAGCTCCTAATAATTATGAGATCCCATCCATTATAAATGAGTAGAGAGTTGGTTGGTATTCTTCAGCAGTAACCAACCAAGGTCTGCCTTTTACTATTTTTCCTGAAATGTCACCGTAAATGTATCTGTTGCATCCCAAACTCCCTATTCCCTATATAGTGCACAACTTTTGACCAGGACCCATAGGACTCTGATAAAAAGAAAATTGTGCACTATAAAGGGAATAGTGTGCCATTAGGGATGCAGATATGCTGTTTGCATTGCTGGTACATCTGGACCCGGTGGAGTGTGGAGGAGAGGATCACTTTGATGTTGTTAAAACGACAGGCCTGTGTGATCCTACGTTGAACTGACTGTGCAGAGCTAAGAGGGGTGGGTGGCTGTGGAGGAGAAGGTGTACGGGAACATGGGAAAGGACTGGGTGGGGTTGCATGGATCAGAGGAGAGGGTGGGACCGCACTGTAACTGAGGAACATTCAAAAAAGTAGCAGGTGTCTTAACTTCAACTTGAAAAGACGGCAAGCACATGCAAATGAAGTAGGTCTATAACTTAGATTAATTATCATCCATCTTGAATGCGAAAGAGAAGATGGTGGCACACTATATAGCAAATTAGCACGTTTTGTGCATGGATGCGACTGGGATTTCAGTTCATTGGCATCCCCATTGAGCACAAAAACATCTGAAAGTGTTCTAATAGGCTCTTGACATTCAGCTGAAAAAATATATATACATAAAAAGTGTTAGTTCCTCTTGTGAAGGACAAACACAACAAAAAACATCCATGAGCACCACAGAAGAAGATGTGAGATAGGGATAAGTAAGGAGGGAGGATGGATATGGTAAATAAAGGAGGGTCACTTCAAAACTGTGTTTTGTACATGGATGCCATTGGGATTTCAATGAAATTGGCATCCCCAATGAGCACATAGACATGTAAAAGGGTGATAATGGGCTCTTAAGAAAAATGAAAAGTAAGGAGTAAAGAGGAAGGATGGTTAAAACCTCTTAAGGATACCCTAGGATAGGGGGCGCCACAGCGCATTTTGAAAAAAATTCATTCCCATTTTCAACGGCCTACTAATCAAACTCAGAAGCTAGGACATGCATATACTTATTATATATGGATAGAAAACACCCTAAAGTTTCTAAAACTGTTTGAATGGTGTCTGTGAGTATAACAGAACTCAAATGGCAGTCAAAACCCCGAGACCGATTGAAACAGGAAGTGGAGTTCTGAATTGTGGACTCGACTTCATCACTTTGCCTATTAATCACACCGTGAGCAATGGTTCACTGAGCACTTCCTATTGCTTCCACTAGATGTCCCCAGTCTTTTCACAGTGGTTTGAGCCTTATACAGTCGAAACTCAGTGAATGAGACGCATTGGAAATTGGTCACAGGGGATGGGCCATCACCATTATGACGGCGGCGGCCCAGTCTACCCCCACCTTTGGAAAAGTTTTAAAACACTCTGCAACCGTCCCCGTCGAATCTTATTGGCTCTCTTGGTGTTACAGGCCCTGAAGATGAATGTTTTACAACGTTTGACATGTTTGAACAAACCTAGTGGAGGAAAAAAGTAAATTTTCCGAAACTACTGTCCCGCGCACGTCGGAGCAGTTGGAGACACGCTACCAACAGCAGGCTAATGGTACATGAAGGATGGAATTTTTAGACCGAAAATACATCTGTTGTGGACCTGGGATTCCTGGAAGTGCTTTCTGATGAAGACAACTAAAGGTAGGCGATTATTGACAATATTATACAAGATCAGATGTGACTTGCGATTGTGCCAAGATGGCGCGGCACTAGTTTTCCAGGCTCATTTTCTGAGTATCGCATCTCCTTTTATCGCAAAGTGTGATTACCCAGTAAAGTTAATTTAAAATCTGGTATGACAGGTGTTCTCACGAGATATTCATCTATAAATGTTAGATTGACAATATAAATGTAAAAAAAATGTTCGAATAGTAATAAAGGGAATGATGCACTGTTTCCCGGAACGCATTTGAGGGGAAAATAGTTAGTCAACGTCAGACGCCGATGTAAAATGCTGTTTTTATATATAAATATGACCTTTATTGAACAAAAGAATGCATGCTGTGTGTAACATGATGTCCTAGGTGTGTCATCTGATGAATTTTGTAAAAGGTTAGTGCTGCATTTAGCTGTCTTCTGGGTTTTCGTGACATTATATGCTAGCTTGAAAAATGGGTGTCTGATTATTTCTGGCTTGGTACTCTGCTGACATAATCTAATTTTTTGCTTTCGCTGTAAAGCCTTTTTGAAATCGGACAGTGTGGTTAGATAAAGGAGAGTCTTGTCTTTAAAATGCTGGGAAATAGTCATATGTTTGAAAAATTGAAGTTTTCGGATTTTAGAGGAATTTGTATTTCGCGCAACGCCCATCATTGGATATTGGAGCAGGTGTTCCGCTAGCGGAACGTCTAGATGTAAGAGGTTTTTAAGAATGAAACTTCAGACAGAGCAGAAGGGGGTGTTGAAGTGCTGGAAAGGAGGAGGAGGAAGAGGGATACATAGCTGACCGAGGATGCTCTTTGGTCCTCAGACATCCTTCAGGGGCAAAAGAGTTGGAGGACTGATATATGTAGACGTTCTTCAGGGCCAGACAGAAATGGTGCATTCCTGTTCTAATGGAGAGGATGCCTCCTTCTAAAAGCTTTCAGTCCTCAGGGGCTGAGGAGAGGGGTTTTGGAAATAAACACCTTTAGCGGAACCAACAATATTACTAACCACTGAGGCACTCAAAGGATTTAGTGAAAATGTTGTATTTTCTCTGAAATCACAAAATATACTGAACAAAAATATAAACGTAACATGTAAAGTGTTGGTCCCATGTTTCATGAACTGAAATAAAAGATCCCCAAAAAATTACATTTTCCATACTCATACTGTTTCTCTCAAATGTTGTGCAGAAATGTGTTTACATCCCTGTTAGTGAGCATGTCTCCTTTGCCAAGATAAACCATCCAACTGACAGGTGTGTCATATCAAGAAGCTGATTAAACAGCATGATCATTACACAGGTGCACGTTGTGCTGGGGACAATAAAAGGCCACTCTAAAATGTGAAATTTTGTCACAAAACACAAATGTGTCAAGTTCTGAGGGAGCATGCAATTGGCGTGCTGACTGCAGGAATGTCCACCAGAGCTGTTGCCAGAGAATTCAATGTTAATTGCTCTACCATAAGCCGCCTCCAACATCTTTTTAGAGAATTTGGCAGTACGTCCAACCGGCCTCACAACCGCAGACCACGTGTAACCACGCCAGCCCAGCATCTCCACTGTACATCCGGCTTCTGTGGGGAAAAAACTATTCTGATTGGCTGGGCCTGGCTCCCAAGTGGGTGGCCCTATGCCTTCCCAGGCCCACCCATGGCTGCACCCCTGCCCAGTCATGTGAAATCCATAGAGTAGGGTCTAATGAATTTATTTCAATTGAATGATTTCCTTATATGAGCTGTAACTCAGTAAATTCACTGAAATTGTTGCATGATGCGTTTACATTTTCATCCATATGTCTTCCCTGTGGCTCAGTTGGTAGAGCATGGTGTTTGCAACGCCAGCATGGTGTGTGCAACGCCTGGGTTGTGGGTTCGATTCCCACGGGGGGCCAGTACAAAAAAGAATGCATGAAATGAAATGTATGCATTCACTACTGTAAGTCGCTCTGGATAAGAGCGTCTGCTAGATGACTAAAATGTAAATGTTCAGTATATTTTGGGAAACCTTGTAGAATTTTGACAGTGATGGTTCTAGCACTTCCATTGCTGTCTATGGAAACACTTTGTAGTGCAGCTTTAACAGTTCTTCATGTGAAGTGTTTCCAAGCACAGCGATATAAATCTCTGCTAAACTATGCACAGTGAACATTTGCTAGGTCTAATATTGTGTTTTAAAACGTCACCATCATCCCAGATTTCAGTTGATTGAAGCTAGGCTCGTTAGTGATATCCTATAGGTGACCTACTGTTTCAAGAAGACGCATGCTGAAACTGTCACCCTATGCATGGCACCCTATTCCCTATGCAGTGCCCATAGGGCTCTGGTCAAAAGCAGTGCACTATATAGGGTATAAATGCCATTTGAGACATAGCTTCAGTTATAAGCATGATTATGTTTTAGCTCATGTGAAAGCAGGGTGTTGGCAGTGTTGACAGCTGGTTTATATATCCTTGTAATATACATGTAGATATCAGTTCTAGTTAACCCTTGGCCTACAATTTTTGCGCGCCTGTGGAAATCGAATGAACATAATAAAAACATCCGTCTGTTTAATCAAGAGATATCTGTTGCACGGGCTGCATCTCAATCATCGCATCCGCACTTCCGCAAATGTGGTGAAAGGTGGCAGAGCAAGATCATTGTTTGTCAGACCATGAGACATCCCGGAAATCGGTCTTCTCACAAAAACGGCGGTCGCGTCTGAACGGTTTGGGCTACATACTAATATGACCCCTCTGCTCCACATGCCTCACAAGTGTCACTTGTCTGAAGGTCCCAGATACCAGTTGTGGAGGCTAATTTCTGCATTACCAAATGAGGAGAATTACAAACTTCACACACAAGTCAGAGTTAATTCTTAAAACTACATCTTTAATAATGAAGATGCTTTTGCAAAAGCACTTGACCTTCAATGATGCCATTGAAAAGTGATTACACAAAAGTACAAAGATCTTTTATACCCAAGACCCACCCCTCTCAACGTACATGATGAACAACAGATCTTAGGAACAGTTCACAAAGGTTAAGTTCTGTTTGAAAGATATCTATAAAACATAGCAGACAGCAACTGCTGTATCAACAGTGTTCATTGTATAGACCCGTATCTGGTCCTCCTACCCCAAATTGGAACCGTCTCTCCCTGGTACGGTATAAAACAGAACCATTAGCTCATCCAATGGCATAAATCAATTGACAACTCTAGATACTCCCATCTCAAGTAAACCCCCTCTTGACTCCACTCCTGGACAAGCTCACTGAGGGGAGTGACTTGCGCACAGACATTGTGGAGACAAATAATTGGTTCCCCATTAATCACGCCATCCCTTCACATGGTTTAACAATACATTCACATATGAAGACAATGTTACATTCTGACTTCTCCCCTCTCTGGGCTCCAAGTGACTGAGCCCTAGCTAAGGGGAAAGTACAACTGTCAACACTAGAGTCCAAAGGGCACGCCATCCTAATGACAAGAATCTCACATAAGCATATTATGCTAATAAAACATCTTAATTATCTATGTTACCCAACTAATTCTGATTCATCTGCCACACAGTTCAAAATAATTAATAGAAGTATGTATGGAGATAGTTTAGGTCCTAAAATAAGGGGATAAATACATGTAAAAATATATATAAATAGTTTCCTGATCTTTCTTATATCTCTCAGATATAGGACAGACACTTCAGAACATACTTCCTTTTGATTGTTTTTGGGACAATCTGTTATTCAATGCGTTGCTATTGGCTAATAGCAGTATTGCTAAATTCAATGTTTCATACAATCATTTTTGTATACATTTCTTTATATACTGCTCAAAAAAATAAAGGGAACACTTAAACAACACATCCTAGATCTGAATGAAAGAAATAATTTTATTAAATACTTTTCTCTTTACATAGTTGAATGTGCTGACAACAAATTCACACAAAAATAATCAATGGAAATCCAATTTATCAACCCATGGAGGTCTGGATTTGGAGTCACACTCAAAATTAAAGTGGAAAACCACACTACAGGCTGATCCAACTTTGATGTAATGTCCTTAAAACAAGTCAAAATGAGGCTCAGTAGTGTGTGTGGCCTCCACGTGCCTGTATGACCTCCCTACAACGCCTGGGCATGCTCCTGATGAGGTGGCGGATGGTCTCCTGAGGGATCTCCTCCCAGACCTGGACTGAAGCATCCTCCAACTCCTGGACAGTGTGGTGTAATGTGGCGTTGGTGGATGGAGCGAGACATGATGTCCCAGATGTGCTCAATTGGATTCAGGTCTGGGGAATGGCGGGCCAGTCCATAGCATCAATGCCTTCCTCTTGCAGGAACTGCTGACACACTCCAGCCACATGAGGTCTAGCATTGTCTTGCATTAGGAGGAACCCAGGGCCAACCGCACCAGCATATGGTCTCCTATTGGCAGTCAGGCTACCTCTGGCGAGCACATGGAGGGCTGTACGGCCCCCCAAAGAAATGCCACCCCACACCATGACTGACCCACTGCCAAACCGGTCATGCTGGAGGATGTTGCAGGCAGCAGAACGTTCTCCACGGC
Organism: Salmo salar; assembly: GCF_965601325.2. NCBI lineage: Eukaryota > Metazoa > Chordata > Actinopteri > Salmoniformes > Salmonidae > Salmo > Salmo salar. Next base: position 26,887,028 of record NC_138318.1, on the reverse strand, counting down.
ATCTCCAGACTCTGTCACGTCTGTCACATGTGCTCAGTGTGAACCTGCTTTCATCTGTGAAGAGCACAGGGCCCCAGTGGTGAACTTGCCAATCTTGGTGTTCTCTGGCAAATTCCAAACGTCCTGCACGGTGTTGGGCTGTAAGCACAACCCCCACCTGTGGACGTCGGGCCCTCATACCACCCTCATGGAGTCTGTTTCTGACCGTTTGAGCAGACACATGCACATTTGTGGCCTGCTGGAGGTCATTTTGCAGGGCTCTGGCAGTGCTTCTCCTGCTCCTCCTTGCACAAAGGCGGAGGTAGCGGTCCTGCTGCTGGGTTGTTGCCCTCCTACGGCCTCCTCCCTGTCTCCTGATGTACTGGCCTGTCTCCTGGTAGCGCCTCCATGCTCTGGACACTACGCTGACAGACACAGCAAACCTTCTTGCCACAGCTCGCATTGATGTGCCATCCTGGATGAGCTGCACTACCTGAGCCACTTGTGTGGGTTGTAGACTCCGTCTCATGCTACCACTAGAGTGAAAGCACCGCCAGCATTCAAAAGTGACCAAAACATCAGCCAGGAAGCATAGGAACTGAGAAGTGGTCTGTGGTCCCCACCTGCAGAACCACTCCTTTATTGGGGGTGTCTTGCTAATTGCCTATAATTTCCACCTGTTGTCTATTCCATTTGCACAACAGCATGTGAAATTTATTGTCAATCAGTGTTGCTTCCTAAGTGGACAGTTTGATTTCACAGAAGTGTGATTGACTTGGAGTTACATTGTGTTGTTTAAGTGTTCCCTTTATTTTTTTGAGCAGTGTATATATATTGATATATATAATTAAAAATCAAAAAGATACATAATCCTTGGTATGACCATCTTAAAACAATTCCACGCAGAAGATAGCCCCATTTGGTAAAAGACCAAGTCCATATTATGGCAAGAACAGCTCAAATAAGCAAAGATAAATGACAGTCCATCATTACTTTAAGAGATGAAGGTCAGTCAATACGGAAAATTTCAAGAACTTTTAAACTTTCTTTAAGTGCAGTCGCAACAACCATCAAGCACAATGAGGAAACTGGCTCTCATGAGGACCGCCACAGGAAAGGAAGACTCAGAATTACCTCTGCTGGAGAGGATATGTTCATTAGAGTCACCAGCCTCAGAAATTGCAGCCCAAATAGATGTTTCACAAAGTTCAAGAAACAGACACATCTCAACATCAACTGTTCAGAGGAGACTCTGTAATCAGGCCTTCATGGTCGAATTTCTGCAAAGAAACCACTACTAAAGGACACCAATAAGAAGAAGAGACTTTCTTGGACCAAGAATCACGATCAATGGACAAATTTGTCCTTTGGTGTGGAGTCCAAATGTAAGATTTTTGGTTCCAATCGCTGTGTCTTTGTGAAACGCGGTATGGGTGAACGGATGATCTCCGCATGTGTATTTCCCACCGTATAGCATGGAGGAGGAGGTGTTATGGTGTTGGGGTGCTTTGTTGGTGACACAGTCTGTGATTTATTTAGAATTCAAGGCAAACTTAACCAGCATGGCTACCACAGCATCTGCAGTGATATGCCATCCCATCTGGTTTGGGCTTTGTGGGACTATCATTTATTTTTCAACAGGGCAATGACCCAAAACACCTCCAGGCTGTGTAAGGGCTATTTGACCAAGAAGGAGAGTGATGGAGTGCTGCATCAGATGACCTGGCCTCCACAATCCCCTGACGTCAACCAAATTGAGATGGTTTGGGATGAGTTAGACAACAGAGTGAAGGAAAAGCAGCCAACAAGTGCTCAGCATATGTGGGAACTCCTTCAAGACTGTTGGAAAGCATTCCAGGTGAAGCTGGTTGAAAGAATGCCAAGAGTGTGCATAGCTGTTATCAAGGCAAAGGGTGGCAACTTTGAAGAATCTCAAATCTCAAATATATTTTGATTTGTTAAACACTTTTTTTGGTTACTACATGATTCCATAGGTGTTATTTCATAGTTTGATGTCTTCACTACTATTCTACAATGTGGAAAATAGTAAAAATAAAGAAAAACCCTTGAATGAGTAGGTGTTCTAAAACTGTTGACCGGTAGTGTATGTGCCATAGTTAGCTTGTTAGCGAATGCTGCAGTGGCACAGAAAAGGATTTGGTTGATCTTAATCAAACTTCTGCATAAAAAAAACACTAATATAAAATGTCCAATGGGATTGCTAACCTTGGCAGAGAAATAGGTGCAACTCTCGCTCAACTAAACTAGCTGATGTTTAATTTTTCTTATTACCCATATTGACCCAGAGAAAGATGATTGGCCCCTATAATTAGTGACTCAAAATCCAGTAGGTTATCTGAGTAGAGTGAAACAGCCTTGAACCATGGCTATAATCATTTCTTTTTTAATGTGCTACCTGTATTTTCAGGACTCAGGAGTGACTATTAGTTAAACTTTTACTATTCAACAAATATTTAATCAAAAGGTTTGCTGAGGACAAGATTGCTGGTAAGGGTTATGTACATATTGGTTTTTAACTTAATAAGGTATTGCCTAGCAACTGTAGTTGGTCTTGGCTTTGATGGCATATGGAATCTAAAGGAGGCGATTGTAACGAAATCCTGTCTAATATGGTTCCTTGTCAGCAGACTTAGAAAACAACAATAACATTTTGGTCACATAAAAGCTCAGACTTAACAGCAGCATGTGGCAGTAAAGGTATTAGCTTGCAATATCTTACTTCATGAATCAGGTTTTGAAAAATGTAAGCTTATCGAGAATGAATTGGTTTTAAGGATCGTAGGGACACAATTAAAATGTGTAAGGACACTTTCCACATCAGGGTGATGAAACAGTGGCTGAGCTTGTCTATCACTGTAGTGTAGACGGTTATTTGTGGTGCTGAAATGGAGGAGGGACTCACACTACAATTGTCCAAACAGCAATCACATTTTGAAACTCAGTTCTTTGTAGAGAACTTATTTTGTGACGAAAGCATGAAAAGGTCTACTTGAATTGTTTTCATTTTGTTTTACAAGTTTCACCACAGTGTGTCATCGATGACAAAGTTACATCCTTCTAGTTATAATTCCTTTTGTTTTGTGCCCATCATGTCCAAAAGATGTTGTTACTGGCAGAACGGCTCAGGCCTCAACTCTGTTCTGATGACAAAAACAGCAAACCCTGTATCTGAGTTTACATCCCAAATGGCACACTATTCCCTATGTAGTGCATTACTTTTGACTAGGGCCCTGGTAAAATATAGTGCATTATATAGGGAATAGGGTGGCATTTGATAAGTATACTGAGTCAATTCCGAGCAGAAAGACTAGTGGAGGGCTAAACACGTTCAATAGATACATAAACCAAAAAAAACTAAAAATATTTAATGTCCTCTCATTGTTTACAAGTCCCATCCACCAACTGGCCAGATGGGAAAGAGAGAGATATGGGAGGGGGGGTGAGAGAGAGAGAGAGAGAGAGAAAGATGGCGAGAGAGAGAGCGGGAAGGGGAAGGAGCGAGAGAAAAAGGGGGAGGGAGAGAGAGAGGGAGAGAAAAAGAGAGAGAAAGAGAGGGAACAACTGTAAGTAAATTGGGGTTAAATCCTTCAGTAATAGCTTGGAGAACTTGTGATAGTACTGGTACTGATAAATAATGATATATTCAGAGTAGTGATAAATAATGATATCATCAGAGTGGTGATGAATAATGATATATTCAGAGGGGTCATGAAAAATGATATATTCAGAGGGGTGACAAATAATGATATATTCAGAGTTCTAATAAATAATGATATATTAAGAGTGGACATGAATAATGATATATTCAGAGTGGTGATAAATAATGATATATTCATAGGCAGAGTGGTGATAAATAATGATATATTAAGAGGCAGGGTGGTGATAAATAATGATATATTAAGAGGCAGAGTGGTGTTAAATAATGATATATTCATTGGCAGAGTGGTGTTAAATAATGATTTAATCATAGGCAGAGTGGTGATAAATAATGATATATTCAGAGGCAGACTGATGATAAATAATGCTGTATTCAGAGTGATGATAAATAAGGATATATTCAGAGTGTTGATAAATAATGCTGTATTCAGAGTTCTAATAAATAATTATATATTCAGAGTTGTGATAAATAATGATATAATTAGAGTGGTGATGAATAATGATATATTAAGAGTGGACATGAATAATGATATATTAAGAGTGGACATGAATAATGATATATTCAGAGTGGTGATAAATAATGATTATAGAGGCAGAGTGGTGATAAAATTGATCAGAGGCAGAGTGGTGATAAAAAATGATGTATTCAGAGGCAGAGTGGTGATAAAAAATGATAAATTCAGAGGCAGAGTGGTGATAAAAAATGATGTATTCAGAGTGGTGATAAATAATGATAAATTCAGAGGCAGAGTGGTGATAAAAAATGATGTATTCAGAGTGGTGATAAATAATGATATATTCAGAGTGGTGATAAATAATGATATATTCAGGGCGAGTGGTGATGATATGATTCAGAGGCGGTGGATGAATAATGATATATTGAGTGGTGATAAATAATGATCAGAGGCAGAGTGGTGATAAACATTGATATATTCAGAGTGGTGATAAATAATGATTAATTCAGAGGCAGAGTGGTGATAAACATTGATATATTCAGAGTGGTGATAAATAATGATATATTCAGTGGTGATAAATAATGATATATTCAGAGTGGTGATAAACATTGATATATTCAGAGTGGTGATATTTATGATATATCAGTGGTGATAAATAATGATATATTCAGAGTGGTGATAAATAATGATATATTCAGAGTGGTGATAAATAATGATATATCAGAGTGGTGATAAATAATGATATATTCAGAGTGGTGATAAATAATGTATATTCAGTGGTGATAAATAATGATATATTCAGAGTGGTGATAATAATGATATATTCAGAGTGGTGATAAATAATGATATATTCAGAGTGGTGATAAATAATGATATATTCAGTGGTGATAATAATGATATATTCAGAGGCAGAGTGGTGATGAATAATGATATATTCAGAGGCAGAGTGGTGATGAATAATGATATATTCAGTGGTGATAAATAATGATTAATTCAGAGGCAGAGTGGTGAAAACATTGATATATTCAGAGTGGTGATAAATAATGATTAATTCAGAGGCAGAGTGGTGATAACATTGATATATTCAGAGTGGTGATAAATAATGATAATCAGAGGCAGAGTGGTGATAAACATTGATATATTCAGAGTGGTGATAAATAATGATATATTCAGTGGTGATAAATAATGATATATTCAGAGTGGTGATAAACATTGATATATTCAGAGTGGTGATATTTAATGATATATTCAGTGGTGATAAATAATGATATATTCAGAGTGGTGATAAATAATGATATATTCAGAGTGGTGATAAATAATGATATATTCAGAGTGGTGATAAATAATGATATATTCAGAGTGGTGATAAATAATGATATATTCAGTGGTGATAAATAATGATATATTCAGAGTGGTGATAAATAATGATATATTCAGAGTGGTGATCAATAATGATATATTCAGAGTGGTGATAAATAATGATATATTCAGTGGTGATAAATAATGATATATTCAGTGGTGATAAATAATGATATATTCAGAGTGGTGATAAATAATGATATATTCAGAGTGGTGATAAATAATGATATATTCAGAGTGGTGATAAATAATGATATATTCAGAGTGGTGATAAATAATGATATATTCAGTGGTGATAAATAATGATATATTCAGTGGTGATAAATAATGATATATTCAGAGTGGTGATAAATAATGATATACCCTCCTGTTGTGTTCCAGTTGAATTGGACCAGTTTACAAGTTTTCTCTCTGAATAATGTAGTTCATTTAATCTGATTGTCATAAGGTTCATGACTTTGTCCACACAGGGCATCTGAACACACAAAATACATTTTGATGATTTGCATTACATTTTGCGTGTTTTATTGAACTTTTGTATACCTGTGGTGTTCCCGGTTGTTAAAAATGACCGGTCATTAGAAATTAATGGGTGAGACAACAATTAGTGTATAAAATTGAGTTCATGCACATGCCCATTGATCAGTTGGACACACTTCCTCTCCCAGACACACACACCTCACTCCCCTTCTTGGCTTCCATGGCAACCCCCACGGGAACCTTTCCCCAATATAATCTTTCCCCCACGGGAACCACACCTGTTGGCATTCTTACAAACAATCGCAATATTGTTTCAATAATATATATACATTTTCTCACAGCTCTGGTATATAAATCTTTTTTGAGGCCTTGCTCACAATTCATTCTGTGGCAGCACAATGACCAAACGATATACTGTATGTGAGGCTCTTGATCATATCTTTGATCATGACACTGGTGAGGAGGAGAGAGGCCAGGAAACTGACAGTGAAGATGCATTACAGGAGGAAGTGTCAGAAGTTGAAGACAACACAGATCATGATTCAGACCAAGAGACAACCGATGTGGAACAATCCAGTGATGAGGAAGAAGGCCCTGCTGAGGTTGTTGTTACATTCCAGTCAAAGAATGGGAATTTGTCCTGGTCTTCATCCCCAGCTGAGAGGAGAGGTCGGCTGTCGGCTGAAAAATGTTATCAGGATGACCCCAGGGCCAACGAGATACGGCATATCCCGGGTTGATTACATAAAATCCTGCTTTGAACTGTTCCTGACAGAGTCAATGGAAACTATAGTGATAAACATGACCAACCTGGAGGGGAGACGCGTTTACAAAAACAACTGGAAGGAGGTGGACCGGACAGACGTCCAAGCACACATGGGTCTCTTGATTTTGGCTGGTGTGTATAGATCCAGAAATGAATCCACCACCAGTTTATGGGATGGAGAGTCTGGTCAACTTATCGTGCCACTATGTCACTCCAGACATTTCACGTGTTGTCATGGGTGATTCGCTTCGACAACCGTGATACAAGACCAGGCCGGCGTCAACAAGACAAGCTGGCAGCAATCAGAGAGGTTTGGCACAAGTGGGTGGAGCGCCTGCCACTCATCTATAACCCAAGTCCAGTCATCACAGTGGATGAGCGTCTGGTCGCTTTTAGGGGACGCTGCCCATTCAAACAGTACATGCCAAGCAAACTGTCTAAATATGGAATAAAGATATGGGCAGCATGTGATGCCAGGACAAGTTATGCCTGGAACATGCAGGTTTACACACGGAGACCTGCTGACGGTGTTCCCGAAAGGAACCAGGGGAAGTGGGTGGTCCTGGAAATGACTGCAGGTCTCCAGGGGCACAACATAACATGTGACAATTTCTTCACCTCATATGCTCTTGGTCAGGAGCTGCTCCAAAGAAAATGACCATGGTGGTGACGGTCATAAGGAACACGTCTGAGTTGCCTCCTGCCTTACTCACTACCAAGGACAGGGATCATTTTTCCTCTAAATTTGCCTTCACCGATACACACACTCTTGTGTCCTACTTCCCGAAGAAAAGAAGAATGTGCTCCTGATGACAAATCTGCACAGGGATGTTTCTGTGAGTACCAGGGAGGACAAGAAGCCCAACGCTGTGCTGGATTACAACAGGAACAAAGAGGAGTTGACAACCTTGATAAGGTACGTTACTTTTTATCTTTCAAGTCTCGTACTTTTTACGAGATGCAGATAAAACAGATTGTTTTATCTGCACCATAAAAACAAGACATGTTGTTGTTTGGTGAAATGCTCATTCTATACATTTGAATAAGTAAATATGTTTTAAATGTGATAAATTAAAACAACGCTTTAATTTTTCACGTTACTATGCAAGACATGAAGTATCACTCATTCTTTTATTTACTGATTGTTGCACTTTTGCAGGTTACTGGCACATACTCTTGTAAGAGGATGAAGGCACGTTGGCTCATGGGGGTGTTCTTCAACATCCTGGATGCGTCGGCCTACAACACGTTTGTGGTGTGGATGGAGGTGAATCCAGGCTGGAAGCAGGGGAAATTCTTCAGAGGAGACTATTCCTAGAAGAGTTGGGGAAAGCTATGGTGGCACCCCTCATTCAAAGGCGCCAACACCTTCCTCCAACACCATCCTCTGCTGGATTGGTGAGGGATATACAAGGGCCAGAAGCAAGATCTAGGTCCGCCAGAGACAGAAGAGACAAAAGGAAGAGGTGCAATCTGTGTGCACCAAGAGATGTCAAAACGAGCATTATGTGCCATAAATGTAGTGCATATATTTGCAAGGCACATGCAGCAACCACAACGTATTGTCCAACATGTACATGAGAACACACAAAATGTAACCACCATTTATTGACAGATTGTGAACCATTTGAATGTTTTTGTTATTGTTAGTAATACTGTTACTGTTGTTCTTTAATGTGTTCAGACATTCATTTTGTAATATGGTAAAGTTTTCTTGTGTAATTTTGGGCCTATGTCCTTTCTTTACTAATAAAATCATACTGGTCAGTTTTGACCGGGAACACAACTGATGTTATTTTGTGCCACTATTTAAACATTTGAAATGGTTTCAAAACAAATGTCCTTGCTTAACTTTGACACAAAGTAGTCTGTGATAAATAGCACACTTTGTTTCATCTGAGTATTTGTTATAGTCAAAATAATCCATACATTATGCTTTTTTTTTACTCACAAACGAGTTGTATGAGCTCAGGTCAGTGAGGACTACAGGCCATAAATAGCAAATAGAAGATAAAAACTTGTAATGTTCACAATAACTTAAGTTGATAAAAAGATCTAACATAACATTAGGTGATAATATATGCATTATTATGGATTTCTAATTAGCTATAACGGGGCGATCATTTTGGCCCGGGAAAACAGAATGAATTAACATGAAATGAACACAAAAGGAGGGTTAAGAGGAAGAGTGGTAGAGTGGTGATAAATTATGATATTTTCAGAGTGGTGATAAATAATGATATATTCAAAGTGGTGATAAATAATGATATACTCAGAGTGGTGATAAATTATGATATTTTCAGTGGTGATAAATAATGATATATTCAGAGTGGTAATAAATAATGATATATTTAGAGTGGTGATAAATAATGATATATTCAGAGTGGTGATAAATAATGATATATTCAGAGTGGTGATAACTTATGATATAATCTGAGTAGTGTTACATAATTATATTTTCAGAGCGGTGTTAAATAATTATATATTCAGAGGTAGAGTGGTGAAAAATAATGATATATTCAGAGTTGTGATAAATAATGATATATTCAGGGAGGTGAAAAATATTGATATAATCAGAGTGGTGATAAATAATGACATATTCAGAGTGGTCATGAATAATGATATATTCAGAGCTGTGATGAATAATTATAAATTAAGAGGAAGAGTGGTGATAAATAATGATATATTCAGAGATGTGATGAATAATGATATATTCAGAGGCAACGTGGTGATAAATAATGATATATTCAGAGATGTGATGAATAATGATATATTCAGAGTGGTGATAAATAATGATATATTCAGAGATGTGATGAATAATGATATATTCAGAGTGGTGATAAATAATGATATATTCAAAGAGGTAATTAATAATGATATATGGTGCTGAAAAATAATATATATGTATTTAGAGGCAGAGTGGTGATAAACAATGATATATTCAGATGTAGAGTGGTGATAAATAATTACATTTTCAGAGACAGAATGGTAAAAAATAATGATATATTCAGAGGTTGAGTGGAGGTAAATAATGATATATTCAGTGGTGATAAATTATTATATATTCAGAGTGGTAAAAAGTATGATATATTCAGAGGTTGAGTGGTGTAAATAATGATATATTCAGAGTGGTGATGAATAATGATATTTTCAGAGTGGTGATACATTATATATTCAGAGCAGAAGATTGGGCAAACATTTACATGAATCTGGGACCTCTGACAAACTTTTGTTAGAATAAAAATGATGAATTTCTTTACTGACGGGGTTTCTTACCTTTTCTCCTTCTCCCTTTGATAATGGTCAATTGACAACAGAGAATGACACAGTTGAACGGAAGTTCATCACAGCAGTCAAATCTGGTTTCAATGACAATTTCAATCTTTCATTTACCCATCACTCCCAGGATCTGGCACCACTGATCCCCTCTGATCCCCTCAACCCAAACTGAAACCTATTGTCTCCTTCCTGTTTGTGCCAGTGCCTCCGGTGGACTCATCTGTCAGCAAGGGAGTCATGTTGACTCTAATAACATGAAGCATCCAAACACACTGAGACGAGCTAGTGGTGCCTAGACACACACACACACACACAGACACACAGACACACAGACACACACACACACACACACACACACACACACACACACACACACACACACACACACACACACACACACACACACACACACACACACACACACACACACACACACACACACACACACACACACACACACGGCGAGAGAGAGAGATGGCCAAGTCTCCTGAAGGCCTTGGCTGTGGTGGACGTGACCGTTCAATCCTCTCCTCTAATAACAATAATCAGAACAGACCACTGCCGCAGGAGCAAATAAACAATTAACCTCGGCAGTCAAGCACACGCTCACAGTCTATCCCATCTGTTCATTCAGATACATACTGAGAACATTATGAGAACGTTGTCATACAGTTCACCCATCGTTTTCTTTTCCTCTCTGACATTACTATCGAGTAGTATTAAAGGAGGGTTAGCACAGACCATTACTTTATCGGGTCCTTTCATGGAACGAAAGTTTGGGCAGCTATGTGTTGGGGTGATTGAGCATGTTACTGCAAGTTTGTTAGTAGGGTGCACAGTGGAATCCTAACTTATAATTCTGCGTTCATCCTACAGTACACTGAAAGATTCAAAAGTTCAAATTAGTGAACTTCAAGTTTAGAATTCAATTCAGCCCTTAATTACTGAGTCACACATCAGGCTCTTTGCAGTGCCTTAAATGGAGGATCATCCAACTCCTTGTGGAGCGAAGAGCAATGAAAGCAATTATGGGGAAATATATGAACTTGGAGCATATGAACATTTGAATAAGTCATCTATCAGGCACCACAAATCATTGCATTGCAGTCACCTCAGGGGCATAATTTCAATCCTATTTGGCCCATCATACAATACCTTAATCACACATAAAAATAAGCATGCTTCCACTATAAAGGCAAGAGCCACATGCAGAAGTGCCCCAGTTCACTAACATATCGTCAGACTACAGTCATCATGGCCCTGTACACACTCAAGTTGTGCAACTGATGTAGAACGCATTTTACACCAGGGTTATGATACAACAGAGAGTTTGAGTGCACAAAAATAAATAAATACATTGTGTCAAATATTTTTGTGCAGACAAACTCTTTGTTGCATCACGAAAATATCTGTTATCTCATAACCATTTGACATTTGACATTTTGACATTTTAGTCATTTAGCAGACGCTCTTATACAGAGCGACTTACAGTAGTGAATGCATACATTTCATACAATTTCATTTCATGCATTTTTTTTTTGTACTGGCCCCGTGGGAATTGTGTCAAAGGCCTTGTACATCCATTGTACAATTTGAGTGTATATTGTACGTTATCTCAGCACAGAGCATAAAAGTAGTGGTGCACATTGAAAGTGAATTACTATAGAGGACGGCCATCAATGGGAACGCTGTGTGCTGAAGGAAGGGGTGGCAGGCAGCCTAGTGGTTCGAGCTTTGGGCCAGTAATCAGAAGGTTGCTGGAGGGAGTCCCTGAGCTGACAAGGTAAAAATCTGTCGTTCTGAACAAGGCAGTTATCCCACTTTTTCCCGGTAGGCTGTCATTGTACATAAGAATTTGTTCTTAACTGACTTGCCTAGTTAAATAAAGATAAATAAGGAAATATGCCTCTATTCAGTGTAGTTTGATTGTTTTGCAATTCCCATGGAAAGCAAAAGCAATACAATCACAGAGTTAGAGTTGACTGCAAATTATTTAAAAAAATCATTGTATTTTTACACTCAGTCCTATGTTATGACAAAATGTGTTAGTGCCGTTGAATATGCAAATGTGGAAAATGTTATGCTCCCCCAAAAGCAATTAAAGTGATGTGTTTGCATTGGACCCAGACAACAGAAGCCCAGGGGGAGGAGTGAAGAGGATCCACATGAGTTGGATGGAGAAGATGACTCTGACCCTGACGGCTAATGTTTGCTTTAACATTGTTTGTGTCCCAAATGGCACCCTATTGCCTTTATAGTATACTACTTTGGACCAGGACCCATACAGCTCTAGTCAAAAGTAGTGCACTAAATAGGGGATGCAACCATTGGCTCTGTGGGTTACTTTCACATTGGCTCTGTCTGTGGGTTACTTACCCTCATGGGAGGTACACACAAAGTTCATTAGAATTGTCTGGCACAGAGTCCTGGCTGAAATAACTAACACAGTGTGCCTGAGAGAATGTGGAAGGTCAGAGATTGAGAGAGGTGAAGTGATGAAACACTTGTGGCCTTTAGGGGCAAATTAGCTTTTAAAATATCACTACATTTCAAAAGCTGCTTTGCCCCTTAGGGCAACTGTAGTTAACTGTAGATGTGACCATCTAGTGTGACCGACTAGGGTTTAAACCTGAATCTCTTGTGGCATAAGACTGTGTTAGCCCACTGAGCTAAAGCTTAGACATAGGCCGATTAGATCAGGGAGCTAACACAAGTCTTCAGGCCTCTCACAAGCTGAACCACCTCCTTTACACAGACAATGAGCTACCTGGTAGAGAAAGTCATGCACATTATGTTGGTATGTTTCTGCTACTTTTCTAGGTATACCTCAGTCATGCTTGGTGTTTTCCTCTTTTTCAACAAGGACTAAATCAAATTCACAATGAAAATATCCTATGGGCATTCTTTGCACTGTACTGAACAGCTTGTAATGCTTGAGTTGCTAGCTAAACAATGGTGTAGTCACAATGTACAGATTGCTGCTGTACGTCCATGTGTCTGTTGATAAAGTAGGCTGAGCCACGGCGGCAATGATGGGACAGGGAGGAAATCTTCTTTGTAATGGCTGCCAGAGTAATTAGTTCCTTATTGAATTATGCATCAGCAGAAGTGTCAGGAACGTTTCATCTGCAGGAAGTCTGTTGGGACTTACTGGCAGCAGGCAGGTAGTGAGAGGTAGCTACAGTGAGAGGGAGGCTGCACTAGGCCATCCAATAATCAGTACTACTCAGTAGGGCCTGGCATGGTAACCAGCTGGGTAAATGTGACAGGACTGGGGTTTGAAAACCCAGGTCCGCAAGTCTGTTTTAGCCCAATGAGCTAAAGTCTGCCGAGACTCCTGGCAGCAGGCAGGTAGCTAGCTATATACAGAGCTACACTGACATTGAACACTAAGCCCTCCAAGAATCAGCTGGGCCTGGCAGGATAACCAGCTGTATAAGTTCGACTGATCAGAATTTCGTAACACAAAATGCTAGTGCGTTAGCCCTTTGAGCTTAAGTCTAACAGGAGTACTGGCAGCAGGCAGGTAGCTAGCTTCAGAGACACATACTAATCATGACTATTTACATGTGGTTGTGGCTAATGAAAGGTCACACTCTTAACCAGTCATGCTTTAATATGAAGACAGAGGCTGCAGATCCAAAGATATCTGCCCCGTTCCTCCCCTGTCCTGTCCTCGTCCTGCCCCCCTGGAACACTCTTCCCAAGAGCTAAAGATACTTTACACACACATTTTTGTAGTCACCTTCCTTCCCATTTCTCACTGTCAGTCATAAATTATAGTTATTCAAGTTTTACCAGTGAAACTGAATCAGTTTCAAGGGAATATGCATTTAGGTCTTCTTAGTTATGTACAGTGTTGTTTATAATGAATTATGTACAGTGAACACAGAGCAGATGGTGTTAACTGTAGCATACCTGTGTTTTGTTTAAATTAAAGCACATATTTTGCCTAGTGGCATACATTGTTGAGTTGTGGCCGCATGAGAGAAAAATGTGACCATTCGCACAATCATCCTAAAATATAGGGGCGCAACTTTCACTAGGGACGGGGGGGGGGACATCCCCACATTCTGAAAATGCACTTTTGCCCCCCCCCCCCCCCAGTTTTATCATTGGAATGTGATACAAAACGAGGCAACGGCGTGTTTTAGGACCATGCGGACACCTCTAAGTGGTCGGGTAGGCTGTTAGGAGGGTTTATCCGACTGGATACAAATGTAATAATAATAATTATGTCCCCCCCACTTCTAAAACCAAAGTTGCGCCCCTGCTAAAATATCATAAGAAAAGAGATGCTGTTTTTTGTCTTACAGTAATCTTATACCATGCTATTATACTCTGTCCTGTTATTGTCGCATCCTGACCATAGAGAGTCCTTATTTTCTATGGTGGAGTAGGTCAGGGCGTGACTGGGGGGTTGATCTAGTTTATTTATTTCCATGTGGGGTTCTAGGTTTGATTTTCAATGTTGGTGATTTGTATGATTCCCAATTAGAGGCAGCTGGTAATCGTTGTCTCTAATTGGGGATCATATATAAGTAGCAGGTTTTTCCCACCTGTGTTATGCGTTTCTACAAACGAACATGACAGTTATGTACAATATTATCATCATGTGGTCTTCCAGAAATGGATTCAGCTTTTATCTAACTTTATTAAACGAGCACCATTCTCTACTCATCACTGAAATTTGCCAGAATAGCCTGTAGAGCATAGCGAGTAGAGCAAAGACTGTGCGTAAAGTATAGCATCTAGAGCTTGCACAGAAGCTTCGGATCATTAGCTATTGGGAAGAGGATTCCAGAGAATTTGGACCTGCGCCACTCCTTAATTTGAATGCACACACGTAATGCTGTCTAACTTCCAATCTGTAAACAAGGAACATTTTTTGCTATAATTGCTTGCCAAATTAATTCTGTCTTGGTAAATGCTATCACAAAGGACAAATATGTGCATTGTTGAAATGTTCAACTGGCGAGGACAAGTGAATGTGGAATTGAATGTGACACAAACGGCAAAACATTGCAAAATGTTCCTTGCAAATTGACAAAATAACTTGTCTAAACATTTTTCAAGGAGACAGCAGGCATTACAGTTAGTGTCATAAAACATGGTTTCCGAGTAATTGAAGGTCCCTTCAAAGAATACACCTTTAGAAATAACTATACTTTTTCTCTCAGAAATATATCACATAGTGCAAGTCATTTTTTGCATTGAATAATAAGACCTGAAAAAAGCCCTTCCCCATGACTACTGTAGCTAAGCTTTAAAGCCTTTACACACACACACACACACACACACACACACACACACACACACACACACACACACACACACACACACACACACACACACACACACACGCACACACTTGTATATACACACACAGACACACACATTCATTGGGGTCATGTCACGTCAAAGCCTTTGTGCCTACTGTCAGAAATAGAGATATGGCTCAGTAAGTGTACGGTGCGTCACTGTGTGAATCACACACACACACACACACACCACACACACACACACACACACACACACACACACACACACACACACACACACACACACACACACACACACACACACACACACACACACACACACACACACACACACACACACAGCATCGCCACTGTGTGCATGTCAATCACCCACAACATGCCTGCATGGGTTCGGCTCGCTGGAGACAAACTCACAGGAGTGTAAATGAATGTGTGTGTGTGTGTGTGTTAATGGATGGGAGGCTCCTCTGCATGTGGCACGGATGGCAGAAACATTGCTGAAATATTCAAGTCATTTTCTGTCTCTGGTTCTTTTTCCATTTCTGGCCGCAACGCTTAAACATCACAGGATAGACTGAGACGTCAAAGTGGTATCAACTGGCATGCATCATTTTAAAACCAATCCCCTCCAAACTGGGTTCCCTCATGAGGTTATTTTTCGTCACATACTTTATAGCTCACACACTGGATTGAGACAGAGCCGGAATGGATGTTTCACTACAATATTACCATGAGAGAAATGGATTTGTTTGTGTGTGTGTGTGTTTGTGTGTGTGCGCGTGTGTGTGTGTGTGTGTGTGTGTGTGTGTGTGTGTATGTGTTTGTGTCTATTACCATCAGGCATACTCGGCTCTTGGCAGTACCTCAGCAGTGAGTGTAGTGCTGTCACGATACCAGAATTTTGACCTCAATACAGATACCAGGTTTAGTATCACAGTACTCTATACCATCACGATACTCTATACCAAAACGACACCAAAACGATACCACAGTCTTTAGCCAAAGACACAGAACGGCACTTGATCCAGACAGATAAACTCAGCTATTGATCTGTTCATCGTTGGGCATCTTTTGTGTTCAATATCATTACATTAGAATTGTTTTACGTTAAAAAAAATGTCAGCGACAGCCATGTATGCAATTATGAATCAATTATACAATCATACAATTAATTTGACTTTATTTTTTACCATTCTAACTACATAATAACATGATGGTTACCATTTATTTGGATGGTAAATCTCTACTGATAAACTGGGTAAATCTAGACATAGCCTAGGCCTATCCACAATACAGGTGAATGCATATTCCATAGGGGTGTGTGCATGCATTGAGTTATTGAGCTTGTTTGGGCTGATTTCATGGGGCTACAGATGAAAAACAATCTGTTTCCCTTCCATTTGGGACTTATTTGACTGTACTGATCAACAACATTTGCATAGAAAAATGTGCGCTGTCTCTTTAACCAGTAATGACATCAAGGCAAGAGAGGGATGGCCCTGTAGGAGCACAGTCAGTTCGCTGAGGCAATAGATCATCTTTGGGAGAGATGTGAGAGAGAGAGAGAGAGCATATAAGTGAATTAATGAATGAATGATGTTTTTGGTGGAAATCTGCTTTGAAATCAGTATATTTTGCATTATGGTTTGCATATTATCAGCTAGCATGGAAAGTTAGCCTACAATAGCTGGAAGCTATCAGTATCATCTTGCATTGTAAATTGCTCTAGCCTGTATGGACATTGTTTAGCAAACGGTAATGAACAGTTTCAACGTTTTTACATGTCGTGTTACGTTATTCAAGTGTGTTAACTTCTGTGCAGCGTGAGTGGGGAGCTAACATGATGGTGCCCAGGCTAGGTGAAGCAGGCACTGTGCATGCTATAACAAGGGGTCGGCTGCGTTGATATAGACGACATGATTGATCCGTGAGACGCATTTGACAGAAGTACCGAAAGTAACAAAAATTCTAGTACGGAACCGTTTTTCATGTACTAGTACCGAAAAAGCAAAGAAATGTTGGTATATCGTGCAACACTACAGCAGTGTCTCATAGCAGCCAAGTAATGAGTCTACTGAAGTGAAAAGAAGTGATTGAATGGGATAACCTCAGTACAGACCGGTAGGATTGGCTCTGTTCTCTGGAGGAGCTAGTGGTTCAGTCACTGTCTGTCGGGGGGTTTTCCTAGAAGCTGTAAACCTCAGCATGTGTAGGCACGTGCATTCACAGACACACATACACACATGCACACATGAACATGCAAGCACACATGCATGCACAAATGCACACGGGTGCACACACAGACACACACATAAACACACACACACACATAAACACACACATGCATACCACCCCCTCCCATAAAGACACTTAAGAAAGCCATTCAAGCTTGCATATTATGACAGGTGGAAATAAATGGACAAGTGTGACCCAGGCCTCCTTTTCTTTCTCATTTTATTTCCCCCCAGGTGAAGCTCATGGTTGCTGATGCAGACATAACCAGATTTGAATTAAGGTTAAGGATGTTCATGATTTAGTTTCAATGCATAGCTACCTCTCATTTTAGCATATTAATAATTTAAAATGTCTCTTATTACTATATGACATGTGCGAGGGAGTGTGTATGTGTGTGTGTGTGACTGTGTGTGTGTGTTCGACAATATACAGTACCGTGTGAACAGTGGAGCAGGATATCTGCTTTCAAGCATGTGTGTGTGGCTCTTTATATTCCAGGAAGACCCTCCAAAGCTCACATCACGTTACAGGGCGAAGACATGTAATTGGAAACAAAGTGGTTGATGTATAAAACATATGTGCCATCCCCCTCCATCTCTGCGGATGGCAAGAAGAACTCTCAAACCCTCCGATGACAATAATGTCTTTCTTTTCTTTCCGAAACACTTGAGCGTGCTGTCTGAGACCAACTCTCTCGCTATCTCTCTCAGAATGATCTTCTTGACCCTAACCAGTCAGGCTTCAAGAAGGGTCACTCAACCGAGACTGCTCTCCTCTGTGTCACGGAGGCGCTCCGCACTGCAAACGCTGACTCTCTCTCCTCTGTTTTCATCCTCCTAAATCTATCCACTGCCTTCGACACGTGAACCATCAGGTCCTCCTCTCCACCCTCTCAGGGCTGCGCGTCTCAGGCGCTGCACACTCTTGGACTGCATCCTACCTGGCAGGCCGCTCCTACCACGTGACGTGGAGAGGATCTGTGTCTGCACTACGTTTTCTCACTACTGGTGTCCCCTGGGGCTCTGTTCTAAGCCCTCTCCTCTCTATATACCAAGTCATTAGGCTCCTTCATATCCTCACGTGGTCTTTCCTGTCATTGCTATGCAGATGACACTCAACTACATTTCTCCTTCCCCCCTTCTGACACCCATGTGGCGACACGCATCTCTGCTTGCCTGGCAGATATCTTAGCTTGGATGTCGGACCACAAGCTCAACCTTGACAAGACGGAGCTGCTCTTCCTCCCAGTGAAGGCCCGCTCACTCCAAGACCTCTCCATAATGGTTGACAACTCCATGGTGTCCTCTTCCCAGAGTGCAAAGAACCTTGGTGTGATCCTGGACAACACTCCTTTGCAAACATCAAAGCAATGACTCGCTCCTGCAGGTTCATGCTCTACAACGTCCGTAGAGTACGACCCTACCTCACACAGGAAGCGGCACAATTCCTAATCCAGGCACTTGTCATCTCCAGTCTGGACTACTGCAACTCGTTGTTGGCTGGGTTCTCCTCTTGTGCCATTAAACCCCTGCAACTCATCCAGAACGCTGCAGCCCGCCTGGTGTTAAACCTTCACAAGTTCTCCCATGTTACCCCACTCCTCTGCACAATGACTGGCTTCCAGTCGAAGCTTGCATCCACTACAAGACCATGGTACTTGCCTATGGTGCAGCAAGAGGAACTGCCCCTCCATACCTTCAGGCTATGCTCAAACCCTACACCAAAACCCGAGTACTCTGTTCTGCCAACTCTGGTCCCTTGGCCCTCCTACCCCTATGGGAGGGCAGCTTCCGCTCAGCTCAGTCAAAGCTCTTCTCTGTCCTCGCACCCCAATGGTGGAACCAGCTCCCACCTGAAGCTACTATAGCAGAGTCCCTGCCCATCTTCCCGAAAACATCTGAAACCCTAACTCTTCAAAGAGTATCCCACAGCACACCCCCTCACAACCCCCTCCCCCAAAAAACACTCGCACTTTACTTTTTCCCCCTATTAGCTCTGACTTTGCTGATACATACCTTATTGAAGAAAAATGTACTTACTTTGACTGACAAATGTGGTTGTCCCATCTAGCTATCCTATGATGAATGCCTTTATTATTAGTTGCTCTGGAAAAAAGTGTCTGCAAAATTACTAAATGACAAAATTTACAGTTGAAGTCGAAAGTTTACATACACTTAGGTTGGAGTCATTAAATCTTGTTTTTCAACCACTCCACAAATTTCTTGTTAACAAATTATAGTTTTGGCAAGTCGGTTAGGACATCTACCTTATGCATGACACAAGTAATTTTTCCAACAATTGGTTACAGATTATTTCACTTATAATTCACTGCATCACAATTCCAGTGGGTCAGAAGTTTACATACACTAAGTTGACTGTGCCTTTAAACAGCTTGGAAAAATTCCAGAAAATGATGTCATGGCTTTAGAAACGTCTGATAGGCTAATTGACATCATTTGAGTCAATTAGAGGTGTACCTGTGGATGTATTTCAAGACCTACCTTCAAACGCAGTGCCTCTTTGCTTGACATCATGGGAAAATCAAAAGAAATCAGCCAAGACCTCAGAAAAAAATGGTAGACTTCCACAAGTCTGGTTCATCCAGGGGAGTATTTTCCAAATGCCTGAAGGTACCACGTTTATCTGTACAAACAATAGTACGCAAGTATAAACACCATGGGACCATGCAGCCGTCATACCGCAAAGGAAGGAGACGCATTCTGTCTCCTAGAGATGAATGTACTTTGGTGCGAAAAGGGCAAATCAATCCCAGAACAACAGCAAAGGACCTTGTGAAGATGCTGGATACAAAAGTATCTATATCCCCACAAAATGAGTACTATATCGACATAACCTGAAATGCCGCTCAGCAAGGAAGAAGCCACTGCTCCAATACCGCCATAAAAAAGCCAGACTCCGGTTTGCAACTGCACATGGGGACACAGATCGTACTTTTTGGAGAAATGTCCTCTGGTCTGATGAAACAAAAATAGAACTGTTTGGCAATAATGACCATCGTTATGTTTGGAGGAAAAAGGGGGAGGCTTGCAAGCCAAAGAACACCATCCCAACAGTGAAGCACGGGGTTGGCAGCATCATGTTGTGGGGGTGCTGTGCTGCAGGAGGGACTGGTGCACTTCACAAAATAGATGGTATCATGAGGATGGAAAATTACGTGGATATATTGAAGCAACATCTCAAGACATCAGTCAGGAAGTTAAAGCTTGGTCACAAATGGGTCTTCCAAATGGACAATGACCCCAAGCATACTTCCAAAGTTCTGGCAAAATGGCTTAAGGACAACAAAGTCAAGTTATTGGAGTGGCCATCACAAAGCCCTGACCTCAGTCCTGTAGAAAATTTGTTGGCAGAACTGAAAAAGCATGTGCAAGCAAGGAAGCCTACAAACCTGACTCAGTTACACCAGCTCTGTCAGAAGGAATGGGCCAAAATTCACCCAACTTATTGTGGGAGGCTTGTGGAAGGCTACCCGAAACATTTGACCCAAGTTAAACAATTGAAAGGCAATGTTACCAAATACTAATTGAGTGTATGTAAACTTCTGACCCACTGGGAATGTGATGAAAGAAATAAAAGCTGAAATAAATCATTCTCTCTACTATTACTCTGACATTTCACATTCTTAAAATAAAGTGGTGATCCTAACTGACCTAAGACAGGGAATTTTTACTAGGATTAAATGTCAGTAATTGAGAAAAACACAGTTTAAATGTATTTGGGTCTGGTGTATATAAACTTCCGACTTCAAACTGTATGTGGACAAGCTTTCACATGCATTTATTTTTACTTGCCACTGAACACAATTCAATTATTCGTTCATTCATTGTCTGCATCTCAAATGGCACCCTATTCCCTATACAATGCAAAAACCATATGGACTCTGGTCAAAAGTTGTGCACTTTATAAGGTGTAACAGGCCTTTTGGAAGCAGTCATTGAATATGGATGGAGGGAACCCCAGAGAGAACATGTTTACTGTAGATGTTGACTCTGACAGAAGACTGAACCTGAATAACAATAAGCGTTTACCAAACATTAATTGCCATCAAATACAATGCTGAAATTACTGTTGAGGGACCCTATAGGCCTGGCTACAATAAAGTCAGATTGTTTGTTTAAAAATATCATAATGTTTGTATACTAATGCTGTTTGATTTCTGACGACGATCGAAACCCAGCTACTGTAAGTCAGAAGTATGTCAAAGACCTTCAACGTGACTGCTGTATTAAGTCACACTAAATACCTGAAGTGCTCATACTGCTTGTTCACACTCTCACCATTCCCTTCACTAGAAATCTTGTGGTTTGCAGCTTGAAGTTAGATGTCAAGGGCAAGTCTAGTTAGCTTAAGCTAGTAGCAATTGCGGCCAACTTAGCTATCTCGCTAGCCAACATTAAAAGAAAACATTTCAAAGCAGAGCCTCCACCCAACCATGATCTCGCCATTCCCTTCTATATTAAATCCTGCGATTTGTTGCTAAAAGTTGGATGTCAAGAGGAACCCTAGTTAGTTGTTTGTTGTTGACTTGTATAGCGAACAAGCAGCAGTAGCTAGCATTCACAGCTTACAAGCTAGCTAGATACCAACAACAAATATTAGGAATAGTGACAAAGCAGTGGTAATAAGTCTGCATTTATAGCTGTTATAGTAAAGTGCCCTAATAGTTACATCATGCTTTTAGAAAACCTGCATTCATCCATACTAACGTTAGCTATTTGACTTGGTGTGTACAAGTTGCTTCAGTCCTGGCATCATCATAAAGAAAACAATGCAAATGACTTTATGATACAGTTGCACTAGCTATTTATAAAATTTTTTTACCTTTATTTAAACAGGCAAGTCAGTTAAGAACAAATTCTTATTTACATTGATGGCCTACCCCGGATGATACTGGGCTAATTGTGTGCCACCCTATGGGACTCCCAAACACAGCCAGATGTGATACAGCCTGGATTTGAACCAATGACTGCAATGACGCCTCTTGCACTGAGATGCAGTGCTTTAGACCGCTGCTCCACTCGCTAGCCAAAATAATGTGTGCACATGTAGCTAGCTAGCTATTTTAACTGTGGAATCTTACCCGTGTATGGATAAACAATCTAATCAAATCAAATGTTATTTGTCAAATATCCGCAATAGTATCAGAAAGTGTTTGACAGAGGCATAGTGTCAGAATGTTTAACCAGTCCATTATCTCAACCAATCATGGCTAGGCAAGAATCTATCTTTCTCGAAGTCTAAATTAAGTTTGTGATTTAAAATGTGTGTTCATATTTACAGATACTAAGGCACATGCAAGTCGCTATTCAGTCACATGCAAGTCCATATCATTAAGACGTTTTTTTTTTATTTACTTTCAAACGGCTCTAATGCATAGTACTGTATGCACTCAAATACCCAGACTAAAATATGTTTGTTACGGTCCATCTTTGGGTGTTGCTATGTCCTTTCTTTTGTGGAAGGCTGAATAGGATTGTGTACGATATGTGTGAGGGTAGTCTGCAATATTTTGTGCTTGATATTTCTCCCCGTAACAATGGCTGTCCTTTGTAAGCGTGACACCTTTGTAAGCATGGCAGTGTTTTGTGCTCATCACTTAGCAACCATGCAGGGCATTTCCCCATATCTACCTGTGTTCTGTCAAACCTCATTGTTCTGGTCCCATACCACTTTGTACAGCGAACTTCTGTGATGTATCTAGTGATGTGCAGTTCAGGAACGATTCGTTATTTTTGAATTACTCTTTTTATTGACTCGAGAGTCATGATTAATTTTTCTGAGAGACTCTTTCATTCTAGTCATTCTTTTGAGCTGTTGGCCGAAATCCCACAATACAAGCATTTCATATTTACAAGCGTTTCGCTACATCCGCAATAACATCTGCTAAATATGTGTATGTGACCAATAAAATTTTATTTTGATATACACTCCTCTGGCTCAGCAGCTCCAGAGACTTATCCCAGCCAACAACTGTCTGTTATATATCCACGTTGGAAAATAGATAATGTTGCAGGAAGAATTAATGCAATTAATTGATTAGTGAATGCTATGATGGACACAGTTTGTAGAACCAAAACATATACAGGGTCTGACTTCTCAACATACTCGAACTCGAGAACTAATAGTTTGGGGGGCTGCAGTTCGCAAATTATATTGTGCTTATCACCTTCACGGCAGTCAATCAATGCATTGCATTCCACCAGGAGTAGTTCACAATCTAGTCCGGTTGCAGCCACAACTAGACCTCATTGTAAAATGTTTCAAGAAATAATCATATTTGTATGCCTAGCAATCAACAAATGTACATTGTTTAAAGCAAACTTTTAAAGTCTCAGTCACAAATGACAGCTCCAATAAGCCCCCTATGATGAACAACATGTGAACGAGAGGCTTGTGGAATTATGAATCTTTCGAGTTTTGAGTTCATTGTTTGCTGGTAGGGGGTCCTCCGTGCTCTAGGTATTACTGATTCAAATGAACAAAATTAGTCAAAATAGATGTACTTTTGATTAAATCAGTCAAAAAGATCAGAGTAAGTAAAAAGAGAAACTTTGCATCACTAGATTTATCCCATACAAAAGCACAGAAAAATGGATAACAATAATGATCAGGTGTGGCCAATTACTGGGCCCCTGAACACACTTACTACAACCAACTTAACACGTAAGACAAACACTATTGACTGTTGAGGCTAAAATTGCTGTTTAATGTATACAGGGCATTCGGAAAGTATTCAGACCCCCGTTTACGTTACAGCCTTATTCTAAAATGTATTAAATTGTTTCATTTTTTCCATCTAAACACAAAACCCTATAATGACAAAGCAAAAACAGGTTTGTAGACATTTTTGCAAATGTATTAAAAATAAAAAACTGAAATATAATATTTACATAAGGACTCAGACCCTTTACTTAGTACTTTGTTGATGCACCTATGGCAGCGACTACAGCCTTGAGTCTTCTTGGGTATATCGCTACAAGCTTGGCACATCTGTATTTGGGAAGTTTCTCCCATTCTTCTCTTCAGATCCTCTCAAGCTCTGTCATGTTGGATGGAGAGTGTCGCCGCACAGCTATTTTCAGGTCTCTCCAGAGATGATCGATCGGGTTCAAGTCCGGGCTCTGGCTGGGCCACTCAAGGACATTCAGAGATTTGTCCCAAATCCACTCCTGTGTTGTCTTGGTTGTGTGCTTAGGGTCGTTGTTCTGTTGGAAGGTGAACCTTCACCCCAGTTTGAGGTCCTGAGCGCTCTGGAGCAGGTTTTCATCAAGGATCTCTATGCAGTTTTCTCCATTCATCTTTCCCTCGATCCTGACTCGTCTCCCAGTCCCTGCTGCTGAAAAACATCCCACAGCATGATGCTGCCACCACCATGCTTCACCATAGGGATGGTATTGACCAGATGATGAGCTGTGCCTGGTTTACTCCAGACATGACGCTTGGTATTCAGGCCATCTCAAGGATGATTAAAGGAAACAGGATGCATCTGAGCTCAATTTCGAGTCTCATAGCAAAGGGTCTGAATACTTATGTAAATACAGTGGCTTGCGAAAGTATTCGCCCCCTTGGCATTTTTCCTATTTTTGTTGCTTTACAACCTGGATTTAGAAGAGATTTTTTGGGGGGGGTTGTATCATTTGATTTACACAACATGCCTACCACTTTGAAGATGCAAAATATTTTTTTATTGTGAAACAAACAAGAAATAAGACAAAAAAACAGAAAACTTGAGCATGCAAAACTATTCACCCCCCCAAAGTCAATACTTTGTAGAGCTACTGTCACGTCCTGACCATAGTAAGATGTTATTTTCTATGGTAGAGTAGGTCAGGGCGTGACAGGGGGTGCTTTGTGTTTTTCTATGTTTTGTAGTTCTATGTTTAGGTTCTAGTTTCTATTTCTATGTTGTTTTTTGGGGGGATGATCTCCAATTAGAGGCAGCTGGTCCTCGTTGTCTCTAATTGGAGATCATACTTAAGTAGGGGGATTTTTCCACCTGTGTTTGTGGGTAGTTGTCTTCTGTTTAGTTTTTTGTACCTGACAGAACTGTGCGCTTTCGTTTTCTCTTTGTTATTTGTTCTTTAGTGTTCTGAGTTAAAATAAATATTCATCATGTGCAATCAACACGCTGTGCTTTGGTCCCCTCTCTACGACAGCCGTTACAGAACTACCCACCATGACTGGATCAAGCAGCGTGCCCCGGAGGAGATGGATTCCTGGTCTCTGGAGGAGTTGCGAGAGAGGATAGACTGGACTTGGGGGCAAGTATTGGACAGATACAGAAGCCTGCCGGGGAAGCACGAGAGGCAGCCCCCCCCCATTTTTTTGGGGGGGGGGGGGGGCACACGGGTAGATTGGTGGAGTCAGGGTTGAGACCTGAGCCAACTCCCCGTGCTTATCGTGGTGAGCATGTGCCTGCTCCTCACACTCTCCCTCCAGTGCGCCTCCACAGCCCAGTACGTCCTGTGCCTGCTCCTCGCACTCTCCCTCCAGTGCGCCTCCACGGCCCAGTATGCCCTGTGCCAGCTCTGCGCACCCGGTCTCCACTGCGTCTCCCCAGTCCAGTGAGACCTGTTCCAGCTCCACGAAAGAAGCCTCCAGTGATGATCTATGGTCCGAAGCCTCCAGTGATGATCCATGGCCCGGAGCCTGTAGGGATGATCCATTGCACGAAGCCTGTAGGGATGATCCATGGCACGAAGTCTCCAGTGATAATCCATGGCCCGGAGCCTGTTGGGATAATCCATGGCAAGAAGCCTGTAGGGATGATCCATAGCCCGGAGCCTGTAGAGATGATCCATGGCACGAAGCCTCCAGTGATAATCCATGGCCCGGAGCCTCCAGTGATGATCCATGGTACAAAACCTCCAGTGATGATCCATGGCGCGGAACCTGTAGTGAAGATCCATGGCACGGAGCCTCCAGCGACGCTCCCCAGTCCGGAGCCTCCAGCGACGCTCCCCAGTCCGGAGCCTCCAGCGACGCTCCCCAGTCCGGAGCCTCCAGCGACGCTCCCCAGTCCGGAACCTACAGCGACGCTGTCCAGTCCGGAGCCTCCAGCGACGCTCCCAGTCCGGAGGCGCCAGCTACGCTCCCTAGTACGGAACCTCCTGAGACGGCCTGCAGCCCGGAACCTCCTGAGACGGCCTGCAGCCCGGAACCTCCAGCGGCGGTCTGCAGCCCAGAACCTCCAGCGGCGGCCTGCAGCCCAGAACCTCCAGCGGCGGCCTGCAGCCCAGAACCTCCAGGGCGGCCTGCAGCCCAGGACCTCCAGTGGCGGCCTGCAGCCCAGAACCCGCAGCGGCAGCCTGCAGCCCAGAACCTCCAGCGGCGGCCTGCAGCCCAGAACCTGCAGCACAGAGCCTCCGGCAATGATCTACAGTCCGGTACCTCCTCCGACGATCCGCGGTCCGGTGGTACTGAAGCAGAGAGATCAGCGGGTGGAGCGGGGGTTATGCCCCAAACCGGAGCCGCCTCCTCTGCTGGAGGATCCACTGGAGGATAAGGTTATGTGGACTGCACTAGAGCCACCATAGACAGGAGTTACCCACCCTACCCTCCCTTTTTTTTCTTTTTTTTTGGGGGGGGGGGGGGGGGGGGGTTGGTTGTTGTGTTTAGGAGCGGTCGGAGTCCGCACCTTTGGGGGGGGTACTGTCACGTCCCGACCATAGTAAGATGTTATTTTCTATGGCAGAGTAGGTCAGAGCGTGACAGGGGGTGTTTTGTGTTTTTCTATGTTTTGTAGTTCTATGTTTAGGTTCTAGTTTTCTGTTTCTATGTTGTTGTTTTTTGGGATGATCTCCAATTAGAGGCAGCTGATCCTCGTTGTCTCTAATTGGAGATCATACTTAAGTAGGATTTTTTTCAACCTGTGTTTGTGGGTAGTTGTCTTCTGTTTAGTTTTCTGTACCTGACAGAACTGTGCGCTTTCGTTTTCTCTTTGTGATTTTTTTCTCTAGTGTTCTGAGTTAAAATAAATATTCATCATGAGCAATCAACATGCTGCGCTTTGGTCCCCTCTCTACGACAGCCGTTACAGCTACCTTTTGCAGCAATTGCAGTTGCAAGACTCTTGGGGTATGTATCTGTAAGCTTGGCATATCTAGCCACTGGGATTTTTGCCCAGTCTTCAAGGCAAAACTGCTCCAGCTCCTTCAAGTTGGATGGGTTCCACTGGTGTACAGCAATCTTTAAGTCATACCACAGATTCTCAAATGGATTGAGGTCTGGGCTTTGACTAGGCCACTCCAAGACATTTAAATGTTTCCCCTTAAACCACTCAAGTGTTGCTTTAGCAGTACGCTTAGGGTCATTGTCCTGATGGAAGGTGAACCTCCATCCCAGTCTCAAATCTCTGGAAGACTGAAACAGGTTTCCCTCAAGAATTTTCCTGTTTTTAGCACCATTATCAATCCTTCAATTCTGACCAGTTTCCTAGTTTCCATCAGTCCCTGCTGATGGAAAAACATCCCCACAGCATGATGCTGCCACCACCAAGCTTCACTGTGGATGGTGTTCTCGGGATAATGAGAGGTGTTAGGTTTTCCTTGATGGCCAAAAAGATCCATTTTAGTCTCACCTGACCAGAGTACCTTCTTCCATATGTTTGGGGAGTCTCCCACAATATGTGTTTGCTTCTTTTTTTCTTTAAGCAATAGCTTTTTTTCTGGCCACTCTTCCGTAAAGCCCACCTCTGTAGAGTGTACGGCTTAAAGTGGTCCTATGGACAGATACTCCAATCTCCGCTCTGGAGATTTGCAGCTCATTCAGGGTTATCTTTGGTCTCTTTGTTGCCTCTCTGATTAATGCCCTCCTTGCCTGGTCCGTGAGTTTTGGTGGGCGGCCCTCACTTGGCAGGTTTGTTGTGGTGCCATATTCTTTCTGTTTTTAATAATGGATTTAATGGTGCTCCGTGGGATTATCAAAGTTTCAAATATTTTTTATAACCCAACCCTGCTCTGTACTTCTCCACAACTTTGTCCCTGTCCTATTTGGAGAGCTCCTTGGTCTTCATGGTGCCGCTTGCTTGGTGGTGTGCCTTGCTTAGCGGTGTCGCAGACTCTGGGGCCTTTCAGAACAGTTGTATATATACTGAGATCATGTGACACTTAAATAAAGTCGACCTGTGTGCAATCTAACTAATTATGTGACTTCTGAAGGTAATTGGTTGCACTAGATCTTATTTAGGGGCTTCATAGCAAAGGGGTGAATATATACACTGCTCAAAAAAATTAAGGGAACACTTAAACAACACAATGTAACTCCAAGTCAATCACACTTTTGTGAAATCAAACTGTCCACTTAGGAAGCAACACTGATTGACAATAAATTTCACATGCTGTTGTGCAAATGGAATAGACAACAGGTGGAAATTATAGGCAAGTAGCAAGACACCCCCAATAAAGGAGTGATTCTGCAGGTGGGGACCACAGACCACTTCTCAGTTCCTATGCTTCCTGGCTGATGTTTTGGTCACTTTTGAATGCTGGCGGTGCTTTCACTCTAGTGGTAGCATGAGACGGAGTCTACAACCCACACAAGTGGCTCAGGTAGTGCAGCTCATCCAGGATGGCACATCAATGCGAACTGTGGCAAGAAGGTTTGCTGTGTCTGTCAGCGTAGTGTCCAGAGCATGGAGGCGCTACCAGGAGACAGGCCAGTACATCAGGGGACGTGGAGGAGGCCGTAGGAGGGCAACAACCCAGCAGCAGGACTGCTACCTCTGCCTTTTGCAAGGAGGAGCAGGAGAAGCACTCCCAGAGCCCTGCAAAATGACCTCCAGCAGGCCACAAATGTGCATGTGTCTGCTCAAACGGTCAGAAACAGACTCCATGAGGGTGGTATGAGGGCCCGACGTCCACAGGTGGGGGTTGTGCTTACAGCCCAACACCGTGCAGGACGTTTGGCATTTGCCAGAGAACACCATGATTGGCAAATTCGCCACTGGCGCCCTGTGCTCTTCACAGATGAAAGCAGGTTCACACTGAGCACGTGATAGACGTGACAGAGTCTGGAGACGCCGTGGAGAACATTCTGCTGCCTGCAACATCCTCCAGCATGACCGGTTTGGCGGTGGGTCAGTCATGGTGTGGGGTGGCATTTCTTTGGGAGCCGCACAGCCCTCCATGTGCTTGCCAGAGGTAGCCTGACTGCCATTAGGTACCGAGATGAGATCCTCAGACCCCTTGTGAGACCATATGCTGGTGCGGTTGGCCCTGGGTTCCTCCTAATACAAGACAATGCTAGACCTCATGTGGCTGGAGTGTGTCAGCAGTTCCTGCAAGAGGAAGGCATTGATGCTATGGACTGGCCCACCCGTTCCCCAGACCTGAATCCAATTGAGCACATCTGGGACATCATGTCTCGCTCCATCCACCAACGCCACGTTGCACCACAGACTGTCCAGGAGTTGGCGGATGCTTTAGTCCAGGTCTGGGAGGAGATCCCTCAGGAGACTATCCGCCACCTCATCAGGAGCATGCCCAGGCGTTGTAGGGAGGTCATACAGGCACGTGGTGGCCACACACACTACTGAGCCTCATTTTGACTTGTTTTAAGGACATTATATCAAAGTTGGATCAGCCTGTAGTGTGCTTTTCCACTTTAATTTTGACTGTGACTCCAAATCCAGACCTCCATGGGTTGATAAATTGGATTTCCATTGATTATTTTTGTGTGATTTTTTTTGTCAGCACATTCAACCATGTAAAGAAAAAAGTATTTAATAAGATAATTTCATTCATTCAGATCTAGGATGTGTTATTTTAGTGTTCCCTTTATTTTTTTGAGCAGTGTATATACAACTTTTCTGCTTTCCATCTTTTTGAATTTTTTGAAACAAGCAATTTTTTTAATTTTACTTCACCAATTTGGACTATTTTGTGAATGTCCATTACATGAAATCCAAATAAAAATCAATTTAAATTACAGGTTGTAATGCAACAAAATAGGAAAAATGCCAAGGGGGTGAATACTTTTGCAAGGCACTGTAAGGTATTTCTGTTTTTATTTTTATAAAGTAACAAAAAATTATGTTTTTGCTTTGTCATTGTGGGCTATTGTGTAGAATGATGAGGAAAACATTTTATTTAATCAATTTTAGAATAAGGCTGTAACATTTTTTGGGGGAAAGGTCAAGGGGTCTGAATACTTTCCAAATCCACTGTATGCAAAAATGTGCCTCTTGAATTTTTTCTAACATTATTACCTAGTAGCCTAGTCAAGGATGCATTAAGAAATATTGACACACTACAATTGTGACAGACCAAGTGGGAAAAAAGTATACCTTGAATTTAGAGGCTTAAAATATCCCTCTGGTGGCCAAGTTTACCTATTTTAAGAAATGCCATTGGTTGGTGTATATGAAGTCTAAGATCATTGATAGGCTGATGCAGAATTTGCTACAGGAAATAATCATCTGCCATCTGGTCAGGTTAGCATAGGGCTAAATGTGCCAGGTTATCTTGTGGGAACTATAGATCCAGCGTTGTATCATGTGCAACTACATCAACGATTTTAATTGGCTGATGCACATTTTGAGATGGAGAAAAAGTTTAAACGTAAACTTTGCAAGTATAAACCATTCAGGTGTTAAAGAACTGGGGAGATGGATGCCAGTTATTTACAACGTAATCTACTCACGTTTGCATATGTCGTTTCGTGGTTGATGCCATCTGCTTTACAAAGCCAATTACGCCTGCGCACTAGCACTCAGTGTGCACTGGAGAAAGCTCAAACAGCGATGGCCTCATCACGCCATCTGGAAGCATTGAATACATTGGATGAATATTAAACAGTGGAGGCTCCTCAGAGGAGGAAGGGGAGAACAATCCTCCTCAGTGAATTTCATTAAAAAATGTAATTGTAAAACATTAAAAAAGTTATCATTTTTAGATAAAACTATACAAAATATAATCACGTCAACAAATAATTGATTAAAACACTATTTTGCAAAGAGGCTCTACAGTAGCCTCAACAGCACTCTGTAGGGTAGCACCATGATGTTGCCGGAGGACAGCTAGCTTCCGTCCTCCTCTGTGTACATTGACTTCAATACAAAACTTAGGAGGCTCATGGGTCTCACCCCCTTCCATAGTCTTACACAGTAATTATGACATCTTCCGGAGGTTGTCTGACCCAATCAAAGGGTCAGAGTATTGATTAGTACTGAAAGCTACAGCTACAGCTAGCTAGCACTGCAGTGCATAAAATGTGTTGAGTAGTTGACTCAAAGAGAGAGAAAGACAATAGTTTAACAATTATGAACAACTTAATTTCTTCCAAAATGAAGAAGCAAGAGAGAAAGATTGTCTTTTTTCCCACTTTCAGTTTCACTTACATAGCTAGCAAATGCAGCTAGCTAATTTAGCCTACTGAAACACCCTGCGCAAACAGAAGGATGCTATGATAACTTGCTGTCTATGAATATCTAACACAACACTGGAACTCTTCCAAGTCAAGGTAAGCTTTTGGTTTGACAAATTTATTGCCGCCGGGTCCACTGGTGTAACTGCTTACTGACTGTACACTGCAATGTTACTGCATGATTGTAGCGGGTTTACTACGCGTTAGTCCGATTAGCTATGCTGACTATGACGTTACTTTAGCTAACATGGTGGCAATGATGTAGGCTGTGTGTAGTGGTTTGGCTTGGAAAGGTTTTTTCACCTGGTCACATACAGCTGATCTGTTGTACATTAAAGTCCACAAGCGAAGGGAAGAGGTGAGAGGAGGAGAACGCATAGATGCGAGAAGGAATACAATGTGCCTGCTATGAAAGTGAATTGTGTTTACACGTGATCAGGGGTATATTTATTCCGCTGATTCTGTTGAAAAACATTTCTGAAACGGAAGCAAACAGGACAAAACGGGGATAAACATACCTGAATTTGTCCAATAGAAACTGTCGTTTGCAATTGTTGGACTAATGGTTACACCCTAGATCAGCTAGATGCAGGCAAGAGTGTGCAAGGTGGTATTGAATGTCACTGTCTGTCCACGGGTCACCGTCTGTCACCTCAAATTTGTCTCTCGACCTGTGTTGTAAACTTTCATTCATAGGCTAGGTTGTAGCAACTTCATCATGGGAATAGGGAAAATTTGAGTATTGTGTAGTAGCCTAAATCTATCTCTGTTACATTGAACTGGGTGAATGGAATATGAATGACAGTCATCCAATACGCTGTAATAGAAATAAGGCCATGCTCATGAAAAAAAAAATGTGTCCTCCCTCATCTTAAACGCCACTGATATTAAATGTTACTATCTTCGGCTGTGAGTGATGCCGAAATAATCGGCCTCGAAAGACAATTACTGTAAAAAAAAACAAAAAAAAACAATGCATAAGCACAAAGTTGATAACGAATGTGTCTTTTTAGGAATTTTCTAATTGGACTTCGATATGGGGCCATCTTTGGGAATTTTCCTTTTGGGCTCAGCTTCAGCTAAACTGCAGTACCGAAAGTTCCCTCTGAGCACAGGGGAAAGGGTGCTTCCAGACTGGAACCCTGGCCCCCTGGTATGGACCCTACATGTGTCATCAAGTATGGCTGCCACATCCTCGAATGCATAGTCTTCATGGTCATCATCTTTGTCTTTGGAAAATTTGGTCACACGTTTTGGGTATAGTTCAGATAGTCCATGTAGATAATTGACAGATGATCATACTATCAACAAACTGTCTGTTGACTGTTTGCTGAGGTTACGGTGGGGGTTAGGTTTAGAATAAGGGTAAGTGTTAGGGTTAAGGTTATGGTAAGGATTAAGTTTAGGGTTAGGGATAAGGGTTACGGTTAGGGATAAGGTTAGTAGATTATCTGTAGATGCTCTGCAGACTGACTATCCAAATAAAGTGTTACCGAAAATTCTTTGACCGCCTTCACAAAGTTGCTGCCATTATCTCAAATCAAATGAAATTTGATTTGTCACATGCTTCGTAAACAACAGGTTCAGACTAACAGTGAACTGCTTACTTTCAGCCCTTTCCCAACAATGCAGAGAGGAAAAGTGAAATAATAGAAGAATAATAACAAGGAATAAATTACTTTATGTTGAATATTGTAGATCACATGAATCTCCTGAATCTTTTCTTCTTTGAGCTCATAAATCTGCCGGACCCAGATTCTGGCATAGGCCAGTGCAACAGACTTCTCCTCTATCCAGTGTACCTATAGCTCTGGTGTACAGGAAATAGGTGGGTGGGAGATTACATAATGCCGTGTCTATAAGAACACAAGGAGAGAGCATAGCCTTTGACCTTTCATTTGAAGTTTTTTTCTTCATCTTGTGTAGGCTTCAATGATGAAATATGTTTTTTCTAGGTATAGAACAGAAAACAATAAAGGCAAAGTGAAAAAGGATTCACAGTCCTGTGCTACTCATTAGCATATTTGTTTTTACATTATCAATAAAAATAAAAACAGCAAACAATACAAATCTAGGCTACTTAACATTAACAGGATTAGGTTCGCTGCCACACACCACATTTGTATGCTACTCACTTTCAGTATACTCATCTGGAGCATTCCATTTTCTGAGTTGGTGAAAAAGTTTCTATGATGTGCTGTTCAATTGTGTCCATACACTGAGTACACCAAACATTATGAACACCTTCCTAATATTGAGTTGCGGGCTACAACTTTTTTTACACACAGATTAGAACGTTTAGCTTAAAATGTTGATAAACTATTAGGCTATTTCTTCACATTATAAGCGCAGCAATGCGACATGGCATTAGGCTATAAGCGGGAATGTTCCATTAGCGGAAAACACCATTATCAAAAGTGACTTCGAATGTGATTTTGCACATAACGCTTTTATTATAAAGGTGCATTTTTATTGTGAAAAGGATCTTCCCCAATCTTGAAACTCACGCGCTGCTAATGTATGCCAGATAGGCTCTACAGTCTACAACCATTGTAAAGCGTATTAATGTGCTCAATTTTAAGATGTTTTTGGGCCACTTTAGTTGTGATAGAAACCTTATCAAAACATATAGGCTTATGGGCAATGCTACATGAGTTGTGCGACTATGATTCGAAAAAGTCATGAAAAAAAGGCTGTTTCTTATGCTGGGCATCATTCACAAGTGATAGTATATAATTCACAAGTGATACAGTGGGTGTCACGCCCTGACCCGAGAGAGTCGTTTTTCTCTGTTTGGTTAGGTCAGGGTGTGACATGGGGTTGGCATTCTATGTGTAGTATGTCTATGTTATTTTTGTATTTCTTTATTTTGGGCAGAGTATGGTTCCTAATCAGAGGCAGCTGTCTATCGTTGTCTCTGATTAGGAATCATACTTAGGCAGCCTGTTCCCCACCTGTGTTTGTGGGTTATTATTATTTCTGTGTGTGTACGCCACAGTTGCGTTACGTTTCTTGCTGTTTACCTGTTTTTTGTTTTGGTTCAGTTTTCTTCAATAAAGATGTGGAATGACCGGCACAATGTGCCTTGGCTCCTTTATGACAGGGAATTTGAAGATTCAGAGCGTGACAGAATAACCCACCACAAGAAGGCCAAGCAGCGTGCGCTGACTGGGAAGACGAGCTGGACCGGGGAGAATCAACGACAGAAGCCCAAGAGGCAGCGGCAAAAAAATGTTTTGGGGGGGCACATGGGCAGATTGGCGAGGTCGGGGTTGAGACCTGAGCCAACTCCCCGTGCTTACCGTGGTGAGCGAGTGACCGAGCAAGCACCATATTATGTGGTGAGGCACACTGTGTCGCCGGTGCGCACTCACAACCCGGTGCGCTCGGTGCAAGCTCCTCACAGTTGCCATGCTAGAGTTGGCCGTCAGCCAGGAAGAAGTGCGCCGGCTCAGCGTATCTGGTCTCCAGTGCATCTCTACGGCCCAGGTTATCCTGCGCCTGCTCTACGCGTGGTACCCCCGTTCACCAGCGCAGCACAGTTCGTCCTGTGCCAGCGTCCCGCCCTTGCTGGGCTACAGTGACCATCCAGCCAGGACGGGATGTGCCAGCCTCCGGTGCGCCTCCACGGCCCAGTGTGCCCTGTGCCTGCTCTGCGCACCCAGTCTCCTGTGCGTCTCCCCAGTCTGGTGAGACCGGTTCCAGATCCCCATATGAAGCCTCCAGTGAAGATCAATGGTTCGAAGCCTCCAGTGATAATCCATGGCACGAAGCCTCCAGTGATGATCAATGGTCCGAAGCCTCCAGTGATGATCCATGGCACGAAGCCTACAGTGATGATCCATGGCCCGGAGCCTGTAAGGATGATCCTTGGCACGAAACCTCCAGTGATGATCAATGGTCCGAAGCCTCCAGTGATAATCCATGGCACGAAGCCTCCAGTGATGATCAATGGTCTTATGCCTCCAGTGATGATCCATGGCCCGGAGCCTGTAGGGATGATCCATGGCACGAAGCCTTCAGTGATGATCCATGGCCCGGAGCCTGTAGGGATGATCCATGGCACGAAGCCTCCAGTGATGATCCATGGCCCGGAGCCTGTAGGGATGATCCATGGCACAAAGCCTCCAGTGATGATCCATGGCCCAGAGCCTGTAGGGATGATCCATGGCACGAAGCCTCCAGTGATATTCCATGGCCCGGAGCCTCCAGTGATGATCCATGGCACAAAGCATCCAGTGATGACCCATGGCGCGGAACCAGTAGAGATGATCCATGGCACAGAGCCTGCAGCAAAGGTCCCCAGTTCAGAACCTACAGAGACGCTCCCCAGTCCGGAGCCTCCAGCGACGCTCCTCAGTCCGGAGCCTCCAGCGACGCTCCTCAGCCCGGAACCTCCAGCAACGCTCCCCAGCCCGGAGCCTCCAGCGACGCTCCTCAGCCCGGAGCCTCCAGCGACGCTCCTCAGCCCGGAGCCTCCAGCGACGCTCCTCAGCCCGGAGCCTCCAGCGACGGTTCGCAGCCCGGAGCCTCCAGCGACGGTCCGCAGCCCCGAGTCTCCAGCGACGGTCCGCAGCCCCGAGTCTTCAGCGGCGGCCTGCAGCCCAGAGTCTTCAGTGCTGATCCACGATCTGGTTCCTCCGGCGACACATAAGCGGGGGGGGGGGGGGGGGCTATGCCCCGAACCAGAGCCGCCACCATGAGTAGATGCCCACCCGGACCCTCCCCTATAGGTTCAGGTTTGTGGCCGGGAGTCCGCACCTTTGGGGGGGGTACTGTCTCGCCCTGACCCGAGAGAGTCGTTTTTCTCTGTTTGGTTAGGTCAGGGTGTGACATGGGGTGGGCATTCTATGTGTTGTATGTCTATGTTGTTTTTGAATTTCTTTGTTTTGGGCCGAGTATGGTTCCTAATCAGAGGCAACTGTCTATCGTTGTCTCTGATTAGGAATCATACTTAGGCAGCCTGTTCCCCACCTGTGTTTGTGGGTTAAAAATACATTTCATCACTGCACTTAAATAAAGTATGGAGGATGCTTTTCCTGTGATTCCTTTCCATGCCAGGCAGGTAGGCTATGCTCCTGTTGTAAAGATAAGCAATGTGCTTAATATTAGGAAAGTTGAGAAATAAATATACTGTAGGATGGGATCGTAGTCTTTTTAATAGAGGTCATCACTCTGTTTTCTCACGAAATTGCATACCCTATAGAAATGTTGCGCAACATGAGCTCATGGGCTCTCATGAAGTGTTTGATTGGATTTTCAATTACATTTGCATTGATTTCAGAGGGAAAATAGAGTGCTGAGTACCAGACAGTTAGCAAGTTTGGTAGGCTTCTAATGACCATCAGCCGCATCAGAGCTTGGAGAAGCCTAA
Source organism: Salmo salar (assembly GCF_965601325.2). Lineage (NCBI taxonomy): Eukaryota > Metazoa > Chordata > Actinopteri > Salmoniformes > Salmonidae > Salmo > Salmo salar. The sequence goes on along the minus strand of NC_138318.1, from coordinate 26,849,756 downwards.
TTACCGTGACTAAACGGTCACATGGAATTTGACTGCCTTCATGACTCGTGACTGCCAGGGTGTGGCGGTTATACGGTCACAGCAACAGCCCTTGTTGCAGCCCCCCCTTTTGTCAGGGCATGGACTCTACAAGGTATCAAAAGTTTTCCAAAGGGTTTTTGGCCCATGTTGACTCCAATGCTTCTCACAGTTGTGTCAAGTTGGCTGAATATCATTTGGGTGGTGGACCATTCTTTATACACACGGGAAACTGTGGAGAGTGAAAAACCCAGCAGCATTGCAGTTCTTGACACAAACTGTCTGCTAAATATTTGTTCTTTACTTAAACATCTGCTAAATATGTGTATGAGACCAATAACATTTTATTTGTTTAATATGACCTGGTCGCCTGGCACCTATTACCATACTCTGTTGTACTCTTTTATCTTGCCCATTCACCCTTGCCCATTCACCCTTTATGGCACACATACACAATCTTTGTTTCAATCGTCTCAAGGCTTAAAAGTTCTTCTTTAACCTGTCTCCTCCCCTTCATCTACACTGATTGAAGTGGATTTAACAAGTGACATCAATAAGGTATCATAGCTTTCACTTGGATTCACCTGTTCAGTCTATGTCAGGAAAAGTGCAGGTGTTCTTAATGTTTTGTGTACTCAGTGTATATCAGCTGTCGTGCAAACGACTCTTCTTTATCAAGCTTTGCCATAAGGTTCTCCTTCATTTTGGAGTACGTCTTCTAGTCAAACATGTATTTCATCATATGGGATTCTTCCCTCCACGTAAGCCCTCCACCAGCTTCTTGAATGCAGGATGTTCCAATACAGAAAATGATTGGACATCCTCCTCAAAGGAATGTAAGACCAATTGGTCCATGTTCGACTGAGATGTACAATGAATCCGATTTTCCAGGGTAATGTCTAGCGTAATGTTAGCTAGCAGACCTGGACCTGCTAGAAAACAGGGAGTGAACATTAGCTAGTTAGCTAGCTCACTAGTTGGCAATTGAGCTTGTTTCCTGTTGTAGCATGCCCATCTAGATTGTAGGCTGCCTAGCTAGCCGGCTATCAAACAAAAACACAGCCAGCTAGCTATAGCAAGCTTACGTCAGCTAATTTAAACATTTTGCTAATTTTAGTTTGCTAGCTAGTTAGTTTGTGAACCCATTGTTGTGGCCTGACTATCTTGTAGCCTGCTGGTACCAAACAGAGCCAAATAGCTAACAACAACAACACAGATTAATGGGTGGCACCGACAGAGATGGTCGCCTCGCTTTGCTTTGCGTTCTTAGGATGCAGTATTTCGTTTTTTTATGTATTATTTCTTACACTGTTACCCCAGGAAATCTTAAGTCTTATAACAATGATCCGGGAATAAATATTGGATATAAGAACAACATCAACTTACCAACATTGCGACCAGGAATATGACTTTCCCGAAGTGGATCCTCTGTTTGGACCAGCACCCAGGACAATGGATCGGATCTCAGTAGGTGACCAAAAACAATGGAGCCGCAGAAGGGGCAGACGGAGCGGTCTTCTGGTCAGGCTCCGTAGACGGGCACATCGCTCACTGCTCCCGAGTATACTACTCGCCAATGTCCAGACTCTTGACAACAAGGTAGACGAAATTCAAGCAAGGGTTGCCTTCCAGAGAGACATCAGAGATTGTAACATTCTCTGTTTCACGGAAACATGGCTCACTCGGGATACGTTATCAGAGTCGGTACAGCCACCTGGTTTCTTCACGCATCGCGCCGACAGAAACAAACATCTCTCTGGTAAGAAGAAGGGCGGGAGTGTATGCCTTATGATTAACGAGTTGTGGTGTGATCATAACAACATACAGGAACTCGAGTCCTTTTGTTCACCTGACCTAGAATTCCTTATAATCAAATGCCGACCGCATTATCTACCAAGAGAATTCTCTTTGATTATAATCACAGCCGTGTATATCCCCCCCCCCCCCCCCCCCCCCGCAAGCAGACACCTCAACGGCCCTGAAAGAACTTCATTGGACTCTATGTAAACTGGGAACCACATATCCTGAGGCTGCATTTTTTGTAGCTGGGGATTTTAACTAAGCTAATCTGAAAACACGGCTCCCAAAAAATGTTATCAGCATATTGAATGCGTGACCCGGGAAGACAGCATTCTGGATCATTGTTACTCAAACTTCCGCGACGCATACAAAGCTCTCCCTTGCCCTCCAAAGCTGACCACGACTCTATTTGGTTGCTCCCAGCCTATAGACATAAACTAAAACAGGAAACGCCCGTGCTCAGGGCTGTTCAATGCTGGTCCGACCAATCTGATTCCACGCTTCAAGATTGCTTCGATCACGTGGACTGGGATATGTTCCGGATAGCCTCAGACAACAACATTGATGTATACATTGATTCGGTGAGCGAGTTTATTAGCAAGTACATCGGTGATGTTGTACCCACAGTGACTATTTAAACCTTCCCCAACCAGAAACCGTGGATTGATGGCAGCATTCGCGCAAAACTGAAAGCGCGAACCACTGCTTTTAATCATGGCAAGGCGTCCGGAAACATGACCGATAACAAACAGTGTAGCCATTCCCTCCGCAAGGCAATCAAACAAGCTAAGCATCAGTATAGAGACAAAGTAGAGTCGCTATTCAACGGCTCAGACACGAGACGTATGTGGCAGGGTCTACAGTCAATCACAGAATACAAAAACAAAACCAACCCTGTTGCGGACTCGGACGTCTTGCTCCCAGACAAAGTAAACAACTTCTTTGCTCGCTTTGAGGACAATACAGTGCCACTGACACAGCCTGCTACCAAAACCTGCCGGCTCTCCTTCACCGCAGCCAAAGTGAGTAAAAAATTAAAACGTGGTAACTCTCTCAAGGCTGCCGGCCCAGATGGCATCTAGCCGCGTCCTCAGAGCATGCGCAGACCAGCTGGCTGGTGTGTTTACGGACATATTTAATCTATTCCTATCTGCTGTTCCCACATGCTTCAAGAGGGCCACCATTGTTCCTGTTCCCAAGAAAGCTAAGGTAACTGAGCTAAATGACTATTGCCCCGTAGCACTCACTTCCATCATCATGAAGTGCTTTGAGAGACTAGTCAAGGATCATATCACCTCCACCCCACTCCAATTTGCTTACCGCCCCAATAGGTCCACAGACGACGCAATCGCAATCACAGTGCACACTGCCCTACCCCACCTGGACAAGAGGAATACCTATGTAAGAATGCTGTTCATCAATTACAGCTCATCATTTAACACCATTGTACCCTCCAAACTCGTCATTAAGCTCGAGACCCTGGGTCTCGACCCCACCCTGTGCAACTGGGTCCTGGACTTTCTGACGGGCGGCCCCCAGGTGGTGAGGGTTGGAAACAACATCTCCACCCCTCTGATCCTGAACACTGGGTCCCCATAAGGGTGCGTTCTCAGCCCTCTCTTGTACTCCCTGTTCACCAATGACTGCATGGCCATGCACGCCTCCAACTCAACCTTCAAGTTTGCAGACAACACTACAGTGGTAGGCTTGATTACCAACAACGTCGAGACGGCCTACAGGGAGGAGGTGAGGGACCTCAGAGTGTAGTGTCAGGAAAATAACCTCACACTCAACGTCAACAAAACAAAGGAGATGATCGTGGACTTCAGGAAACAGCAGAAGGAGCACCCCCTATCCACATCGACGGGACAGTAGTGGAGAAGGTAGAAAGTTTTTAGTTCGTCGGCGTACACATCACTGACAAACTGAAATGGTCCACCCACACAGACAGCGTGGTGAAGAATGCGCAACAGTGCCTCTTCATCCTCAGTAGGCTGAAGAAATTTGGCTTGTCACCGAAAACACTCACAAACTTTTACAGATGCACAATCGAGAGCATCCTGTTGGGCTGTATCCCCGCCTGGTACTGCAACTGCTCCGCCCACAACCGTAAGGCTCTCCAGAGTGTACTGAGGTCTGCACAACACATCACTGGGGGCAAAGTACCTGCCCTCCAGGACACCTACACCACCCGATGTCACAGGAAGGCCAAAAAGATCGTCACGGACAACAACCACCCGAGCCACTGCCTCTTCACCCCGCTATCATCCAGAAGGCGAGGTCAGTACAGGTGCATCAAAGCTGGGGCCGAGAGACTGAAAAACAGCTTCTATTTCAAGGCTATCAGACTGTTAAAACAGCCATCACTAACATTGAGTGGCTGCTGCCAACGTACTCACTCAAATCTCTAGACACTTTAATAATTAAAAATTGGATGTAATAAATGTGTCACTTTAAACAATGCCACTTTATATAATGTTTACATACCCTACATTACTCATCTCATATGTATATACTGTACTCTATACCATCTACTGCATCTTGCCTATGCTGCACAGCCATCGCTGTGCAGTGTGTATAAGGTAGTTGCTGTGAAATTGTTAGATTACTTGTTAGATATTACTGCATGGTCGGAACTAGAAGCACTTCGCTACACTCGCATTAACATCTGCTAACCATGTGTATGTGACCAATAAAATTTGATTTGATATATTTCACAACAAACAGCAGTCAAGCTCAGGATCCAGGTAACTAGAGTTATCTAGCTAGCTAGAAAGCTAAAGTTTCTGTAAGCCTGTGATGTCTGTGTCAAATTGTACCAAAACAACTAGCCAGCCAGCTACTCAAATACAGTAGCAAGTGAGCCTAATAACATTTAGTTTACTTTTATGAAAATCTCTGCTGGAGTTAGATGGCTGGCCACATGCAAGCCAATACCAGCTACGTAATCATTTTAACGTTTGATAACTTCATTGGATACATGCAAACTCACTGCCCAGTGTTTTTTTTCTTCAGATTGGACGTGCAGTCCTTTGAAGTTGATAAGTAGTTCAGTTTTGGCAAGCATAGCTTGCATTGCACCAGTACCCTTACAAAAATTAATTTGTTGCAGCAAACTTCCAACTAGTTGAGGCAGATTTGCTGCAAACTAAATGGTGTGCCAAAAAATGTTGCCAGAAGTTTGCAAATGTTTCCCACTAGTGGTGAATCTGTGGCAACAATATTTATTGCCACTAATGGCAAACAGTTTACCAGAAGCTATATGATTTTTAAGACCAGTAACCACTGATGATCAATCAGGGGGATTAGAAAAATCTGTTGGAAAATGGAAACCAAGCTATCTAGCTAGCTACCTACCAAAGTTGTCCGGTGAGTGTTTAACTTATTAATTAAACTTCCTAATAAACTTTAACAGTTTATAAGCTAAATGATGCCCAGTTAACAATATCATGTTTCATGGGATAGAGTGAAACACATTTTGTTGATACCAGTTTCAATCTGACTGGCTAGCGCTTAGCTAGCTAAAGTTAGCTATAATATTTTTGCAAATTCATGTGACAGGTAGCTAGCTAACTAATGATTTGCCTAAACACATATTTTTGGGTGAATATGCTGCTGTATTTCAAAACCATATGCATGTCAATTCACTAGTGTCACAATTCAGTAGCATGTTAGCTAGCACAACAGCTAAAGTAGCAACAATATGAGTTAATTTGACATCTAAGCAAAACTTTACTTTTGCAGATGGATACCCTTCCCCTACCCGTGGTGTTGGAAGAGGCTGGGAGGAGGATGGATCAACACCCTGCAAATATATTTATTATGCAATCACTCATAACACATTTTATGTGTATCATCTTCAAGATTGATAAGGTAAGCAAATTCATGTATTATTCTCATAAATGTAGCCCATACATTCATTTTTTGCAACAATTAGATCTTTCATTGCTTTAAGCTAGTAGTTGTTAGCTCATCTTGATCATGTTGTTCCTTCTCTCTTTCTAGAACCAATCAGTTACAAGGCAAAAAATCTGATTGAGGCCTTCAATCACACCGAGGACAGAAGAATCTGTGTGCACCAGGTAGGTCAAGGCTTCCTGCATGCATGGCTTTGATATGCAGGTTACACATAAAAGAATGCTGGTTTGTTTGCATGACCCAATTACTGGGTTGCATGCATTGGGTCAATAGTTGGGTTGGTTTATGTAAAAACACCCACCACCAGTGTGTGAAATCTACCAGAACGTGAGCAAGTGTCGAGGCGTGGCAACTTGAAAGTCTTCTAGTGCGACTTAATGTCTGACTGAGTGATATTATTTTGAAAAACTAAATGTGTTTTGGCTAACTGAAAACCATTAAAAACGATAAGTAACACATTTTTACAAATAATGAATTTGATGGTCATTCAGGTTAAATAGGTTGTCTTATCATAATTAGGTAGCTAGCTAATGTTAGCTTACAACCGTTAGCTAGCTAGTCATTTTATGTGCTAATATCTCTGGCTGTGGTAATGTTAGGTAGCTAGCTAAGGTTAGCCTTGTGACCATGCTCGCCACACTAGCTTACTGGAGTGTTGTCGCGGAATATAGCTAAATGAACAGTTTTTGAAGATGTTTGCTAGCTAACCATGTCAGTGTCTGTAACGGTAGTCAGCTAGAGTGAGCTAGCTACTTACCTTAGCTAGCTAAGCTTGACCCTTCTGCTGGACTGTGTCGGACACTGTTTCCCTTGTTAGCTAACGTTAGCTAAATTAACTGGTTAGCTAAATTACCATAGCTAGATTTTACTTATTCTCCTTCTTGGTTAATTTAACCAAAATATTTGGCATGCTTATCTCATGCTTGCATGGTGATAAAATTGAGTTATCTAGCATTAGCTAGCGTTACTGTATGGGTTTTCAATGTTTTCTGACAGTCAGAGGAGGATGGATGCAAATTCTTTCAGCTAGCTTACGTTATAATTTACCTTAAATTTGATGTAGCCAAGTTAGTATAGCTACTGTAGCTAGCTATGTTTCTAACATGTATTTATTTATGTACTTAAATGCAGAGGTCAAGGCCAATGGACAGCTGTGTAAAGGGTATGCTGAATGAGTGGAACCTAGCCTCTTCTATTCCAAAGTTTTAGGGTAAGTAAAAATTCCTTTTTGAGAGTGAAGGGAGAAAGCTTTGGGGGTGGGAAAAACATTGATTTTCATTGACCCTGTGTAAAACAGCATTTACGGTTCCACATTGTCATCATGGGTGCACCTCAGCCACGCTCAAGGTCCTAAACGACATCATAACCGCCATCGATAAGAGACATTACTGTGCAACCGTATTCATCGACTTGGCCAAGGCTTTCAACTCTGTCAATCACCACATTCTTATTGGCAGACTCGACAGCCTTGGTTTCTCAAATGATTGCCTCGCCTGGTTTACCAACTACTTCTCTGATAGAGTTCAGTGTGTCAGATCGGAGGGCCTGTTGTCCGGACCTCTGGCAGTCTCAATGGGTGTGCCACAGGGTTCAATTCTCGGGCCAACTCTCTTCTCTGTATACATCAATGATGTTGCTCTTGCTGCTGGTGATTATCTGGTCCACCTCTACGCAGACGACACCATTCTGTATACTTCTGGCCCCTCTTTGGACACTGTGTTAACTAACCTCCAGACAAGCTTCAATGCCATACAACTCTCCTTCCATGGCCTACAACTGCTCTTAAACGCAGGTAAAACTAAATGCATGCTATTCAATCGATCACAGCCCGAACCTGCTCGCCCGTCCAGCATCACTACTCTGGACGGCTCTGACTTAGAATACGTGGACAACTAAAAATACCTGGGTGTCTGGTTAGACTGTAAACTCTCCTTCCAGACTAACATTAAGCATCTCCAATCCAAAATTAAATCTAGAATCGGCTTCCTATATCACAACAAAGCATCCTTCACTCATGCTGCCAAACACACCCTCGTAAAACTGACCATCCTACCGATCCTCGACTTTGGTGATGTCATCTATAAAATAGCCTCCAACACTACTCAACAAACTGGATGCAGTCTATCACAGTGCCATCCATTTTGTCACCAAAGCCCCATACACTACCCACCACTGCGACCTGTACGCTCTCGTTGGTTGGCCCTCGCTTCATACTCGTCGCCAAACCCACTGGCTACAGGTTATCTACAAGTCTCTGCTAGATAAAACCCCGCCTTATCTCAGCTCACTCGTAGCATGCGCTCCAGCAGGTATATCTCACTGGTCACCCCCAATGCCAATTCCCCCTTTGGCCTCCTTTCCTTCCAGTTCTCTGCTGCCAATGACTGGAACGAACTGCAAAAATCTCTGAAGCTGGAGACTCATATCTCCCTCACTAGCTTTAAGCACCAGCTGTCAGAGCAGCTCACAGATCACTGCACCTGTACATAGCCCATCTGTAAACAGCCCATCTATCTACCTACCTTATCCCCATACTGTATTTATTTATTTATCTTGCTCCTTTGCACCCCAGTATCTCTACTTGTACATTCATCTTCTGCACATCTAGTGTGTCTTCCAGTGTTTAATTGCTATATTGTAATTACTTCGCCACCATGGTCTATTTATTGCCTTAACTTACCTCATTTGCACTCACTGTATATAGACTTTTTGTTTTCTTTTGTTCTACTGTATTATTGACTATATGTTTTGTTTATTCCATGTGTAACTCTGTGTTGTTGTATGTGTCGAATTGCTACACTTTATCTTGGCCAGGTCGCAGTTGCAAATGAGAACTTGTTCTCAACTAGCCTACCTGGTTAAATAAAGTTGAAATAAATAAAAAATAATCGATAACCAATAGTACAACCTTAATGGAAACTTGAAAGATCTAACTTCACCAGAGCCTCTTAGAACCATGCATCCACTTTGGGACTAGATACATTACATGCACAGCTACCATAAATAGTCTGGCCTTCATTTTACCATACTTGCTTTATTGGTCATTTGCTCATATATTCTGTCACAGTGACCAAGTTAACATACAGCACACATCACAGGCTGTGTGCAGATCTTGGCACAAGTGCCTTGCTCAAGGGCACAACATCAGTAGGTAATATACAGAGATATTGTAGCTGGTAAAACCTTTGGCTGCCGGATTAATCACTCAGGTAGGGGTTCGAACCGATAACTCCCTTGCCTTTGTTCAACCATTTGACCGGTCTTATCAACCCATCCCTCCGCAAAGTACAGTGGGGGAAAAAAGTATTTGATCCCCTGCTGATTTTGTACATTTGCCCACTTACAAAGAAATGATCAGTCTATAATTTTAATAGTAGGTTTATTTGAACAGTGAGAGACAGAATAACAACAAAAAAATCCAGAAAAACGCATGTCAAAAATGTTATAAAAGGATTTGCATTTTAATGAGGGAAATAAGTATTTGACCCCTCTGCAAAACATGACTTATTACTTGGTGGCAAAACCCTTGTTGGCAATCACAGAGGTCAGACGTTTCTTGTAGTTGGCCACCAGGTTTGCACACATCTCAGGAGGGATTTTGTCCCACTCCTCTTTGCAGATCTTCTCCAAGTCATTAAGGTTTCGAGGCTGACGTTTGGCAACTCGAACCTTTAGCTCCCTCCACAGATTTTCTATGGGATTAAGGTGTGGAGACTGGCTAGGCCACTCCAGGACCTTAATGTGCTTCTTCTTGAGCCACTCCTTTGTTGCCTTGGCCGTGTGTTTTGGGTCATTGTCATGCTGGAATACCCATCCACGACCCATTTTCAATGCCCTGGCTGAGGGAAGGATGTTCTCAACCAACATTTGACAGTACAAGGCCCCGTCAAATGATGCGGTGAAGTTGTCCTGTCCCCTTAGCAGAAAAACACCCCTAAAGCATAATGTTTCCACCTCCATGTTTGACAGTGGAGATGGTGTTCTTGGGGTCATAGGCAGCATTCCTCCTCCTCCAAACACGGCGAGTTGAGTTGATGCCAAAGAGCTCCATTTTGGTCTCATCTGACCACAACACTTTCACCAGTTGTCCTCTGAATCATTCAGATGTTCATTGGCAAACTTCAGACGGGCATGTATATGTATTCTTGAGCAGGGGGACCTTGCGGGCGCTGCAGAATTTCAGTCCTTCACGGCGTAGTGTGTTACCAATTGTTTCCTTGGTGACTATGGTCCCAGCCGCCTTGAAATCATTGACAAGATCCTCCCGTGTAGTTCTGGGCTGATTCCTCACCGTTCTCATGATCATTGCAATCCCACGAGGTGAGATCTTGCATGGAGCCCCAGGCCGAGGGGTATTGACAGTTCTTTTGTGTTTCTTCCATTTGCAAATAATCGCACCAAATGTTGTCACCTTCTCACCAAGCTGCTTGGCGATGGTCTTGTAGCCCATTCCAGCCTTGTGTAGGTCTACAATCTTGTCCCTGACATCCTTGGAGAGCTCTTTGGTCTTGGCCATAGTGGAGAGTTTGGAATCTGATTGATTGATTGCTTCTGTGGACAGGTGTCTTTTTTACAGGTAAACTCCCTTTAAGAGTGTGCTCCTAATCTCAGCTCGTTACCTGTATAAAAGACACCTTGGAGCCAGAAATCTTTCTGATTTGAGAGGGCGTCAAATACTTATTTCCCTCATTAAAATGCAAATCAATTTATAACATTTTTGACATGCGTTTTTCTCTATATTTTATTTATTCTGTCTCTCACTGTTCAAATAAACCTACCATTAAAATTATAGACTGATTCTTTCTTTATCAGTGGGCAAACGTACAAAATCAGCAGGGGATCAAATACTTTTTTCGCCCACTGTATGTAATTAGAAATGTGGGGGAAACTATCCCTTAAAATCTCCCCCTTAGCAGTTAAGCCTAGCGGTTAAGAGTGATGGGCCAGTAACCAAAAGGTCACTGTCTCGAATCCCCGAGCCAGCTAGGTGGAATAATCTGCCGTTCTGCCCTTGAGCAAGGCAGTTAACCCCCAACAACAACTGCTCCCCGGGCACCAAAGACGTGGATGTCGATTAAGGCAGCCCCCCTGCACCTTTCTGATTCAGAGGGGTTGGGTTAAATGCGGAAGACACATTTCAGCTGAATGCATTCAGTTGTGCAACAAACTAGGTATTCCCTTCCCCCTTCATATTACAACACTAATATGATCTTAATTAAAGCAGTATTTATAGCTCTGTTAAATTGACTTTCAGTTTGTTTTAATGCATTTGTGCCTGCTTTTTGCTTACTGTATGGTATATGCTGTTTTGCCTTTAGTTCAACTACTGTTGCACATAAATCTTTCCATATTTGTATGGTTAATATACTGTATAATGCAATTTTTTGTTTAGCTGGGCTGAAGCGCGTTACGCTTTCAATCTATCACAACAATTTATTTGAAATACAAATGTTACATTTTGGGAATTGTGAAAAGTGCTTAATGAAAAAAATACAATCATTACTTAAGTAATGACAGTCATTTGTCCATGTATTTAGTAGAGTGACCTTCAAATGTAACATTTTACAATTTGTTTTCTGTGTAACAATGTTTTGACTCAACCCAAACGTTATTGTATGGCAAAACAACATGATGTGTGTGTGTGTGCTGTCACCTAAAATAGCCTAAAATAGCTGAAGTCTGTCTGTAACTGTGAATGTGAATATCTGTTGATTTGCTTTGGCATTGTCTGATAGACATGATCTGTGTTAATACTACTGAAGACAGACACTGTCACATGCACACATGCTTTGTTTTTATAAAATCAACAATATATAAGCAACATTGAAATTAGGATTACACTGAAAATAACCCAAGGATTACATTAAAAGAAATACCCATCTGCTGGGTCAATACCCCAAACCAATGTGCTGGGTTTATGTCACAACCCAACACCGCTGGGTTGAATTAACCCAATGCCATGTCTTTCCAATATTGACCCACCGCTGGGTTGTAGAAATGACCCAAATTGGGTTATTTTTAACCCAGCATTTTTTTTTAGAGTGTAACAGTAATTCATTTAGGAAAAATAATATGAATTGCCAAATTAAGCATAACTTAATCCCTACCTTTTTAAGATGCCAAAATACAAAGTTTTCAGTAATTTTCTTCAGTATCCTAATTTATTTTTGTGCTTTCTGATCGTTTCAGTGCAAGCATTCATCAAGCTTTGGACGAAGGACTTCCAAACGGCGCCGCCATCTCCAAAGTTCACTCAATCTGCAATAGTAATACACTGGGTTTGATTTCATTTTTGTTTTTAATTATTTACATTTGATTAATTATCTTTTAAACTTCCATTGGTTGAAATCTATTGCTCAGTTATCACTTGGCTCATGTAAATAATTCTGTAGTTGCCCCTTGTCATGGAATATCTAATCAAAGGGAAGAGAGACTGCAGATTATTTGAAATAACACTTTATCATAAGATTTTCAAAAATGGAGAATCAACTACCCACTCAACAGTGCATAGTTGCAAAGCTCAACGAACAGTGCCGGTTCAATGCTTATATAGAGAAAATACATACAACCCCTTTCTGTATACGTGGCAGTCAACAGATAGTGTGTAAAATGTAACTCGTTGTCTGTGTAAACTTAAGATAGAACAAGGTTGATAGCCCGAGGGCTCAACCGTCTAACTGCATTCACAACAACAAACACTATATTGTACTCTTTTCTGCAAGATTCCATACATGTAACTTTCTGTAGATAGTAAACCCACAGGATTTTACATGCTGCAGTCGCACCCAAACATCTCTTAGCTGTAAGCCCAGTCTTATGACTAAGTCACATCAAGACAAGTTTGTATCAGGTTAGAAAAAACACAGCATATACAGTAACAATAGACTGTTCTTTAAGCAGTAAAACATGGGATAGCATGACTAATTATGGAATATTCCACGACACCCTTTAAACATCCTGAGATTTGGGAAATATCCAGTCTTTCCTCTTTTCTTCATTACCATGCTGATGATTTCAAGTTTTATTGGACGTATTTTTCTGTTAAGACATTGAATACATGTTGCTTAGTATATTTACTACATTTAATGTAAAAAAAAAATGTATCTGAGAAGTAAGTTCATTTAAAGTTATGTGATTTGGTTTATGTAGATACAACATTTCTATGTTGTTAACACACAAAAACCTGATCTAATTTGCCTAGAATGTTCACCACAAGTTTCCCAGAATTGTTTGCCAGAAGTTCACAAGTGGTTGCAAATTTACCCCAACAGTTTGCCAAAAATGTATTTGCATGTGAAAATATGAGCTTGCCGCAAATGAACCGCAACATTTTGCCACAAAAGTAATTTGCATGTGGAAATATTTGCGACATATTGGCCGAAGGTTTGCCACAACTGTACATTTTCCCCTTTTCCTCCTTGAACGTGAAAAGGTATCCATACTGCCAAACACGGAAAGTGTCCATTTTCATTTCAACTAGGTATCTACAAAGAAAGCCCTTTAAATGGAATACTACCATTAAAAATCAGTGCATTCAATGTGCGGCTGCTGATAGCAGCACGTTTATGGAGATGAGAACTCAGACAAATTCTTTAAAAAACAAAAAAACACAGGCAAGTTCACTTTTTTTACCAAATCTCTATTTATTGTAAATTGATGTCACTTGGTTTTGAGAAACCACCAATAGACTACCTCACGCTCGTTCTGCAGTTGCAGGGGCACAGATAAAACATGATCTGCAACGTTATATTCTATTTTGTTGGACTCAAGCATTACTTTTCCGTATGCGAGCATGCACAGACTTCACCACAATTGGAACGAGAAAGCACACGCAAGCTCGCACATGGAAAGTAACACTCACGTCTAACAAAAATGGAATATAACGTTGCAGATACAATCAGAATGACACAGCCCATCAAAGAAAGTGTTACCTTCTGTTGCGTAGCCACCTGACCAGTTGTACTTCAATGGATTTTGTTAGACTTTTTGTTTGTTTTTCTTATTGACTTCCGCCTAGTGGAGACTTTTAGCCAAGGCCTTTGGTGTGGTTGGTGCCCTTTTCAGAGAGGCAGAGTAGGCTTTTAAATCCATGGTGGAAAAATACTGCTGGACTTTGTCCCATAGCAAGGAAGGGCAGTCAGTTAAGTGTCTCAGTGTGTGTGTGTGTGTGTGTGTGTGTGTGTGTGTGTGTGTGGGGGGGGGGTCTTGGTGTGTATGTGTGTTGGGGGGTGGGTCTTGGTGTGTGTGTATTGGGGGGGCAGGTCTTGGTGTGTGTGTGTGTGTGTGTGTGTGTGTGTGTGGGGTCTTGGTTTGTAGGTGGGGGAGGTATTGGTGAGTGGGTGGGGGGGGGTCTTGGTGTGTGTGTGTTGGGGGGTCTTGGTGTGTGTGTGTGTGTGGGGTGGGGGGGTCTTGGTGTGTGTGTGGGTGGGGGGTCTTGGTATGTGTGTGTGTGGGTGGGGGGGTCTTGGTTTGTGGGTGGGGGAGGTATTGGTGAGTGGGTGGGGGGGGGGGTCTTGGTGTATGTGTGTTGGGGGGGCGGGTCTTGGTGTGTGTGTGTGTGTGTGTGGGTGGGCGGGTCTTGGTGTGTGTGTATTGGGGGGGCAGGTCTTGGTGTGTGTGTGTGTGTGTGTGTGTGTGTGTGCGTGGGGTCTTGGTTTGTGGGTGGGGGAGGTATTGGTGAGTGGGTGGGGGGGGTCTTGGTGTGTGTGTGTGTTGGGGGGCGGGTCTTGGTGTGTGTGTATTGGGGGGGCAGGTCTTGGTGTGTGTGTGTGTGTGTGTGTGTGTGTGTGTGTGTGTGTGTGTGTGGGGTCTTGGTTTGTGGGTGGGGGAGGTATTGGTGAGTGGGTGGGGGGGGTCTTGGTGTGTGTGTGTTGGGGGGGTCTTGGTGTGTGTGTGTGTGTGGGGTGGGGGGGTCTTGGTGTGTGTGTGGGTGGGGGGTCTTGGTATGTGTGTGTGGGTGGGGGGGTCTTGGTGTGTGTGTATTGGGGGGGCAGGTCTTGGTGTGTGTGTATTGGGGGGGCAGGTCTTGGTGTGTGTGTGTGTGTGTGTGTGTGTGTGTGTGTGTGTGTGTGTGTGTGTGTGTGTGTGTGGGGTCTTGGTTTGTGGGTGGGGGGGGGGTCTTGGTGTATGTGTGTTGGGGGGGCGGGTCTTGGTGTGTGTGTGTGTGTGTGTGGGTGGGCGGGTCTTGGTGTGTGTGTATTGGGGTGGCAGGTCTTGGTGTGTGTGTGTGTGTGTGTGTGTGTGTGTGTGTGTGTGTGTGCGTGGGGTCTTGGTTTGTGGGTGGGGGAGGTATTGGTGAGTGGGTGGGGGGGGGTCTTGGTGTGTGTGTGTTGGGGGGGTCTTGGTGTGTGTGTGTGTGTGTGTGGGGTGGGGGGGTCTTGGTGTGTGTGTGGGTGGGGGGTCTTGGTATGTGTGTGTGGGTGGGGGGGTCTTGGTATGTGTGTGTGTGTGTGTGTGTGTGTGTGTGTGTGTGTTGGGGGGCGGGTCTTGGTGTGTGTGTATTGGGGGGCAGGTCTTGGTGTGTGTGTGTGTGTGTGTGTGTGTGTGTGGGGTCTTGGTTTGTGGGTGGGTGGGGGAGGTATTGGTGAGTGGGTGGGGGGGGGGGTCTTGGTGTATGTGTGTTGGGGGGGCGGGTCTTGGTGTGTGTGTGTGTGGGTGGGGGGGTATTGGTGTGTGTGTGTGGGTGTGTGGGTGGGGGGGTCTTGGTATGTGTGTGTGTGTGTGTGGGGGGGGGGGGGTCTTGGTGTGTGCATGCATGCAGAAAGGGTGCAGATGCCAAAGCAGTGCAAGCATTAACTGTTTTAACCCCGGCATCAATATCACTTTTGCTCTGATCAGTTCACTACGGAGATACATTTGTATTCCCCAAATATTCTTTTTTACCCTTATATGACTCTGAAACCTTCTGTTATTCTTTTGAAGTGTAGTTGGCACATCGATACTGAATCATAGTTTGATCTTAAAAACACAACATTGATTGCCTTGATCTCCAACTAGAGTTTCCATAAAGTATGTGATAAGAAACATTGTCAGAGTTTTGAGTGTTTCAAGTATAAAAGAAGGATAAGTCTCCCTCCTGATTTGCATAATATTTACTTGGACTCTCACTTGGATGTAATCAATAACATAACCACAATATTTTGACATAAGCTTTTCTTGTTTTATGCTCATGTGCTGTTTTTGATTACGCTATGTATGGGTTATGAATGTTCATGAATGTTTTATGATGTCCGTATATACTGTAGGTCCCCTTCATAATAAAGCGGTACCAAATTGTCCACCTTTCAGTAGTGCTGAATCAAAATCACTGCCACCTGAAACTGCTGTAATCAAAAGGGGTATTATGTGACAAATATCTCGCAGGTAATGAGATGCTATTTCAAGGCATCACAAAATCCCTTTTGTGTAATCACAGATTTAGTTTGCGTCCCAAATGGCACCCTATTTCCTAGATAGTGCACTACTTTTGACCAGAACCTCATCCCTGGATAAAAATGTGTGCACTATGTATGAAATAGGGTGCAATTTGGGACGTAACCCTGGTCTTTGTAATCTGTCATGGGCTTTTGAGCTCCATTTCATCCCTCCGCTTTCATATGATAACAGGACAGAACAGGGACAGAGCAGCAAGATCGGGAGAGAGAGAGTGTGTGTGTGTGTGTGTTTGTTTGTATGTCTACAGCAGGACTAGGGGTCCAGGCCTTTTCTCAGATGAAGACTATAATAATCTGGTAATCTGGTTCAGAGGGCTGCTTAGTGGCAGGGGGCCTCATTGTGGCTTGATATCATAAACACACACACACACACACACTCACACATCTTCACACGCACATTCACACATACTCATCCTTCTGGCATTAGCGGTGGAGAACCAAGGGGGCCAGAGAGACTGGATCCAGAGGCCAGGGTTGGTGGGTCTCTGCGGGTCTGTCTCATCAGTGGCTGGGCCCTGAGCCCATGGCTGGAGCCTAGTAATCTGTTGTTATCTCTGCTAGTGTGTTCTTTCTCTCTCTGTCTCTCTTACCACCAGCCAAGCTACCCCTCCCTCTCTTTCCCCGTCATCTCTCTCTTTCACTCTCCATCTCTCTTTCACTCTCCATCTCTCTTTCACTCTCCATCTCTCTCTTTCACTCTCCATTTATCTCTTTCACTCTCCATCTTTCTCTCTCTCTCGTACACCGCCAGCCTCAGCTCTCTCTACTCCTGTGGGCTCTTAACTCCCAGGCTTTTCTCCTTTCTCTTCTCTCCTCAACATAACCCCTTCTGTCTCCTCTCCTCTTCTCTGCTTCTTTTTTTGTATTCATGGGTCCTTTCATCTTTGGGGGAGAGTGATGTTTCTTGGCTCTCCACCTTCTCTCTCATTCTCTCTCTCTCTGTTCTTTTTTCCTTGTGGTAGCTTAAAAATGTAGAACTTCTTTAGGTAAGCCTGTCCTTTAGGAGACCCATTTCAAGTTCATTGACAGAGAGAGAGAGGGGGGAGACAGAGACACAGAGAGGGAGGTGGAGAGTGAAAGAGAGAGA